>NW_026555078.1:35192500-35835756 GCF_021234165.1 Pteronotus mesoamericanus
ATTAAATCATATTTATCAGTGGCATATTAAACTTCCTACCATATTGTTCTCTAATCTTCCCAGCTTTGTGAAAGAATTTACATGATCTGTTTTCAGAGCTCCACCCTCAGTGTAACTACCTCAAGGTCCAGTGCTGAATGGGTGGGCCCGTTACTGTTGTTGATTCAGACTCAGGATATTGATGGCGTAGCCTGAGACCATTGGCTGTTCAGCTGGCACTGAGCTCCACTTTTAGTAAGCTGCTCAACTGGGGAAACTGACACAGTCAGGGAGATCACATAAACAAAGCACTTTCATTTGCCCAGAAAGAGGACTACATAATGGTTACACAGATAATGGTGTGTGGTTATTTTAATTCCCAAGTGCTTCTGAGAAGAACTGGTTCTTATAATATATTAAAACCAAGGTCATGGAGCAGTTGTTGCTAGAACAATATTTGCTCTGTAAACTGTACCATGAGATGTGATTTCATATCAGTGTCTTGTCCACCATGAACCATTGCTTTGTTTAATAGTGAGAATCATTAGAATTGAGTCAGGAGGACATCGTGCGTATTGAGGCTGAGACTGAGGGCCAGATCTTAAGTCTGACAGCTCATGATCCCTTACCTCAAGCTCCAAAATACCCTATCAAGGTAACCATGACACCTACAGGAAGCATGAGACTCCTTCCTCCCTGCACTTAGAATCAGTTGATCACGTATGCCATTATGAAGTTGCTGCATCAGTGCCTCGTTGGCCGAGAGCAAATGATGACAGCATTTTGACACATGTATAAGCTAGGAGAATCTGTGATGCACAGCAGGAATTCAGGTAAAAGACAATAAAATAATCAGGAGAAAGAGGAAAGAGAATGAACATGACAGAAATGCAAAAACTAGTCTCTGGTTAAACGGTTTTATAGCAAGCACTAAAATGAGAGTGAGGGTCAAAGTAGTAGAGTCCAACAGAAGATCCCTTTTCTTGATAAAGTTATAGTGGGGGTTAGCTACACAGTATTGTGCAGCTTACTGGTATAAGGTCAGGATAGCTGGGTTCTCTTCCTGGGTCTACTATTATTCAGGCAATACAGTAAAGGGGTTTGGAACATGGCCTTGAAGCAGACTGCCTGGGTTTAATCCCTGGCTTTTTCATTACTTAGCTGTTTGAATTTAGTTAAATCCCTTGACTTCTCTATGCCTTGGTTTTCTCATCTATGAAACGGAGATAATAATAGACCAAGCTCTAGAGATTGTTGTGAGGATGAAAGGA
Organism: Pteronotus mesoamericanus; assembly: GCF_021234165.1. NCBI lineage: Eukaryota > Metazoa > Chordata > Mammalia > Chiroptera > Mormoopidae > Pteronotus > Pteronotus mesoamericanus. The sequence goes on from NW_026555078.1 coordinate 35,193,751, forward strand.
ATGGTAGACACAAAGCCCTTGGAACAGAGCCTGGCCAGAGTAAGTGCATGATTCATGTGCGCTAGTGTTACCTGCTAAATGGGGCTGGTCATTTCTGCCTAGACCTGGGGTGGTGATAAGAACTGGACAAGAGAATGAATGTATTAAAAAGACTTTTGTACCCTAGTAATAAATCCAAAGGTTTTTTTCTTTGTTTTGTTTTTTTTAGTACCTTTCACAAGAGAGGCAGAGGATAAAGAAAGAGGAAAGGAAGGTCCAAAGACAGAAAATTTTAGCAGGAGGTTATGACAGTCCCTTAGAGTCACTCCTGACTTTGAGAATATATCATTCCATAAGAGAAGGGGGACAATGCATCCTGAGAAAGAACCCAGACTTTGGAGCCAGAAAAACTCACTTTCTTCACTTACTTGAGTTTATCTTTGGTAAATTATTTAGTCTATCGATAACTGAGTTTCATGTGTGAACACACCTCCCACCTCCTTGAGTTGTAGGGCAAGCTCAATGAGATTGTCTTTAAAAAGTGCCTAACTAACAGGTCTTCAATAATTAATAGCTTTTATTATTCAAAGGTCATTTAATTTTTGTCTTGGTCCTCAGCTATTCTTGTAGGTGCTGGCAATATAGCAATGAAAAAAAAAAACAACACTTAAAAATCCCTGCTTGCAAAATTAAAGTTTATTTAATGATACATTTGTTGAATTCTTGCTGTGATCCTTTTTTAGATTTTATGTTCCCTTACAGGAGAGCACATAAAAGATTCTTTGCATTCAGTGCATCTTGCACCAAATGAGATAGAAGTTGGGTGTATTAGCCAGGGGTCTTCAGAGAAATAGAACCAATGTATATATACACAAATATACAGGCTGGGGCAAAAGTAGCTTCATAGTTGTGAGTACATGAAATACAGTTTATTCTTGTATTATTGTTTATTGATTATTGTATTATTTTCCATACAAATAACTGTAAACCCACTGTTGCCCCACCATGTGTGTGTGTGTGCACGCATGCGCATGAGTGCACTTTATTATAAGGAATTGGCTCATGCACTTGGCATCTGAGAAGTCCCATGGTCTGCCATCTGCAAACTGGAGACCCAGTCAAGCAATAGGGGAGCCAATGGTATAGTTCCTAGTATGAGGGCAGGAGAAGACTAATGTCCCAGCTCACGAAGGTAGGCATAAAGGGCTAATTCTGTCTTCCTCTACCTTTTTGTTCTGTTTAAGCCCTCAATGTATTGGATGATACCTGCCCACACTACAGAAGGCAAATTGCTTTACTCAGTCAACCAATTCAAATGTTAATCTCATCCAGAAACATCCTTACAGATGCATCGAGAAATAATATTTAGTTAAATATCTGGGCATGTAATCAGGTTGACACATAAAATTACCTATCACATTGGGTCATTTAGAAACTGTTAGAAAAATTTAGAAAAATTCAAATAGATCAGACCTACCTCATCCCCCAAGTCCTGAGAGCCCGGACAGCTCAGCCATCTGGGTTGCCATTTGTTCCTGCTCAGAGCCTGCTCCAGTGCTTTCTGACTCGCACTCGCCTCTGGGTGTTTGCAAGGAATTCGGGCCATGAGTTAAAGGAGGGCAGCAAAAATGGAGAAAAAAAAATTGACAGACGATAAGCTGCTAAGAAATGTTTCCAAAATGCAGCCCCATATGGGCATGTGTTCCTGAAAACTTTGTGTAAACCAAATCACATTTTAAATGTAATAGAGACATTCTCAATATTTTAAAAAAAAAACCACTGGTATATATTTTCAAATATAAATATCTATTGTAAATCCACATTGTCCAGATTCCAAGATGCCAACAAGTTAATAACATGTTTTTGGATTTTTTTCTAGAAAAAAAAAGAAGGAACAGAATTTTTAAAAAGTATTGTACATCCCACCTTCAGAACCATTAACACGGAGTGAGAGTTGGGGAGAGGTCCATCAAGGGATTTAGAATAGCATTGGTCAAGAATAATAGAAAAAGCAGGAGATGCTGAGTTACAGGCCCCTTTCTGGTCTTGTATCTACCTCTTGGGCAACCTGCCTGACTCCTCAGGACCTCCACCTTCTCATGTGTAGAATAAGGATACAGGGTTAGATGAGCGCTAAGGTCCAAGTCAGTGGAAGATTTAATTGGGATCCAGATCTATTGACATTTCTCTGGATTAGTTCCTGACAGAAGTTTCCTGAATAAAACAGTCTGCTACCTGCTGCGTGTGCCTTTGTAAGGGACACTTTAATTTTCCTCCCGTTGCAAGTGTCTCAGTTGGGGCTCCACCATTTGGGGATCAAAAGAAGATAGACCAGGTGGCAGCAGCATCTTTCATTTCCTACGTTTGACCCTGGGCTTGTAAGTGCTCCAGGGCCTCCAGAGTCAGGTAAGAGCAGGGCTGTCAGCAGGAGGCAGCTAAGTGGGGAGAGAAGGGCCCATGCTGCCCATCTCTGAGCTTTGCTTCCAGATCTCAAGATCTCAAGTGGAACAACCCACTGGTCGATCTGTAATGACCTTGTCTATAGATAACACTGATTTGTCTTTTACTTGCAGAGAAAGAAGAGGGCAGGATAGAGGGGGCTGATCAAAAAGGAATAAAAAAGCTGTTTTTGATATTTACTTCCTAAAATGAGAAGTAGCATTTGATTGACAGACATAAAAAGTGAAAACAAAGGGTAAGAGTGCTCATGCCTTCTCACTCCCTCACCCTGGGGATTTTGAAGCTTGAGTTGGCCTGAAGTTCCTTATCTCAGGGCAAAAGCCAAGTTCAATACTAAATTTCTAAGAGGAGTAAAGTATTGTTCATTTTACATGCCCAGTTCCTTCTATTTCAAGTGGTTATTAATTATGTAGAAGAAATAGATGTGTGGGATTTATGTTGTTGTTATTGCTGTTACTCAGTGGTCTGCTGGTAAATATGTAAAGTCCTGATTTTTAGCATTTGCCAGAGCTGACCTCAGGCTACCTGATATGAAGGCCCTGACCTTGGAGTTGGGAAGAGAGTGAACACAAGCCAGCGCCAGCACGGACAGCTTCTTTTTCTCTGTTTCTCAATGTCAGACAGGAGGAACTGCCAGATTGTACGTTTTCTAAAATAGTTTCTGCAGCTGCAGAAAAAGATAACATTACAGAAATTTTTAGTGTAGAACTTATGAATGAACAGCTCAATGAATTTTCACAAATTGATCACATCTACGTGATCAGTCCTGTGTCAGGTATAGATTATTATCAGCCCCTGGAAGCCTTCCTCATGCTCCCTTCCCGTCACTGGTCTCCATCCACCCCTGCTGAGGGGAACCAGTACCCTGCCTTCCACCAGCAAATTAATCATGCCTGGTTTTGCACTTCACACAAATGTACTTACATATAGCATGCACTCTTAGGCATGGCTCCTCTTGCTCACTTTTACGTTTGTTGGATTCATTCATATTACTGCGTGTAGTTTTAGATCATTCTCGTTGTTTGATAGTATCCCAGTTTAGGAATATTCCACAATTTATCCATTCTACCATGGGTGGGCATTTGGGCAGTTTCCAGGTTTGGGCTATTAGGAGCAATGCTACTATAAGCATAGTACTTACCCTTTGGGGCACAAATGTAAGCAGTTCTGTTAGGTGTATCCCCAGGGGGAAGTTCCAGGGTGACTGGGTGTGCATGAGCTCAGCATTAATACGTGCTCCCAAGCGGTGTCAGAGTCATGGTGCCCTAGTACCTTCCTGCCAGCAGTATTCCTCATTCTCACCAAACTCGCTAGTATATGTTTTTGTTTTTCATTTCAGCTATTCCAGTGGGTAGATAGTGGTAGTATAGCATTGTGATAACCGGTGGTGCTAAGAATGTTTTCATAAGTTGGTAATTTGAATATCCTCTTTTGTGTAGAGCCTGCTAAGTCGTTTGCCCACTTTCCATTGGGTTGTTTGGCTTTTTCTTACTGGCTTGTCTTTTAAATTTCTTTTTTTTTTTAAATCTACAAATACAAAAAAAAAAACAAAACCAAACCCTATTTCTGAAATAAGTGGCTTTTTCCTTGTGGACCAGAGGTACTAATGAGGAAAGATTTGCCTTTCCTCTGCTTTCTTTTGTAATTTATTCTCAACGCAGAGCTTCTGCTTCAGTGTACATTGCTCTCTATCAAGTCTTTATCAGATTTTGTGCATATTTCAGGGCTTTGCTTAGAAATATTATAAAGCAATTTAGAGAGAAGCATTTTATAAGAGCAAACAGTGTAAAGGCAAATACATTTTCAAAAGAGAACAATTCTTCCTCAAATGAAAGGAAGAGCTATTTAATAGTCTGTAAGAAAAAAAATAAATTGAAACCTCAATAACCTCAAAAAAGTAATTCTGATTTCAAAACGTTTCCAGAAGTGAAGCTTCTTTTTCCTTTCCATTATTTCAATAGAAAAACCTTATCCCTTATCTACAAGTCTTTTTTTTTTAAACCTGTCCACTAAAAATTGAATTCCTCCTGTGTATTGTGTGAGCTGTCTTATATTTTTCAATCCTTATTTAGATGTGGGAGTTCAATCTATTAATCCATAACTGATTCTATGGCAAGAAAATATAAAAACTTAAAGAATAGTTCGCTGTTAAGGAACCTTCGCTTGGCATGATGGATGTGGGTCAAATAGACCAAACAGGCTTCTCATGGAAGCCTAATTACTTTACCCTTCTTCAGTATCTTTTCTCATCGAATAAAATAAGATACAGTATGAAGACTACTATTTCAGGAGCAAGAGTTAAGTCTCTCAAGTAGAAATAAATTTCCTGAAATGTTCTAGGAGGAATTGAAGATCCTGCCAGAACCTCCTGAAGGTCCAGGCATATTTCTTCCAATGACCAGGCTGGCCAGTCCTGGGCATTGGAAGAAACGTGTGCTTTTTCAAAGCACTTGGCATGGGCAGGCCAGAGCAAAACCTGGGAGAAGAGTAAGTTCCCCTTCCGTGCGTCCCTCCCCCCTTGTCGCTATGCTGTCCCTTCATGGGACTCCCTCACATTACGGAGGCTGGGACTGGTGGATGTATAGCACCTGCCACTCCTCCATTCTGGCCCCATGGGAGCCATTACCGTCAATCATGGCACTTCGTTTCCAGGTGTAATCCAAATGCAGCTCAGAATTCTTAACATTTCACATGGGGAGATCAATACCAATCTCTCCGATTTGCCATTTAAGATGGTATTTACTTCCCATCATTTTCTTAAGCGATATGACTCTTACTCCATCTTTCCCATCAGCCCCAAAGTGTAAAGTATTATGTTTCCCAAGATTTTTAACATTGTCTTATATGGCAGACTCTGTTGTCTCAATATCTGACTTACTGTTTTCTATCATAGTTCTGGACACTTTCTAGCCTGTGAGTCAAATGGCTACAGGGACGAGATGATTCAAGCAAGGTAGCAAGATTTGAACATTTAATATTTACTTTATAGGAACAGGAATAATAGCAATAGTTTTCACCTTTAGAAAGAAATATACTGTCCATTTTTCAGAAAACATTTGGCCTCAGCCTTTGGTTTGTCCAATTTTGAAAAAGGCATATAGTTGATTCTCATTACTCAAAGTAGTTATGTTCTAGAAACCACAAACACTCAATGAGCAAATACTGAAACGTTGCTTCTAGAAGGAATACAGAGTTAGGTTTCTGCAGTAGTCTGGTCACAACATTTTTATCAACCCATAAATATATCACCTTGTTTTATGTGTGTTTCTTTTTATAGAGACCTTATTTTACATATATTGTTAACTCATTATCATTGAACACATGGCCAGCAGCATTATAACTCATGCCTGAATGAAGCTTATCTAACACATAATGAATTCATTGTTATAAAGTTATTTAAGTAATTTTTAGGGCTTTATTTATTTATTTTTAGAGAGAGGGGAAGGGAGGGTAAGAAAGAGAAACATCAATATGTGTGTGCCTCTTGTGCGCCCCCTACCTGGGTCCTGCCCTGCAATCCAGGCCTGTGCCCTGACTGGGAATCGAGCCAGTGACCCTTTGGTTCTCAGGCCAGAACTCAATCCACTGAGCCACACCAGCCAGGGCTCAAATATTTATTTATTATCCTTTTAATGTTTGTAGGATTTGTAATGGAGAGATATTCTCTCTTCCATTCCTGTTACCAATATTTTTTGTCTTTGTTTCTTGATCAGTATTTTTCAAAGAGATAACTACTAACTTTAAAATTGTTCTTTATTGTTATTCTCAATTTCATTGACTTCTTTATTATTCCCTTTCTCTTTCTATCACTTTTCTTTTAACGTTTGTATCTTTAAAATACAAAAATTTGAAGGACAGCTCTTGTACACAGCTTATAGTTGGGACCTATTTATTTATTCTGTCAACTTCAGCCTTTTAATTGAGGTTGTTAGACTTGAATTTAATATAATTATTGATAAGGTTGAATTTAGGTCTACCATTTTCTTGTTTGTCCCATCTGCTTAGTGTTTGTTGGTCGGCGGGTTTCTCTGTTTTTCTTTCCTGCATTTGTTTGGGGTTAATGAGGTATTTTTTAGTATTTATAATAATTATAATTCCTTTATTGGGTTTTTAGTTAAAGTTCTTAGCGTTATTTTTAGTGACTGTTCTAGGGACTCTAATATACATCTTTAATTGATTACAGTACTTAGAATGAACATTTACATAAATATCAGTGTACTTTGCAACAGTGTAGTTTAATTCTCCCACCTCTTATTTTTGCTATTATCATATATATATTATCTCTACACATGTTGTAAACTCCACAATGCAACTACAATTTTTGCCTTTAAAAGTCATAAAATTTTTAAATAAATTAAGGGGGGAAATTCTTTTATATATTACACATATATATTTACCTATTTCAGATGCTCTTTCTTTCTTTCTGCAGATTCAAATCAAATTGCAATCTGATATCATTCCACTTCACCCTAAAAAAATTTTTTGTAACATTTCCTGTAATTTAAGTCCACTGGAGACATATTCTCTTAGCTTTTGTTTATCTGAAAATGTCTCTATTTTGCCTTAAGTTTTGAAGGTTATTTTCAATGGATATAAAATTCTCGGGTTTTTACCTCTTATTTAAAAATTTTGTTCCATTATCTTTCCTTCTTTTTTTCTGATGAGAAGTTGGCTGTTACTCCTTTATGGAATGTCTTTTTCTGTTTAATTTCATGATTTTTCTCTTTATCTCTGGTTTTTAGGAATTTGACTATCATTTACCTAGGTGTATATGGTTGATTTGTTTGTTTATTTTTAAGTTCATCTTTTGTTGATTTCACTGAATTTCTTGAATTTTAATTTTTGAGTTTTTTAAAACCATATTTTGAGATTTTTTTGATCACTATCTCATCAAATACTTTTTCTGCATTATTCTTGGTCTCCTCTCCTTATTATACTTTAATTAAATGTATTTTAAGTCACTTGATATTTTCTTGAAAGTCACTGAAACTCTCTTCATTTTTAACCTTTTTTCTCTTTTTCCTTCAGATTGAATAATTGCTATTAATCTCTTTTCAGACCTTTTATTCTGCATACTTCAGTATACTCTTAAGTCTGTTAAATTGATGTTTATTACAGTTATTTTACTTTTCTGTTCTATTATCTCTATTTGGCTCATTTTTAATAGCTTCCATTTTTTGTTTAAATTCTCCATCTGTTTATACATAATGACCACATTTTTCTTCAAGACATTGAACATATTTATAACAGTTGTTTTTGATGTCTTTCTCTGCTAATTCCAACATCTGGGTTGTCTTGGGTTCTGTTTCTACTGACAGATTTTTATTCCTTTTTTTCTTTTCAACAATGGATCTCATTTCTTATTTCTCCACGTTTCATAATGTTTTATTATATACTAGACATTACAAATGATATATATTTTTAAATTCTGCTTTCTGTTATTTCTCTAAAGAGTATTTTTCCTGGCACACGTAAATTACTAGGTAATCACTCTGATCTTGTAGTAACTTAATGTGCTAAGATGTTTACCAACTACTGGGTAGTGCAGGACTCAAACTGAGATTCCTCTTAGATCCTCTTCATTGCTCAAGCATCCCTGCTCATTTATTTCACCCTTACACCTGCCACTGGGTTCCCCTAGGCTCTCCTGAGCCTCTCCCAAATAGCTACAGTTCAGGGTTAGCCAAGCGTATCAGGGGGATTTAAATGCAGATTTTAGGGAACTGCTCTCTGTAGCACCCACCTTCGTAATATTACCCTTTCAATTTCCAGCCACTCAGATCTTCATGGAATTCCTTCCAGTTTATGTCTGCTTTGTTTGCTCTTTAATGCTTTTACTTTTTAAATATATATTTTTGCCCAAAGTCTATAATTGATATTTGTATGAGGGTTATTCCAATAAAATCTACTCCACCATTAGTAAAACTGGCACTTTAATTTTTCTTTTCAATGTAATATCTGACATACATTCAAAAGTCCAGAAAATATGACCCATGGTTAAGACCAGAAGCGGTGAACATAGCAGTAACCGATATTCTAAAGAAGCTACACTGATGGTTAGATGTCCAAAGCCACAGTTGAGGAATACTGAATTCCTTAGTAAGGCTGTATTTTTTTTCCATCCTTTTCACTGTGCCCCCAGTTCTATTCCTCCAATTTGAATATTGATGAACAATTAAAAGTAAATGTTGAAAGGAAAGACTACCTAGCATTGTATTTTTAGAAAATTACTTTGTATTTCCTATTATTAATGAGGGCACCTGGTTCAATGCTATGTTTATCGGCTTCCATGAATGCTGTTTCTGTAAAAATTAATTTATAAGTCATGTAGTAACCATGGTAACGTGAGGCAAGGTTGTAGAAGTGATATTTAGAGGAAATAAAAAATCTCTGCCCTTCCTCTGCTCTGCAGTCTTCTGTGCTCCACTGTTTCCCTCCTTGGGGGAAAGAGCTGATTTCCCAAGAACTATTGTGAGGAAGATTGGCAAGGGCATGGGGGTCGGGGGTGGGGCGTGGGTGGGGTTGCTTCGAGCGGGTCGGTCTTAGGCCTGGCCGACTAAGCCTCCATTTTATCAGTTCTTCCTTTACAAACATATTCTGACCTGCCCTAGAGAACTTGAAGAACTGGGTACTCTGCCCAAGTGTTCCAAGATCCTTGTTTCCTACTACAGTGTCTGAAGAAAAATACAAATCATCACATGAGAATTCTTAGTTGTGTGTGGAGAGCTAAGAATATAACTGTTAAGCTTAAGAATCAACAATACTTTTCTTATTCTTCCAACATCTCATAACAAATCCTATCCAGAATTTGCATGGAATTTGTTGTTCTGAATTAATGTGATAGAAACACTGCATGCCTCTGAATGGAAGGGGCTAAAACAATTTAGAAATTATTTCTTTCACATAAAAGTCTGAGCTGAGTGTATTCGTTCTGCTGGAGAGTCATCAGGAATCTAAGCACGTTTGCCCTGCTGCCATCAACCTCCTGGTCCAAGATGCCTCACCACCACACCTGCGTTCCTACCACCGCAGCGGGAAAAGGCAAAGGGAGGGCACGTCCCAGAGGACACACACATGACTTCTCACATCCCAATGGAGAGAAATTAGTTCTAGGTCCACACCCAGTTGCAAGAGAAGCTAAGAAATGTAGTCTTTATTCTGGTGGAGAGAATTCAAATGTGTATGCCCCTGAATCAATAACCTAACTAATACATAGATATCTCATTTGGTCTTCCCAACCAACAATGCTGATAGAGTAGGCAAGGCAGGAATAACTCTCCCCATTCTGTGGATGATAGGCTCATAGCACCTCAGTAGCAGCTCAAGGGCACTCAAATCAGAAGTGGTTATGTCTGGTCGAGACTCCAGTTTCAGCTCTGAGTTCCAGTGCATGACTGTGTTGTGCTTTAACGCAAGAACGCCCTCAGCCCTACCTTGGGAGGTTAAAATGTGTTAGCCTAGGGCCCCTAGATTACCATGGACCTTTCTTCATTTTTCCTTATTTTTCAGTCTCTATGCTGATAGGTGCGTCTCACTGTGATCTATTGATAAAAATGTTACTTTCAAAGAGTTGTAGACTTAGCAACTCAATAAATAATCAAGGTCATTAGAATTTAATTTCAAAAGCAGAATAAATTGGCTTGGAATCAGGTCTCAAAGTTCTCTCCCTTGAGTAAATTATGTTTAATTGGTTTCTAAACTAGTGTATTAACTTATTTCTTACTCGACTTCCAGAGAGATGGTTTAGCCTTATACAAATGTTTTGGTCACAAAAGAATTTTTTTAATTTGTGGATTTTATAAGCCTGGCCTATCTTTCATCAACAGGCCACACTGCTAAAAGAAAAATAAATTCAGATGAAAATACCATAATTTTAATTTTATATGATTTCCATACCTTCTGAAAATTGCTGATATACAATGCTGTTCTACCTATTATATCATATTTTTATTGAGTCACGAATAAAAGTTGACAAGCAAATTTTAAAGATGAAAAATCTAAGAAAAAATTTTAAATATGACAAAGCAGTATTTCAAATTTAGTGTATTTTTTTTTTAGCAGGTAGAATACTAGTATAAAAGGCAGGGAACTCGATTTTTAATAATATTAATTATGATGACTTTCAGAAAACAAATCCCTTGATCGATAAGCTGAAATAACATAACCTTCCATTACAACCTTCTTGAATACAACTAAAGGAATATCTGTCAATTTACAAGACAGAGAAACATTTTAGTTCTGTAAAAAAGAGCCGCACTCCTAATAATCAGGCTAATAGCAGTAATAGAACAATTCACTAGCTCAGTCACTTGCTGTCAAGGCCACCCAAGTAATTTGCTTTCCTTCAAACTGTGAGCAGCAATTCCTATCAAAGGGTGGTGGGGTTTTAGGATGATGAAATAGGAATCAGAAGACTCAGAACACAGCACCTGTGGCCGTGAAGATATTTGTCTGAGGCCCTATGCTGGCTAACGAAGAGACATCAATGAGTACTTCAGAAAGCAAAAGGCTCCAGAATGATGGTGTTAATGAAAGGGAGATGGGTTTGTTTATTTATTCTTTTACTGTTTATTTATTCTGATGGGTAGAAGCTAAGTGAAGCCAGATGAATATTAACAGGTACAAGATATTGCCTTAAATCTCTATTTCACCTTAATAAATGCTTGCTTCTTAATAAATGTTCAGATCCCAGAAGCTGAAAACACTGACCTTTGATAGGAAGGAGATAACAGAAAGGCTTAGGCAAATTGCATTATGTATGGCAAGATAGCAATGATAGAGGAACCAAAGAAATTTAAAAAAACAAAAACAGTTTGCCAGAAAAATCAAGATCTTGCACCTGCTATAATTAAGTTCCTGGAATTGTGACACTGGAAGAATGGATAATGACATAAGAATAACAAAATGATTATTTTGATGATTTGCTGAGCCGTTGATCCAAATCAACTGCCTGGGTTGCCCATTTTGTATTCAGAGTACTCTGTCCTCTGATGGATAGCTTGCTGCGCATATGTGAGGTGACATTTCCAAACTTCCTGGAAAATGTTGGACTCATTTGTTTAATGTCAAGTTTTTATATGTGAGGTTATAAGATCTGGAATCTAGAATATAGCATATCTGGCATTAGGGATTATTTCATGAGTTTGTTTATTTTGCTTTGTTGTTAGAAATTCAGCTTTGTATTTAGGTAATATAGTTGCAAATGATACATTTGTGTAGAATTAATGTATTTATGTGCTGGATTGAGGGCTAACACAAATAATTTGATATCTTAAAATAAAACAAAAATTAATGTTTTTCATTTCATTGTATGATAAAGATTCACTGACTATAAACTAATTTCTGGTCTTGTTAGAGAGATTTTAATACTTCTGAAATATTCTAATTTTTTAGCTGGATCAAGGATAATAAATGCATAGGCATAATTTTTGTCCCATTGTAAAGGTTTGTTTTTTCTACATCTATGATAAACAGAAGTGGATGAAACATCAGAGACATGAGTGGAGTGTTGAATAGTGAGGTTAGTTTTTGGACATACTTTTCTAAATTTATACATCCTAATGAAGGTTATTTCCTATGGCAGAAGGGTGCATAATTAATCTTTTGAGCATTGTCTAAAATTTTTTTAAAAGTTTATTTATGGATAATAGTTGAATAATCCTCATGAATTTTTAATCTAGTAAAATATAAATATTACAATTTCAAATTTGTATACATTATATTTTATTCATGGATTCTACCATGTATATTACATTAGATTCCTAGCCAAGCCATAACAAGTTCTGCAAACTTAGTGGCTTGACCCAACACAGATTTATTATTTTTCACAGTTCTGTAGGTCAGAAGTCTGACACAGGTTTCTCCAGGCTAAAATCAAGATGTCAGCAGGGCAGTGTTCCTTTCTGGAGGACCTAGGGGAGCGATCATTGCTGCGTCTTCTCTAGCTTCGGGAGGCTGCACACACTTCTTGACTCATAGCCCTTTCTCCATCTTCAAAGTCAGCAACCTTGCTTTTCTCTGACCATTCTTCTGTAATCATATCCTCCTCTGACTTCTGCCTCCGTCTTCTACTTTAAGGATCCTATAATTACATTGTGATTATAATCCAGGATAATTACCCCATCTGATGATTAACAACCTTAATTCCATTGCAACCTTAATGCTTTTTGCCATATATCCTAACAGATCAGGGTGTGGTCATGTTTGTGGACCATTATTCTGCCTACAACACACATTTTTCACATTTTATGATCTTTGCAATCAGGGTATGTCTTATAATCACTGTGATAAGAAAACATGGTTTTATAGTTTAATTGGCAATGCTTTTTCTTCTTATTAGAACATAAAATAATGGCGCCTCTCACAATTGATTGCATTGAGACTTAATGAAGTAACATTATAACTTCAAAGTAATATGGCAAATGAGTATATGATCCAATCCTTTCTCTTCTATGTGAGTCGTAAATCATACTTTCAAAATGATGTCAAAATGATTTCTGGAGAAAGATTAGTCAATTCTATGATAGTCTCTGGACTTGAATAACTACATTTTAGGATAATGAATTTTTAATATTCATCTATCTTTAGAGACGGTAGCTGATTAAATTGACAACTTTATTGAAGATTTTAAGACGGCAGACCCTTGTAGATTCATCCTTGCCCATAAATTTTTCCTTTCTAGACTTTATCTTTGGCTGACAGTTTGTAACTCTTCCCATCCATAAGAAGGTCTATTCTGATCAACTGTACAGTTGAGCTTGCGAGTCAGAGACACTCCCAAAGAATGTGAAATGCACACTACAAACTGAGTGTTGAATGAACTCTTCTGCATTTGAATTAGGGCCTTAGTGTCAGTGAGCACTGCGCATCATTTCCCCATCAATCAGAGACATCCCCTCCATAAACACTCAGCTCTTGAAAAGAAAGCACTGGAGGAAGCACAGGAATTCCCTCAGGACCATGGGGGGAAATGCACAATTGAAATTTGACTTCTCTTGGGGCTCTCTGATAAATACCGAAAGTACCTAAAATAAAGCTCATTTTATTATCATTAATAAAGCGTTTCATAAATAAGAAATAAAAGTGCTTTGTGCAAGTCATTTTTCAAGATTTTTTTTTAATTCTAAGTTTTGTTTTGTTTTGACTCTAAAGATAGTAAAACCAGAAGTGAGGTATGGAGCTTATTTACACACATGGTACACCAATATAGTGATGTGACCTGCTTGAACCCTAACCCTCAACAATTAGAGTATTATAGGCAATGATGTCTGTGCCTTCAGTTTAAAAGGAGGGCTAATGAAAAATCTGCTTAAGTAATAAAAGTCTGAGTACCTAGTGGCAGCAGCTAAACTGAATGTTATAGAATCTTGGTAATCTCTGTACCTACATCAAAACTCCTACTTTGAAATCAGAGTCTCATATCATTGAAGAATGATCATGTGTCAGATCAACTGTGCTGCTTCAAACAGAATCACTGCCTCCTTTCCATTCAAAATTAAGTCCACAGGGATTAAATACAAAGTAAATGTTCCTAATAGTAACGATAGTCTAGGGAATGAGGTTGTTGATGATCAAATTTAATTCCCAGGAGAAGAGGAATTCCAGCAGACATGCAATGGGGGGTTAAAAAACTCTGAAGAGACACTATTAACTAAAAACTACTTCCTAATCTTCTTTGCAGACTTCCTCTCTTTTGTTATTTTTAAAGGGGCTCCTTAAGTGTTAGGTAGTTGGTAGTTTGCTTTGAAACATAGGTCTTTTTTCCACCATTGGAAAATATATGCTGAGAGAATTAATTTAATAAGTCAGATAAGGACATGAATAAAATTTAGTTGCTGGATCATTATGCCTATCATAAAAAAAGACCTTAAGTATGGTTTGTTAGACTGTCCCATCTTTTTTATTTGGGGGCCCATATTTATACCTCATTAACATTACAAGTTTAGGATCATTTAGCTCTTTGCATTATACTCCTTGGCTAATTACACTCACACTTGCAAGTTATGTGAATGCATCTCTTCCTGGGTGCTTTGTAAAACAGTCTCCCGTCTCTCACCCTCAGTGTGCAGCAGAGGCCTGCCTGGAAAGGCCTGCCTGCCATCACCCCACCACGCCAAATTTCTCTTCAATCATTTCTCCGCAGTGGCCGTTTGGCTTCCTAGAATCACAGCTCCTCTGAGTGGCCCTGGACAGGCGGAGGAAGGAAGAAATGAGAACAACCAAGAGGAAGGAAGCAAGAAGCAACAGGGAGCAGGGGGGAGAGAACGAGCTAGATAGAGACATTAAAGAGAGAGCAAGGATCGAAGAGATGACATAAATGGAGAGGAGGAAGGAAAAAAGATAACATGTTTAGGGACAAAGATGGTTTCATGTGGTTATCTAATTATGATTTCTTTTTGTAATTGGTAAAAAATCAGAGCATATCAATTCCTTATTAAAACTCTCCAATGACCTTCCATCGTACAGTTAAAGCCAAGATCCTTACTATGACCTACAAAGCTTTACATGATCTAGCTCTTAGACACCACTTAGAGACCAAAAACAATTCCTTATCTCACAGTCTCTGTGGATCAGGAGTCAGGAGTGGCTTCGCTTTGTGGTTCATGTGGTTACAGTCAGGTGTTATTTTGTACCAAAGTCACCTGACAGCTTGGAGAAGAAGGCTTGGTTGTATAATCTGTTTCCAAGGAGCCTCATTCAAACAGCTGACAGCATGGTGCTGGGGCCCTGCAGGAGGCCTCTCTTCCTCTGTGTGTCAGCCTCTCCAAGCGTCTGGGCTTCCTCACAGCCTGGCAGCTGGATTCCCATGGTGCTCGTCCCTGACGGGGAAAGAAAAGAGGGAGGGAGGAAGAATTGGCAAGAGGGAGAGGCAGGAGGGAGGGAGACAGAGACCACGAATTTGAAGTCATACAGAAACTCTATCCCTTTTGCTACCTAGCCTTGAGAGGCACGCAAGATCAGTTCTGATATACTCCTTTGGTTTGGGCAGTCTGAAGCTCCTCCCCAGATTCAAGGAGAGGGAACACAGAACACTTCTGTTGGTGGCACATTGTCAGAAGTACATCTAGGAAGAGATAAGTATCAAGATATGGCCATTTTGGGAGAATACAATCTTCCACAGGGAGAGTTTCCTGTGATTATAATAACTCTTTTATGTAACTGGTCAATCAGATCATGTCAGTCTGTCCAATACCTTCCCATCAATTCCAAAATTCCTTACCTGCAAAGCCTGTACGACCTGGTCCTTCCCTCTGGATCTCTTTTTTACCACTCTCTACCCACCACACGCCTCCCTAGGCACCCTCATCTTTTTGCCCCTTCTCACACATACCAAACTCATTCCCTCTGTCTGGATTGGTTTCCTCCCAGATGTTCATGTGATTTGCTTCCTTGCTTAATTCAGGTCCCTGTTTAATAAGTACCCACTGAGAAAGGCCTTCCCTGAGACCCCGTACCGTCTAGGGGGCCCATGTACACAATCGCTTTCTCTCTCTCCCTCTTCCCTTACCCTGCTCTATTTTTGTTCAAGGCAATTATCACTGCTTGATGTTTGGACAGATAGCTATATAGACAGAGAAATGGCCAGAGAGACAGACTTCTGTATCTATGTAATGTCATATACATACGTATATAGTCTTACATTAAATATGTATATCTACCTTTGCTCTTTTGCCTCCCATCGGAATGTGAGCTCTGTGAGAGCAGGGATTCGTTTTGTTCACCACCTTATCTCCTGTGCATGGAAGTATCTACACAGTGTTTGTATGTCTGTTGGATTCTGGGTACTAAGAAGCATTCACATTACTGCAAGTCACAATGAGAGCCAGTATAATCTTTTCAGTCTTAAAGAAAGAATAAAAGCCCAGAATGGTGCCTATACTAAACTATGTTAATGTAAATGATAAGACTGGGGTGTAATGACTTCACATTTATGCATTCAAAATATAACCCAGAAATTTTGTTTTTGAATTTGTGCATTGTTTTTGCCAAAAATCAATCATCTTTGAGGCTTCTTCAAAGAGTCTAGCACTGTCTTAATGATGATATATCAACGGAATAAAAACTTCAGGGTAAATGGAACTTTATAATGACTTTTAAAGGCGTATCACTAGGTACAAGGTAAATTATACTACGAATGAGATGGTGGTTCAGACCTTTCCTGAAAGCCAGCAGACAAAAGCCAAGCATAATGCCTCTGCCTGCCAATTTAAGAAATTTAGCAACAGCCTGATCAGTGAAGACTATGCTTACTGCCGGAAACAGAGAAAGCATCAGGAACCCTCTGGCCCATGTCTTCTCGCTGCTCTCCTGCAGTCATGCTGAACTGCTCACAGTTCCCAACCAAGCCGGGCCATCTTACACCTCCATGCCTGCGTTTGCTATGTTCCTTCTTCTAGGAACAGCCTTCCTACGGCTCCTGAGCTTTACCTCCTCCCTGAGTCTTCTCTCAACTGACACCCACCCCAAAGTAGAACTGGGTGCTTCTGTTAACTCCATGCTTCCCTGTACACACACCTCTCATAGAGCACTTTTTGTGTGTTTATTCAACAGTTTGCATGCGTGTCTTCTCCTGAATCACTAGCTTCTTGAGGGCAGATTCTGAGTCATGTTGGTCTTTGTATCTCGACTAACAAACTAATAATTTTTACACAGGACACACTCAGTAGAAAGATTTGATAGAGGGGCAAGTAGACAGATGAATGCATGAACTTTCCTAACAGTGCTCAGCTAACAAGGGCTCTTGGAAGCATAAAGGAAGATGCTGAGTAATGAGCATTCTGATATCATACTCACTGGGGAAAAGGGCTGGTGACTCTCTTCCTAGACTGTCACGTTGAATATAGCCCCTGTCTGTAAGTTCTGTGAAATGAGAATCCTCAAAACTGCGCTTCAGGGACAGAGCGGCATGGTATTCAGTCCAGCCAGCAGAACACACACAATTAAACATTTACAAGGGAGAGGCGCCCATGCAATGATCCTTCCCTAAGCTGCTACACAACTATTTTAACCCTGAAAACCTCTGCACTGCAAAACAAGTGGGTTGTTTAATTTGGTTTAGTTGGATGTTCATCATTCTAACATTAACAACAGAATCTTAGGCGAGTACATTTTAGGAAATGGCATCTCAGAGCAAGCTATTATCAGGAAGAGAAACGTGAGTCTTCAGTGCCTAAATGAGGGCCTGTACTATGCAATGATAAGTTTTGCTAAGGGGATGTCTAAAGAATAAGTTATATAAAAATATATTTACTTAAAAGATTGTTCTATTAAGTTAGTGTTTTTTAAGTTAGAATTAAATGTGTTTGTTAAAAGCTATATTTTCCATGAAAATATTTTTATATAAATATTATTAAAAGCTATATATCTTCATAGAAAGTTTTGTTATTGTTCTCTAAGATGTGTCACATTATTCTAACTTGGAAAAAAAAAGGAATCTCTCAGATTCACCCATAACATTGGTTGGTACTCTTCTTTGGCCATTTTTCTTACCAAATACAGGTCATATATGTGAGTTTTTCCTCTACTAGACCATGTGTCCCTTATCCTGTTTGTCCTTTTCCTTTTGTTCTTAGATTTCATTTATTATTTTTAGAGAGAGGGGAAGGGAGGGAGAAAGAGAGTGAGAGAAACATCAATGTGTGGTTGCCTATCCCATGCCCTGTGCTGGGGACCCGGCCTGCAACCAAGGCACGTGCCCTGGCTCAGAATTGAACCAGTGATCCCTTGGTTCACAGGCCGGCGCTCATTCCACTAAGCCACACCAGTCAGGGCTCCTGTTTGTGTTTTACAGCATGGCCTGGACCTGTGCTTTGCACATGTTAGGTACATCATAAATATTTTAATTATTTACTAATCAAATATCTTTATGTAGAGGGTTAATTGTCTTCTCTTACTTTCTAACGTTGGGACATCCCTGGTATCAATTCAGTCTCATGATTCCATCATCCTACAGAATGGTTTTCTGGGCATTATCTTCATCCTCAATAATCAACGATTGCAACCTTGCCATCAAAGAGCTCCAGTAGGAGACACAGCCACGGAAGGCTGAGTGCTGCAGAAGTAAATGAAGGTGCTGTCTGGGTGGTGACAGACGGTTCTACCTGGGCTGGGCCAGTCAAGGACAGCATCTCGGAAGAGGTGATGTTTGAGCTACAGGCCTTGAAAAATAGCAGACAAATGATGCTCCCTCTGTGTCCCTCCCCCAGGGATATTCCCTTTCCCATTATCAAAGGTAATTCTGTCCTGAATTTGTATTTATAACATCCATGCATTTCTTTTTAGTCTTACTCTACACATCTGGATCCCTATTCTAGTATCACTTATCTTCAGACTTTATGTACGTGGTATCGTTGTGTTTGTATAATAAGAACCAACAATTTACCAGGCACTTAAAATGTGCCACTGTTGTAAACATTGTACATACATTGAACTACTTAGTCCTCACAACTCGATGATGTGGATACTATTGTTTTCCCATTTTACTAAGAAGGAAACTAAGGCTCAGAGTTTTTAATTTGTCCAAGGTTTCACGGGACTTGGGAGAACCAGGATTCAATCCCAGGCAGTCTGGTTCGAAAGTCTGAATGTTTTTTCCACTGACTTTCAAATAATTTTATTAATGAGAATCACCTTGTTTTTTTTCTCTGGGAGTGAAAAAAAATAAATTTCTATCATAGGATAGAAGACCAAGAATACTTGCCCAGCATTTTCACATGTGAAGTGATTTCCTTCTTCCTCGTTTAATTGAGATGACTGTGTTGTAGATTCATATACAGTTGTAAGAAATAATATGGAGAAATCACTTCCACACTTTTCCCAGTTTCCCCAGTGGTAACATTTTGCACAAACTACAATACAAAAACACATACCACATATCACATAATATTGATTCAATTCACTGATTTTATTCAGATTTTCTAACTTTAATTTTTCTTTTCTCAACATTACCAAAATTTTCCCTCGCTACTGACAAAGAAATAAAATATTTAAAAAGGAAATCTTTGGTTTAGATAAAAATTTAATGTGAATGAATTTCAATAAAAGGAAAATGGATGGAGTATTTGGCAGATCATTTTTAAGTGACTGGTATCAGGTCATTCGTAAGTTTAGAGAGAAGGAAGGAGAGTTGGCACCGGGGGACAGGCTGAGGCGACAAGGAAGGTGCACAACATGGAGATGAACATTTGACCAGATTTGGTCAGAAGCATCTTCTGCTGGGTGGGAACAATGACAGGTGCTGTGCTGAGAGATTGCTGTCGAATACTTGCAGTGGTTTTTAAAATCCAGCTCACTGAGCATAATGCATCACAAGCTGGGGTGGGAGGGAGCTGATTGAGCTGTCAAGTTTGCACTTTGCAGAGGGTCCTCATCACATCCTGAATACGTGCATCCTTATTTAAAGCTGCACACTCATTCCCTCCTTGGCTCTCTGCTGAGGACAAAACCTCAGTGCAACCGAATTTCCTGCTTCAGCAGTGAGTCCCACTGTGCAGAAGGAAACATAGCTCAATGGATTCGGGGGTGGAGTTAATGGAATTTAATTATCGACACTAGATGGATAGCAATTTTTTCATTACAAATTGGAATTAACCATTATGATCTATAAAAATGTTATTGGGAAAAATATGTTTATAAAGTATTATTTGAAACATCATATTAGGTTTTTAAGTGACAATTAAAAACCTGAAAATGTTTCTATACAATTTTTAATTGATAAAATAAGACAGATTACTACGAAGGGGAAATGATGGTAAGAGGTACTAAAGAAGCACCTAATTTTAACAAAGAAATAAATAATAAGCAATTAAATTCATACCATACCGGATACCTTAACAACAGCTCTGGGAATCTCATCTTTTCAAGAAATTAATAGTTTCTGGAAATAAAAGGAAAAACATTTGGAGATGAACACTTGTCATTTGCTATGAGTTGCTCTAAAATCTATTCCCTTCACCTCAGATTAAAACATGATTGAAATTCACAGGAGGGCCAGGTTGTTCAGTCCACACTTGGCGGGTGCAGCACTGAGCAAGCACAGCAGCTCAAAACGGACATTTCCTGCACATTGCTGTCTGTGTGATGTTAGCAGCAGATTCACAAGTCACCCCACATAACCTACCCTTGCTCATGCAAGCTTATAATGGGCTCTTTGGAAACGACTGCACAGTTATTAAGTCGTTTACAAAATCAACCCACTGCCGTGGTGAGATTTATTTCTGTGAGTCAAATCTTACATTCTAACTAGCAGAGCGAAAATCTGTTGTCATGGAAACATTCCCTTTTCACTAGGCTAGGGCTACAATTCACTTGCATGGAGATGGATTGACAAAGATGCAGAGGGAAAGGGTGAAAAGGAATCAGACATGGCTTCGATCCATTTTCCTGAACAATATTGATGATCACTGTTAATTATACTTTGGATGGAAATTGGCCTATAAATACTGGACTCTAATAAAACCTTCCCATTCTGGGGTGAAGGGACTCCTCAATGTGTTTTCAAAGCTATTTAAGATATCCCAAAGGGTTTCAATTTTGCCAATGAAGAAGATCATTTATTAGAATAATAAGACTGTATTTTAGTTTGTTCTCAGAGTAATTAAAGCCATGATAGTGGGAGGGAGAGTTATGTTAAGGATAATTTAATTTCCTTATATTCAGGCTCTATAAATTAAATGTTAGAACAGTCAGAGGAGGAATATGTAGATTTATTATCAATCAGAAAGGATCACATGCTTCTCAAACTCAGAGTCAAAGTAAAGGAACCCAGCGCATCTGCACCCAAGTTCTTCCTGCAAAGTTATGGCATCATGAGCTGACAGGAAGGGACCATGTGTCTTACAAGCCTTAGGGTATTGGTGCCGTCATAAAGGATGGGACAATTTTGAGGGCGGGCAAAGGTACGGGCAGAGGAGTGTGTGTCATCCCATTTCTTACTCCATGGCCCCAATCATTCCTCCTCCCTCTGAGGAATCGCCACTTTTCCAAAATGGGTATCCATTTCCTCTAGAAGGACTGTGAGCCAGCCACGTCTTTAAATTTAAAATTATGTTATTGTGAGAGGGCACCCAGAGCAGAGTTTGCAGTTGCCATGTGCCAAGATTTCAGGTGTTGCTGGGTGTGCGCAACCGAAGAAAACTGACAACATGACCAGGCGAACGGCAGAAAGCAGCAGCCTCCGAGGGGAGGGCTCCCCATATCACGCATAAGATGCTTGAGGGGTCTGTGGGTGTTTATTTAAATTCACTTGGAAAAAAACAAGACCATCTGAACAAAAATACTTTTATTTTTCACACAGCATGGAATTCTTAGTAAACAAATGAAAATATACAAGGAGTACTTACCCTTGGGGAAAAAAACTTCCATTTTTTTAAAAGCATAAATTATCTACAGTAAATTCTACAAACCTTATGTTTATAGTTCAATAAACTTTTACGTATATATGTTTGTATGGGTGTATCTAGATACATAATTACAACTCAGATCCAAAATACAGACCTATCTCTACCTCAGAGAATTCCCTCAAAACACTTTCCAGTCCCTCTCCCCACCTCCAAAAGTCACCATTTTCCTGACTTCTATCATCATAGGTTACTTCTGCCTGTTCTTGAACTTTACATAAATACAATATGAACTATTTTGGTACATGACTTCTTTTGCTTCAAATAATATTTTAAAAATAATTTATGTTTTGCATATGTAATTAGTTTGTACTTTCTTATTACTACGCAGTATTCCATTGTATAATAGACAAAATTTATTTATTTATGTTATTATTGATAGATATTTGGGCTGCTTCCAGCTTGGGGCTACTATAAATAAAGCTGCTATGAACATTGTATCAAGTCTTTTGTGGACATATGCTGACGTGTAGGATAGGTGCACTGTGTGGCCCTCGCATTCAGAATGACTGAGTGAGCAGAGCAATGAATGTGCATCAAATTTTGCGTTAAGCTTGAACATTCCTCCACGGAAACTATCTGGATGATTCAGAAGGCTTTCAGGGATGATACAATGACTGCAGTGCAAATAAAAACGTGGCCCAAACGCTTCAAAGATGGTCAAGAATCTGTTGAAAGTGGTCCACATTCTGGAAGGCCTGCAACAAGCAGAGCACCTGAGAATGTTGAACGTGTACGGGCTGCAATCAACAAAGATCAGCGACTGACAGTGCAAAAACTAGAAGTTAATCGGGGGATTCCAAACACTACTGTGTCCAAGAGTTTGATGGAGGATCTTGGCATGAAATGTGTCATGGAAAAATTCATTTTGCAGTTCCTACTACCAGAGCAGAAGAACGTCGTGCTGCAGTTGCTAATGACTTGATTCAGTCTGCCACCAATGAACCAGATTTGGCACCCTGTGACTTCTGGCTTTTCCCAAAACTAAAATCACCTTTGGAAGGGAAGAAATTTCAGACTGTCAATGAGATTCAGGAAAGTACAATAGGGCAGCTGATGGCAATTCCAACAAAGCATTTTGCAGAGTGTTCTAAACAGTGGAAGAGATGCTGGAAGAACTGGGTAAGATCCCAAAGTACCTACTTTGAAGGGGATTGAGGCATCATTGTCCTGTGTACAATATTTCTTGTATCTTGCATCTTCTTCAATAAATGCCTCTATTTTTCATAGCACGTGACTGGATACTTTCTGGACAGGCCTTTGTACATTTAAGTTTATTAGAAAGCTCCAGTTTTCCCAAGTGGTCATACCATTTTAACTGCCAGTGGCAGTAGGTGATTTGCCCCATCCTCACCAGCACTCAGTGTTGTCAATCTAGAAGCCGCATAGTGGCCTCTCCTTGAGCAACCTTTGTTTTTAAAGAAGATGTGCAAATGTCTGCATCGATGTTGTAGTGGGGTCTGGAAGTCAGAATTAAAACTCAGATATTGTGATTAACATTTTCCAGCCTCGTAATGACCCCATGCTTTTGAAAAATGTAGCTTTTCTAAGATAAGTGCAGGTTCAAGTAAGCCGAAATTTCAGGGTAACTATAAGCTGATGATCAGAACAGATTTAAGTTGGAAAGGAATACTTCGGTATTCAAAACATACATCAGTTTAGGCTTCTAAAATGAACAATAGCCACTTGCTCTGAAGAGACCAAAAATCCATTTCTGTTCTTTTTTTTTTTTATTGTTCATATACCTTTGTCTTCATTTTCCCACCACCACTTTCCCCTGCCCCACTCACCCCCACCTCCCTCCTTCAATCCTTCCCCACTTTGGCTTTGTCCATGGGTCCTTTATACATGTTCCTTGATTTGACCCTTCCCCTTCCTTTCCCTGTCAACCCCCTCCTTCCTTCCTTCTCGTTACTGTCGGTTTCTTTTTTCTTTCAATGTTGCTGGTTATGTTTTCCTTGCTTGTTTGTTTTGTTGATTAGGTTCCACTTATAGGTGAGATCATATGGTATTTGTCTTTCGTCCCCTGGCTTATTTCGCTTAGCATAATGCTCTCCAGTTCCACCCATGCTGTCATGAAGGGTACTAGTTGTTTCTTCCTTTCTGCTGCGTAGTATTCCATTGTGTACATATACCATAGTTTTTTGATCCACTCATTTATTGATGGGCACTTAGGTTGCTTCCAGCACTTGGCTATTATAAATTGTGCGGCATTTCTGTTCCTATTTTTAAGAAATCATTGAAATTCAATAGCCTGATGGGTAAGCTTCACTCCTGGTGATTAGTCCTGAGCCAGCTCAGCCTCATAGAACTTCTGCTTTACCAGAAGGGCAGGTGCCTCAGATACTTCACCTGTGTATTGAGAGAGCTGAATAGCCAGTTCTTGGTCCTTCACTCAGCCTTGAAATGTGTCCACAGATTGCAATGGGTCATATTCTTTTTATTCATTGTGATCATATTGTTTTCCATCTAAAGCTTCAGAACTTCAAATTTTACCAGTGTTATTTCAAAGGGAGTAGTCATATAGTTAGCCAGATGCAAAAACATTTATAGTATGTTAAGTGAAAAAAGTGAATTTTAAGAAAACAACGGACTTATGACATGATCTCAATTTTGTTGACTTACATTGTATAGAGACATACATATCTGCTTATAAATGTATACAAGATTTCAAAGGATAAACCAAAGGTTCATTCTCAGGCTGTTAATATGGTGTCTCTGAAGCTATTGGTAATTTTGGGGTTTTTTTTTTCCTTTAAGTCCTTTCGTTTTCTGATTTTTCTGAAATGAGCATGTTCTGCTTTTGAAATAAGGAGTAAAAGTTACCTCTTTAAATAAATAGAAAGTCAAACTCCCACCAGATATTTAGTTCTCATCACTGGAAATTTAAGAGGATGAATAAAAAGTCACTTTCACTTTAGCATTTAACACTTGAGTCTCCAAAAAAGCGCTTTTTATATGAAAAATAGTTCAGTGATTTTTTTTTCCACTTTATCACATGTATTTCTAAGAGCATTTTTTATTTATTTAGTGAAAAGCCCTTAATTGTAGAACTGAGCGTTTCTATCTGGGGCACTTAAATACTATAGAGAACGGAAACTTTATAGATCTCAAATCTGTTTTCCTTCTTCAAACTGTACCCTGGTAGCAACAGACAAAGCAGCATGCTATAGCACCTGGAAGACCATGGAGTACCAGGAGTGTGGGCATGAAGGCAGCCAGAGGGGGATCGTAGAAGAAACAGCTTTCTGGAAAGGGACTTAGAGCCTGCTGGTTGGGGCCGTAGAATTCTCCAGAGGAAAGGCAGCATATGCACAAAGGAGATCTTTCCTGCAGTCCATCTCCAGGATGCGAAATCCAATATTTACACAAAGGCTTAGCCCAAGGAAAGCATATTTTTGATCCTTGGCTGTAAATACTTAGTAACTGCCTAACAACACACATATCGTGGCTTAGAATATCTGTAGAAAGGCATGCTCCCTGACAGAGCTTTGGGCACAGTGGGGTTGACCTTATGGCTTCTACGCCTCCCGCTTTATTAAAGTTTCATGTCTTCAATCACAATTGCTGCATGAATTCTTTTACAGCCTCCAGCACTCTAAGCAAAAGCCATAGAGACATGGCAAATTAATTTCTTTCCTAAGAAACTGTGAACATTGGGTGAAGCAACACTTTTTTTGTTTTGTTTTTTCTGTGCTGTGAGATGAAAAGTGGCTCCTCTATCTCATTGCTGAAAAAGCCTTCCCTGCTGATTTGTATTTCCAGTTTAAGAGTTTCCTGTCTAAAGAAGAGAAGCATCTTCAGTTTGATGGACTTTAAAAGCTGTTAGAGTATCTCTGGAATTCAACCTGTGGCCCGAGCTGGCCATGTCTTGCTAGGAAAGCCAACAACTGCATTTTTTCCTGAGAGACAGAGAAGCTACATTTCTGTTGTTGGTTGTTAGAATATTCTAGTCTTCTTCTGCTTCATCAGAGAGCCTATGAGAGAGAACTTTTAAATGGACATTACTAAGCTAAAGATAGTGGTAGTTTCAGGGCAATGATGGTTCCTTAAAGGAAGGGGTAGTGTTTACTTTTGTTATCATTATTTTCCTACCATGAAGCACTGTGCCTGGCCCATGGGGAAACTACATGAATCATGATTAAATTAATAAATCATGAAGGGAAAAACTATAATTGTTATCTGTATTAGTTTGGTGGTAAAACACCCCCCAAAATTTCAATGGCTTATAAACAAAGGTTTTATTTCTTGTTCACATGAGTTCCATTGGTGGTAGTCCGAAGCTATGTTCTACGTGTCTCCTTTATGAGGCCCCCAGCCGCTGGGTGGGACCTGCCCAGTGGTGTGCTGGCCTGGCTCAGACCAACTCCCAGCTCCAAAGAACTGATGGTGCACATCTCTTCCCAACTCCATGTTCAGTAATATCATTTGGGTAGCCTAAAATCAACTTTGTTTTTATACCATGGAAATTGGCAAACACTTTAAATCACTTGGCCCGTTTATTATTTTTAATAATGTTTATTAATTATTAATTAATTTATTAATATTTAATAATTATTATTTTTAATAAACGGGCCAAGGTCAACTGAAGGATAAGTAGGAAAACCTATCACTAACAGATCCAAGGTTCCCGGCCTAACCTGGCACATCTCTCATATATGAAACAAATCTCACCATTTTTATTGTGAATCTGACCCTGTACATTGTGTGGAGGACAGAAAGAAGGGAAACCTTATGGACTTTTAATCTAACACACTGTTACATGTAACCCTCTTTCCCACTGCTCAGCGCCGGACCTGCAAGCACAAGCACACGTTCACACCCAAAGCTTATGCAGAATGCCATCTACCTCCTTTTTAATAACCATTTAAATCTAAACATTCCGTTTCAATCACTCTTTAAACCATAAATATATACTAGAAATGCCATTATTTCATCAGGTTGTAGCAACTGAATGAGATAGATAGGGCAATGGGACCAATAGAGACCTATGCGGTTAAGAGGGTAGACTTCAAGGTCAGGTGGACTTAGGTTTAAACTCTAGCCTTTTACTATGTGATCATGGACATATTACCTAACTGTAGTGGATACTGTGGTGCTCTGCCCAGACCCCCTTTTAAAAGCAAGGCCGATACATCCTTTTTCCAGCTGCTGCGGATGTCACTGTTGATAGGTTACTCTAGAAATTGCTCGTGCCAACAGGCAGCTGCATTGCTTAAGGCTCTTCCCCTTCAGGGGAGTCCTGTGAGTGACTGCTGGGACCCCCTTGCGTTGATTCGAGAACAACCCTCCGGGGCCACCTCATTTCCAGAACTCCCTGTAGGACAGGTGGAGGCTGCTGCAGACCGCTGTTCTCCCTTTGCCTTCTCACGTCTTAGCTTATTTACAGGTGGATCTACTGAGAGCACTCAGCAACTAAGCATTCCTATGCAATGCTCTGAGTCTGCATCCAGGGAACCCCATCTAAAATACTATACTTTCTAGGCTTAGTTTCTCCATTTGCAATGTGAGGATAATAACAGTACCTACATCACAGGACTGTGGTGAGAATTATATGAAATCATGGATAGAAAGTTCTTCTATTTAACCCCTGACATATTGTAAGCATTTGTTTAATAATTATTTTTATAATAAAATAATGTTGAAAAATAAGTATGATCAAAACTCTCTGTCATACCACATGTCCTACTTTGGGGTTTGGTCAATTATAATTACTCAGACATTGGGGTCGATTGCAGTGTGGTTCACAACGTTTTGCTCCCTCCCCATTTTTGCCACGTGACTTGCAGGGCCTCCTGTAAATGGACTGCGTGGCCCTGTCCCATTGTCATCCTTGGCCATGTGATTGGCTTTGGCCTAAAGAGGCCTTGTGATTTTCTGCCAGTTCCTTTGCTCTTCTTCTTTGTCACATGAATCTCGTAGAGTGTTGATAAACCGGTTCGCATGGTCTCTGTTGGTCCCATTGCCTATCTATCTCATTCAGTTGCTACAACCTGATGAAATAATGGCATTTCTAGTATATATTTATGGTTTAAAGAGTGACTGAAACGGAATGTTTAGATTTAAATGGTTATTAAAAAGGAGGTAGATGGCATTCTGCATAAGCTTTGGGTGTGAACGTGTGCTTGTGCTTGCAGGTCCGGCGCTGAGCAGTGGGAAAGAGGGTTACATGTAACAGTGTGTTAGATTAAAAGTCCATAAGGTTTCCCTTCTTTCTGTCCTCCACACAACGTACAGGGTCAGATTCACAATGAAAATGGTGAGATTTGTTTCATATATAAGAGATGTGCCAGTTTAGGCCGGGAACCTTGGATCCGTTAGTGATAGGCTTTCCTACTTATCCTTCAGTTGACCTCGGCCCGTTGAGGGTCAGCTCCTTGCCCAGGGACAGCCCCCGCCTCCCCTAGCTCAGAGCCGGGGTCTGCTCCTGTCAACGGTAAACGAAGCCGGACACTGGGGGAAGTGGTAAGGACAGATTTTCATCAGTAATGTACATTTACAACAGGAAAAAAAGTCCAGGATTAACTGACCTCAGCTTCAGTTTTTACAGACAGGACTGGGAATATTAAGAGAGAATGAAGGAGGAGGGAGGGGGTGGGCAGGAACTCGGTAGAGTCAGAGAAGTGAAAAATTACAAAAAGTGGGAAGGAGGAGTTGGCTCATGTGATACCCACCTGGTTGTGCCAGCAGGCGCTTCCAGAGGTTAGGCTGCTACCCCGCACAGGGACTGGGAGACAGAGGAAAGCCTAGAACAAACAGTAAATTCTTTTGGCAGCCTTGAGTTTTCTCAGACAAACACTGTAAGGGGGACTAGTGTCATCTTAGGGATGTGGCCTTGAGGTATTAGAAACTGTGTTGGTGTTTTATTCAAGTCTTTAAAGGCCAAAGTTGAGGCCTCATTGAGAACACAGCTCAGAGGAGCCTGGCTAGAGTTTGGCCACAGAGAGACTCTTTGTCACAACCAATGAGAAATAAGCAGCAGTTTTGTGGACAAATTCCCTACCCATCCGACCCCTCTAATACCAGTCTTATGCAAAGCCAGGAGACTACTCTGCTGATGAAAAATCTCATACACACTCATTCACATACTCTCTTGCACCCTCCACACTCTGAACTCATACTCACACTCACATGCATATACACCTACAATCACATACAGTTTCACAGACTCTCACACAGACTCAGATTTCTCACACTCACACACACACTCTCACCCCTGGACTGTGTGTTTCATTTCCCAGGCTCAGCTACTCAGTGTTCAGATGACAACCTGTTCACTGCCCTAGCCCTGCTGCCGAGCTTGAAGACAGGGCGGCTCCTTCAGGCAGGCTAGCCTCTGAGGCTTCCTTCTCCTGTAACTACAGTGAGCTGCGCCTGGGGTTGACCCAGGAACTCCCACCACCGGAGAAACCAGAGGAGAGATCTCTTCGGGGGGACGGGAGGGCTGCAGGCAGGAAGAAGAGAAGCTTTAGCTAGAAGGAGAATCAGGCCCTTGGGCAGCTCAGCTTGGAGGTTCCTCAGCTTGAAGCTTCACTTGGTGAATTCTCATTTGTTTACCTCATTCCACATTTAGCCCGGTTTCTGCGAAGCTCTCAGGTCATTAGGTGATAAAGCCAGCACTGGACCCCAATCCAAAGCTTCTTGCACTTTCCATGAACCCCTCTCTTTGACAAGGATCCATTTCAAATTCACCGAAAAAACTTCATGCAGGAAAAAGAAGTTAAACATTTTGTAGGTTAACTAGCCATGCTATGGTTTACATATTGTCTCACTGTTAAGCATAATTAAATTCCCTCATAATCAATTATAATCCCCTATCAACTCATCTTCCTTGGTCTTACATGCTCTTACCATGGGTTGGTTTTGTTCCTTCTGGCATGAGCGAAGGAAGAATTTTCTTCTTTGGGAGGGTGGAGCAGAGAGCATGACTTTGGAATCACACAACAATTAGCATTCCAGCCCTTCCTATGTGAGTGGTCAAATCTGAGCCCAGGTGCACCCTCCCGGAGCCTCTGCATAATGGCAGGTGGTGACTGGGATTAAACTGAGTACATATTAAAAGAACCCATCAGTTTCGGGTTTAGAATAAATGGCCAATATATTGTAACTGTTGGAATGTCTTGCTTTTACTTTTTAATTATGTAATGTCAGTATGTAGTGAGACTCAAAAATCAGAATTTCTTCAGAAGAATTGTTGTTGTTCTGGGAAAGGTGGGGGAGGGCTTCCTTCAGAATCACATTGCATGGATTGTCACTGCGCCCCAGTGCTTTGTGCTGATCTTGGTACCTGGGAAGGAGGTGGGATGGGTTGCCGTCCTCAGCAGCGTGCATTGTGACAGAGTTTCCCTGGGGAGGCAGGGAGGTTGTGCCTGTAATTTCAGATCCCAGACAGCCAGGAAGCTTCCTTCCATTTGCCCCAATCTGTCTCCATCCAATAGTTGTAGTAAATTGGGCCTGGGGAGCGGGAGAGGGGGAGGGGGAACGTTTCAGGAAGGAGGGAAATGGATGACACATGAATAATGTTCACAGCAGGGAAAGGAAAGGAGACCCTGTCTCCTGTCTGAGCATGCTCAGCAGCTGGGCTGGGCAGATGCGCAGGCAAGTAAGGAGCTTGGTCAGGCTGCATACAATGCACTACCCATTTGCTGAGCCTGAATAATAATAGGTTTTGAAACATCGTCAACAGGCACTCCGTTCTCCTGTAACATTTTGTCCTTTAGGAGGCAAGGGGAGCCAGTCTGGGTGGAAACTGGAGGGGGAAATCAGGAGAGGAGGGGAGGAGGAGGTGGAGTTCTTTGTTTCTCTCCCCAAGCTGCAGACAACTTGCCATCTTTCTGGGAGAGCTTGGCTATTCAGAACATGCTCTGAGCGCTTGACTGGAAATTTGTCGGTGCTTCTTCAGCAACATCATTTTTTCACTCTCATTCACTTTCTGATCAGGACACAGTTTCAGGAAATTGGAAAATAAATATCCAAGAAATCATTGCCAAGCTTTATAAACAGCTTCTAATGGCACGTACAGCCAAAGATACCGTAATGAAAACACACACTAAATATTTGCCTCTTCGGTGTGCTGGCATAAACTCACAGGGTTGCTCCCTGGTCCTGAATACAAACTCTGTGATCTCTGTTAGCACAGAGCAGGAATTTAAATGCCTTCTGGGAAACAAAGTCAATAATAAAGTTCTTCTATGTCAGATGTAGTTTATAAATGTGGTCAAAAGACTATACTATAAAAGCAACCCGCGTGTCAATCCTTACAGTAAGAGCATTTTCTAGTGATAAACAGTTTCCAGGATTTTTTATTTTCTCCTGCTCAATTTCCACAAGTTAACAAAGCTTCAGAGAAAGGTTTCTAGATCTTTATCTTAGAATACAGCTGTTTATCAACTACCAGAACAGTCATCTGCCAGGTAGAAAGCATCCTCGGGACTTGACATAGACACAAAAAGAGGAACTCTGCAAATAAATAGATTTTTGCAGTTCACATATTGCTTTGCCATATAAAATCCTGCAAGTGAGTGAGGCCAGACTTCTTTGTCACCTACAGAATTTTTTTTTTCTAAATAAGTAGCAGCAACTGGTTAACAATTCTTTGGGGGGGGGGGGTGACGTGAGGATTGACTTACATTATGTAGACAATTAATTGCAAAGCTAGAATACAAGAAATCAAGCAGCTACAGTTCTGTGCCATTGAATGGACTTGGCCCCTGTGCTCCAACCTCCAAATGTCAGTAAGGCACAGGTTATATGTCTTAGGGTAATAGTAAAAAGGGGAGGAAAACGGCGGTAACCCAGCCAGCTTTTGTTCAGTCAAGAAAACAAGTGCTGTGAGTGTCAAAGTACCGGTGAAAAAGTTTCTTCCTTAGAATTTCTGTCATTTTATTGCTTGCCCTTGCAAATAAGACCCTCTTTTCTTCCTTCAACCCCTGGGCTGCTGGAAAAAGTTCTTGAAGCGAAAACTTTTACCCCAGATTACAGTGCAGCTGGGACCCAGGAATAAGGAGCTGAGCAGCCCTTTCAGCAAGTGTTGGCTCATTTTGTGCTTTTCCTTACTTACTTGTGTTGTCAGTCGAGCCTCCTCGAGTCTGAGTACATCAATCAAAGCACAAGTGATAAAGGATATTCTCCTAAAGGAATCTCCCCTTCAGATGCCCCCAGTCAGTCAGCAGGTGTTTGTGAGCAGGAAGAAAAAAGATAAATAAGAGTTAATAACAGCCAATATTTATTAAGCATGCACCATGCACTAGCATGATTCTGGGCTTTAGGTATTATATGTCATGCAATGTTCACAACACCCAAGAATAACAGTATTCTTCTCTATTTATGGATGAGGTAAAACTGTAGGTAGAAGTTTGAACAGCCAATATCTGGCAGCATTTATTAATTCAGAATAGTTCCCTTAACCAGTACCCTTAACTAGCAAGAACTTTCACATTAGTGAATGCACTAAACCCTCACAATAACTCAACTACAATATATTATTATTATTCCCATTTTATTCATTGGAATAACTCAGCCAGAAGCTAATTTTCTCAAGGCCACACTTAGTAAGGAGGCAGAGCCAGAATTTAAACACTGCCAAAGCCTTTGTTCTTTCTACTGCCCTACATCGCCTCCACCAAGCATGTGGCATGCATATTCTCAAAGAGATTTAGTGCCCAGCTTTGTATTTAATAAAATGGAAGGTTGTGGCCAGGCTGCCAGGTGATGCGATTTTGTACCCAGTACAGTGGTAATGGCTGCAAGTGAGGGAAAGCTCCAGTACCAGTACTTGAAGTTACTTTGAACAAGAAGCCTAGTGGTAGGAGACTTCAAGTGTTGGTTCAGCTGCTCAGATACCAGTGGAACTAAGGCTTTCTCTTTCTCTTATCATGTTGGCCTTCTCCTCTTGAGAATCACAAGACATTTGCCATAAAGTCAGAACAGAAGGGAAGAAGAATGCACCTGCAACACCGGTACCATGTCAGCAGAAGAGCAGAGGCTTTCTCAGACTCTGCCAGCTCCCAGCTGATTTCCACTTAGGTCTCATCGATCAGCAATGTGCCCTGTGGCCACCCAGCAGACAGGGAAACTGGGAGAGCCAGTGCTTCCCTAGACATATGCTCCCCCCACCCCCCGCCCAGAAAAACTGCATCCCTATATGGATGGGGTAGTGTGATTTGGGGAAATCACAAAGACAGCATGCCTTGGCTTAGGAGTCTAGTGTGGAGACGAGTCAGGGCAACAGGCCCGTACTCAGGAGAAGGAAGATGATGTTAAAGGGGAAGAATGTTGTTGTGCCCGTTGTATCTACCTTCACATTTAAATGGTCCCAGAGCACCACACCTGTCATGCTTCCTTCCTTCCCTCATCCTGGTCTTGACTCTCTTCACTCTTTCTGCCCCAACCCCAGACCAATAGCCCTTTGGGCAAAATAATGTTGATAATTATAAGATCATCTGACTTCTTTTTTTTTAATTCTTGCAAACAATAGGTATTGAATAAATTATTGCTGAATTAATTATGTAATGAGAGGAGGAAATTCCAGGCAAATATTAGCTGGTGGGGGCTTTTTGCTGCCACAGCCAGGAAGTTCTCACTGCTTCGGAGGTGAAACTACTCAGGGGTCTGTGGAAGGCATCCTAGAGGCCGCTGTTGACAGAACCCATGCACAAATGTCAGCTAAGTGGTCCAATTAAGACAAAAGGAACCTGAAGAGACTGAAGAGTCTTGAGTCTGGGGTCAACACAACCCTGCGTGATCTTGTTGCTACTTCACGTGACTATAGCTCCACGGTTTCCTTCTTCGTCTTTGCAGAGCCAGCTCTCCCAGGCGCTGAACGGGCTGTCGGACAGGGCCAAAGAAGCCAAGGAATTCCTGGTGCAGCTCCGCAACATGGTCCAGCAGATCCAGGTACCGCAGCAACTGAGACCCAGAGGTTAAGATGTAACTGTGTGGTGGGAGAGTTTGTTTCTTCTCTTTTATTTTTATGTGTTGTCAGGGGAAACCCTGTTCTTCTGCTCTGTCTCTTCTAAAACATACAAACACACATACAGTCGAACTTCGAACATACCTTTCTCGAGGTGGTTATGTTTGCCAACAAGCCAGAAAGAACCTGGTTTTCCAAGTGGTTCCTATCTTCCACACAGAGGTCCTAATTCTCTACTACTGTGTATTTTGAAAGAGTCTTATTTCTTTCTGAATTTAGAGTCATTATTATTGAGTTTTTAAAAACTCTATAAATCCCCAAAACACCTTCCAATAATTATATCTTACCTGATGGTAACAAACAAATCACACTTTCTCTTTTTTTCTTCTTTCCTCCCTTCCATCCTTCCTTCCTTTCTTCCTTCCTTCCTTCTTTCCTTTCTTCCTTCCTTTTCTTCCTCTTTCCTTCCTTCCTGCCCCATAGTAATGCTTCTCCTTTAATTTCAGATTGCTTTGTCTTGATACAGTGACTGACATATCAGCCAGCATTTGGAAGCTGGTGAATTCTTCCCTATAGCTAAAGGGAAGAAGCCATAAATTACACGAGGTGCTAAAATAAGGACTTTCTGCACTGCTTGCCATTCCTATGTTTTAAGATTTGCCTCACAGAAGTAACCTTGGCTCTGGCCTCCAGTAAATTGTCTTTCTGAGCTAATAGTTAACCCATGTCAAGGCAGAAATGGCTTTTTAAATGTAAACCAGCCTTCCAAAGCATCTCACACTGATTTCTTTGCCTATTTTTGGCACATGTGCCATGTTAAAAGTTCTAATTCCCTAACAACCAAACACTTGTACCCTTCCTTCTGTTTTCCAAAGCAATAGAGTCCCTTCTTTTCTTTCGCTGGCATGAAATATGCAGCCCCATGCTTGCCTCTGAACCTCACCTCTTCATCAGACAAAGCTTTCTTTCAGGTCTAAATCAGAGCCTAGGAGGAGAAGGCTCCCCCCACTCCCTCCCAGTACTGCCCTGCATGGGACATAGAGAGCTCTTAGATGATGTTTTCCAGGGGACTTCTCTGAGAACTCAAAAGCAATTGCCGTGAAAGCTAAAACTTCACATTGGTGGAAGTCATTGCACAAGCCATTACTAATGCATGCCTTACACAAAGAAGACATTGCACTTGAAAACCGCCACAGATACCTATTCTTATATTAAGAGAGAGATACAGTTCTATATGGCTTTGATATAAATTAAAATTTGATAAGCTAAGCTGTTCCTTCCTTGCCAGTCCCCAAAAGTGTATAGTTTACTCAGTTGTGGTATCAGTATATACCTGAGTATGTAGTTTTGATTTGCTATAAATTATAATAATTTTTCAGATTATGGTTTGAGAGTCAAAATGAATATGCATAGCTTATTGTGAAAGGATTACTTTTAATGGATGTGTATAATTTAGTGAGAGAATAGTCTGGCATGTACAGATTTAAATTAATTTAAAAATTTAGATCCAGGATTCAATTTACACATCATGGGGAAGGTATCATTCATTTAGAACATGGTTACCCTTCCCCCACAAGCTGTTGGATGATGTCCAGCTTTAACAACCTACGCATTTGTGCTCACTTTGTTTTCCCTAATGGAACGAGCAAGTACTTTTGCCCTTGATATTCTTATAAACATCCAGTATCATTGGATTATTGTTTCATATTGAAGACCATTGCCATTCTCTTTCTTCTTTCTCTCTCTGAATTGAGTGATTCTTTTATCTCTCGTACCCCAACAACACCCCGTTTCCTCAGGCGACCAGCCTTTCTGAATGCCACCTTCCATCAAACACAGCTGGACATATGCCAGCTTTCCAAAGGATTCATGTTCAGCTCTACAAACCAAGTTTTATTTTATTTAATATGATTCAAACTTTGGATATGATTCCCTTTTGATAAAAATAAGTTCGAGTGATAGATATCTTTTCAATCTATATTTAAAGCAAAACACAAGCACTATAGAATGAAATTTAGCCAGTTATTTCTAAGATGCCCACTGTGCATTGTGGACAGAGTCCCTCTTTGCCAAGGATCTCTACCCCGCAAGTAGACGGCCCGCTCCGTTTGCTCCGGCAGCCTGGGGCGCCCAGGCACCGTTTGGCTGAGAAGTGTGCTCTCTCTTGCACAGGAGAACAATGTGGAGTTTGAGGCCTGCCTGGTGGCCCAGTGTGATGCCCTCATCGACGCCCTCAACAGAAGGAAAGCCCAGCTGCTTGCACGCGTCAACAAGGAGCACGAGCACAAGCTGAAGGTGAGTGCTGCACCGCGGGCAGAGCAGAGAGCCGCCAAGATGGCTCAAGGGCCACGAGGGACAGGCTAGACAGGAGGGGGAGGCAGGGTGCCCACAGCCCGGGGTGGCCAGCAGCCTGCCTGGCAAGGAGTGGGCATAGCCCTTATTCACCACTCACTTGTTCATTTAACTCACCAATGTGTGTTGAGTGACTTCTGGACCAGAGACTGCTTTGAGTATAGGCACAATAAAATCAATCAAAATCCCTGCCCTCATGGGGCTTATATTCTACCAGGAAGGATTAACAATAAGCAAGATAAGTAAGTAAAATATCCAATACATTAATAAAATGTGCTAAGGAAAAAATAAGGAGAGAGGAGTGAGAAGTACTGGGGATGGGGGTTGGGATTTTAGACAGGGTAGTCAGAGTGACCACACAGAGACATCATGTAGTTTTGAACTGGGAAATGGAATCTGTACTTTCCAGGAAGCAAACAAGATTTGTTTTAACTTTGAAGCGAATTGTGCATTTGGACCGCTGTACAGACTTGTCATCATACAGCAGAATCAACTGATTGCAAGTCTGGGCCCCTCCCAGCAGAAGGGTTGGTCCTCCTGGAGACATCTGATACCCCACTCATTGCCCCCTTGGAGCAGGGCAACAACATCTGGGCGGAGGCTGGATAGATGGCAAGGGCCCAGCAGAGGGACGCTCAGAAGTAGGAAGTCAGCAGAGGTCCACATGCACACCCAGTAAACTTCAGGGTGCCTACCAGTGGGTGGGGTTGGCCTCGGACCGGGGTGGAGGAAGAAGCGAGGTCTGACCCTAGGCTCTCTGTGGGGGCTGGGCAGTCAGCATCGGGGCGCTTCAACAGCGGGCAGCAGTGAGTGGACACACCAGAGGGGAGCTGGTCGCTGATGAACAGTCCAGTTAGTGACAGATTTGCCTGGCAGGTTTAGAACAGGCTCTAGTCCCTGAAGGACAAGAAAAGCCCCGTTTCTGAAGAGTAGGACCCAGTAGTAGAACCAAGGAAGAGTTTGAAAATGAAGAAAAAAGAACACAGCTGACAAGATTTGAGTCTAAAGCTTGGTGGCAGGGAAGCTTCAAGCCAGACCAGTACCCGGTTCATGGTTCATGGTTCCCAGAAACAAGGCAAGAAGCCAGGTTCTAACAGGGCCATGAGACCTGGGCAAGACATGCAGCGAGACTGGCAATGCTGAGCCCCGAACAGCAGCGTCGCCAGTCCTTCCTCTGTGCCCCGCTCTTACACCAGGACCCAGAACCCAGGAGGACAGGGAGCCAGGCAGCTCGAGAAAGAGCACCATTACCCCGGGGAAGCTTCCCACTTTCCCCAAAGGTTAAGAAACCCACACTCCAGATGTCTCTTCTGAGCACCCTCCTCCACTCCCCACCCGCTGCTCCTCAAAACACACTTAGAGCCACACGCCTGCTTCTTCCTTCCGCAAAGCCAGGAATATAAACCTTTCTCCCCTGCCTTTGTGACTTGCCCAGCTGTCCCTGTGAAAGGGCCTGTGGAGTGGAGGCAGACAGAAGGCTGCGCTGGGACAACGGGGTCCAAGCCAGAAAGGGCTGGTGAGAGCCGTGCCCCATGACCACATTTGCCAGCGAGACCACCTCTGGTGCTATATCAGAACCATATCTCTTTGAGCATTCTGATGAGACAGCAAAAGCAGAATTGGATCAAGGAGAGGCCCAGCAGATTCCTTGATAAAGAAAATTGCACATCTGGAAGTTGAATCTGAACCAAGAGCTTGGAAAGAAAAGTGCCCAGGGCTCTAATGTTCAGAGCCTCAGCCTCTTGGTGTAGACCAAGAACCAAGGGTGGGGATTGTGACACTCCTTGCAGAGCTACCAGTGCTGCCTCCTGGTGGTGAGTCTAACTGGAAGACCTTCTCGGTTCATCTTAGAATCCACTCAGGGCCCTGAGGGGTGCCACACCAACCCTGCCTGGGGGAGCCTTTGTCCTGGAAGTGAAGGTATTCAGGAAGGCACTGAGCTCTCAGGCGGCTCCTCGTGGCCTGTTCAGGCTGAATAATGGCACATTTTACTTACATGGCTTTCCCTAGTTCATCAGTTTCCAGGTTCTGGTCTTCAAAATCTGGGGTCAAGTTATTTCCTTTTGAATTCCCTATAGAACCACTGGGCAATGTCTCATGACAACATATGTAGTATTTCTTAATATACTGGGAAGGAAAGTGGGGGCACTCTTAAAGCCACTGTTTTTCACCCAAAAAGTTCCCTGAAAGTTTTACCATGTGGATTTTAATCTCATAGATTTAGCTGCAACAATCTGGAAAATACTTCTACTCCGTAAACAGTTTCATCCAAAATAGTCAGGTTAGGCCTGAATGAAAAATTCTTCTACAGTCACCATTTTTAAATCTGAATTAAAATCTAGAAATGCTCTGAGATGTGAGTCTGTAGTTGCCCAGTGAGCAACATAGAATGAGCATCCTTGGCAACCAAGGCCTGACTTTCCTAATAGCAATAGCTCACACTGGGGGACACTTTTGAGGCAACACTGTACAAATGGTGGTACAGGGATCAACTCCTCAGTTCCTTACAACACCTCTACAAGATCATTATTACAAGTATCCCCACGCTGGAGATGAGGAAACCATGACACCATAATATTAAGATCTGGTCCAAGGATCCAGAATTCAGTGCTGGTGACCTGGTTCAGAGCCCAGAATCTAGACCGCAGCACTGTACTGCCTCTGGCTGGTAGAAGTGCAATGCCCAGAGGAGGCGAGTCCCCACCCTCGCCCTTTCACCAGTCAGCCAGAGCCTAGTGCACACCTGCTGGGAGCTGAGTGCTGGATGGGGGCGGGGGGAGGGGGAGAGAAGGTGACTCAGGGTAAGCCCTGCCCTTAACGGAGCTTACATTTCAGTGGATGAGGTTAAGTCACACCCACGAAGGACTCCAGCACAGGTAGAGAGTGAGCTTCCAGACACCAATGCCACAGAAGTTGGGAGGAGGTTAAAGTCACTTCCAGCTGAAAAGGTCACCGAGTACATCAAGGGAGAGCTGGCATGGGAGTAACCCACACTTTGGGAGGTGCGCGCTAATGGCGGCTTACATCCTTCCCTGCAGGATTTGGCAAAGCTGAGGGGAAGAAAATGGGGATTATTAATTAGCACAGGGCACCGTGGTCTTGCTCCATCTAGTTAGTCCTGAGGACTGATGGGCGTTTTTTTGTTTCTGCCACTGCTCTGACATTTTTAAAAGCTCATCACTGCAGCCCTTCATTTTGGCATGCTTCAGAAACCGAGAGCTTTTATTGTTGTAGTAGAACCCAAAATACCGTTTGGATCACATAGAGCGACCTAACGTGAAAACACAGTTGTCTTTAGGAAATGAGTGGACAGCTGGGGTTTTCCCTCTAAATAGCGGGCCAACCATTTTAGTATCTAGCCATAAATTTTCTCCATTGAAATATCTTTTTAAAAATATTGTAGACACTTCTGGCACATTTCAACAGAACACAATGAACAGTTTGTGGTAAGTCATGTAGATGGTGACTATAGTGGCCACTCCAAATTTCTATATGGGAGAGATATAAGGGCAGGAATGGAAGAGGAAATTGAGAAAGCGTCATTTATTTATGTCCAAAAGAGGCAGAGGAGCCTGAAGGCTTCCCAGTCCCCTGCTTAGTGCTGCCCCTGCAGGTCGGGACTATATGAAAACCAGTTATGGGCTGTGCTATGGATGCAGATGGAGACGGCACAGGAGTGGCTTTAACGCATTACTGGGACTCCAGGTCCCACAATGGTGCATTGGTGCCGGTGGCCTGACCCGCACGGCACACTAATGCTTCTGGGGACTGCTGAGCAAGAGGCAGCTGCCTGCCCCCATTCCACCCAGGGTGGGGTTCCCTGCTCCAGATCCCAAAGGGCTATGGAAACCAGAGGCAGGTGGCTGGTCGTCCCCCATGGCAGCAAAGCTGTTGTGTCTTCTGTCTCAAGCGATTTGTTTCTCTGCTGTTTCAGCTGATTGTATCTGTCGCTGCTTCTAAAAACAGCCAGCAATGCCGATGCCATGACTACTGATGCCAGCCTCCATGTCTCCCTCTCTCCGCTCTTCTCCTCCCGCCTTTCCCCTTTCTTGTCATTTCTGTTGCTGTTCAGATTTGTGAGAAAAGACTGGCCTTTTATAGGCATCACTTGCCAAGCACAGTTCTTCTTTCTGTCTTTGTTAACTAACCCATCACTCACAGTCCGGCAGGGATAATCTTTTGGTCTTCTGCTTCCCTTGGCCAAATTCTCCAGAGGCCTGCTTTTTGCTGACAAAGAGGAGAGTTGTGTGTGTATGTTTTTCTGGCAACTTTCTCTTCTTGAGCCACCCAAAAGGCTAGGGATGCTGGAAGGGGAGTGTGTATAAACTCAGTCTTTATAGTCTCCTCATGCCCCTCTCTGAAAGCACTGATGGCTTGAGCAGATTGAATACTTCTTGTTCTGAGCAAGATGGAGCTGAGCGGTGAGAGGGTCATAAAGAGTAGGGTTCTTATAAAGAAGACACACTTTATCATTTACCAGGTCTTAACTCTGGGCAAGCGAATATGTCAGTTTCCTTTATCTGCATGTAAAATAAGGCTAGAAGTAGTAATTACCTCATGTGCCACTGGAAAACACTGAACACAGTGCTCAATAAATATTTGCTATTATTATTGATGTTATTACTGAGACAAAAATCTGGAAATCTGGTTTCAGTCAGCACACTGAAGAAGGGCTCCTAAGGGCCTATCATTCATAAATTATTGTGTATAGTGAAGAATTAGCCTGAGCATGGGTGCCACTGTCTCTGAACCTCTGAAATTCTTCAGTGGCCTGAGTTTATAATTGATTATCCTAGAAAAGAGTTCACTAAGTTTGGTGAACTATTTTTAAAAGCTGAAAAAACGGCTTTGAGAGATATGGAGATGTGACCATATTTTAGGAACACCATTTGAAATGTAAATTACAGTTAATACTATTTTGTGGTTTGAAAAAAACACTGGGAACCAAATATCTGTTCTCAGGATGTGGTGAACTAAAGCAAATGTCAGAAAGCTACTGGCGAGAAGAAAAGCTTTTGAGCTTTTAAAAAATATTACCAAGTCATATTTGGAACTACTGGGCTTTATCCCGATGATCAACAGAATAGACTGGATCCCCAGGTTTCCTGTCCTATCCGTATGTTTTGTTAACACCTCTCCCAGGTCTTCCTTAGCTGAGTAGGGCCCTGAGTATTGTCCCCTCTGTCTGTGATCCTCACAGGGAATTTGTGACAACGTTTATATTAAAATGTCTTATTAATGAGACTGTGCTTTTTTCAGAAACTATACAAATGCCATTTTTCTTTTGCTAAACCCAAAGAAATATCTGAGAATTATTTTTATTTATGTAATATTCAGAATTTGACATAATTTTGCAATCATCTTATATGTATTCTCTCCCCAATATTTTAAAATGAATTCAGCCCTGACTGGTGTGTCTCAGTGGGTTGTGCATTGTCCTGCAAACCAAAAGGTCACCAGTTCAATTCCCGGCCAGGGCACATGCTTGAGGTGTTGGCCAGGTCCCCAGTTGGCGGTATGCAAGAGGCCACCAATCCATGTTTCTCTCACGCATTGATGTTTCTCTCCCACTTTTTCTCCCTCCCTTCCTATCTCATAAAATAAAATAAAAAATGAATTCATATGTTGAATAGTATGTTATAGGTGTCTTCTTAGTTACCTTTCAGCTCCAAAGTCCTCTGGAAAAAGAAAGTTATAGTTATTCGACAACATTCTGAAAAAGTTGACTCTTTAATTTCCACATGTGGTTGGTAAATTAACATACCAACAAACTTACTCAGCTAGAATGCTGAGGGATAATGATAAAGCTTACTGTTTTATAGAGCTTTTCATATTTATAGAGGATCTCCATGTCCCAATTTTAATTATCTATAGAATGATTGATTTTGAATCCTACTTTACTGTTGGATTTCATTAAAATTATTATTATCATCATCATTATCTTTGTTATGTATTGCCTGTTATGTTCCCATTATGTTTGTAAAAAATACTTATATGGCCATATCATTGAGTATAAATTTACACTTAGGGCTATTATTGGCTTGTCAAAATGCTTACTTCAGCTATTTTGCCATTGATTCATAACAGGCAAGTTAATTGAGAGAGAGAGAAAGAGTTAGTTTAGGGGGTGAAGGAGGGAGAGAAAAAGGAAAGAAGGGAGGGAGGAAGAGAAGAAAATGGAAGGGAAGGAAGAAGGAGTACCTGCTCAAGCTCACAAAGAATTTAAAAATAATTATACAGCCCTGGCTGGTGTGACTCAGTGGATTGAGTGTTGGCCTGCGAACCAGAAGATTGCTGGTTTGATTCCCAGTCAGGGCACATGCCTGGGTTACAGGCAGGTCCCCAGTTGGGGGCATTAAAGAGACAACAGATTGATGTATCTCTTGAACATCAATGTTTCTCTACCTCTCTTTCTCCCTCCTTCCCATCTTTCTAAAGATAAAAAATAAAAATAAATTTTAAAAATAATTATATAGTATTTGACTGGCTATAGCCATTACTAGGAAGAAAAAACAACATATTTAAGCCAATAATCAGCTCAGTCCCAATAAAATTACTGGCAAGGAGTTCAGTTAGTCTGTTACAATGAAGCTATTTGGAAAAATTAGGCATACCATAACAACTTAAAACCTTGAACTGTCTTCATCAGAACTCTTCAGGGGGTCAACTCTAAAAATTTATCCACAATTATTATTGATTACAAGCCCATTTTTAATGGGCAATTCCTTTCCATTTCCCTTGGCAAATTCTGTGGTCCTCTGCTTCCCACTGCATAGGAACAAAAGTCCCAGAAAGTCTGTATAGTCTAAAATAGAGCACCCAGGGTACCCTTGGAATCAGCAGGATGCTATCACGTGCAGCTGGAGCTCACCAAGGTTAGGGGACATACCTTTGAATACTCTCTACACACCTTGGCAGTGCTAATCAAGGACAGTCACAGAACTTCTTTAACACTCTTGCCTAAATCCAGATGTGAATGACACTTCTTACCTCTAGAAGGCATAATGCATACTTCGATGATGATGGAGTAAACCTCAGCACCCCACTTGCCTTCTGTTCTACAAAGCACCATACTCCAGGTATCACT
Organism: Pteronotus mesoamericanus; assembly: GCF_021234165.1. Lineage (NCBI taxonomy): Eukaryota > Metazoa > Chordata > Mammalia > Chiroptera > Mormoopidae > Pteronotus > Pteronotus mesoamericanus. The sequence continues at coordinate 35,236,937 of NW_026555078.1, forward strand.
TTTACTGTGGCCCACTGTAAATGGTAAATGTTCCCCTGTGTGGGTGGGACTGCGCTAACATGTTCATATCTCCAAATGGTTTGTATTTCTTCCTTCATCAACTTTTCTATACAAGGGCACAGTCTTCTTTACACTAGGAGCATGCTTTTCACATTCCACTTGGTGTTGATTGGTGAAGCCATTGGTGGTATTTACACTTCTAGAATAGACAGTTCAGAGCTTTACTGTTAAAATCTCAAGTCTTCCTCAAACCAGGTATGGTATTTTATTTATTTAATAGGCCTCAATGATTTTTCTCTTGACTAAAAACTCAAAGCCCCAGACTTATCTTTGAAATGATCAGTTGCTAATGAAGATTGAATGGATAACACCAGAGCAGAGGGTAACTTTTGGCATGTCTGGGCCACATTGGAAGAAGAAGAGTGGTCTTGGGCCATGCATTAAATACATTGCAACACATAATCACCAAAATACCTCATAATGTTTTAAGTAAATCTATGATTTTGTGTTGGGCTGCGTTCACAGCCATCCTGGGCTGCATGCAGCCCACGGGCCGCAGGTTGGACACCTTTAAAAGGCTTCCTTGAAATAGGAAAAAGAGAACATTCGTGTTTACTTAGACTAAAAATTCATTAGTGGTATCCCTCCAGATGCTATGACGAGAGAGAATGCTATGATAAAAAGTATTTATTAAATAGAAGAAATAAAGAAAAATTTAAAGAGCCATCTGTAAGGTGAAGAGATAAATGGAGGTCAAGGAAGGGTGTCAAGGTAAAAAAAAATCAGACAAAATAATAAAATTTCCCTTATTTAACCTCAGTTCTTACTGCTGGATATGTCACATGAGATGAATGGCGAGAAGACATGGACTTGTTCGAGATGGAATGAGAAAAAAATTTGTATTCGTATCGTAGAAACGATCTTGTGTTGCTGCTCCCTGCTGCTGAGAAAGTCTGAGCGTTCCAAGGGACACCACAGCCCATTCTCAGATTCTCCGTTTCCTAATAGGTGTTGGTGTCATATCCCGACTCAAGAAACGACCTTTATCAATTTGCCACTTAACAAAATAAAGCCATTCAAATGATTACTAGGCACTCGCCATCCAGAACAGATGATGACTGCTGATAAAAACGGTGAGAGCCTTCCCTGAAACTATGGGCCACAGATTAATTTGTTATCCCTGGAGAGCTGGCTTAGGCTTTAATGCAGATGAAAGCAGGAAGCTGTGCTCCCAGTCCCTGCTTGTGCCATTCCTTCAACTCGCACATTTCCTCCGGAAAGGAGCTCTGGAGTCCAACCAGCTGTGATGTGGTGCCAGGGGTTTCTCTGGAGCATCAGAGCTACAGCACAGAAACGTGAACCTCGGAGAAAAAGAGACACGGCCTGGCTTGCTATGAGTTGTTTTTCATAGAAATTACAATGATAATGATAAAAGGGGTAGAAATAACAGTGAAGAAGGTAGCAAGTAAGAGGGCTGATAAAGACACAAAGAAAAAAATACACTCTTTAAAAAAAATATACTCTTTAAAGTTCTAATTCTCTAGCTGATTTCCATAAGATGGGAAATCTTTCTAAGTTAAATCAGGAACTAGAAGTCAATTACAATGCACTGAAAAATGCTCCCTCTGGGAACACTGTAGCTTCCTTTGTAGCAATGATTTTATCACAGGCTATGGTAAGTATTGTAAAATGGTTGGTTTAAAATGTAAAGATAGACCACAATCTATTGTTGTAATGGTGGGAACTGAGAGCCAGGAACGCAGGGATACGGAGCCTGCCCAAGACTTTTGAACCAAGGCATACAGGAGCCACAGCAAACCCCCGCTGACACCCAGCCTTTGGCAGAACAACAATGAAACTTCTTAAGGGTAGCCAAGGAGTCCCAACACTCAGCTCCTTTGGCACCAGATAAACTTTGTTTGAGAAGGAAATTTATAAAAGCAGACATAGAATTTCATGAGGTCCGTGTGTTGTATTTATTTCAGCACATTTAGTTTATAAAATTACATTGAGCTGAATGCTCTGGAAAGTAAATAAAACAATTTAGTCTATTTCGCCTCCAAAGCAGACTCGCTTTGGGTTACTGTGCTCAGATCAGGCTCGTGCTTGTTATTTGTACTTTTAGTACCAGGCATATTCTTGGCAGATGCCATCTGGGTAGTCAATAATGACTGTTGAGGTTTCTGCTATCTGGTGGTGTTGATGCACTGACTACCAAAATATAGAAACATCTTATGGGGACAATTTAGGTAAGCCTTGTAAAGCAGAGAAGAGCAGCATATTAAATATAGGACACTTGTCTTTGCATTTGTAATGTTTTGCCCAAGAAGCAGAAACTTAACTTTCCTGTTTCTGTTCTGATTAAAAAAATAAAAGAATTTGTGTTCCTTCATCACAGACTGACAGATGGTGGTAGTGGTTTGACAGAAACATACTAGATGCCAGAAGAAAATAAATCAATCTTAAATTTTATTTCCTCCACCCTCCCCACCAAAATCAAAAATCAAATAATTGTCATATCAAAGTTGGTTTCTTTCATTAATTCCAATAAAGAGATTTTTAAATCTCACTTTCACTTTTTATTTTAATTATATTGAAAGTTTAAACGCAATAGCAATACATCTTTCAAAAAATTAGGAGACTCCAAATAGCCAAAACAGTCTTGAAAAAGAACAAAATTGGGGTTCTCTTACTTCTGGATTACAAAACTTACTACAAAGCTGCCATAATCAAAACAGTATAGTACTGGCAAAAAGCCAGACACACAGGCCACTGAAATTGAATAGAGAGCCCAGAAATAAACGCCCACATATAGAGTCAAATTACTTTTGACAAGGGTTCCAAGACCATTCAGTGGGGAAAGGGCATTTTTTTCCACAAATGATGCTGGGAAAACTGGCTCTCCACATGCAAAAGAGTGAAGATAAACCTAACACCATATATAAAAATTAACTCAAAATGAATGAAACACTAGGGCGAACACTTCACAACACTGGCTTTGAAAATAATGTATTGGATATGACACGAAAGGCACAACAAAAGAAAAAGTAAACAAATTGAACTTCATGAAAATGTATACATTTTTGTGCATCAGAAGACAGCAGAAAAATAACCCAACTTAAAAATAGGCAAAGGACTTGAATATCCATTTCTTCAAAGGAAATATACAAATGGCCAATAGCACATGAAAAGATGCTCAGCATCACTTGTCATTAGGGAAATGCAAATTCAAACCACAATAAGATAGCACTGAACCCCCATTAGAGTGTCTGTTATTTTTTTAAAAAGAAACAGAAAATAATCAGTGTTGGTGAGGATGTGGAGAAATTGGAACTCTTGTGCATTGCCAGTGGCAATGTAGAATGATGTAGCTACTGTGGAAAACAGTATGATGATTTCTCAAAAAATTTAAAAAGAATTACCATATGATCCAGCTATCCTACTTCAGGGTATATACCCAAAATAAGTGAAATGAGGACTTGAACAGATATGTGTACACCCATGTTCATAACAGCTTTATTCATGATACCCAAAAGGTAGAAGCAACCCAAGAGTCCATCAGTAGATGAATGGATAAACAAAACATGGTATATATTTTCAATGGAATATTAGTCAGTCTTAAAAAGAAGGAAATTTTGATACAAGTTACATCATGAATAAACCTTGAAGACATTTGCTAAGTGAAATAAGCCAGTCACAAAAGGATAAATAGTATATGATTCCACTTACATGAGGGTCCCAGAGCAGTCAAATCCAGAGTCAAAAAATAGAATGATATTTGCCTGGGACTGAAGGGAGAAGAGAATAGAGAGTTGCTTAATGGATACAATGTTTCCTTTTGAGAAGATGAAAAAGTTCTGGAGATGGATGGTGGTGATGGTTGCACAACAGTATGCATGTATTTACTACCATAGAATGGTCCAAATAAAAATAGTTAAAATGGCAAGTTTTATGTTATGTGTATTCTATCACAATAAAAAAATTATAAATAAAGAGTAGTAATAATGAATGAATGGTCCAAAAAAATAGGAAGAAGTTAAATGTCCAAAAATAGGGGAACAGAAATGGTTAAATATATTATGATAGCCCACTCAATGGGATATTTACGTAGCCAATCATTTATTGATTGCAATGTGAAAAATGTGTTATGATAGAGTGATAAGTGGGAAGGGGGTAAAATTGTCACATGCTCTGTGCAACTATAAATAAATCAAGGCAAAAAACTAAAAGGAAATATCAAATGCTTTAAAAATTTACATCAGACAAGTGAGATAATTTGCCATTTTCCCCCATCTATTTTCCAAATGTTTTGGAAAGTATATAATAATCTTTAAAGGAAAATAAATTAATAATAAAAAATGAAAAAAAAGGAACAAGGAAAAGTTGTTAAAGATCATTAAAAGCTGTTAAAGAATTATTATTAAAAACTCCTTTTAGTTATTAGCTATAAAATCTGTAATGCCAGATGTTTTGGGGACTTTTGCAAAATAGCATAAAATACCTAGGTTGTGAGTGATTGAGATTCCTAGAAAACTATTACTCAATTCTGTGCTTCAGAAACCACTTCAGGATTTGGGTCACTGAGCAGAGGACACAGAAGATGAGCATTTCTAAAGAAAGAAACTTTTCAGAGACTGTTGTGCATTTGACACTGGGCAAAGGCAACTTCCCAGAGGCAGAAACTGCCTTTCTGGGTTAAAGCTGACTCACAGTTTGGCAAATAGAGCAGCCTCTAAAACTGCTTTCCAAAATGAGTTGTTTCTAAGTGGGTTATTCTTAAAACTTAATTCTGCATTCATCTTTTCTCTCGCTCAGTTGTCATTGCTCATTGTCTTTCAGCAAGTTCCACCTCTAGTCCCACCTCAACGCCCACCTGAAGAAAGAAAATCAGAACAAGAAAGGCACTGGGTTCCGATGTTGCTGCCTGCTGTTTGGAAGGGGCAGGCAGTGGGTGGGAGGAGGGGGGCTACTGTGCGGGAGGGCAGAAGCTGCAGCCTAACCTCAGGTTGCTCAGCTCCTTTACAGGCCGACCATGACCCCCCCACGTACAGCAGCTCAGGGTTGTCAGCTTCCCAGAAGAGGGAGCAAGGGGGACCTGTGGAAGGTGTCCCTTGAGGCGCCGAGGTAACCAGATGATTTCATTCTGCAAGCCCTTCTGACGGGGCCTGTTACTGCAAGTTCCCGTTAGAGCCATTATCCAACCTGTCCTTTGGGGCCATTGTCCACTGCAGACGTCACCGCAAAGTAGTCTCATAAATTTAGTGTCATTCCATGGTGCTCTTGGGTTCCGGTTTAGAGAAGCTTTCCAAGGTCCCAGTTTGCATCTTGTCTGCTCTCTGCCATCTTGGACCATTCTGTTCTGTCATCACTCCCAGGTGGTTCGAGATCAGATCTCTCACTGCACAGTGAAACTGCGCCAGACCACGGGCCTCATGGAGTACTGCCTGGAGGTGATTAAGGAAAACGATCCCAGCGGCTTTCTGCAGGTCAGTACAGTTAGTTTCCGCTTCAGATTCTCAGTCTCCCAGGAGACTGAGTCCACCAAGGCCAGACTCCCAGTGCTCTGGCTAGACGTGGGTCCCTCCGTAACAGAACCTACCTTCACACTGCTGAGTGTGCGCGGTGCCTGCAAAACTGCCCTGACGTCCTGGGAGTCTCTTCCGCTCGTGCTACAAGATTGAGAAGTGCGTGGGCTTTTTTGTGTGTTTGTTTCTGTTTTTGTTTAACATGAAAACGTAATTCCATATAAGTTTCACCAAAGCAGAGTTATTGCCTAAGAATTGTGTCCTTTTCCTGGACAATTTTGTGGGCTAGAAACGTCTAAGTATGCCACGTTTCTGTCTCCTGGACACCTCCTTCTGCCGGTAAATCAGTGCTTTCACAAAGAAGGCGAAGTTTTTCATTCTTTGGATGTCTCACAGCTTCTTCAGTGTTCACTGTTTTAGTGAGATGCTGTGATGTCAGCTGAATTTAACTTGTTTCAATCCCAATGATTAAGGGACCTTTTATTAAGGAATATGTAGATCCCTTGCAACTCACTTTCTACCAAGCTGGCCGAGAGTGGCAGAGACCAAATGTAAGAAATGAAAGGGTTCTCTGCCAAAGAACTGAGTGATACAGGAAGAGGATGTCTTAAAGTGGAAGAAATTCCATTATACAGATTACCATATGCTGCCTCTGTATAAACTATTGGGTTTTAGTCGATCAGTCATAAATAGCATGATCATATATCCAGGTTTGTCTATTAGAGCAATTAACAGTTGTTAATTATTTATGTCACTGCCTCTGACTTACAAAAGTGTCCAGATTGGGCCACCCTCATCCTAACAGTCTCCTCCCACCTGCACAGAGACAAGATGGCGTAAGCCCCAAGGAAGGTGGCAGTAACACCCTAAGAGAGTTGAGGAGCAGAGTTCTGTGTCCAATGTGGTGGTGTATTTCTTAGGCTGTGGTCTTTGATGTGATTAGATTTCTGACGCCCTCATAAGGAGAGTGCACCTGACTGAGGACCAGTGGGGGAAAGGCACGCTCACTCCCAGGATGACCACGGACTTCGACCTGAGTCTGGACAACAGCCCTCTGCTGCAGTCCATTCACCAGCTGGACTTCGTGCAGATGAAAGGTGGGTGCCTGGGTTCCCCCCACCGCCAGCCAGAGCACCAGCGCAGTGAAGACTGGTGCTTGAAGCAGGGTATAGGCAAACAAAAGGCAGATATTAGATTTATCAGTCACCTGAGAGGTGGCTCCCGTCTTACCGTACAATGTAGCTGTGTAATCCACCTCTCAGAAAGTCAGATAAATTCATATAAACTCAGTGCTTATCACTTTGAGAATCTTCAGAGATTTCAGAGGCTCAGCATTAGAGAATAGCTGACAAAAAATGAGATAGGAAGAGAGAGCGAGCATCACTGTACATAAATATAATTGTGTTACAGAAAGTAACCCAGAAATATTGATAAAAATCAAGGGACTTCAGAATTGAAATGACTGCTTTCACATGGATAGACGTAGTGAGCAAACAGATGAACGTGGATTAGTGAGAATTGGAGAGGATCAGGGGCTTGCCAATACTGGTCAGGAAAATTCGAGTCTAGCTACTGAGAGAAAAGGAAAATGAAAAATAAACTTTAACTTTTTTATTTATGTGATTAAAGAATATGTCAAGATCTCTGAGATTTTGGGGTGGCTGAGGAAAAGTAAAAATATTTAAAATTATCTTAAAGAAATTAACTCTTGCCAATCAAAATAAAAACTCAAGCCAATCACGCAATATTTTAATGGCAGTGCAAGTAATATGCATTTGAAAAATATATCTGATAGGTTTTTTTTACTTTTCATATTGAAATAATGATACATTCACAGGGAGTTGCAACAATAGTAAGGAGAGGTCCCATGTACACTTCGTCCAGTGTCTAGCGACGGTTATACCTTGCATAACTATCATACGATGTCAACACCAGGAAGTGACACTGGCACCTCGTGTGTGTCTAGTTCTGTGCCATTTTGTCAGGTGTGTAACCACCACCGCAGCCGAGGCACAGAACGACTGCATCACCACGAAGCGCTCCCTCAGGCCAGCCCGTGGGGTCACACCCACGCCCTGCCCCTCCGCCATCCCCAGTCCCTGGCAACCACCGATCTGTTCTCCATCTCTAGAACTCAGTCGTTTTCTGATGTTTTTTAAGAAACTGATTTGCTCTTTACTCCTCCAATTTAAGCATCCACATAATAAATAGCTTAGAAGTAAGTGCTTCAAAATTTTTGTTTCGTAGGGAAAATCTACATGCTTCCTTTATCAGAGAGGCAGAACCATACAGCCCAGCAAGTTCTAGGCTGTCTGCCGATGGCCTCCATCACACCCTTAGACTCACCCTGTGTCTGGTACCTGTACTTCTCTCACCATTTTAATGGATCTTTGCCCCCTTTTGTCTTCAGTTTTCTCATTTTTTTGTTTAGTATGTTTTGCTTTGGAATGAGGCCTTCATTCATATTTGAAGTAAGTCATGTATAGATTATAAACAAAAATACTTTGCTGCACTAACAAAAATGTTTAGCATTTATTGACCGCTTCCCAAATCGGGCACTCTCCTAAACCCTTCACATGGATTAACTCTTTTTATTCTCACAGTCCTAGTTGGCAGCTGAGGAAACTGAGGCACAGGAAGCCTGAGTTACTTGCCTGAGCTCACACAGCTAGTGAGTGCGGGGCCCCGGATTCAAACCCAGGGAGCACGGCTCTGGGGCCCACGCCTACCACTGCCCGTTGGTGCTGTACAGTTAGTGCCTTACCAAGCGGCTTCGGCAAGGAATAACTGAATTCCTCTCTTAAATTTAAGAAGTTTAATTATTTGTTGCAGCATTTCTTTCTTGTTTAAATTTCATTCTCTAAGACCTACCTACACTGTAGCCTGTGAAAGGCAGCCATCTGAGTAGTGCGTAGAGCGCCAGGTAAACTCCCTTCCCTCGGCATCTCTCTGTACCCAGTTCTTTCAGTGAGATGAAATCATTGAAAGGTTATGTCCCCAACAGCTCAAAAGAGAAAATATGTCACCAAAGGGCAACGTAAGGGCTATTGGTGGAAGAGAAAAAAAGAAAAACGAGCCAACCCAATTAGCCTTGGTGATTGCCTTGGCAGGAGAGGAGGGCAGATGGAGGGTAAAAGCCTCGGGTGTTTGAAATGCTTCCATCTGCTGGCAGAGCCCGCGCCTCCCCCATTCACTGTCAGTTTTAGTCATTTCCGTCTGCCCTCCGTGGAGTCCAGGCCACTTGGTAGGATGGGAAAAATTGCACTGGAGTGAACGAGCTCTTCCTTTGGTACGGAAACTTCAGGTTCATGTCTGTGCACCACAGACCGCATTCCTAAAGCATTGCCACTTGGCTAGTCAGGCAGCAGGCAGAAGGAAGCGTGGACGCAGCTGTGTGTGCCGTCCGCTAGCCTGCACGCGGAGCACAGGATGGCCAAGCGCTCTCAAGGCCGTCATGCAGAACGCACAGCAGAAAGTCACCTGGAACACAAAATTATCCAGAGCAGTTATTTATGAAGGCAATAAAACAGGCCATTTGGTATGAGGCGGGATTATTCCCTTTTTTTCTTTCCTTTTTAACACTTCATCTTAATTTACTTCTGAGAGTAGTATCCCTCTGCAGAGCTAATTTATATGCTTTGTTTTGTGCTCATTAAGTTTAATTAGTTCACTGAGAGCCCAGTCCTCCGTAGAATCTGAGTAATTTTTATCTGTCACATGCTTGTGATGGAAGGAAACGGCCAGCGCTGGTGATGCCCTGGGACTTGATTGGCTTGGTGAAGACTTCTGGCCTCTTGGATATCTGTTATCATATAGACAACTGTATCAGTGTAGTATTAGACTCTTTTAAAGATATTCATAGTTTAATAAACTGCCACTTCACATTTTTACTTATCAGTAAAAACATCTCAAGAAACTGCACCCCAAAATCCATGTATAAATGACCAAAATTTACATACCATGGTGAAACTAACAGTATGTGTCATGCAATACATTTTCTAACTGTCCCAATTGTCTTCTAATTGTGGATTATAGCAGGAAGTTAAAATATTTTCAAAATTACTTAAAATATGCACTTGAAGTTATAATCCAAACTGAAAACTAAAATTTCTGCTTACTTCTTGAATCAAAATTTTAGCATCTCTCAGGTTTTGAAATTTCATTTCAAATGCCTTTTTTTTTTTTCCTTGATACCGAAGAAGATAGAAACGATGTTAATTTTTATGTTTCCACTCAGGCCAGCTACTATTCAGCAAGAATGCACTGCCTAAAATTATGCTATTAACTAAGGATTTTACTAATCTGTTCTTTCTGATTTCACATCACCCCCAAGCAATTGAAATCTAAGTGGATAATGCTGGTACCTTCTTTGTTCAAACATCCCTAAACTGCAATGATAGGTTTTCCAGTTGCATTTTGATTAGAAAATCCTCTTACCCTCTTTCTAGACTCTTGGGAGTGGTGTTTGCACTCTCAGGCTTTTCTTTTATAATAGACAACAGATTAAGCTTTATATTCTGTGTTTTATTATTTATTTATTTATTTATTTATTTATTTATTTTTAGTTTCCCCTTAATTCCACGTTGGTATTGTCGACTTTTTCCCAGGTCATGGGAAGAAAACTTTAAGATTCTTTTCCCAGGCCATCAAGGGCTCTGCTGCTTGGTTCAGAATAGATTTCAGATACCTACCCCCTTTTGGAAAAATATTATCCCAGAATTGTCTAAATACACAAAGTATCCCAAGATTCTCTAGTCATGGTGCTGAGATGAAATGCCAATGTGTCCCTTCTGAACCAGGATGAAACAGTGACTTACACTCTACCACACCTTTTAAGCACAGAGACCAATGGTTGTTAATCCCTTTAAGTGCCTCTACTCACCTAAAACACATTTATCTTTATTAACTCATATTGAATGTGAGAGCTCTGAGTATGCGCCAAGGTCATGGGCAAGGTCGGTGTGATCTGAACAGGCTGTCCAATAAATCATAGAGGAAGTGCACCCAGAGGTTTGGCAGTGATGGAAATGAGCACACACAATGACTTGAATATAATCTGTTCATGCATGTAATCCGTTCATGGTCTGGGGGCCTAAAAGGCATGTCCTCAAAACCTGTGTTCATGTTTATCCCTAACAGTGTACTAGTGACAGACTGCCAGAAATAGCTTATCACTCCTCCATTCCTCTAAAGTCTAAACTTTCCTCACGTGCCATTTGTATTGTTCAGCAACCATAAACAGGAATGACAGTTCACAAAGGAAACTTCAGAGGTGACTCAGGAAAATTGCATTCCCAACCACCATAGGTCCTACAGTCGAATATTTCATAATCTATAACATCAATACTTGGGAAGCCTTATCGTTCCCCTATGGAAACCAAAAAGAAACATTCCCCTTGGAAGTTGCTCTGGGGACACCCCTCGAGTGCGCTCTTACTAAACAGCAGACTAGAGAGGCAGGGGAATGCAACGAAAGCTTGGCTTTAAATCCCAGTCTGCCGCTGACTAGCCAGGAAACTTCTCCGTGTTTTAGTTTCCTCATCTACAAAATTGAGATAACAGCATCTGTTATTGTGGGATTGTTACAAAAACTAAATGAGTGAACACACAGAAGACTCTTCACCACACTGTCATGCACTCGGTAAGTGCCCAAAAGCATCAACTGTCATTATTTTGTCATGTCGAGGGTGGACGGCCAACTTCCCTTCCTCACATGTCCTGTTACCGATCACACAGGAATTCTAGAAGACCATGACTGTTCACTACCTGAAGGATTAGGGGGAAGATTAAATGAATACAAAAAATCTGAGATGTAATTTGAACCAGAATGGCCTTTAAAAGATTAAAACATTTGAAAACTTTTGTATAAAAAGACACTGTTGCGAAATTTAATTTTGAGCCATAGCTCCACCAGGCCCCTTCAAGAAGTTGTTAAGAACAGCTGCCCCTTCCTATCTAAGAGGAGACTTTTAGCCTGAAGCCTGATTTTACGGGCTAAGAGACTGCTAAGAACTAGAGCTCTGATCAGTGAGGAGAAATCAGTTCTTTAGGAAAAAACAGAGATGTCTAGGAATGACCGTAAAAGTGTTCATGATTAACAGAGCTACGGCAGCTTCAGTGACAGGAGTTTCAATAAAATTAAACATTTTTTTCTTGTAGTTCAGCCCAGGAACTGTGATGCTATCCATTTCCAAAACACAAAAGGTAAATTAATTTGGAAATACTTTGGATTCTTGTAGACCATTTATTTTATACCTAATAAAGTTAAATGGGGTGATATAATACCCACTATATAATACGTCTTTCTAAAATGTCAGCCTTAATGTTATCACATTTGCCTTTTATACGCAACATCACTTTGGGGTAAATAATGAAAAAGAAGAAATAATTGTGAGTACATTGAGAAAGAGATTTAGACATGCGCACGTGTCTAGGGTCCCACATTTAGTGTCGCGCTCACTCTCTCCATTTTGTGTTGGCTTATTTGTTTAAACCTGGAACAAGATTAAGATCTGAAGATTAGTAAGTGGTTCGATTTTTTCTATCCTTTTAGTCTTTTAAAGTGTATGCACTGAGGACTTATAAATGAAGTTCACATGTTTTAATTATACATGACACCATGTATTTCAATTAATTTTTTAATTATACCTATGTCTACACAGGGAAATTTGAGTTTCTTATCAGAGACATTGCAAGCATTTGTATGGTTCAAGTTGAAACCATCTTATTGGTTTCTTACTGTGATCTTATGCGTTGACTTTAAAATTGATGAACGGTAGACCTTCCTGAAATATGGACAAAGGGAAAATGAAGACTAATAGGGGAGCTAATGAAGCAGAATCCTAGGAATTGTGGGTTTATGGTAGCGCTAACTAATAAGGGCCGTTGAGAGCAAATATCCCCCAGGGAGTGTGAGAGGGACTCTTCAGGTCCCTGTTCTTGGGCCAGTTGAGGAGGAAGTTTGGACTCTGATACCGCAGAGCCCGTCCCAGGGTTGTCACAGATGGGGGGAAATAATAAATCATTCCAGACCCTTCTCTGTCTGCCAGGAGAGGGGACATGGCTCTTCCCTCTAGTGGAGAAGGCCCTGAACCCCTTTGTCCAAAGGCTTTTATTAAAAGGGTTATCAATGGGGCCAGGTAATAGGAATGTACAGGTGATCTCATTACATCAGTATGCTAATATTCACAGAAAATAGATGATGTTTTGAAGAAAACAAATGACAGGAACACACCGATTTATGGGATCCGAGAGGAGACAAGTAAACATGAGAGCACCAAAGGTTTTAGGGTCAGGGTCTGTGAATAATGTAAATTTCCTTCCCAGCATGAGCTGGTTACCATAGCTTTTAAAGGAAGAACAAAGCATGCTTTAAAGAATTTACTTCTAGGCCTCATTTCCCCAGGAACCACCAGATCCAGTGTAGGGCTGTCTCCAGTATTGTTTCAGACCTGAGCCAGTCGCGGGGAGGGAGCCGCCAAGAGATAAGGAGACTTCTTTCAAATAGAATGAGGACCCTGGCCATATCAAAGCCAAGGGGTGGGAGAGGGTCTTTTTGCCCTTTCTGTGTTCCCCCTAAGTTTTTCCCTGATGCCCAGTGTGGCTGTGCCTGTCTTAGGTTGCCCCTTCCATCAAGGGGTCTTACCCGTCATTGACTAACCAGCCATCCTCCAGGGCCAAGCAGAGTGATGTGAGGGCAGTCCCTGCCAGGGAAACAGGTTTTGTCTCCTCAGTGGCCTATTTTCCGAAGGCCTCCTTGATTAGCTCCAGCCTGGGGGCCCTCTCACCCGTCGGCAGGGCTACAGTTCCTGAAACCAGACCCGGCATTTCTCAGCAAAGGAGAATTATTCCATGTTATTAGAAACCCTTCATAGACTGGTTCACTTAAATTTTTCATATTCACACCACAGTTAATATATTAAACCGTATTCTTTTTATAAGGAAACGTATTTAAATGACAAAATGGCTTCCTAACATGTATAATAACCCAATGTTAACTCTTTAATTACAACTCCTAGGTGATACCTGTTTATGTACAGAGATGGTCATTAGAGTCATCAGAGGGAGTTAGGTCTCGCCTTTCCTCCATCCAGTCCTTGTAGTCTTTCTGTTGAACAAGGCAATGGTTGTATCTCCTATCCTCCACGTCCCAGATGTCCTGGGATTTCTGAGGCTACAGAAGCCGTTGTCCTCCAATAAGATTCCACCTGAACTCCACATCATTGATACTTGAAACATGATGTCTTCCTAAACTGATCACCTCCAATAACTGGTCCTAATTTTAACTTGATTATTTTTGATCTAGTGACTCAGGTATGGTTTTCTCATACTATATCACATTCTTTTCTTAAGTATAATTGACCCACTTCACCTTCACATCTCTCATAGTATAGTCTCTGCTCTTGCCTTCTAGGTTATCTACCAGAGAACCTGTTTCCTAAACTGCTGTTAAATTAACCATCTTCTTGTTTGGGGTGACTGGCAAGGAGCAGATCTTTAATTCAATGCATGACATTTGTAGTCCAGTTTTGGTACAGCATACCAGGTGTTCTACAATTAGCATTTGTTCACCTAAATGTCCCTGGATGTGATCCAAACTGTTCTCTCCTATTGCTAAAGTGCTACAAAAATAAATTCACATTTTGGTGCTAAAAAAAAATTAAGCAGTTGCTAAAAACGTTGTTCCCAGATATGTATATTAAGTTTGTATATTAGGAACTTGGATTATTCATTACCTAACATTTCTCTGTCTGTGTGTCTGAAGGCTCAACTAATCTGCAGTTTTCAGTAACACAGAAGACTCAGCACAAAATGGAGACAGGGTTATACTGTGACCAGTGACACTTGACAGGTTCTCACACGGTCACAAGGACGCCTTGGCCCTCCACTGCCAGGCCTCATCTGCTCCCATACTACTTTGTAGGCTCAAGGTTGACTGTTCTATACCTGCAGAAATAATGGACTTGAGCTAGTGCTGTTTTCAAGGTATAGCTACCTTGAAAGAATGATGTTAAGTTCCTCAGAAGTTTCAAATCTGAGAAATAACTGTTGTGTCAACGATACCAAATTTTCAAAAGTATACTATCTTAGCTACTTATATGCACAAGGCCTTGAGTAGACTCACTGGTTTTAAAAAAATGAGAGAATCTTAGAAATATAGTGGTTTCAAAGATATTTTTCAGAATAGGTAATTCCAAGTTTATAAACTTGGGGTTTAGGGCTCAGAATAAATGGTATGATAAATTTATCAGCCATGGTTGGGTTAAATAAGCTTTAGTGGGCTGAGCTGGACTGGAAGTCTGTCCCTCGTGTAAAACATTTCCTTAGGGATGATGTCTTTGATGCTCAAAGGAGCGAGAACAGAGCACTTGTCTCCCCTTTAATGAAGGTGGGAAGCACCACCCTGGGCTTGGGAAAAGGCAACACAGTAGCTTAGGAAGCAGCTCCATTCCTGGAGACCAGCACCCAGGGGAGAGCTACTTTGTCAAGTGTGTATCAGAGGGATGTTTATCATTCCAAGATACTGAAATGTTTGCAACTCAGCAGAAGCCAGAGTTACACTAATTTCTGTTTAGCTTCCTCTCCAGTCCCAGCAACTCCCATCCTACAGCTGGAGGAGTGTTGCACCCACAACAACAGCGCCACGCTGTCCTGGAAGCAGCCGCCTCTGTCCACTGTGCCTGCTGAAGGATACATTCTGGAGCTGGATGACGGCAATGGTGGTCAGTTCCGGGTAAGCCGAGCACCTATTCCTTGTTGACCAAAACCGGTGACCCCTCCAAGGACCCACCGTGGAGTCTCAGGCCCACATATACCACCTCTCCTGGGGACAGGCCATCTTGGCAGGGCCTGCCTCCCCTTGTACCATATCAAAGGTGGAAGAAGGAGTCTCTGAATAGAAACAATCCTTCTTAAGAAAAAGTACATGCAGCACTGCGAGCTCTGGAGTCAGTGTACCTGCATTCAAGTCCAAACTCCGTCCCTTCGCTGTGGGACTGTGCCTGTCTCTAACCTCTCTGAGCCTTCACATCCTCAGTTTTTAAATGGGGATGATAACAATAACATGTATCTCACGTGTTGTTAAGAGTCAGTTAGATAATCCACATAAAATTCTTAGCATGCTGCCATCCCAGATTCCCATCTTCTTAGCGTCCCACTGGAGAGTTGTCATTTTAAGGCTGTGCTTTGAATGTGAATTATTTTTACTCATTACATCAGCATAATGTTGCATGCAAAGTGAACAGCTAAAGAGGGAGGTAAATGCCTAACCTATGCTAAAGATGCATTATGCTAGGATTTATTTTAAGCCTTTGAAATGTCATTCTTCCTCCCTTCCCTCTTTGCTCCCCCTTGCTTCTGTACTGTGATGAAAACCTATAGTCCTGCCCTGGTTGGTGTGGCTCAGTGGGTTGAACACTGGCCTGAGAACCAAAGGTCACTGGTTCGATTCCCCATCAGGACACATGCCTGGGTTGTGGACCAGGTCCCCAGTAGGGGGCATGTGAGAGGCAACCACACATTGATGTTTCTCTCCCTCTCTTTCTCCCTCCTTTCCCCTCTCTAAAAATAAATAAATAAAATCTTAAAAAATGAAACAAAACCCTATAGTCCTATGGCTTTGAGTGTATAGTCTTTGTAACAGTTCCCAAGGTCTTTAATGGAGCATAGAGCCAGCCTCAGGTTTTCAAGCCTGTTTTTCACAAATCACACTGATAAAGAGCCCATAAGTGTAACACACTATATAAATGCCATGTTAATAATAAGTAGAATGCTGCCTGTAACATCCAGTTTTAATTTTTTAAATCCTAGTTGCTAATAACTCCCGTTCATTAAGTTGCAATGCTAATGCTAAATACAAGGCACTATGTTAGTCAACTTCCCCACATGACCTTGTGTAATCTTCACACCAACCTCATAAGGTGGGTATTACTCTGCCCATTTTACAGATGAGGAAACTGAGACTAAAAGCAGTCAATTAAATGGCCTAATATCTCAAAGGATTCAAATCTAGATCAGGCTGATGCCAAAGCGCTTGCTCCTAACCACTGGGCAACACTACCTCCCTAACTCCTCACCACAGTTCTTGTTAAATGGTGGCCTGTTCTTTGTTAACCCTCAGGAAGTGTATGTTGGAAAGGAGACAATGTGCACCGTGGATGGTCTTCACTTCAACAGCACATACAACGCTCGCATCAAGGCCTTCAACAAAACAGGCGTCAGCCAGTACAGCAAGACCCTGGTCCTCCAAACGTCTGAGGGTAAGGCCCTTCAGCAGTACCCCTCAGAGCGAGAGCTGCGAGGCGTCTAACGTGGCTGGCGAGCCGGAGGTAACCCCACCAGTGCCCACACTCTGAAGTGTTTCCATGACTTGCTCTGCACTCTGGCACAGGCCGCTGTTCCTCTCCCGCCGCTAGAGAGCCCATGGTATGTGGATATGTCAAACCAAAGAGTCCACAGCGGCAGTTCAAATGGCTTGGGCCGTCGGCTTCCTTTGGTAACACTCTAAATAAGCTGCAGTTGAAGAAGCTGAACAATGAAGGTCTGAATGTCCCCGGTATGTGAGACCAATGTATCTAGGCTCTAGGGCAGGCTCCCATCCTCCACGATACACATCATGTGCCAGTTTTGCCCAGATGATTCTAAATTGCCTTTTAGTGCTTGTTTGTTTGTTCCTGAGGGTGGGGCCGAGGTTCTTTCCAGCTGTGGATTTGTCTGACTGACTGTGCTTCCAATGGGTTTGGGGTGCTAGAGCTGTTCCGAGAGGGCCTGTCGGCGCCCCCTGGCTTAACCAGCACGGACTGCTTCCATTTCACACCCAAACCCCGGGCCAGCAGCACCAGGACTGAGGCTTCCTGTGGGCACCAGACAGGAAGAGACCAGCAACTCCACATTACCTCGCTATTTGCATCTTTGCCAGCCCCTCTAGGCTTGGTTAGGCTGCCTAGGGCCACCATGAAAGGGCAGCCTCTAGTTGCTTCTTGGCTATACTGTAAATATTGTCATCAAAGGCAAGCCATCCATCTCAGAAGAGAGGCTTGAATATGATGGCCAGGTATCACCTCTGAGGCTTTTAACGTTTTCATTTTAAAAGCCATTGTGACACATGAAATTAAAACTATGAAGAGATATTTTTAGTTGGTGCCAAAGCATTTTCAGAACTTCTGGGTATGATTTTAATTATAGAAGTTGCCCCCAACACCACCGGCATTCTCCATAACTTCCCTCTGCAGAACTAATTGTGTTGATTTGGGTCAAATCCAAGACATTAGCTAAAAAAACTATGGTGGTGTGTTTTTTTCCCCCACTTCCCACAAACCTGAGCCTGTGCCAGTCACCCCTAAAATTGTCCACATGGTTAAAAACAAGCACAACTTCCAGTCCCACAGCAAGGTTGACAGGCCCCTGGCTGTGAAAACCATGCGTGGGGAGTGGTCGTAAGTCTGTGAGGGATGCTATTCAAAGAGAAGGATTTCTTGAAGGGAAAATGCCCACATGGTCTGCTTCCATTTGGGTTACAGGGATGTGGTAGCTAGAGCCTCCCCTGGAATGATCATTTTAGCAGCTTCTCTCTGGGATGGGAACAGTTGCCTCCTTTCCCAAGGTACCATGCTAACCGCTAAAGCCCCCCAAGGGTTCTCAGATGCAATGCAGAAGGCCCTTCATGGTGATGGCCTGGTTTCCCCTGTGTGTACAGGGCATTTGATTGAGGAGCGAGGTGCATGCCATCAGAGGAGGGAAACCATCTGCAGCAATGTTACTAATATATGTCATCAGACTTACGGGAAAACTATTTCTATTCATACGTGGAAATCATACTATTCTGCTAAAATCAATTATTAGCATAGCAGCCTGAGCACTTACGTCTCTCTTTTCATCCTGCAGGAGGATGTAGTTTCTAGCTTTCACTTACTGTACATAAGATTATGGTGTCTAATAAATTACAAAGTTGGAACTGCGATCCTTGGTACCACAGTCACAGAACTGGGGGTCGTTTTCTAAAAGAAACTAATGGAACAAGTCCTCTTCCAACAAAGAAACTGTACTGTAGAAAATAATTTCCTCCATGAATTTTATATCTTGTGTACAAATATAAGGTATGTATCTAAATACAAAGAAAACCTCATTATCATGTAGATATCAGTATTCTCTGTTACTGCACAGAAGTGATTTTCTCATAATGAAATAAAGTTCACACACATACTTTCTCCATAACTTTGGTTTGTTCTATTTGTTTCTCCCTCATTCTAATTCATTTAAACAATAAGACAAGATTTAGAAAGCAAGAAAAAATATAATGAACAGCTCATTTTTGAAAATAAACTATTTAATCAATCTGTAACTATACAGAAAGCCTATAGAATTCAAGAATATATCCTGTTTTTGTTTTTTAGAAGTCAATGAGAAAAATGTTATTGATGGAGTGTTGATACATTAACTGAACTTACACTTTATTAATATTATTTTCTATAGTTCCTGAAAAGGTTTACTTAGAAGATTTTTTTTTTCTTTGCTGCTATTGGGGGTGATGTGGCGGTTGGTTTTGACTTTCTACTGTAACAAAATCTTTTGTATCTTCTTAACAGCAGTTAATCCCTTTCCAAAGTTCAAAACAAAATGTCTGTATCTCAGAAGGATACAATTCATAGGTGACAGCAAATCGAACTCGTATTTACATGCATTTAGTCTGAGGTTTAATCACTTATCACTTATACTCTTTGAACTGTCGCAAAACCTTCTGCTGACCTAAAGGTAACATTAGCAGAGAAATGTCCACACTGTTATGAAGTCTCATCATTTGTTTTAAAGCAAATTCGTTTGTTTATCTATTTGTTGGGCAGTGTTTGATAAGTGCCCACTCTGAACTGGGCTTTGGGTGGAGAGTATGAAGCAGACCTTGCCCTTGCTGCCTGGGAAGAGAGACAGGCCTTAAAGAACTAGACACACGAATAGTTGCATATTTGCAGCTTATGACAGTGCGAAAGAGGGAAGGGGGACCAGCAAGAAGACAATTTGAATAGGAGAATTGGTCAGGAAAGCAATGAAAAATCATGTGATTCAATGCAAATTATAAAGAATGTGTTGCTAAAAGAGGAAAGGAAAGTGCATATTTGATTAGTTCCCTGAAAGCAAAGTTCTTGGGATGTACCTATAACAGCCATGCAAATAAGATCAGTTGTAGTCTAAACCAAATTACCCTGACTTAAGATGAAATATAACTGTAAACAATTAAAAATGTTAACAAAATTTTAAAATATGGCCCACAACCCTGGTTGTATATATCTTTGAAGTAATTCATTAAGTAGCCATCATGTCTGTGTTACAGTCTTTGAAACCATCTGCAAAAGAATATCCATTAAAAACATTATGTAACAAGACCTTCTTAATACTTAAAAGTCTGTTCTGTGTCTGAGAGGCTACTAAAAAAAAAAAAAGGCTGAGAAGAGAATAGAAAACTTTTCTATTTTTTCCTATTTTCCCTTTGTCCAGCTAAACAGACTGTTCCTTTTTCTTTTCCTTCAATCTGAAGAGAAAATGAAAGAGACCAAAGGTAGTATTTCTCGGACTTACATAATTTAGAGACTGTTAATTGGCTGAAAAGAGGTCTCCCGCTGAGCCGGGGAATTGCTTCCCGCAGTCCTCCCAGCAGAAGGGGGCGCTGCAGCCGTCAGGCGGCCAGAGCACGACGGGTTGCACCTTCCACGCAGTAAATACTCTAACACAAATCTTCGTGTGAAATGATAATTTTCCTTAGACAAATTCTTAGAAGTGGTATTAGTGGACGAAGGAGTATGAACATTTTTAAGGTCTTTGATCTGTATTTTCAAGTCACCTTCCAAACAGATTTTGGACCGGAAATGTATGAGCCATTCCATTTTTTATCACTTTAATTATACTTGTTAGAGTTTAATTTTAACCTACAAGCAGTCTCTTCTAAAAGTAAAAACGTTTCAAAAAAAAATAAAAGTGTTTCTAAAAGAGGGGTTTTTGGAAGGTTTTACAAGTAGCTTTTATTTTTTGATATTTTTGTACCTGATTAACTTTTTCAGTTACATTTTTTATTTTTTTTTTCCAACTACAGTCAACATTCAGTATTATTTTGTATTAGTTTCCGGTGTATAGCATAGTGGTTAGACAATCATATCTTTTGCAAAATGATCTCCCTGATATTTAAGTACAGCCTAGCACTATACATAGTTATTACTATGTCTTTTATTATATTCACTATGCTGTACTGTGCATACCCTGTGACTATTTTGTAACTACCAATATGTACTTCTTAATCTCTTAACATTTTTCACCTAGTCTCCCAACCCTTCCCCTCTAGCAACCATCAGTCTGTTCTATGAGTCTGTTTCTATTTTTGGGGTGTTTTCTTTTTTTGTTTTTTGCATTCAACATATAAGTGAAATCATATGGTATTTGTCTTTGTCTGACTTATTTCACCTAGAATTAAAAGAGGGTTTTTAATGCATATTTTCATGGGAATAATATCCTGTCTGTTTTACACCTAAGAGCTACATGAAATACAACATATTGCAGATAAAATGAACGTGAGCTAAAGGGGAAAAAAGACTTCCCAGAAAAGAGAGGAACAAAGAGAGAAAGCCAAACAAAGAGAATAGCTTTATACGAAGCAAAAACTTCAAAATCTGCAATAAGGTGACTATGAAAAGCACATCATTCATTCAAAAACAGTAATTGAGCACCTTGATGTTGTCAGGCACTGGGCTGGGCCCCAGGACCTCAGGGCATGGTCCTGCTCTAAACAGTGTGAGTTTACTCTTCCTCCTTCCTGAACATCCTGCACCTGGTCAGAGCACCTAAAACATGTAGTACCACCTGATCTCTCTAAAACGAAGATATCTACCCCACAATCTAGATAGTTATCTTACCATCAAGAAAGAAGCCATAATGACCTCTGACTGGGAAAAAAGAAAGGCAAAGTTCAGGTGTAGAAGCTCCTGTGTTAGCCTCGCAGCAGAGCCCCTGGCCTCACTCTGTTCTCACTTACTCTTAGTTTACGCACAGTTCCCCTGACCTCATTGAGCCATTCACAAAGAGCACGAGAAGCAGCACATTGGGAGGGAAAAGAAGGATTTGGTATAGAAGTGAATTGAGGCTGCTGGTAGCTTTGAGCAGAAAAAGTAACTGGAAAAACTAAACAGAGCAAAGAAAAAATCAAAAGAGAACATTCTATGGCAGATGTTCTGATTAAGAAGTTACATAATTCATTTTAGAAAGATTTCCATCTTACGCATTTAAAAGTTGGTATCTTATCTGGAATCTTTGGTAATGAGGTATTAGGTATAACTCAGAAGGCTTTCTGGAATCACAATATGAAATAAGCCTCTCAACACCCCCCCTCAAAAAAAACCTATGATGATAAACCTTAATTCATTTTGTGTCATGCTTCTAAGAACTTTCTTCATGGACCATTAAAATATTCCATGAAAAATGACAGCTACATAGACTTTAGACTATACCTCTGAACCCATCACTAATGTCTGAACACCCCTGTTCTCTTGCTGCAATATTTCAGATTTACCCTATGTATTATTTTCCCGTTACTGCTTTAAAAAATTGCCACAAGCTTAGCAGTTTAAAACAGCACAAATTTATCACATTACAGCTCTAGAGGTTAGAATCCTAAATGGGTTTCACTGGGTTTAAAATGAGGTATCAGCAGGGCTGCGTTTCTTCAGGCAGTTCTAGGGGAGAATCCAATCTCTTTCCTCTTCCAGCTTCTAGAAGCCACCTGTACTTCTTGGCCATGGTTCCTTCCTCCACCTCCAAAGCCAGCAGCATCGCTCTTCCAATTTCTGATTCTGACCGTCTTGTTTCCCTTCTATAAGGACCCTTGTGTTTACCTTGGGCCCATCTGGATAGTTCAAAATAATCCCCCCAAATCAAGATCCCTAACTTAATCACATCTGCAAAGTCCCTTTACTGTAGAAAGTAAAGCAGCCACAGATTCCCAGGATTATGATGTGGACATTTTGGGGTACACCATTATTCAGCCTACCACACACTCCATGAGGAAAATATTATTATTAATAATACACCACTTTACATATTTGAAATTGAGTCTCTGAGAGGTTAGGTAACGTGTCAGACCTGGCCCTTCAGCCTCCAGTGCCCAGCGCAGTATACCTGGGCGCTGACCACAGGAAGTGCTATCTGCTCTCAGCTCAAGGGAAGGAAAGAGGGGAAACAACCCTAGGTCTGTCTGCCAGGTGTTTGAAACATCCTGTCAAAACGAAGCAGCATTGTGTAGCTGTCTCATGTGTTTATCCAGAAACCCCAGCCAGAAACAGGGCGTTAACACTTTCAAAGAGTCATATGCAAGTTTTGTTGAAAAGAATAAAACATTCATGCTTTTAAATGGAGGAGTGGGAGTAGCTGTCATTTCCAGCACAATATCCGAGCTCCTCCTCAGGTCCTGTCCTTTTTTCATGTCTTGAGCTTCCTCCAGTTCCCACCCCCACCCCCACCCCACGAGAGCGCTTACCTAGACAGGCCCTTCTCCCCATTTGGTATGAGGGGACCCTCGTGGTCCGCAGAGCCAGGTCACTGCCTGGGAAGGAAAAGGAATGTTGGAGCCAGATCTTCCGGGCTACAGATAAAGCTGTAAATTTCAGCACTTCGGCAAATAAGTGCTCAGAGCAGTGGGGGGAAAAAAGAGTGTTTTTAAGCATCTTCTTAGCTGAATGTCCATAGGAGTCCATCTCCCCAACACTTCCAGGCTTGCTTTGTCTAATGGCAATAAAAGGGTTGGGATCCTTGATGTTACATCTCAGAAATTGTTCTCTAAAAGAGGACATAGAAAGCATTATTCATAAAGATAAAAATGTATTCTCCCCCCCCCCCTTAGACCCAGCATCAGAGTACCCTCCTAATGTGATAGCTGCTTCTCCCACACATCAAAGGAAATAACCCAGAGACTGTTCAGTGGTGCAGACAGAATCGAACCCCAGGCTGGCTCCAAGGCAGCTGCCCTAAATCTCTTGGCAGATCTTTTTCAGTGATTTGGGATCAGCATAAGTATTGCGGTCTTAACCCTGAAGTCCTGAGACCCACACACCCAGAAGCTGGAACCTTGTGGGGGAGGGGTGGGGAACCCTGTCTGATCTCAGAGGCAACAGGGACTGCCTCACCGCGCCGCCTCTGGCCAAAATCCCAGAGCAGGGTGCTGTGTTTGCCTTTCAATCCCTAACGGCCAGAGTCCACAGAATTACTCTATTTAGAGAAGGATTCATCTTCAATATAGCACAGAGTTTGAAAGATGATACTAAGTCACCTACAAAAACCTTGATCACCCCTGAGACCACTGGTATACGCCCAGGGCCGGCAGCATAAATTTTACCCTTTACGCCTCTCCAAAGCCCAACAGAGCAACAGTGGCATTGTCACCCTCCAAATTTTATCCAGCAGGAATTGATCCTGCCTGAGTCTCTCTCCTGTCCCCCTACAACTGGCAGTGTGGCTCGAATGTGTCCCTTAACCTCTCAGGATTTCAGTTTGTTGTTGTTGTGGGGTTTTATTGTTTTTTGTTTGGTTTTATTTATAGACTTAGAGCAGATGACCTCTAAGTTTTTTATAATTGGTACCCTCTTCTTTTTCCTGTGGCTTCTTGCTTCAAAATCATTACTGAAAGCTCTTAACTACCTCAGAAAATGCCATGAACAGGGGTAGACAGCTCCTGCCTCCTCTAAGGGTCTTCGTAGGCCTTCGAGGTCTGCCTTCGACACTGAAATTTCAACACTAATCAAAATAGCTGTTATGGGATCCCATCAGGAAAACTACGGTTTCACTGCAGATATTTTTCCTGTGCCTCTGCTTTGCTCTTCCTGACTCAGAGCTTTAAAGCCTCCTCCAATATAATTTAATTAGAAGAACATGCATTGTGAGGACAAAATCCTGATGGGAGGTAGATCATACCTGAGCAAATGTGGATAGATTTTATAAAATCCAAGGTGAGAGGGATGATGACAGGTCTCAGAGCCCAGAAAAGAGAGATACTTTGTTCCTTTTCATTTTGACAACATACATGATATCCCAAGGAGCTTCCTGAATTGTTCCATAGGACTGAATTGGATCCAGATCCTATTTTGGGGGGCGGTTCTGGGAATGTGCTTTGCAGTTGATACTCTGGGGAGCAGGTTAGTCTTTTGGAATTTTTTTATCTACTTGATATATAGGAATTTTTGGTTCTCCTGATGACAGTTCCTTATAAATAATGCCATGGTATTCTAATTGGAGCAGAGGACTTGGTGACAAAGTACGCAGTTGTCCCAGTGGTGGTAAGAGGCTGCTTCATTGCTGCTTATAAAAGGTTTCAAAGCAGATTTGTTTCTCATTTCTCAACTGAAATTAATGCCACACTTAAGAAAGCTTAAAATACCACCTTCCACTGTAAATTACATAATTTACATAATTGTGACTTTGGATGCTTATTAGAGCATTGAAGGAAACTTGGCCTCCTTTGTCCATTTCTTGGTCTCTTTAAAATCTTCCCAACAAAAGCAAATGCTTTTCCAGCTGGTTTGTCATTGAACTGAAACTCACCTTTCATGCTGCCTTGTGAGGTTCTTAGCAACATGTCTTGATTTGCTGTGCTCTGAAATGCAACCATCTTGATGGACCAATGCCCAGGGGCTGCTGGAATTATGGAGTGTTCATTACCAGACAGGAAGATAACCAAGGAATCTACCAGGGCACAGAAGAAGCTGGATTAGCACATGCTGTCATAAGGAATCTCTGTCAGTTTGCCTTTCCCCTTGCAATTCCAAAAATAATACCTCAAATACTGTACTTTACATTTCCAAAATGTTCCAAAACACTCATAGAAATCTTTAGTACTTTGTATATTTTGTAATCGGTCAAGAAATCCAACTCCCAGAAGAGTAAAAATCAATCAATAATATAAAATACAGATTTTCTCTAAATTATTATTTTTCTGGTGGTCAGCTCTCCTGGCAGTTCATGTTTCCCGGCTGCTCAGTTCTAATTCAATGTCTGGCACATGGTAGCTGATCATTAAATGTTAGCTAATGAATAAAAGAAATATGCAGTTAGCTAAACAGTACCACCTATTCTTTTTTCACCTCAACCCAAAAGTCAATAAATAATAAGTGTGGTCCCCTAGTCAAACTTTGTTTTGATAATTCTTGATTGCTTCTTTCAAGTAGAGGCTCCAAATCAGTAGTGAGCAATCCCAGGGGAGGAGGGAAAGCAATCCAGACGAGGACGAGAGAGAAATGATGGTCAATGACAGAGTGGATGGAAAGTGTGCCTTAGCCCATTCCCATTTTGAAGACAGTCCCATCCCAGAGTTGCAGATACACCGAGAGTGGCCGTACCAGTTCCCAGCTGGCACACCACATTCCATTGCTCTTTCCTGCTAAACTGATTCTACTTAGCAAAGCTCTTCAGCAGACAGGATCACTGCATGATATGAAGCATAACAAGAAATTAAAATCTTTTAAGGAGATACTTCTCTTTGTCCAGTGATCTAGACATTAAAAACTAATGACAATCATCCTGGATATTAGCTAGGAACTAAAACATGGCTTTGTATCATGTATCCTGGAAAAAAAAGAAAAGATAATCTCATTCCTATTTGTCTTGACTAATAGAATATTAATGGCTGAGAAACCTTCTCCAGATCTCAGTATTTATGCTTTGAAGGGAAGGGGTGGGGGTGGGATGTACATATTTCCTGCCTTCCATGGTACAACACAAGATGCACACATGTGTAGCTGTGTGTAGGCACAATGTGATTTGACTAAACCAGGGAGTGTCAGTACTGTTCCCAATATTGTCCTATTGTCTTTGGTTCATGTCTTTGAACATGTACAGAAGGGCATGATGAGATTAAAGAATTGAAATCCTTACCATAGAAGGAAGCCTGGACATAGATTTTATTTATCCCCAAAAAGGAAAGATTTGAAGGGAATTGGTGACTACCCTCAAATACTTGAAGACTTAGTGATCTGTTCTGTGTGGTCCCAGATAGTAGTGCTACACTGATAAATGGATGTTCCAATGAGGCATATCCAGACCAATGTAAGCAATAACTACACCCTGACACAGGCTGCCCTAAGGTGATGAGTTTCTCAACCCAAGGGACTTCAAGGGGAAGTTAAATGATTACTCCTCAGATGTTACCAAGATGTGCCTTCGCTCTAAGAGTCCTACAATCTTATATAATGGCATAGATGGCTTACAGGCAACTGACCAAGCATTTGCACTCTGTGCTCGTGGCAATGGCCACTGCTTTTCTAGTCTGGCTGGGATCAGGTGGAACGCGACCTCTCTTGTAATTCATTTGGGAAGTTTTCATGACAAGGTAGAAAACTTTTTTTGTAGGAGCTGCTTAGAGAAAATGGGGTAAGAGCCCAGTTGGTAGGGTGTGGGAGGCCGTAAGTGGGAAAAACACAAAGACAGAAATGGGTGTGTGGATATTAAATAATCTTGCCTGAATAGAGGGCACACTTCAAGAGTGAGAGGAGTCAAGGAAAACTGGGTCATCAATAAATAATGGATCCACATTAAAAAGTCAGAAAAAAGTATTATTTTAGAGTCAAGTTATTAATCCCGTGAATAACCGTCACTACCCTTGGCCCCCACCCTGCGGAGTGGTGTCATCACCAACTCTAAGTTTTTCTTCCTGGCGCTGGGAAAAGGTAAGTACAATTCGTGACGGGCTCATATACGCTCCCAAGGTCTGGATTCCGTACATATCTCTTCACTGGCTTTCAGATGATTACTTGGGGTTTCAATATACTCTGAAATCAATTTTACTGTATATGTTCTTTCTCTTAATGTTTAAAGCAACTAGCATTTTCAATATAATGAATTGATTGTTAGCACCTGGTGAAAACTACATTTGCAAGCAAATTTTTATTAATAAAAAATCTTTTACTGACATAAATATCACAGTACATGCCTTCTCTCTCTAAAAGAAGCCCACATCAATTTGTAATGCTGTGTTGTTGTTTTTCAAATTTTTCCATTAAACTAAAATACTAATTTTGCCTTGAGGTAATTATAACAGGAATTATTTCTGATTTACTATTTCTGAACAAAGAAGTGATTACATATGTCGAGTCATGCAAACCATATGAAGTTCAGGTAGAAGAAAATTTAAATACACTATTATTGGGACCACAGTGCCTTAACCCCGTAAATAGCGATACCTTTTCCCTGAGATCTGGTTTATACTTTTCTTTTAAAAAAAAAAAATCCCCTCATGAATAACATTCTAAGTTCATAAATGAAAATGAGACTGACTCTTGGCAATATTAAAATTAAAACCCACCAACACCCTTGTTCTGACACCTTCAAGTAGGATGATGTTCTGCTCACATACACTGCAGTTAGTTTTGCTTGAACATGCCCATAATAGCATTTGCACAGAGTAAAGAGTATGTTTAACATGGAGAAACATGCTAACAAACTCAAAACAGAAAAAATATTCTCAGGAACACCCTCTGCCAACTGAAATAAAATTATTTTTTCCCACAAGGAAGTTCCTTGCTGGTTTTGGACTATCACCCTCATGTCAGCTGTAGTTCCTGAGCTATGACTATCACACGAAGTCCTGAGAAGTCCCCAGCCGTACAACATCTGTCTCTGCTCAAATCATCCTTCAGCAAAGAACCAGTTAACAATTAACCAAAGAGAAGGGAGTGATCTTAACAATTTAGAGAAACTACCTCATAAGCCCTTCTAAAAACAGATCAAGTGATTGATAAGTCCTTTCTCTGGTGGAATAGTGGTCTTCACACCAGACCTGACTATCTGAAAATGAAGACTTTTTTCTTTTTTTTTTTTTTTTACTACCAATGCACCTTACTGCTGGCCACAGTCTATTACTAGAGAAGCAGACGTTCAAGTGGCACCCCTAGGGTCTGATCATAATTCAGAAAGAGAGGTAAAGTTCCTTCCCTAGTTACCAGTTCAACTCTACTTCCCTCTCGTATCCAAAGAGCAAGTCTCAAGTATGCTGGTATAGAAAAATCATCTCATCCATTTCAAAATGGAAAAAATTATATACAGGGTCCAGCACAAATAACACCCCTTTTTTATTACAAATCTTTTATTACAAAATCAGAAGCACTTAATTCTGTAACATAACAATGTCACACTCAAGCACACCATATGACATTTTAGGTGAAATGTTCAAATTAAAACTATAAATTATTACATGCATATTATTACCCTACCAACCACACTCAAGCAGGTGTTGCTTCTGCCAAACACTGCATATGAAGAGAGAAAGGGGGAACTTTGGAACAGCGAAGAGTTCCTAAAAATCACCTCCTAAGTAGAAACCCTTTAAGAGGCCACTATTGTATAGGTAGTAAGTTGGGAAGTACCTAAAGGGGGTGAAGTATTAATTTCCTCTTGGTCATCAGGGGTTAAAATTTACCTCTAAAGTTTCTAAATTCAACTCTAAAAATATTTCATTAAAAGGAAGCTTTCTCTACCAAAAAAAAAAAAAAACCTGGGGGGAATGAAAATGGCTGTGATGTTTGAGGGGACCTCTGCCAGGTCTTGGGTTCTGACCTGCCCAGAATCCCCTGCCAGCCCGAGCCATTTTGGATTAGTAAATGCCTGTGGCAGCTGCCGGCTGAATGAGGCCTGGTACAGAGGCATTGGAAAGCAGGTCTTGGGGGCTGTGCACCGGCCACGGGCAGATTTCTGATCTCTAGTTTGCATTGATCTTACGTTTAGACACAGATTCAGAAGAACAGACACTCCCTTTTCCAGTGCCTTCGGAAAGATTGCCGCTCCGTAGAATGAGTCCTTTCTCCTCCACCCTTAATCTACAGCCCAGCTTCCCCGGGAGATCCTACTTTGATTTCCGATCCTCACCCCACCAGCTGAGCTTGCATTCCTCCTTACAGTCTCTCAATGCACCGGGTGAGCCCAGCTCGTCTGACCTTTCCTCTTGATCTCTGTGCCTTGGAGGCGTCTCTGAAACACCTGTTTTGTTCTTGCCATTCATGTGCGTGGAGATGGCGATGAGCTAGTCTCTCTGTTTGTGGCCTGCTTCCATATAAGGGGCATTTGGGTGATGGAGCTTTGTGGCGTTCTTGTTTGTGTGGTGTGAGGACCCACCATCGAGCTGTGGTCAATGTACAATGGCATTGGAAAGCGATGAGTGAAGTTGTTCTTTTTGCACAAGCTGGTACCGCCACGGAGAGCCTGCTCTGTCATCACATGCAGTGGCAAAGCACGGCCCAGGCACTGGCTGGGTGGAAGGCTTAGTTTGGAGGTTTGCAGCCCTGCTGTATCCAGGAAACCAGCTGTGTCTGGGGGACTGGATCAGTGCATCCAGCCTGGAGTGGTCTGATTAAACATAGACTCAAGAGATCTTTATTGAAAAAATAAAAGTCAAAACACGCCAACAGCAAAATGCGTCATACAAAGCAGGCAAACCAGAGGGCAGAAAGTAAAACATTTTTCTGCAAAAGCCTGCGCTCGCTGGTAGGACAGTTGGGCTCAAGGCTGGGCAGGGAGGGCAGTTTCCAAGCAAAAAGGGGGCATCGCCACTAGCTGAATTAGAAACCCTTAACTAGCTTAAGGGCCAAAGATCTGATTTTCCACAGCCAAGCAGGTTGTGACAGGGCTCTAGGCCGACCTCAGGGAAGCTAGACTGGGGTTACCACGCAGCGAACTGTCTAGCAAATAGAATCCTTAAATGCCTACAGTGCAGACCTACTTGATCTCTTCAGGACTATATTGTAATCATGGATACACGTGATGCACGTTTCACATTTCCAGGGGGTTCTTTTGCTTTTTATTTTTATTGTTTTTGATCATCCCACTTCCTGGAATGAAGAAGACCACAGCATGACAGTGCAAAAAGGATGCAGGGACTTCAAGCTCTCTTTAAAATGACATTTTTCTTTGTGCTTTTACGTTTCTTCTTGTTTTTCTGTGCACTACTGGCTTTCAGACATGCTTTGTTATGGAATTCTTTTCACTTGTGTCTCATGTACTCAAATATCGTAATAGTTTTTGTAATGTATACTGTCTCAAGAATAAAAGGAAATGTGGGTTTGTGGGTATTTGATGGCTGTGTTTGACAGCACTGCTCTAGTTGTATCGTTGAATCCTAAATGTATGATGGTGTGTTTAAAGTAATGTAAGATTTCAGAAAACTTGTTTTGAGAAAGACTTGCACAAGGCATGATTCATTTAAACATTTTAAAAGCCCTATTGAGTTCTACAAATTTACTTCCAAAGACGGATATGAGATTCAGTTTTAAAACTCCATCTGTTCTCTGGAGAATATGATTCTTTTGTATGGGATTTATCCCACAGTAAAATCAAGTAACCAAAAGTAAGGTCAAAATCTTTTAAATTTTGCTTTTAACTCAATCATTAGTCCTTTCTAAGTTTCTTTCTTAATTCTTCTGAAGTTTCTTTAATTCAGTGTAGTATCCTTCAGTTGTTTTAGGAATTAGCATGTTAGGGTCTTAGTGAGTTGAAAAAAAATTAAATGATCCTTTCTAAGGGATACCCTAGTGCTCATCAAAAACACATTGTCTAGAGAGGCCCCCGACACCAGTTGAAATTGTAGTTGTCACATCTGAACATTTTAAGACAAGACTGCCTCTTCTACCCCAATGCACCTTCTTGCAGGGCAGATAGGGGTATCCAAAGCTTAAGGAAAAGTTCCACAGGTGATTCTAAGCTCTCTCTGAGGCCACTCACACCCCCGCCGCCCCCCATCCCTCTCCTCTCCCTTAGATGACAAGGACTGATGTCGCAAAACCATCTAAGACGGAGATGAGGTAATTTTTATCACATTTAATTAATGTCATTATTAATAATTATTACATATATTTATTAACACATAGATTACATTTCACATTTAGTTATATACATAGAATTTAACTTGGACCCAAATCACAACAAAGTCCTAACCTGAGTCAGAAGTGTATGGAACAGTGATGTAGAGTAGAGTTTTATCAAGATCCAGTGTTTTTTTCCAATTCCAATGGGATGGATTTTTCTCATTTTTAAATAGTAAGCCTTCTTAATGTGGAATTACCTTAGTGGAAAAGATTGATTTTCAAAGATGATGAAAATTTAAGCTGTACAGTTTAGAATCAATTAGAGGAGGATTTATTAAATAGAAAAGATATGTACTTTTCATTTCAAAAAAGCAGAGAAGAAATTTTTACTCATCAAAGTAAACGAACATAAAAAAGGGCTTTGGTTTTTCATGAATCAGGCCTCTGGTGACTCTGTTTAGCTGGCGCTTTTTAAGTATATACAAACAATTTTTATCAACCTGGTTGTTGTTTCATAGCTTTGATGTGTAGTATCTTTTTATAGGATGCAATTTTGAACCACAGTCTGCACCTTACACTCAATTAGGCAAGTATACCTATTGTAATTGTTGTCTTTTACTTATGTGACTGGTATGCTCAACTTCCTTCACAAAATAAATTGCAGTAGCTTATTTTATGTCAATAAAATTGTCTGCCATTCAAATCCAATTATAAGAGCTTCTCAAATACTTAGAAAAATGGGAAAAAATAGCTGTATTTTAATTTTATATCTCAAACAAGATTACTTTTTTGGCCAGTTTTCTTATACATCAGTGCAAAGCACTATTTATGAGCATTAAGTGTGAGTAAAGGTACAGTCAGACCAACTGTGTAGCGTTTGTGGTGTTTTAAATTGAGCCCTTTTTCGGTATTAGCCTATTAAAAGAGCCATATTTTCTTATCAATGTCAATTTTGCTTCCTATTTCTCTCTCCCATGCCTTTCACTTGGAATGACAACAGTTGACATTAAAAAGCTGTTGGCAGGTATGAAATAACCTTATTCTGTTACAAATAGCAAAGACCGAAGTGCATGTGAGGTGACTCACAGGTTCCATAAATCAGCAGTGACATCTCTCCAGTGCATTATTGGTAGGCGCGTTTAGAGATTGGGGCATAACAGTGTGTACAAAGACATCATTCTATCTGCACCTAATGTCCGAAATATCTACCGCTCCAGCAAAATACTTCACACGTTAGAGTTAGGAGGAACATGCAAACTGTATTTTTACTTTATGAAGGAAGTAAACTATCTTATGTCCGAAGTCATGATCACTAATGAAAATTCATTTACGTTGCTGATAGCTTCACAGCTTTTTTTGAGCTTTCGCTAGCACTAAGGACATTTTCAAAATGACTAGATTCGAGCACTTCTGCGGAAGGAATATTTCCTGGTTTCACAGTGTGTTTTATCCTTCCTCCATCTAGGACCCTAGATCCTAGCCTCCCCGCCTCAGGGTTACACAGGCATCTTAGCGCACCCCTCTCCCTTTATGGTGTTTGGTGTACTGTTCTGCCAGTCACCGGGTGAAGGGACTTGCACCTTCCCAAATCGATGCCACCTCACTCCCGGATCACCTGGTTGGGAGTGCAGTCTGAGCCAGGTAACCCCTGCTGAATCGGTCATGTGTGCTCCGCCTGCTTCTGGGTGCAGAGAGTACCGGCTCCCAGGATATGGCCCCTGTCTGCTCACTCACGTCCCCTTCTGGCCCTGGACGCCTCCCTCCTGCATGGCAGCATGAAAATGGGACACAGCGCTCCTCAGCCACCCAGGAGTCTGTTATGGTGTTGGCTTCATGGGTCCGTCTTAATAACCCCACTCCCTTCTGTTGTTCCCAGTGGCCTGGTTTGCTTTTGACCCTGGCTCAGCACACTCTGACATCATCTTCTCCAATGACAACCTGACTGTGACCTGCAGTAGCTACGATGACCGAGTGGTGCTAGGGAAGACCGGCTTCTCTAAGGGTGTCCACTACTGGGAGTTAACTGTGGATCGCTACGACAACCACCCCGACCCTGCCTTTGGTGTGGCTCGCATCGACGTGATGAAGGATGTGATGTTAGGAAAGGACGACAAAGCTTGGGCAATGTATGTGGACAATAACCGGAGCTGGTTCATGCACAACAACTCGCACACCAACAGGTACCCTGCAGCCCCCAAACCAAGCCTTCTTCACGTTGGCTGCTGGTAAAGA
Source organism: Pteronotus mesoamericanus (assembly GCF_021234165.1). Taxonomy (NCBI): domain Eukaryota; kingdom Metazoa; phylum Chordata; class Mammalia; order Chiroptera; family Mormoopidae; genus Pteronotus; species Pteronotus mesoamericanus. The sequence continues at coordinate 35,270,505 of NW_026555078.1, forward strand.
CTGAGAACCCAAGTTCAAAGGCCTCTTAAATAGACAATGTTAGGGAAGTTGAACAGGTGGTCTTCATTAAATAGCACAGGAGTTCTGCTCGTATTAACGGAGTCCATCCTAGTGGGTATTTTATTTTTGTTTGTTTATTCTTTGAATAATGGCAGAGACATGAGCTCTTTCCTGAGCCCTTCATTCTAACAGCCCACCCATGGCTGGAAACTACGAGGCGCCATGCATGTCTATTACAGGAAAACATTTCAGGATTCTAAAATCTAGCCTTTCAACTTAACAGAAAAGCAGTTTTGGACAAGTTATTTAGTTTTTCTAAACTTCAATTTTTAAATCCACCCAATTAGGATAATGATATTTTTCCATGCAGGAGTGTTCCCAATTAAATGGCACATGCAAAAATGCCTCATATCAGAGGCACCTGGGAACAGAAGCCATTGTTCTTCTTCTTTTGATTATTTTCAATACCACTGCTCAGAATAGAAGCCATTTAACAACTGAATCTTATGGGTGCCAATTTAGATAGCTTTGTACTTGAAAAACGCTCTTGTAATTGTAGGTTCAGAGTACACAGTTTGCTGGGGAAAGAGAACATGGTAATCTCCTTAGGTTTTCCTCTACCACCAAAATGTAAGCAATTATAATTTAACCCATTCTGTACTAGTTTCCCAAGACTTCCTTTTTCATTTGATTTGTGTTTTCTTCCTCAAATGTATTTTTCACAAATTTCCTAGGTAGGTAAGTGTCTGTCATGGACACTGCTCCTCCTTATTCTCAATGATTTCCCCAGGATACATTCTCATTGGTGTCTCTGGAAAAAAAAAACCAGTCAGGTCAGAAGGAAAGTGGGAAAGCAGTAGGATGGTGGCCTCCCTTGTTTCAGCCTTTTCTATGTTCTCATTACTGCCCCTTCTCTAGCCTGTAGGTCTCCTAGGGCCTCTGCTTCCTGGCCCCTTGGATATTTTCTATACCCCTCCATGCTATGTGTGTTATTTGTTATCACTCTAAGTGAACACACATACCATTTCAACCTGAGCTCAAACTTTATTAGGAATAGTGGTTATCTTCACTAATCTACATTTTCAGAACCCTCTGTAACTGGATCTTTGACTCCATCACCCACGTACCATGCTTACTTTTCCCTTTTAGCTTCTTTATTTTGGAGTGAAGGAGTGAATAATGACACAAATGCCACTCATCACAGAAACACATTCTTAAAGCTGAACACATCTGCTTGCATGCAAACTATATGTCACTTGTGCTGTGGTTGTTGAAGGTGTGAATTAACAAGACACACTTTACACATACAAACTCGTCTTTCAGCATCCATGTGTGGGCTGTATTCTGCATGCCTGAGAAAAAGAACAGCACTCTCAAATTTCTGGGCTCTGCTGAGATGAGGATGAATTTCAATATTGTTAGATCTCAAAGAGGGGAAATGACAAATCTGACCATCCATGCTCAATGGCTTTTGCGAATCCATCCATTGAAGCATAAGACACAGTTCATTGTAAAATGATATTTGAATGCAGATTCTTTAAAATCAGTCCATCTTCTACAGTATAATTACGTTATAGGGGAGAATCCCCTTCTTTGATGTTGTCATTTTACAGAGCCTCCAACTTCTCAATTCAAACTCAGCATGTCAAAATTACCATCTTTCTGGAATGGGTGTTCCTCTTTAATGGGAAGCCTAAGGCCCCGAATCCAACTTGTCATGCATATGTTTAAGCTGGGCTTAACTTCTTCTTTATTTTGGTTTTCAAATTAAATCACTTTCAATTAATGATGTTTAATCCACACTCTTTGTGCAAAGTGTACATCATAGCAATGGGCAGAACTCTGACAGCCCAAAGGCTACTTTCTTTCTTGGTCTTTAATGCTTTTAATGCTTCCTTGGTCTTTTCTGAGCTGTGCTGCAGTGGTGGTCACCGTATATGAATGAGTTCACTCTCAGCAACAGCAGAGCAACGTGGTTAAACCTATGCATTCTCAACACGGGGGGATACCTCCCCCAAGGCAGTGACAATTGGTTTGGAGAGAAAAGCAAAAAAAAAATCTTATTATTTTTATAAATAAAGCACAGATGTGCATACAGCACATAAACAGATACACAGTATATCTGTATTGAAATATCATGTAAAGAGGAGTATTAGGGAGGAGGGGACTGTTTTAAAAGGCTCCTTGGATGGAGCAGATGCTACTTTTAAACAAGTTGAGAAACACTGGTTTAACCACGCAAATGGGAAACTTCTAGAATGATGACAGTCAAGTGAAACCCAATTGTTTTTCTCCACAGAACTGAGGGAGGGATCACAAAAGGGGCCACAGTCGGGGTCCTCCTCGATTTAAATAGAAAAACCTTGACGTTTTTTATCAACGATGAACAGCAAGGGCCCATAGCATTCGAGAATGTGGAGGGCATGTTCTTCCCAGCAGTCAGCCTGAATAGGAACGTGCAGGTAAGCACAGTGCCCCGGGGTTTAGAAGTGGCTTCCGAGGCTGCCTGTGGATGGGTAAATCATCCCTGAGAGAGGGGAGCTCAGTGTGCAAGGCCCAGACCAAGACAGGCAGGAAAGGAGGCGGGGAAAGGATTAACATTGACAACCGACACGTTTCCGAACTAACCTGAACCCCTCGGTTGTACTTGGACACAGTCTAGTTAACAGCCAGGGGGAAACTGGAATTCTCTTCATGGTTTGCTAATGATTGTCCCTCTGAGCCCTGGTTTCATCTCTAGTAGAAATGGAACTCTTGAACCAGTTGGCATGAGGACAAGGGACTTGTGCAGTTCCATAAGCACCTGAGAGAGGAAGTATAAGACAGAAATCAGCACCATTATCAGAAATTTCAAGCACCTTTTCTGCACTCTTATTCAATTCTGTGGGGATAGAAAACAGTTCCTGGCCAAAAGTTAGTTACTTCTGATTTATTGTGAATAGAAAAACAACAGCCTCTTCTCAGTCATTCATTCAACAAATATCTACTGAGTGCCCTTAATATGTGAGGCACTCTTCTAAGTATTGTTTATCAGCGAAAAGGAAACAGATAAAAATCTTGCCCTCATTGAGCTCTTGCATTGTAGTTGTAGGAAACAGACAACAATTAAGCACAAATGCCACGTTAATTATATAGTGTGTTAGAAGGCAACAAGTGAAAAGGTGGAAGCCCGGGGGCAGGGTAAGGGGATCAAGGGTGCCAGGGCTGGGAGGGTGTTGCCCTCTTATACAGGGTGGTCGGCGTCGGCAGGCCTTATTGCCATCTGCCCACAGGTAGCTGAGCCTTGAAGGGGCGAGGAAGCGAGCTGTGTGCAGCTTTCCAGGCAGAGGGAACAGCCAGAGCAAAGCTTCTCAGCCATGAGGGGCTGCACACAAGCAAGGAAGGGCCAAGAGGCCACGGGCAGGAGCAGATGGGGACGGGGGGACAGGCGGTGGGAGAGACGGCCAGAACCCTGCAGGGAGGGCTGTGCCCTGCCAGCCGCTGCTAAGACTTGGGCATTCATTTCCCCCTTGAGGTGGAGCCCTCGTTGTCAGTCACGAATCTCATTCAGCAAAGGGCTACCTTTAGATAGTTAAGGCTTGAGAATCGAAATACTGCGGGTGACTTTTGCTCTTTCAGAACCAGCCTGGGGAGCTATTTTAAAAATCCATTGTTGTTTATCAGTACGTACAGTAGAAGGGACGGCAACCCAGTGACCTCTGCCTTCCTCCCTTCCTGCAACTAGTCAGGGTTTTCGGGGAGGCTGAAATCTAATCTATCAGGTTCAGCCTCTACGGTGGAAGAAAGAAAACCATAAAATACCCTAGAAATGAGCCTTAGGAAAACCTCAAAGTTTTCCACATTTTTAGCTGCTCTGAGTATCTTTAGATAAAGAAAGACTCTTGGGATGGGGAAGACAGATGGGACAAGAACGGGAGAGATGACAGTACTGCGTGAAAGGGTTCTTGTCCATTGAGGTCTGAGATTGGACAGAAATCAGTGAAATAGTGTAAGTGCCCTCTTCATACCTGACAATCAGCTATGCAATCCCCAAATAAAAGCTTTATCTTAATTGGAATAACTAGTGGACAAGCGATAAAGGAAGTATTGCCTGCTCATCTGTTCTCTAACCACGGATCTGGCAGAGATCACTATGATCCGGACAACAGGCTTGGCTACTTGCAGATCACTGCCCGGATCTTCAGGAACACAAGCTCCCCAGAATCCTAAAATGAGAACCCCGTCATCAAGTGTCTCCAGGATTTGAGAGCCCACCATGATGACCAGGTTCTTAGCACAGGCAGAATTCTACTAGAGTTCTCCTAAAGTGTTCTAGAATAGATGTTAAAGAAAAGTGAGTAACTCCCTTTTGAAATAGGAACGCCCACTATGCCCTGGGCAGGAGAATGCAACTGGGGCTGGGGGAAAAGGGGAGTGTTCCTGCAGTGCCTCCAGGACTCACAGTCTCTTCCCCCAGGTCACGCTTCACACTGGGCTCCCGGTCCCTGACTTCTACTCCAGCAGAGCATCAATAGCCTAAGGATGTGCTGTGGAGGCGCCAGCTGCCTGTTCTTGCCTCCGCCCGCCCGCCCGAGAAGCCACAGCAAGGAGCTCAGCCAGAGCTCGGCGGGATGCCAGAGAGCCGGGAGGAGGGGGAGAAGGAGAGAAAAGCTGGTCCTCTACCGTAGTCACACCCCACAGCTCCGCCCCTTTCCTTTCCAACCTCTCCACTGCTGTAATGCCTGCATTCGCTTCCAACGTCAGCAGTTCCAGCCAACAAAGGACCTAGCCAGCCCACCATGTCACTCATTTCCACTTTCAGATTTTGCTTTTCTTTAACTTAATTTTTATGTCAGTGAGTAATATCTTGTTTCCTTTCTGATCATGTTATTGGTGACACATGGAACTGTGGCATTACCAAGAAAAAAATCTCCGGATAACTTTTTTCTTCAGCTTTCTGTCAGAGGTTGTAGGGAGAGTAGGGAAGAATGAGCTGAATTTGGAACCTGCAGTTTACCTCCTAGAATGTTCTTGCCGCATTACCTCTCCTGCAGGGTTAGCTCTGCATAGCTAATCTTTGAGAGGTGGACAGAGTGAATGTAGCATTGAAAAGTGTTACTATCCATTGAAGCACAAAAATACAGCTAAACGTAGCTACCCAAAGGTTCACAGTGGGTAGGTCATTAGAATAGCTGGGTCATTAGGAGAGGCCAGGAACCCTGGTCATTGAATGAAATTGGAAAGTCTCCAGACATAAGCAGACAAGAGGACTTAATAATTTGGTTTGTTTATTTAATACAAGTTTTTAATTGAGAGCCTACTATAGACCAGCCACTATATTCTAGACACTGAGAACACTGTGGTGAATACACAGGTGTGGTCTCTGCCCTCTTGGAGTTTATATTCTCCTAGGAGAACTAACCAAAAATATAATAACGACAAATTGTTATGAACTAGAAAGGAAATAAACGAGAGAGAGAGGGACTCAATGGCAAGATCTTTTCAATCCCCTAGAACGATGCTAAAAAATCTACATATTCTGGCCATAGCACCAGAAACGTACCAACTCAATGCATTTTCAGGCATGCTATTTTAATTACGGTACCTGCTGGCGTTCATCACAGAGCCCTTCTTTGGTAGAAATGATGTCAGCATTCTTATTTGTTAACACTGCAACAATACTAAGCCTTAAAAATGAATGTGGGGAAAAAAATAGTGGCCAGAGGAGGGACCCATCCTTAGTAACAGAGGATCTTAAGTTGCAGTCCACAGCGTTCACGTTCTCAGGATAAACACACTTGTCGCCCTGCATACTCTCCGTGCCTGCTACAGCTGAAAGATCCACCCACTCGCTGCCATTTACCGCCCAACTTTCTAGAATAGTTCAAATAATTTTTGGAAGAAAATGAAATTGTAGGTCATTGCTATGAGTGGTAGCAAACTAATAGTGCTTATTATTTCTATATAGAGATAGACTTACATGTAAGTTACTCTTCAGATTCTTTAGTTTGACAAGACATTTTAGAAAATGTAAGATCTGGAAAGAGGTTCTGAATAGTGGTCTAAATATTTACCAGAGAGCCAAGAAATTCACCATGGGGGGGGGGGGGGGTTGAGAATAACAAATAAAAAAGAAGTAGGATGCGAAAGCTAACAAGTTAAAGTTTGGCTAAAAGTAACATATGTAAATAGCTAATTATTCACTTTTGTGCTTACTTGATTTAGATTATTTCTATTAGTTATAGTTTTTGTAGTTACATGTACCTAATTTATTGAATGGGTGCTATCCTGTTTATGTCCATCCTGGTTTTTCTTGGCTACAGAAAAACTCTGTTGCAGGGCAACACTAGTTTGATATTTGATTTACTCTCCAATGAGACTCGATGGCTGGGCCGCTGTAGACTCATAGTTACCCCTGTTCTTTATGAAATTCATCCTGCTAATTAGATTTCCAGTGACTTGTAACATGTAGTTTACACAGAATGGCAATTATAGATGCATACAGCGACTGTACTAAAAAAAAATGGATCTTTCTGGTGTGCCAATAAACAATTTTTATGCGAGAACATCATATGTCTCTTTAGAATATCTTGTTTTTTTGCCTATTTGGGAATAACAGTTTGCCTTTGTCAAAGCAACATTTCTTCGATCAAGTGTAATTAGAAAGCCCCCCAGAGCTCTTGAATCAAACATGTGTTATTCACCCCTTCCTCAATCTTAACTTAGCGTGAAACAAAGTTGAGATGCAGGTGGGGTCTGCCTACAACCATTGGGGACTTAACTTTAACAAACCTGCTCTAAAGATGCCACAAACTTGTACTGCAAAATATAGTGTCACTGAATTTTTCAAACCTTCAACATTTCTTTGATTGTTTTTTATGGCTAAATAATACAGTTGTCTTTTATACATTCATATGGCTAACCAATGTGATTCTTTTAAACAATTACATTATTGATCTCCTTTACATTGTTAATAGCCTCTTAAGATAAACTGCCTTTGTTTTTTATTAAAAGAAAAACATCACCTATACGCTCTCATGTATAATGCACACCCATGTTGTTGGTCCAGACTTTCAGGAAAAGAATCTTTTGTTTTAATTTTTTAATTCAATTATTTATTTATTTATATTTAGATACTTGTTTTTTGTATTTAAAAAAAATTTAGCATTTCTTTTTGAACATATTATGGTACAAGAAATTTTATGTGACAAATAATTACAAAACACAAGAACAGATGCAAGGTATTTTAGGTGCTACCTGTGTATTACACACATCCTTATTTTTCCCTCAAAAATTTGGGCAAAATGTGTGCATTATACATGGCAAAATGCAGTATACGGCGCAGGTTATTACAATACCTCAGAGTGGAGCGTTAAGCAGTTGGAAGCAGCTGCTGCTCTGCCTTCCTCCGGGTTTCTGCTCTTTCCTCTCTCCCCCTCCCCCCCCATCCCTAATGCTTTTTTCTTCTTCTATTTCTCTCTCTCCCTTTTTTCTCTCTTCTGTTCACTCCCCAATGGAACACTTTGGCAAATTTTTACTCTTCTCATGGTCCTAAGGATAATAGAATTTCTGATTCCTGATATTTTTTCATAGGAGCAATTAAGTGATTTACAAGAAATCATCCCGTTTTCTGGAAATGAGATCATTTTCTCTGCCTTTACCGTCTGCATTAATCTTTTGCCCCTCTATTCAACATACCAGTAAGAAAGGAAGGCTTGCTGTTGAATCGGGATTTCTGATTATGAATCAAGGGAACTTTCGTAGTTAAAGAAGATCTTAGATCACACTACCTTATAATTTATATGACTATGCTAAAGATACCTACGTATACTCTTCAAATATATGTGCCAGTTACTTCCACTGAGACTGCTATTTAGGGAAGCTTAGGTCTTACATACATCACACATAACTGAGGCTACCTAAATCTTGTCTTTATCTGGAGAACCAGCTTTTTGGTTACACACAGAATATGTGGTATTGAATAAGAGTGAACAATGGAAGCACCTAATTAAATACACAATAACACCAGTCTGGTCCTTTGAATTTGTTATCTGCTTCACTCTGCCACAGCTGTGCTAAAAAAAGCTGCAGGTATAGAATTAGATATCACAGAATTAGGAAGTGGGGATGGTTGTATAACTTTCTGAATGTAGAAGAAAAATCACTGAACTGTGCACTTTGAAAGGGTAAAGGACCATGTTGAACATGGCCAGGACTCTCCTTACAGCCGCCTTCACACCACACCTATTAGTCCGTTCCTATTTTACCAAACCTGTCCTCTGAGGTAAAGCCCAAAGCAGAGGGGGAGGGGTGTCAAGCACCTAACAGCTGACCTCCTGACCCTTCCTTTTCTTTCCCTGCTACCTTCCCCCAGTCATGGGAGCGCTCTGGCTTCCTTCCTCTTCGGCCTGGTGGAGATCACTTCCACATTTCACTCTCTACCTTCCTGTCAGGGACTTTAAGCTGCCCCTTTCCTGAGGAGCCACAGTGGTGGAGAAAGTAGAAAACCTGAGAATGATTAGGGAAGTATCAAAATAGCTCTTACATACTCTCTGTGGTTATAAATCGTGTTCACATATTTTTTCCTTCTCCTACCAGGTAAAAATAAACACTCACCGTGAAATCTAAAAGGGAGCATATTGTGGTTCACAATCTTGCCTCTTTACCCCAATGTTTTTTCTAAAATTCTCTAATAATTAATGAATATAATAAAAATAATTAACTAGTAAGCATGGCTGAATGTTAAATTTTAATTACCATCTATTACAAACTATCTTTTGATAGATGGCCATGATTTTTAATGTATGAAAAACCATAAAGCTAAAGAAACCACTCTGAAGAGAGGAACTTCATGAAGGTATAAACCAGTGCTTCTCAACCACAGCTAAAATTCTTGCATAAGGGCAATATGTTCAACTCTGCATTTATATATGTTCTGCACCAAGAAAGGGACACAAAGTGAGATGAAGCATGTAAAAGTGACTTGCACAATAGGGATGAAAGACATGTTAAATGCAAGTATAATTTTTGTAACCTCTACGCTCTGCATATCAGCAGCCCTGCAAGTGGTAGCACAGCGGCTGAGAGCACAGTTTCGGGCCATGACTGAATTCTGGTCCTGGCCCCCAGGGGTGCCAGCTTGTGCCCTGGAGCAAGCAATGAAAGCACATGCACAGTTTCTGTATCTCTAAAGTGGAGAGGATAATAAAATTGTTTTGAGAGTTAAACCAAACAACACATGTAAAACACTCTGAGCAGTGCCTGGCCCATAATGAGTGCTATGGTATTTTATTTGCGTGCAGCCTGCTCACGGTGCCACAGTTCCGTTCCACCCCCTCCCTTCTTTATTACTAAGATCCCATTTGAGCGTCAGTAATGGTGCTCACCATCCTCTTGGGACATGATGCATATTTGGGGAACTTGACAATACGTTGAATTCTTCTGCAAAAATTAATGAAAGAATGTCAGCAAGGAAATTCTGAGAAAATGTAGTAACTTGACTTGTAGGACACATTAAACTATTTCAGAGCCACAATAATCAACATGGTGTAAATATTACTAAAAACAACTACAAGATATCTCAGAAAGAGAGATTTCAGTAGATGTTGAATAGAGAATCACAGGGAGGAAATGAAAATTATTTTAAAATGTTGAAAAATATTATTTGAAAATTGGTTAACTATTTGGAAAGGAAAACTATATCTTTAACCATATCATTTTCCAGATGTTAAGGTGTTAAACATAAAATATTTAAAACTTTAATAAATCAGAAAAAATGCAAATATTCATTTCATCCTCTCAAGGAGGCCTGAGTTACTGTGAATTACATTATGCAATTGGCTTATCCATTTTCCAAGTCTCCTCTCCAATTTATATTTCACATTGTGAACTCTTCTTTGTTATCCTTGCCCAGACAAGTTATCTGTTTTCTTCTTCAGTTACCTGGACCCATCTTTATCCTGTCTAAACCCACTTCTCATACTATAGATTTATTGAATGTATTGATTTATTGCTATGCTTCTATTCAACAAACTATTTTTAAGGAAAGATTGAAGTATTAAATATGAACTACTCTGCACTCTGTTCCTGGACTATATTTTCAACCCAACAGTTAATGGGTTTATAATGAACAAGTCATCTGAGGTCAATAAGGATCCTAATGGTTCCTTCTATAATGCTGATTTCCACATGTGACCTGTAAAAAGACCATTCCATTCAATATATTTTCCTAATTGCCTGATGGGCTATGTGGTTGTCAGATATGAAGAAATGTCTCCAGTCTTATCGTTTGGGCAGGCTTAAAATGATGAGTAGTTGGAGGTTAATTGCAGCTTCTCAAGAGGCTGGTTTCATGTCTGGCAATACCGCAGGCTTTGCAGAATAGCAAATCTTAGCTATTTAGGTACAGTGATGCACTCAGACCTGATATATCTGCAGGAAAAATTATAAATATCTATCAGAAAAAAAATTAGTCAATCTTAGAAACTTCTGAGGATCACACAAAACTTCATGCCACCATTAAACCCCATGTCTTCAAGATTTTAACTAAGATCAAGAATTAAGATGCAGTGCAGTTACCACCTACAATACATATACTATGTGTAAGATCATTGTCCATCACCAAGTTGAGGGGACCGCTGATGTTAAGAGAATCTGAGCATCTGTTCTCCCTTCCTTGGGAATGGATAGAGAGAGGCTCTCAGTGGAGCAGATGAAGCACTGAGGGCCAGTCCAGGGACGATGGGGATGTCAAATCAGGGACTCAAAGGAAACAGGAGAGAAGGCACAGGGGCAGACTCAGTAACAATGGTATTCAAATGCATTTCACACATGTGTCTTTTCCTTTAGAAGTGGATCTGGGGCTTCACCTTTAAGCCTCTTGCAGGTGTTTGGCATTAACGAAAGGAAACAATAATCACTGAGGCTCATTCCCAGTAGAAACTTTTTTCAAAGACTCTAAAACAGGACAATTAGGGAGCATCATTCTCCTTCAAAATGTGTCTGACCCAATATGATATTTTTCATGTTCTGAATCTTCCTAAGGACTAGATTAATAATGACCATAACAATAATACCCTATTTTATTATTTCACAGATACAAGAGTTGTTTCGTGTTTTGATTTTTGTTTTTCACACTTTAACATCTCTGCAATGAAGATACACCTTACATGTGTCAAAGAAACTCATCAGCTACCAGCAAGGTGATGGTTCTCAATCTCTCCTGCATATTGAAATCTTCTGAAGAACTTTATTTTTTTTAAAGATTTTATTTATTTATTTTTAGAGGGAGAAGAAGGGAGAGAGGGAAACATCAGTGTGTGGTTGCCTCCCACATGCCCCCTACTGGGGACCTGGCCTGCAACCCAGGCATGTGCCCTGACTGGAAATCAAACCAGCATCCTTTGTGTTCACAAACTGGTGCTCAATCCACTGAGCCACACCAGCCAGGGCTGGAGAATTTAAAAATACTGGCACCAGACTACTAATTTAATTGGTCTGGGATGCAGCCTAAGAATGTGGGGTTTTTTGAGTTCCCCGGGTGGTTCTAACTGGCAGCCAAGGTTGAGGATGCAGCAGTGAGTGAGTGGGTAGCATATAGTCAGACAGTGTTATTGCCTGTACACTCAGAAAAGTAATACGATGTGAGATTGGGGAAGCATTAGTTCATCAGTCTGTTACTTCTGTGAGTTATTTTCAGGGATATCTGATCGATTTAAATTCACATCATGATTGTCACTTAAAAGGTCTGTTAAGAGTCCATATAATGCAAGATAGAAAAATATTTTCATGTATGCACAAAATTAATATCTACGCACTGGATAATACAATTGAAGGCAGCTAAAAATTGCCAAAATTTTGAGAACAGATGACAGATTTTTATTTGTCGGTACCAGCAGACCTGTCAAGAATTACCATTCCGATGTTCAAATCTGTCAAAAGCTTCCAGCTACTTCCCAGGAATTCTCTTTACTTGTATTTATAATTCAATTAACACAGCAATCCAAAGTAGCCAAAAGGGAAATACAAACAAAAAAAAACAAAAAATAACCCTCACAGTATTCTATGATTTGTGTTTAAATTATTGTTCAGGACCACAAATCTGTTAACAAGGCCCAAATCATGAGCAGGTGTCCGCATGACAGAACATGTAACTGCCTTTGGCCATACTTGGTAGACAGACATTTTAGACCCCAGTTGTGGTTGTCACTTTGAAGAGGAAAGGACCCTAAATTTGGGGGTGGGAGGGATGTACACTATTATAAATTAGGTTTTTTAAAAGTTGTATGCATTTAATGTTGTATCTGGTTTTCTTTAGGAGAACCAATATTAAGTCAGTTGTGCATTTTGCAAGCTCTGTCTGACAAAAGCATCTTACAATTAAGTAATACTCTAATATTAGTAGCCATATATTGAATCTTATTGTTTGCCATGGAATGTATGAAGGGCTTTAAGTGAATCATTTGACTTAATCCTCATTTGACTTATGAATTTTTAGAGATGAGAAAATTGAAACACAAAAGGTTAAGTAACCTGCCCAAGGTTACAGAGCAGGCAAGCGTGACCAAGATTTGAACCCAGACAGCCTCAGTCCAGGACTCCTGCTCTTAATCACTTGGTTACAGGATATTGTGATTGCTACACATAGGGTGTACCACATACAACACATTCATTCAATAACTACTTAATGAGCACATATTAAATGCTAAACAGTTAGAACTACTAGGGGTAGCAGTGAACAAAATGTACAAGGTCTCTATCTTCTTAGAGCTGATATACTAATAGGGAAATGAAAGTGAAAGAGAGGGAGGGAGGGAGGAAGAAAGGAAGGAAGAGGGAAGGAGGGAAGGGAGGAAAAGAGGATGCTCAAGATAATTTTAAAGAGTGATAAATAGCAGAAATCAAACAAGCTGATGTGATAGGAAGTTTGGGGTGGTCAACTACTGCCTCCCTGAGGAGGTGACACTCAGGCTGAAGAGCCGGTGTAAAGGCCTGGAAGCAGGAACAAGCTGGTCCTGTCCCAGGAACTATGGAGAGTCAGTGCAGTGGGCTCACAGGGAGAGAGAGGAGAGAGGAGAGGCAACATTGGCAGAGGGGAAGGGCCAGATACAAGGGCCACTGCAGGCCAGGTTACCAAAAACCCAAACCTGACTCTAGCTAACCTAAAGGCACAGAAGGAAGGTACCAGAATGGTGCAGGGCAGCTCAGAACAATGGAAACCAGGGCAGCGCTGAGAATCAAGGAGCAGGAAGTGATGAACAGCCTGTCTCCTCTGAGCCCCCCTCAACCACCACCCCTTCCCGTCGCACAAAAATCTCCCACTCTTTCTCGCCTTTTTGTCTCTGCTCAAGCTCTCATTCCTGAAAGACAGGGTCTGATTTTGCTGAGTCCTGTGTCTGCCTCTCAACGCAAGGAAGACAAGACATCACGGCCTAGCACCCCAACCACTGCATCCAATCTGACTCCTGTTTCCAGAAAAGTGGGAGGGGTACTGGCAGCAAAATGAGCAGAGTGGCAGGTTCTACCTCTGTCATGCTTTGAATGAAGGAAAGCTGCTTAAGTCTGTGCCTTTAATTTCCGGAATGTGTTCTTTGCTTTACAAAAGCCAAGGTTTTAGAAATGGAAGGAAGCAAGGAGGCTCAGTGTCAATCTCTGCAGAGAATAAACAGTGAAGGGGGAAATTCTCTTCAGCCTTGACTTTATTTCTCAGAAGATCAAATACTCAAGCTGGTTTAGCTCAAAAAACAACAGAGCCTCCACAACCGATTCGAAATTGGGGCCACAGCCAGCATTACCTAATACATCTTTTCCAAGCTATGAACACAAGAAATTGCTGCCTCTAAGCTACTCAAAATTGAACTGGGATTTTTATTTATTTTTTTTTTTTTTGCATGGCATACCCAGCTGAAAAGGAAAAAAAAAAAATTCATTCTTTGGGTATTGCTGATCTGAATACCTGTCTCAACATGGACTTCCAAGTCAGAAAAACCAGGTTCCCAGCCCACTTCAACCACTTTTTGGATACGAGCTTCGACAAATTAATCTAACCTCACTCACCCTTAATTTGTCACAAAGCGAATGTAATAATACTTATGAGACACGGTGATTGTGAGGATTACATTAGAAAATAATGTGTGAAGTGCTTAACACAGCACCTCATTGGGGTTCCTCTTAGTTAAGCTCTTGTTGACCTTTCCAGTGGCATGTGGTCAGTATGTAATTAAATGCCCATTGCTAGAATGTTTGCATTGTGGATGTGGGGAGGAAAAAGTTTACAAAATGTTTTGACCTTAAATAGCTTTAAAAGATTTATATTTCTTGAGTATAGTTCATGCCAGTGTTTCTTAGGGCCACTGTGTTTCATGCCCACTGTTCCCTTCAAGCTGTTCTGTGTAATTGGTGCTGTTACTTTAGGGTTCACAGTGTGCCCTGCACTATTGTAAATATTTCATTTTTATTAACTTGTTTAATCTAAAAGCAGACTTATGAGGTGGCATTACTATTATCCCTCATTTTAAAGATCAAGTGTATGTAGTTTGCCAAAGGTCACACAGCTGGTAAGTGAGAGAGCTTGAATTTGAATCCCCACGTGCTGGTCTGGGGCCTTCACTCCTAACCATTCTGCTGTACTCTCCAAACAGCAAAGAAGCACTAACCCACACACACCCCAGTGGGCTGTTCCACTTCCTTCCTTGGGTGCAAAGTTGTCCATTTGGAGTAACAAATTAAAACTCCAATTTTAAAATTATGTGTGTAACTGTTGATTCTCCAAAAATATACTTAAAATTTTTTCAAGTTTTAAGTTTTGCTAGGAAAGTACTTAATGTGAATGTGAGGTTTTTGAAGACAGAGACCATGTGTTCTTCAGTATTATTCCATATGCCCACTGTTCCCTTTAAGCTGTTCTGTGTAAATGTGAGCAAACCAACCACACCCACCTACGTACACACCTATAGCATCTGGTAATGGTCACGCTTCTCAGCTCCATCTGTCCATTAGAGTGGTATATTTGGCATGAAGAAGATATTATCAATTGGGATTGGATAGGGGCCTGGAAGTAGAGGGAAACAGGCCTTCTCCCCATTTTCTAGAATAGATTTAAATGGCTTATGTCCATGTATTTGACTATTTTAGATACCTCATATAAGTGGGATAATGCAACATTTGCCCTGATGTGACTGGTTTATTTCATTTAGCATAATGTTCCAATGGTTCATACATGTCATTGCATATTATAGAATTTACTACTTTTTTAAGGCTGAAGAATATTCCATTTTACATATAGAGCATATTTTTCTTTATTCATTCATCCACAGATGGACATTTAGGCTGCTTCCATTGTTTGGCTCTTGTGAATAATTCTGCAATGAACGTGGGGGTGATAAAACACATAGAATCAAAGAGTGGAATGGTGGTCGCCAGAGGCTAGGGAAGGGGGCTTGGGGAAGTGCTAATCAGTAGGCCATACAGTGTCAGCTAAGCGAGCTAAGTTCTAGAGATCTGCTGAACAACATTGCACTATAGTTAACAATACTATATTGTACACTTAAAAATTTTCCAAGAGAGTAGATCTAATTAAAGTGTTCTTGCCACAGTAAAAAAGAAAAAGTTTTTTAAGGTTTAAGTCCAGGGCCTGGTAAAATTCTGATAGAGATCTCGTATTCTTGCAACCTGGCCCTTGACCTTGGCCTTCTTGGATGGTCACCAGGCTGAGGTTAGGAGGCTCTCTTCTCTGAGCTTTTTTTGGAGGAAGGAGAACAAAATCAATTCCAGGCAAAATTCCAAAGTAAACAAAGTGTCTCTTTGGCACCCTTCCACCCTCCTTTCTGTGGCCACCACTTCTCACCCAGAATACAGTATCTAAAGTACTGAAAGCTTCCAACAGCTACAACTTACCCCACACCTCAGGAGCCATACTCAGCTCCATCTCTTTTCCATTTCCCTCATTAATCAAATTCTCTAGTCTTCAATTTCTAGGTTATTGCTCTATCAGAGAAAAATCTCTAATACAGTTTCTTACAACTTCCCACTAAGCTCTGCATATAAGCTTCTTAAAAGACAAGTTTCAACCGCATGAGAAATCCTATCCATTATTTGACAGAGCCTAAAAAGAATCTGGACCAAGGTCAGCATGAAGAAGGCTGACCTGCAAAACATAGCTGTGGCCAAGGTAAAAGGGATCTTGTTGAAATAAACAGACACTACCCTCTGAGACAGAGCAGCATGATCACCTTGAAAGGAGAGAAGCAGCAGCTCGGGTCACCCAACCCCCATCAGAACCCAGCTCAGAAATGCAGGGTCTGCACAGAATTTCACCCAGGAAGCCATGTCTTGCTGCCCCCCCTCCTCTTACTGTATCCGTTCAGGACCATGCCTCCCAGTACACACCTCAGCTGTGGGCAGGAGGGGTGCTGGCCTCTCAGGGCTGAGGAAGGAAGATCTTCAGAGGCCAGCCATGTTAAGGGTGTTTTGCTAATATACTTGAAGATAAAAATTAGTTTCCTCAGTGAAGCAGAACAAAAAGAGCGAGAGTTCGGAGCAGCATGGCTAGAGCATAAGGATTTTCAAAACTACTGCCATTGCCGCACCGAGGACACTGTAGGCAACAGCTTTGCGGGGAAATTGCTTTTCTTCTGGGTTTTTTCTCCTTTTGTTAAAATGTAAAGGGACCCCTGATTGTGTAAAAGGAAAGTCCCAGCCTAGCCCAGTGAGGGTGGTCGAGAGAATATGGAGCTAACTGTTCGGTGCAGTAATGTGAGCGTTTCATCTTTGTGCAGACAGGGTTTGGGCAGAGAGGTTTGTTTTCTGTTTGTTTGTCTGTTCATTCATTTTAAAAGGGACATCTTTTTCCTTCTGGCATCCCAGAGGCTGCAGCTGGGGGTCTCAAGGGAACGAAAAAGCGGAAAAAACACTCTAAAAGTGTGGTTTCTAGAAATATGGAAGCAGAGTAGGACCCCCGCAAAGGAAGAGCCAGCAAAGAATTCCCTCTGACAGTGTCTGCCTCGTGGTCTTTGGGCACGAAGATGCCTGATGACTGATTTCAAGCTGTTTCCTGTGTTGTGAGATACTTCTCCTCTTCCATTGCCACCAGCCCCCACCCCCTGCCCAAGCCTTTAAAGAAGCTTCCTTAGCTTACGTGAACTAGGGCCAGTCTTAAGTGAAAAGAGCACCTCTGTGCTGGAGACTAAGGGATTTGGGGATAGGGAGTAAATCAAAATGCCCAGAGTTTATTCAGAATACAATAGCGCTGCATTCGTGTAATGGAACATGATACAACGACAGAAACATATGATGTTTGGCGTGAACATAAATGAAACTTACAAACATAATGTTGAGTAAAATGTCAGGCAAAATAGAGATATACTGCATGATTCCACTTATGTAGGGTTTAAAACAGCCAAAGGTAATTTGCAATATTGGAAATCAGGATAGTGATTACCTTTAGGACGGGACAGTGGCTTGACCAGAGGGAGCACAGTGAGGCTTCCAAGTGCTCATAATGGTCCGTTGTGCAGTCTGGGTGGGTTTTGCACAAGTTATTCATTTGTAAAAATGTATTGTAATACAAACTCAAGATTTATACATCTGTCTGTAACTTTTTTACTCCTATAAAAATACTACACACACTAAAAAAGTGTTTTCAAAGAGCTTATACAGGGTAAGACAAAAGTAGGTTTACAGTTGTGAGTATATGAAACAGAGTTTATTCTCATATAATTGATTAATTATTGTGTTATATTCCATACCAACAACTGTAAACCTACTTTTGTCCCATCCTGTACATCAAAAGAGAGACAGCTATTAAGGTTCTTTTAGTAAATGTTCAATCAATCTAAGGACCTGACTAATAGTATGTACATAATGCTTATTTCTCTAGTTCTCAGGAGACTTTGAGTCAGAGGACATCTCATTAATCCAACAGAAATGTCACTGGTATTGCTCCCACTTGCCTAACCAAACCTCCAACCCCTGCACAGCAAGTCCTGTGATTCTGTGAGTCTCCAGAAGGTGTCTTCACAGGCTCACAACCCGAATGGCGACACCTCAGCCCACCGAGCACAGGGGCTCCTCCAGAACCTCCTTCCTCTAAGCCGTGCAGGAATGAAGTGCAAGAATGACTCTCTTGCTCCTGTCAAAAGGTAAAATAGTATTTCTGGGATCTGACTATTTTTTACAAAGCTTAGTGAGAAAATTCTTTTAGTTTTTACTGACAGGTCTCTCTGTCCAGTGGGACGCATGCTTCTAGGTAGCTAGACCAGAGGGCAGAATCAAGAACCTGCTACAAGGCCCCTACCAGACTTCCTTCCATCCTCTGGCAACTAAGGCTTCTTCCTGGCTCAAGCTAATTAACAGGTTCTTTCTACCCTTAGGGTGAGTTCTCACCCAAGAAGTTCCTCAGCCTCCACCAGCCACCCACAGCTTGCTAGACAAACCTGTGTGTACCTAAGTCCCAGAAATGGGCACGGCCTGACGTCTTTCCTGATGACTCCAGCTCCCCTGGGCACACTGACTTCACCCACACCTCTCTCACCAGTTTGCAGACATGCCTACACAGGCTAGAGAACCTGTGACAGACCCCAGATAAATCAATGTAGAGATGCATCTACTCTGCTACTCTAAGCTCACGTGGTTGTCTGGGAAGTCCAAGCCGCTACCCAGCTTTGTGTGTGCTCCAAATCTAGCAAAAGAATGTTACGATCCCATGTTGTTTTTTTCATGGCTTCACTTCTAATTTTTATTTTTTTGATTTTCATTTTTATATTTTGTTTTTATTGTGTTTTTACCATTAAGTCCCCTTATATCCCCCTCCCCTGGCAAGCACCACGCTGTTGTCCATGTCCATGGTCATTTTTTTTAATTTTTAAGATTTCATCAATGTTCTATATCAGGATAAATTATTTAGATTTCAATATATTTACACTTAGTGTTTTGTAAAGGAGAAAGTGCCATCTACTTTATGCTCTGATTACAGGGATGAGAATAATCAATTTTGATTTATCTTTAGAATATGGATATGCAGGGGGGAGGTGGGTATAAGGGGACTCAATGGTGATGGAAGAAAATAAAATAAAAAAGATTAAAAAAAGAATATGGGCAATTCTTCACAGTGTTTTGGTGCATAAACGTCTGGAACAAAGAAAGAAATAAAGCAATAATTAAAATTGCAATCACATCCTTTGCTGAACCACTCAGTAGCCTGAGATGTCAAGTTCAAATGGCAAATACCTCCACCTGCTGGTGTAAGCCTGTTCTGCAGTTCTCACACCGAATCCTTGCCTCAAAAAAAAGAGATAATTTGTCATGAAAATTATGAATGGAGTAAACTTCATCTTTTCACCTTAAACTGGAAATTTATAATGATTCAATAAGTTAGATGCTATATCATTCAAGAGGGTGAGGAGTAAATAGAATTTCCAGGAAGAAAAAGAAACATTTGTTGACATTTGGCTTTAAGACAAATATAAGATTCTCTTTTCTTTCCTGTGAACTTAGATAGCACTTAAGGTCTGGGCTAATTGCTTACTAAAAATATTTATTTATTTATTTATTTATTTATTTATTTATTTATTTATTTTTAGAGAGCGGAGAAGAGAGGGAGAGAGAGGGAAAACACATGGCTGCATGAGAGAAACAGCAATCAATTGCCTCAACTAAGCCTGCAACCCAGGCACATGCCCTTTGGTGACCTTTTGGTATGTGGGACAACACCCTGCCCACTGAGCCACACCAGTCAGGGCTGGACTAATTATTTGTTTTCTCTAGCATATTTGGTCTTGTATTTTTATGTAGTTATGGTGCTTTAACCTAGTTTAAAAGCTCTTATAAGGCGGAGACATGGCCTGTATTTTTTGTACCATTAATAGTGAGAACAGTACCTTATAAACATATGGGGGTACATCATTTGGTGATGTTTTGTTGATTTTCTAAGTTGGCCAACACTTCCAGGCCCTTCTTTCACCAGGGGCATGCCCTTAGGGGACTCCGATACCCGTAGTTGTAAAATCTAGCTCAGGTTAGAAAATGACCACTCCCACAATCTAAGTAGGGATTTATACCTAAGAATGGGGCAAGGGTGGGAATAAGGAGAGGGAGTCAGTTCCCAGAAAACAAGGTACCAGGGAAACAGTGTGTCTATCCACTTTATGGTCAGTTTAGTTCACTGATGTATCCCAAATGCCCAACACAATCTGGGCACAGAGTAGGTGCTTAACAAATATCTTTCTAATAAGTCAATACATTAAAACACTGACTTTGTAAAATAGAGATAGGTTATGTTATGCAAAACTATGTTTAATGGATTATAATACATTTAAGACAACAAGAAAGGCAAAAAAAAAAAAGCCCCATATTTGTGTGACATCAGCTTTTCATACATCATCCAGACTTCTGGCCTCCATTTTTTTAAATACTAGGTGAAAAGGAAGCTATTTGTCTCTGTATTATATGTCTTAAGCTAACAAATGTTATCCCTCCTTATCTGAGCACCTTATTGGTTAGAGCTTTAAATATGGGTAATTAAACAGTTCAGAGCGTTCAGGTATTTGGCACTTGAGAAGGTGGTGGTTGTGATTCCTTAGATTTACCCCTTAAGGGAGCAAAATTCTAAAGCCAATAATATTTGTATAGGAGCTGTCTGCTTTATATGGTAAATCCTGCAATTAATCTCACTCAAAGGGCAGGTCCAAATGTGGGCCCCACCAGGGGTCTGTGTGACAGAGGCCCTGAGACAAGGTGCATGTCGCGTCACGATTATCAGCTGAAACCCTGGGCTTAGCACATTTCTTGCTTCCCTTCCTCTGCCAGCGCTTGGTCATCTCTTTTTGCAAAATTTTCCCAGAATTAACATCATTCATTCCCATCACAAGATGAAAGATCGTTCTGAAACACAAGTCTGGTTGCATTAGTAATAATACCCTCTGGTATTATTACCGTTGGTGTGTCTCCTGAGCGTTAACCTAGGCCAGCAGGACAAACCCAGGGGCGCTCACGTACCTCCTCAGAGATTCAAAGCACAGGCGCTAGAGGGGCTTCTCAACGTAGAGAGGAAAAGGGTAAACTACAGGGGAAAAGCCAAACACTGACTTTTCAAAATATGTCAGAACATAATCCCAACCCAAAAGTTGACATCTTAGTAATGCTTTTAACATTTCCTAGCACTTCTCCACTCGTATATATTTTTGGAGCTTAGCCATTTTATGGAGTGAATAGGACAGAGAGCATTATCCCTACCTTGCAGACATCAAAATTGAGGCACCGAGCGATTCCCCAGTCTCAGCATATCCCACAATAAGCCCATTAGTAAATTTGTAAGTGATTTGAGGAGCAGGGAGAAGATGGGTTGTTAAATACCTCTGGCTTCTCAGGAACTCCCACCAGACCACACCTAACAAGTCAAACTGCTGTATTAATGAGCAAATCAAATATGACAGGACCTGAAAGTGCCAGAATCACCTACTTGCTTCAAGACAAGCCAAATATATTCAGGTAACAAGCGAATGGTCACAGCCACAGCCAATTATAGAGATGGCAGTGCAGTCAGCCGTGCTGCCTACATATTCTAAGGACATTCGATTGTATTATAAATCAAGGCTCTCAGTCATCTTACTAAATATTTAAAACAGCAGCACCTATGTAGTAACTTTGGTTGATAGATTCATACATAAACACTGTGTGAAATATACTGAAATGTATTCAATGAGCAGAAAGCTTAGCTCATTTTTTACGCTGTTCATCTCTGGAGGACAAATGACCTGTTTCTGGGCCATTCTGGACCTCTGGCATTTTCCTGAATTTCAGAACTGATTAGAAGTAGGCCAAAAAGCCAGAGAGCAGTACAAACCCTGCATAGGGTGAGTGAGCCCACTGGGGGGCAGGCAGAATTCAGGTTTATTAACAGACCCCAAACCCTGTTTCAGAGGAGGGAAAGCAATAAGGAAAGATTTGAAAACCTCTTCTGCCACGTACTTGTTAAGTGATCTTGAGCAAACTACTTAATGTCTCTAAGCCTTGGTTTCTTCATCTGTAAAATGGGAAGAACAATAGAACTTGCCTCAGAGGGCTTGTGAGAGGACTAAATGGAGGAAAGCATACTAACAGCCAAGCCGGAGCCCTTGGAAAGTACTATTTGCAGTTCTGATGAACCTGAAAGTGGTGTGCCAACACAGGAAGGCCTACTTTGAAACATAATGGCTGTTAACCAGTGTTTGTTTATCCCGTATCTTTGTGTGATGGCCACTGGACCGGGCCTAACAGACATCCAACTGCAGGGAGCGTAACCAGGGTCCCCAGGTGTCCTTGCTGTGTTTGTGCAGAAGCCTCACCTCCCAGGGGCTGCTCCCATCGATGACTAAGAGCATGGGGACTCCTCTGACAGCTGACTGAGGTTCCATTAACTGCTCAGGGGTCTTGCTGGTCTCCTGGGACTGCAGGGCAGTCTGAGGGGCTCCCTCCCATCCTCCCCTCCCCCTTTCACTTTCAGACTTGCAGCACATTCTAACGCTCTTCCTTGCTATCTTGGCTCCTTCCCCATTTTCTCTCCCACAGACATTTCCCCTAATAAAATCCTTGCATGTTTAATCCTATCTTCTCTTCTGCTTCTCTGAAGACCCAGACTAATACACATTCCAAAGGTTCTTTTCCAAGAGTGGGCAACTTATACTTGTCCTGTGAGGTCTGGATAGCTTGCCCATTATTCACAGGCAACATTTCTCCACAACAGCCCCGGGGAAGACACAGATGAGAAACAGGAACAACACAAGTTTGGGGGCAAGGCTGGTGTAAACAGACGTGAGCAACTTCATATATACTTTCTCAGGGAATTACAGTTTTTGGTGTTTCTGGTCAAGGAGAGGTAAAAGGTTTGTTTTGTTGTTTAATTTTTATTTATTGGTTTGAGAGAAACATCAATTTGTTGTTCCACCCATCCATGCACTCATTGGTTGGTTCTTGTTTGTGCCCTGACCGGGGATTGAACACACAACCCTGGCATATAGGGACGCTGCGCTAATGAACTGAGCCACCCGGCCAGGGCAAGAGAAGGTTTTTGAAGATAACCTTCTTGGTCAAGCAAATTAACCTCCCTCGGCCTCAGTGTCCTGGACCAGAGTGCAGAACAAGCTGGTGTCAGATTTCAACCAGATCTGGGAGACCAGAAGCTCTGTGTTGCCCAAACTTCAGTTACACTTACACTCTACTTTTTGGCCAACACATGTTCCACCCAAACTATATTATTTTTCTTTAATTTCTCTTTACTTAAAATTTAAAAAGCAAAGTTTATTTTGAAACATAAACTAGGAAAGTATCACTTATCTTAAATGGGAGACAAAGTTATTGAATCCTCGTTAAATGTTAAAATCTGAAGATAGGTTAGAGTCTGGGCCTGCTTTCTGTGAAAAGTATAGATGGATGAGTTTTAAAGACAGGCTAATATTAAAGACTTTACAGAAAGAATAAAAGAGAAGTGAAAAGGGAATAATCTGTGACCATGTGGTTTATCATCATTTAAGCCTGGATCTGTGGAGTACCCAAAGCGTCTGGTACCGTGAAGTTCTCTTTAACATGGGGTGGACTAGCAGTCCCTCTGCATGTTCTATAGTTGGGACAATCTATAGGTGAGTTTTTCCCCTTTGAGAGATGTTCAGCTCAGGGGTGTGGGCTCACTGACTAGGGACTGAATCGAGTAAATAGTGTGTTTATTAGCTCATTATTATCTTGGGTTTCCAACAAGAATTTAATACATCTAGGTAGATAGTGGGGGCAGAATCCACTCTTTTGAAACTCTCTTCAGCAAATCTAAGGAACAGTAAGTTTGCCCTTGGAGTTTTCCATCTCTTTTTGCACTCCCTAATTCCTTACTCCCCACCCGAGTGCCCAGACATTATTTTGCCTTTTGCTGCCCAGAGGTTTCCCAGGAAGTAAGATGTACCCAGATCCCTCCTCTCATTCCACTGTTCCGCCCTATTCTTTCATCCAGCTATTAAAGCTGATCAAGCTATTTCACACCGACATAACTCAAAATTGGCTTAATGCTGTGACCATCCAAGGGGTATTCAAAACTGATTTTAAGAACACATTTTTTTATTATCTAATCTGTCAAGACCCTTCTCTTTCAGTCCCCTCCCCCCAAACATTACCACACAGGCCTAGTTATTTTCTGTAAGATCAATCATTTTTATGTGGTTCTGCTCTCTCTCAGGGTGTTTCTGGCCTCAGCTGGCTGGCTGCACCTTCATCCCCACCTCTCCTATAAATGCCTTTCTATGCAGATCATCAGTGTCTCAGGTTTTGCATGAGTCAAAAAGTCAGTCTCAGTTTTGCCCCAGCGGCCTAGGGTCTAAACCCCTGAAGCCTGGAGTACAATGGGTTGGATATTTTACCAGCCTCTGCGATCTGAATTTTCATTTTTATAGTGAAGGTTGCAGGTAGCCTGCATCAAATAATCCTGCCCCCATGCCTTAATGCATCAACTCAAAATAATCAGTTTCGGTTTATTATCACAGGTGAAGTGTATCTGTCAGTTCTACTACTACTACTTCTTCTTGAAAACGAAAAAGTCTCTGACATTCTAGAATACCATGTGTTTGTGTTTGCCAAGGTTGGTGGGGAAAACAGGGGAACACACGAACAAATAAATACCTGCAAAGCCGGAAGTGAACGGTGCAAAGATCTGCCTCTACTGCTGATTAACGATTAACACAGACTGCTTTGTTTCATGTAAACAAGGCAACTGACCGGTGAGTTATCCCTTCATTTTCCACATACACATCCTCTCTTTTCTCCCCACTCTGTTCCCCTTCTGTTCAAAAATAAACTCAAGGTAAAAGCCCTGCCTCCTAATCATCCCCAAGGTCCAGCTCAGGACTTCCTGACTCTGATTAGTATGTCGTCTACAGACGAGCAGTAGAGGGCTTTGGACAAGGCAAACAGGGGTCTGAGAAGCTGAGAAACCCGAATCTTTGAATCCTTAAAAAAATAAATGAAAGAAAATGAGGCACCCGAGAATTCCTTTCTGAGATCTAGGATCCAAGATGGGGCAATGCCAAGGACTGACAAGAGCAGAGTGACAACGAAGTAAAAACGTATTGGCCCTCCAAGGGCCCTTCCAATGCTTAGGGTAATCCCCTTTCAGGTGAGAAATAATAACAATAACAATGGCATAGCAAACATCTGTACAACAAATTTGCTTTTATTGTGCATCCATCCTCCTTGTATCCAAAGGTCTAGAGTGGGGACGCAGGACAGATACTGTGTTCCCAAATTCCGCAGATTCCAAAGGCAGCCTCTGAATGGCTACGTGACCTACCGAAGGTCCCACCTTCCACAGCAGACAGGGCCAGCCCCGCCCCATCCGGGAGCGCTGGGCGCGCAGAATCTCGCCAGCTGGGATCCCCGCAAGCTCGCACCCGCTACGCGACCCTAGAGGCCGGGGAGGGGCCTGGCTCGCCGGTGGCCCGTACCGGGGGCGGTGCCGCGGCTAGGGGCGGACCCCTAGCTTTTCTCCGAATCAAAAGCAGTGGCGACGGAACCTGCGGAGTCTCCTCCACCGCCGGTCTTGCCGCCGGGTTCCTGTGGCCTCACGTCCCGCTCTCTGCGCCACTCGTCGCCGCCATGGCCAAACCCCTGACGGACCAGGAGAAGCGGCGGCAGATCAGCATCCGCGGTATCGTGGGCGTGGAAAACGTGGCCGAGCTGAAGAAGAGCTTCAACCGGCACCTGCACTTCACGCTGGTCAAGGACCGCAATGTGGCCACCACCCGCGACTACTTTTTCGCGCTGGCGCACACGGTGCGCGACCACCTGGTGGGGCGCTGGATCCGCACGCAGCAGTACTACTACGAGAAGTGCCCTAAGGTACCGGCCCCGGCTCCACCGACAGCCGCACGGCGGGGGCGGTGTCCGCGGCCGGGAGGGAGGGGCCCCCGCGGTGACCTCTCCCCACCGGAGTCTTTCCCCCGCGTGGGGAAGCGCTCCCCGAAATCCAAGGAGGCTTTTCTGGGCCGTGGGTGGGCAGCCCTGGGAACAGGCCGGCGCTGCACCAGCTCCGCCTTCACGCCGCCCACCAGCCCCACCCAAAGCAGTGCTCCCGGCGCCCGCTTGGTGAGCACAGGGTCAGGCCTCCCTCGTCTGACCACGTACTTCACAATTTTTGGAGCATTTACCCTCATTTAGTCAAGAGGTGTCGGGCGCCTCCTTGTCTGTATGTCAAGCACAGCTCTAGGCCCCTGGTAGTCGGACAAAAGCCGTTCCTTGGCAAAGCTAATGTTTAGGGAAGGGAGACAAGTATATAGAGTTCGCCAAACGGAAATATCCACTGGGAGAGGGGGAGGAGAGCGAGGAGCCTCACTTCCCCTACAGCCTTTGGAGGATGCCCAGCGGTCTGGGGCTTCTAGGGATTGCCTGAGTGTTGCGGAGAGGTGGGTAGAAGGCCCGCTCCTAGGACAGAGCTCTGCCTCCCCCTCCGCCGTGCCGGCGAACAGAGTGTGGCGTCCCTGGGCTTGATGCCGGCAGGATGGAGGCCTTCCCCTGGGCGTGCTCTGAACCCACAGGATCTGCCCGCGGAGCGGCGGGGAAATGCCGTTCACAGGCCACCCCTGTCCACTGCGCAGGGACTGCGCGGGGGGTTACTTTGGGGGCTTAGAGGGACACGGCCTCCCCTTGGCCAGTCTGGGGTGGTGGAGCGGGGAGGATTGAGGAGGACCGCAGGGAGGCGGGGAGAGAGCAGCCCTGGCTGCTGCAGTGAGGTGGGTGTGAGTCAGTATTGGGAGAGGAAACTGGAAAAGCTGGTAGGAGGCAAAGAGGAAAAGGTGAAAGACTGATACAGCGAGAAATACATGAGAGATTTTTTAAATATGTAAAAAACCTGAAAAAGAAATGGATAGTCCATAAACACAGCGACCCCGCCCCACCCCCAAAAAAAACCTGAGCAAAAGAAAGTAAATTCTCATATCAAGAAAGGGCAGCTGTAACACTTTCAAGTGGAAAGTAACTTCCTCATTCCAGATGTCTAGGTCTCTATCCTAGGGAAGACTGTGTGTGTGCGCGCGCGCGTTTACTGTATCATTTTTTTTTTTTTTTTTTTTTAGTTTTTCAACTGGAGAGTGAGGTGATGAGCTGTAATTTAGGGCCTCACCCCCACTCCCAAGCTTCTCTCCCAACACACGCTGTTCTAGAGCATTTAGCACCAAGCCTCACAGAACACAATCTCCTTGTGTTTCTCCTCCAGTGGCTTATCTGGTACTTTAGAGTTTTCCTAGTTCTCTAGCTAGTTTCTTCACTGGGCTTTCCTTCCTTACTTGAGTGCAGGTACAAGCCAGGTATTCTGATAGTGGTACACTGGGGGTGCAACAGTGAACAAGATTCATTCCACACATATTAATAAAGTATCTACTCTGTGGCAGCCTTCACCTAAACAGGAGGCCCTGCCTCCACAGAGCATGGACCAGAGCCAGTGTGTCCCATCTCCTCTCCCACCTCCCTTGCGCTGTAGTAACTGCAGATGAATCCTGAATCTGGATCTCTAGTCTGAATTATTTTTCAGACTCCATTCCTACACTTCTAAGTACTTGGTGAACATACCTAGATCTCTTTCTATTTCCTCAAACTCAAATCATAATCCCTCCCAGTCCTGCCCCATCTATTTTTCTATTTTTAATAGCATTGCCATCCTGACAGTCACCCAGACACAAAACTTGAGTCTCACCTTTGACTTCCTATATTCCCCAGTGAACAGGTTGCCAAATGCTGTTGATTTCTGCACATTCCATTGAAATGACTTTCCTACAATCTCACTTCTCTTATTGAGGCCTTGACTACTGGTCTTTGAAATAGACTTCAGAGTAGCTATCTTGCTTCCCCGAAGCGGTAAAACTGTCAGCGTGCAGCTGACTTACGGCTAGTAGACATATTTTAGTTGGCCAGCAAGACATCCTTAAGCAATTTAATTTTGAGTGGCTTTGGGCAGGACTTGGACACCCAGTTCTTGGCCCAGTACTCCTCATTGTTATATGTAATATACATTACACAGGTATTTTCTCTGCCTGGCTCCTATAGGTGCCTGAGTTGGCAATCCCTGCTCATTCTGTGCATTGTAGTTCCATTAAACTTAAAAGCAATATATCTTGCCCTTTGCTTAGGTATTATTGGCTCCCATTGATGGCCTTACTCCTTAATCTAGCATTTAAAGCCCTTCTTAGTCCACGTGAACCTGTCCTTCCCCTCAGACCCCCCGTTACCCTTCTGGACTTACCTTGCTCTCCCACCAAACCAATGTGCTGTCCCATCCATGCCCTCTTCTCACGACCTCTGGGCCTCTGCCTGCCCTGCAGCCATCTCTTGGAATGCCCTTCTTGCCAGCGTCTCTATGCTCAACTCTTACCTCTCCTGCACATCTCAGTTTTGTTGCCACCTGTATCACCTGTCTTCCCAGAAGTACCCAAGTCCTTTGAATAATGTTAGGAATAAAATTTAAATTATTTTTAAAATATTCGTTATTATTATCTCCTCTTTATCTTTGCATGCTTTTTGAAAAGAGTTCACTTTTTTGAAATATACATAATTATTAGTGATGGTAGTGCAGGCATCTGGATATATACTGGAGATGCTGTATATTTTACTAGCAGGAGTAGGTAATAAATGTTTAGAGACCACTAAGTAAAAGGATGGGGGAAATCTATTTTTTCCAGGTTTTATATCTCCCCAAATATAAAGTGAAGTCCCTCCAAAAATTATTTTATGAGAAAATAGGAAATCACCTTAAATACATGTCTTTGTAAAGTCTGTCACATAACAAAGCCTCTCTAAATTATTTTAAGCAGCAACATTGTTTACAAAGACCTCTACTTGGTCTTTGTAAAATGTCTTAAAATGTCTTAAGTCCATGCTAATTTGTAATCATTAAAAAGGAGGCAAAGAAATTAGATAGATGTACTCATTATCCCTGAAGGCATAACTTTACAATTGCAAATGTGGGATATACAGTCAAACCTCGGTTCTCTGAACCGTCTTGGTTCTCCAACAATTGGGTTCTCAACCAAGTTGTTCACAGAAAAAAATGTCCCGATTGTTTTACAAAACTTTAGGTCTCAATTCTCTACCCAACAGCCTTTGCACGCTGATATCTGTATGGTCAGTCACACATCCCTTGGTGACAAAGGCGATTTGGTTTTCGAACAGATTGCTTTTCAGTTTTTTGCAACAAATTAAGTTCAAGAATCAAGGTTCCACTGTATATACTGTATTTAGAAGCAAGCATTTTATAGATCACCAAAAAGTCAAAAGCAATACACAGTGGTTATTTTATAGAGATCATGATAATACGGAGAAAAATACAGGGAAAAAACTGCTGATGTTATGCAAATGGGTATTTGTGGTTTGAGATACTCTTGCCAGTGACACGGTGGCCTCATGCACAGGGCATCAGCAGTGGGGGTGAGTGGTGCCATGCGCCCCCTTTGGCCTATATCTGCCCAGAAAAGATACCGTGAGTTGAGTTTTCCCAACTCACAAAGGCACCCACCAGACCGATGAGGGCCCTATGACAGTGTTACACATTTGCAAACAACATGAGTAAAAGTAATGATGATGTGTTCTGGGAAATAGTGTTAGATGACCCACTAAGTATGGATGTTGACTATTCATGTTAAGGCTTAGAATTCACTTATTTCATAGAATGAAAGTAGAAAAAAAGAAATTTCTAAATTGACATTTTCATATAATATTTTAAATGTATAACTAATGAGTTACATATTACAATAGGCACTTCTTATATTGAACTATATTTACATTTTTTTATATTTTTGTGTTGACCAAATAGTTTTCATTTTGGTTCTTTTTATTGAGAAATGGCGGCAGTCCCTAAACTTTTAGGTGACTTTACATTGATACCTTTACAGATTTTTGTTGTTTTGTGCTTGCTAGAAAAGAAAAAGGGAATTGATATGGAGAAAAAGATACTGTAAAAGGGGATGATGAACTTCCTGATCTTTTCTTAAAAAGAAATCAGTAAACTGCACTTGTGTTTAAAAGGTTTTAGACAAGTCTGACCTTTGCACCTTTCACTCAACATTGATAGTATTTACCTGGTACTATGTCAAAGGCAGTTTCTAAATTGTTACTTTCATCAAGAACAAACACCAATAAACCTGAGGTAGTCTTTTGTTACTGCCAGTTCATGATTTTCTAGAATAATTTAATTCTAAAATAATTAATTGTGATATTACTTACAGAAATTAGTCATAGAGGAATACTTCGTAGCCATCAGGTATCTCTGGAAGGAGTTAATCTTTGTATTTCTTGGATGGCTTGAGGTGGTCTCAGCAAACCCTACCTAACATTCATCCTATAAATATTTTACAAATGAATGATGAGCTATGGCAGTCTGACCTCTCTTTGTCCAAAACATATACTTAATTTATGAGGCTCATGAACAGGAAGGAAAGAAACACAAAACATTAAACCTAATTAGTTGAACAAGTTTACTTTTTTCTCCCTGACGGTAAAAGACACAGAACTACTTGGCCAAAAATGGGATAAAAAATGGTTCTCCCAAAGCCAGTTGTCAGTAACACTTCTATTTATCCCTTCACACATCTATAGGAGTTTCATGTGAACCTGAGTCAAAGTAGTCCTGCCTGTTTTTTATTGTCGACTTCGTGTGTTCATGTTGACCGCTAAGGCTGGCCTCACAGAGTTAACATGACCTCTCTTTTCTTTGTTTCAGAGGGTTTATTACCTTTCTTTGGAATTTTACATGGGCCGAACATTACAGAACACCATGATCAACCTTGGTCTGCAAAATGCCTGTGATGAGGCCATTTACCAGGTACATTGTCTCCATATTCCTCACATTTTCTCCCCTTAAATTTCATGTTCAACGCAGTAACTTTGGGGATATAGCACCTCCCCCCAAAAAAAACAAGGTGAAAAAATTGCTCTATACACATGGCTATTACAAACTATTAGAAATGTCAACTACTAGTGATCTTTGGTTTAAAAGAAACAAAGTTAGAGAACTGGTTTTGCCTAATGAGAATTTTCTTTTGCAGTCAAAGCTTCTGACAGCATTCCCCAGCAAATTACATTTTAGAAATTAGCATGGGAACAAGCCTTTTAAAAGTGCTTAAATCTGCCCCTAGTCAGTGTGGCTGGGTTAGTTGGAGCATCATCCTGTAACCTGTAACTGAAAGGTTGTGGGTGGGTTCATTCCCTGTCAGGGCACATACTTAGGTTGCATGTTTGATCCCCTGTCCAGGCCTATATAGGAGGCAACCAGTTGATGCTTCTCTCTCTCATTGATGTTTCTCTCTCTCTCTCTTCCTCTCTGCCTGTCTCTCTCTCTAAAAGTGATGAAAAATATGTCCTCAGGTAAAGATAAAAAAAATTAAAAAATAAAAATAAATAAAAGTTCTTGAACCCCTGCTGACAGAATGACAAGCTTTACTTTAGGCTCCTATCTACTTTTAAAAAAATGGTTAAAATTTGACTGTTATTTGTATATCGAGGCAATATGTGAAAATAATAAGCATTTAAAATTCCATCATCATACTTTCTCTTTTGCTAAGTGACATGTAAAATACACTTCCTCTTTAAACAGGGAGCCTGAGGTCTTAAACCTAACATGTTAATTTATTTTTGTAAACATATTTCACTGTTTCTCTCCTAAACTTCGGGGATCTGCATACCAGAAACAAACAGTCCTTGACCTTTTTGACGTGGTTGAAAGGAGGAATGGATATTTGCAAAGATACATTCTATATGGGAGACTATTCAAACTGCTTCTTTTCCTTGGCTTGGGACTGCCCTTTCAGGCACCGGTCATGTGGTCAGCTGCTTGCCACTAACGGCTGGTTTCCTTTCTGCAAGTTAGCTAGAGTATTTCCTTGTGAAAGAATCCTTGCAGTTCCCTTCGACTTCTCTTTTCTTGCCTTCCCCTGATATCAGCTGAGACTAGTATACTTCACATGGCCTAGTAGCATATAATTAGGTGGGATGAAGTGACCTGTGTCTGTTTGGTCAAGGCTTTTGTCATACTTTAGGTGTACCTTTTTAGAATTTAAAACACCTTGAATGTTAGCATTAAGCAGTTGACTTGCACAAGAACCCCAGTAAACTCTTGTCACGCCGTGCAGCAATTTCGGAAGTCCCTTCAACAAAGAACAGAAGCAAAGCCATTTTTAAACTCTTAGAAGATTTACTGTATTTTGCTGTATATAATACACACCCATGTTTCTGTGCACATTATGCACGGGATTATTATACTCATTATTATACACATGGTATGTAACCATTATACCCATGTACAATGTGCATCCTTATTTTTCCCTCAAAAATTTGGGCAACAAAGTGTGCATTATACGTGGCAAAACACAGTACTTACCAAGATGTGGGTGACAAAGCAATTTTTGGTATGAAAGTATTCTCCTAGTAGGTGACCGTGGAAACTGGAACATCAACTTCAAGCATGGTTGCTTCTTCTGCGTATGCTTTCAAACGTGTAAATTATGTTTCATTTTAAATAATATTTCATTTCATGGATTGCCTCACTTTCAGGTAGGAATGCAGTCATTTCACAACACACCCTCATTAGCCAAGCATGGGCTGAATTATGGTCTAGTCAACAGAGGACAGATCATTTATTTTATCTGCCATCTCTTTCCTCACTGTAAGCTGAGCAGTCCAAAGGGATCTCCAGGGCTGCGGAATTCTGACGTGAGTCCACAGTGGTGCTAGTGGCCTCTGACTGTGTGAGTCCCAGCGCTTTGGGGCAGGGAGCTGATTGGCTCCCAATTGCATCAGTCCCCAAGGTCACAAATGCCTCTAGCCTCCCAAGGTCTTTTATCCAGCCCAGAGAGAAGTAGAGAATTTTAGCCCCATCTCCCTAGATTAGTGATTTGCAACCAGTGTGCTGCAAGAATTTTTAAAACTTGCAATACCTGACTGTTTATCAGGGGTGCTGACCTCTTTTCCCTTAGATTGTCAAATAAAAAAAAAAAAAATGACAACAGCCAACACAATAATAGCCATCTGGTGTGAATGAACCAAAATTATACCTATTTTTGTGTCAGATCAGCAAAAAATGTATTTTTTGGTGTGTCGCAGAATTTTATTAGTTAGTTTACGTGTGCCGTGAGATGGAAAAGGTCGGGAACGACTGAGCTAGACCGTGGGGCTGAGGTTTCCTTGACTGCTGCCTGGCCCCGGTCCCGTGGGCAGTGATCCCCTAGCTGGCTTCAGGTTAACAGTCGTTGGCCCTGCTGAGTAAATAGGCTGTGGTCCTGAATAGGTGAACTTCACTCCACCCTGGAAACTCTTGACATCATACCTTGTGATAATTTTTAAAGTCCTTCAGCCCAGTTAGTGTCAGCTCAATACTGGACTCTTTCTTAGGTTTTCCCCCAACGGCACAAAAAAAGAATCTTAAATAATAATAGGTTAACATTTACTGAGGAGTATCAGTCCAGGAATGATCTAAATGGTTTGTTTGTATGATCTCACTTAATTCACATCAACCCTAAATGAGGTAACACTGTGGTCTGGTGAGGACTTACCTTTTAAATAAAAGAAGTGAGGCGTGGAAGTAGCTTGCCCAGGGTCATATAGCGAGGCAGTAACAGAGTCGGTAAAGGACACTAAGAGCGCACACTTCTCTACAAGCTACCGCTGCGCCATCTTGTACGGCTTGCATTTGCCGTCCCCAGCATCTTCCGTGATGCCAGAGTATGTTGCAAGGTTGCTGACGGGATTGAGTGCACATATAAACCTGGTTACCTGACCCAGAGCTTTGGGAAATGATGGCTTGCATTTCCCAAAATGAAATGGCTTGCATTTGTATCCACGTTCAGTGATGTTTTCCTTTCATCACCAGCTTGGACTGGATATAGAGGAGTTAGAAGAAATGGAAGAAGATGCTGGACTTGGCAATGGTGGTCTTGGGAGGCTTGCTGGTAAGTGATATGGTTAGTGTGTCATCGTGTTTGGCCAGTTGATGCCTTCTCAGATGCCATGCATGACCACGGTGAGAAGAACCAAATAACCTTCCTACAACAAGTGCAAAGCATGACCTGCTTATAAATGTACTTGTTTTTGAGTTTGCACTGTGGTTTTATCAGTTCTACACGAACGGTAGAGAAGGGAATGTGAACAAAAGAGACATTGCTTAAAACCCTCAGAGACATTGCTTAAAACCTTAAGGTTAACCAGATTCTTCCTGTGCACCTAAGGGTTTCCAAAGTGGCCCCTTTACTTCACTGTTATATGGTCACAGCTACTCAATTCACATACTTGTGTGGTGTGACCTAAGCTGTTTAGCCGTTGTGTTGTTGTCTCGTGCACTGGACGGTTTGCTTTTTGATGGACTAGTAGGCGATGATAAACTTGTTATGATATTGGTGTAATTAAGTTAATTATTATTCTTTTTGGTATAGATGCAATTTGAGTTCTTTGCTTTGTTCAGGAAATGGTTTTTCAACAAATTCAGAGGAGAACATTAAAGATAATATTAACTTCATTAAGTTAAAAATATACATACCTATGACCAAGCAATTCTATTTCCAACTGATATCTACTGTTAAAAAGCAAACAAACAAAAAACCTCAAACATGTGCACAAGGAGACATGTGAAAAAAATTGTTACAGTATTATTTATAGAAACAAACTATTAGAAATAACCTAACGTCCATCAGTAGAAAAACAAGTAAATAAGTAGTGGAGTAATCCATATTACAGAATAATATGCAGCAACCAAAAAATAAATAAAATTGATCTATATGTAATGCCCTGAATAAACCTCTGGTGGGGGAGAGGGCTGGCAATTTCTATTAAAAACCATATAACGTTCCATACTATTTAAGTTTTTTAAAAACCAGTATTTTCTGTGAATGAATATATACACACACAGACACACACACACACACTCATATGTACATAAGTCCATAGAAAAGTCTGGAATTTGAAATACTGAACTGCTCCTTATGCTTTTTTCTAGAGAGGAGGGCAGAATTGGGAATGGCAGTCAAGGTGGATGCTAGTCCTGTCTATAACATTTTAATTTTTTTTACAAGGAGGGTGTATTAATGTATTACTTGTAAAACTTAAATTTAATAATAAAAGTGCACTACCACACATGTGTGTATCAGATTGTGCTCTATGAAAATATCCTTTTTTTTTTAGAAGTGATTCCAAAATCTCATTTTCAATGTTCTTTTCCATTTTAAATCCAATGGTACATTTCCTCATTCTCTGTATATTTCTCAGTTCAAATTCCCAAAGAAAAAATCTGATGCTTGTAAGGCCTCAGGTTACACCTGGCCACCAGACAGATCCCTACCCAGCCTGTTGATTGGCTACTCTGTATCAGGTAGTCTGTCATAATGCACTTGATGACAAGTGAGAGAAAACCTAGCAAAAAAAAAATGGTTCAGCCAACAAGGACATGTGTTATCACAGAACAGGAAGTCCAGGGGTTGGGCTGTTGAAGATTAGTTTATTCAACAGTGTAGCTCTGTCAGGACTCTGGGTCTCTGTGGTTCCCTTGGCTTTCCCCCAAGGGAAAGTGATGGCAGCAGAAAGGGAAATGTTTCGCTGCATCCAGAAGACTTCCTAGTACCTCTCAATGGATTGAATATCATTGCACAGTCATGCCAAAACCATAACTGGCAAAAGAAACAATTACTGTGATTGCCTAAGAGGCTTAAACTAGTCAAGCAAGAGTCACTGCTAGTCCAGCCTGCCTGTAGCATATGGCCCCCTGGTATCTGAACAGCACTGGAATTCTGTTAGCCAAAAAGAGTCTGCCACGGAAGTCCATGTAGTCAGGTGGTTGCAGGTGAATCGTACCCTCCTGGAGCTGTCTTTTCAGGCAGGGAGCTGCAGAGACAGCCTCCTTATAAAAGGCAGTGTGCTTGAGAGTCACAATAACGGACGTGTCTAATGCAGGACGACTTCCTTATCTGTTCTCAAATGAAATGCCAACATGTATACAGCAGTTATTTCTAAATGGTGAGGTAATAAATGATGTTTGTTTTCTTTTTTATACATTTTTGTGTTTTCTAACTTTCCTATAGTATTCATGTTATAATTTTTAAAAAGTTACTTAAAAAATTACCCACTGTGCAACAATCTCTGTGCTTTAAAGATAGAAATGTGGTGGCTCATAGAAAAATGTTTTGTGGCTATCATGTTTTTTAGCAAAAGACCTGAGAATTGAACTAACCTTGATGGCTCTGCCTTTTTGCTTGTGTTTTGATTGAATTAGCCTGCTTCTTGGATTCCATGGCAACCCTGGGACTTGCAGCCTATGGATATGGCATTCGATACGAATATGGAATCTTTAATCAGAAGATCCGAGATGGATGGCAGGTATGTGAGCCATGTTTTTAAATTCTGTCATTAA
Organism: Pteronotus mesoamericanus; assembly: GCF_021234165.1. NCBI lineage: Eukaryota > Metazoa > Chordata > Mammalia > Chiroptera > Mormoopidae > Pteronotus > Pteronotus mesoamericanus. Next base: position 35,306,869 of record NW_026555078.1, read on the forward strand.
GTAAATACTTTTTTATAGTGTTCTGGATGGTTTATAATTTACAGACATTTAACATGGAACTTCACTGATTCCCCTTGCATTTGTTTGACACCAGTGAATACTGTCGCTCTCCTCGCTTTGGTATGTTAGAGCAGAGGGCCAGCCAGTAGTGTTCGGCACCAGATCCAGAGCATCTCATGCAGTGCCTGACTCATGAGGGTGTTCTGAAAACATTTATCCCTGAGGGTCTGAATGTGGATTACCTACGATGTGTGATGTTCGTTCTTCGCAGCATGCTAAATGGAGGAGCACATCTTTTGACTTATGATCTCTTCCAGTAACCTTTCATGGTAGGAAGCGTGTTGCCATTTTATAGGTGAGAAAACTGAGGCTCTTAAGAAATGGAGTTACCTGCTGGCAAACATGCGTCTATGCCCAGGTTTCCAGAGCCAGGTTCAGTATTCTTTTCTATACTCAGCCTGGTCCTCCTTAACGTACCTGTTTTACAAGATACGAAAGCTCAGGATTCTAATTTTTTAATAAGATGAAAGCAGGCAATCTTGTTAGCTGTTATGTCAAATAAATCTGATACATACTTAATATGTATCATTATATGCTGTGTAGATGTACACAAATAGTAATCAATCCAAACAAATGATTCTAGTTTTACTTTACTTTTATTTTATTTTATTTTACTTTATTTTTATCCTCACCTGAGGACATACTTATTGATTTTAGAGAGAGGGGAAGAGAGGGAGAGAAACATCAATGTGAGAGAGAAACAGCAATCAGTTGCCTCTCTTACGCATCCCGACCAGGGACCGAACCCTCGATGGAGGCCTGTGCCCTGACTCAAAATCAGACCCACGACCTTTTGGTTTACAGGATGACACTCCCACCAACTGAGCCACACCAGCCAGGGCTCTAGTTTTACTTTTGTATAACCAAACCAGATTCTTAGGAATTTGTTTCTCGTATCTTTGGGAATTCTTTGAGTCTACACTCAGCCCTGGTATGGACGGTCTTCCTTGATACTAAGTATAATTTGGGCTTTCTCTCTTCCTACCTTTGTTCCACATACATACACCATTGACAGAAAGATACTGGATTAGTTTTCAAGAAAACCTGAGTTCCCTCAGCCCCTCCCATGTTTCCAAGAGTCAGTCTGAGGGCATCAGGGCCAGGGGTTGGATGGGGTGGCCTAGGCTGGAGCTAATTTCACGGGAGAAGAAGGACAATAAGCTCAGTGTTCCCTGCCGCCATCCTTTCCCTTCCCTCAGTATTTGGACGCTCTGGGCTGAGGAAGGAAGGAACTGAAAGATTTGGTATGACGCAAGAATGCACCAAGGAAAAAGTCTCGGGAGAATATTAGGAATATATTAAAAGATAAACTTCCAAATTTTGCTAAGGATGAGTGTATCTTCATCTACTTCTCAGTAAGGTAGAAGGCAGCATTGTGTGGGAAAAAGCATTTGGGCCCTAATTTGAGATTTAATTTCTAATTTGAGGCCTAATTGCAACTCATTATCCTTACAAAGTATGTCACCACGATTAGGTTACCTAACTTCTCTGAGCCTCAGTTTTCTTATCTGCAAAATGGAGGTACCAACCTCACAGAATTATTATGAAAATATGTAAAGTATCCAGCACACAAATAGGTGTTCAATGAAATGTTACTTTTGCCTAAGAAAGGAGAACAATTTAATAAATTGTGGTATTATATCATAAAATGTTAATGTGGCCATTAATCTTATATTTTTTGTTAATTTTAATTAAATGAGAAGCTATTTATGTTGGTTGAAAAAACCGAGTATAGAATCATATGGGTGGTATGAACTCAACTATTGAAAGGCAGCCAAAAAGATGAAAGTGCTAGGAAAAAATACTTTAAAGCTTCAATAGTAATTATCTCTGGGAGACAGGATACAGGTGGCTTACTATCTTCAGTTTATATTTCTACGTGTCTTGCATTCCATAAGAAGTACGTATTTTAGAGTCATAAAAAGGTATAAAAACCAAAGAATTCATCCCCTTCCCTAGTAAAATAACCTAGAGTTATATGGTGAGAAGCTTCTTACTAAGTAGAAATTTCCAGCATGGCCAGCATTTTGACACAACTCAACCAAGCAATACATGGTATCCATTCTCTCTGAAAGTATCCTCTATGGTACACATTACACCCAGAATGCTTAAGGATTTCATTCTGTATTTTTTAACTACTCTCATGTGAAAGATTTAAGAGAAACTCAGAAAATCAATCTCAAAAAAAAAATCTTTTTCATTGCATTTTCCCCAGAATTTTATAAAAGGTTGCACCTACTACCTTTGCCGCTTTTCAATGGTCTTTATTCCAAGAAGCCAACCCTTCTCTCCTATCATACCAGAGAACTCTGTGTGTCTCCTATCAGACCTAGGAATGATGGATTATCCCGTGTTCTGAACGAAAAAAGAGACCAAATGGCTTTGGCTAGACTCCCCAGCCATCGTCGCTTCTTTCACTCTGCCGTGAAATTGAGTCAGAATCACACATAACCTCATTTGCCATATCCATTGTTGACCAAGAGGAGGGTTTAGCAAGCAAACATAAAATACACCGTGCCACCAAGAAACCGTTTCCATAAAAAACAAGAAGCATCTTTCCGGAAAGCAGCCGTGCCTCTTCAGGCTATGGTCGCACCCCCGTCTCACCGGATACGTCCCTGCCCTTCCAGCGGCAGGTATGGAGAAGACTGAGGAAAATTACAGAGGCTGGGAAGGTTTTTAAAGGTTGATGGACTCTTAATTGTGGAAGTCTCTTTTCAGGGAAGATTTGCAGTAATGTGTTCATAGTGAAACGCCCCCCCGAAGGCAAATAATTTTTTTGCTAAAATTCTTGACTTACCTTCACCTCTAAGGGGGACCAGTAACAGTTCTCGATGAAAAAACCTGGCTTCTGAGAGGAAGCCGGGGGAGGGCGATCGCGACAGCCACACAGGGAGTCGAACAGTCATACGCTAAAGTGCCGAGTTCCTACACACACAGTAGGTATCTTGGAGTTGAACCAGTGTCTGCTGGCCCCTGCTCTCTCAGAACCCCTGCCAAACCTGCCATAACTAGTCATGCAAAGTTTCCATTAACCCAGCAATCTTTTGGTTACCATTGTTGAATTCTTGGCGTTCCCAGAAACATTTTTTGATTATTTGTACCATCAGAAAGCAAAAACTATGGAGTGCTCCTCATGTGTCCTCACTGGTTCTTAGTGTCCTGTGTATCCCACAGTTGAGTGGAAATCATTTCTTAGAATTCAGTCACTGACAGAGCCCCCTGAGCTGACCTCTGCGTCCACACCGGCTGGGACACAGAGTACATTGAGTAATCCCTCTTGGGGATGCCAAGTCCAGGCTGCCGCCCCTACCCAGACTGGCACACTGCTCCTCGCTCCGCAGAGCCCCACTGCCTCGGCCAAGCTCGCTCTCGTCTGGATGTTTGGGTCCAACAGCCTGGATGTGAACAAAAGGTCTCCCCGACCCTGCCCCCTCCCTTCATGTGGCTCAGCATGTTAGTGTGTTCAGGGATCACTGACTCCATGGAAATCTAAATTTATAGGCTACTTCGTTGATTCATTGGGAGGAAAAGCAAGATAAGAGATGTTTGTCACCACCTGGCAGCTTCTGTGGATTTAGAGAGGACAGTGAACGGGGAGGGGGCATGGGAGACAGTTCTCTCTCCACTGATAGGCTCAGACCTGCTTGTGGTTTAAAATACCTGTTTTTTCAATGTACCTTAAAAAAAACAAGCTTTGTAAAATGGAGAGAAGTATCAGCTGGTTCCTTGCTAAATCAGAAGAAGGCTAAAAAATAAAGAACAGCAAGCTTACAGTTCTGACCTACTATAGAACTCATTAACCCAGTGAAATTAAAATCAGCCATTATTTGGCAGGGAGAAATAAGGGCAACATTGGATGGCATTAAGAGTAATCAGCTGACTGGTCCCTTGTCACAAAGAGTGAGGGCAACCTCTCACTCCCATAGGAGGCTGGGAATGGGCTGGTGGCAGGGCACCTTGGAGCCCAGCGTCACTTCTGGAAGCATGTCAAGCTGCTGGAGGGCAGGACAGTATGATTTTGCTGCATTTCCCAGCAGAAAATAGGTTGCCGGTTCTCCTAGGCACTTGACTTTTGAGAGAAAACTGTTTCTGCCTCATCATCTTCCTGTTTCATATGCCTTTAGGTGTGTTTTACAACAGTCCTGAGTGCTGAAATGAAGCAAATGGTCCTTTCTTACGATTCTTTCCTGTTACAAGAAAAGTGTTCACATTGCCCAGTATTTGAAAACCCCCAACCTGCCCTTGCCTAAGTGCAGCATAGAGTGTTTTGTAAGATAGGCTCTTTTTGATCCTTTCTGGACATCCTCATTTGCCTTAGAGTTCTAGTTATTAACACATAGTTTCTTATCAACTGATAAAATTCAGTTGTATCCTTTTTAATATTTTTTTCTCTTTATTACTGGGATAGTTGAAGTCTAAATTCTGAATTATAGTTACTAATTTTGTGTTACCACATAGCTCCTGCTGCACCATGTAGCTCCTGGGGAGTTGTTAAAGATGCAGAACTTCAGCCCTGGCTGGTGTGGCTCAGTGGACTGAGTTCCAGCCTGTGAAATGAAAGGTCGCTGGCTCGATTCCGGGTCAGAGCATAGGCCTGCTTTGTGGGCCAGGTCCCCAGTTAGGGACGTGCGAGAGGCAAACAATCGATGTTTCTCTAACACATCAATGTTCCTCTCCCTCTTTCTCCCTCCCTTCCCCCTCTTTCTAAAAGAATAATAAAATCTTAAAAAAAAAAAAAAAAAAGATGCAGAACTTCCAGACCCCATCTCAGATCCACTGAGAGTCCACATTTTAACAAGGTGCAATGTGCCCATTAGCTCAAATCTAGCTCCAGACTTCCCTAGGCTTCACCCTCCATCTGAAACGTCCCCCAGCAGCTCTCTAACTCCCAGATCTTCCACATAAGGATGCTGTTTCTGTGAGTCCCCTTTTCCTTCATTGTTATGCTGGTAGTTAATATTAATGGGTGGCTTATTGACTTTCTTGATATTAAGTCATGATCAATGTTTGAATCAATGAATTATATTTGCTTATCTGGCTGTTGACATTAATATTTTATTTCATATCTCAAAAAACATTCGTTCTGTTTGCTTCCCTCCCCCCACGGTGCCTGGGGCAGGCGCTGAACTCATGTTTAGGTGGATCATGAGGCACCCAGCCACAATGTGTCCTAGTTCATAATCAGTATCTTCTTAAACTAAAGCCAGGTGAATACCATGTTCTAATCTCATTGATAAGGGTGCTTTGTACTAAAAAATCTTACCAATTCCTTTTTGTCAGAACACAATTCCGTTTTTTTTAAATATATGTAATATTTTAAATGTAGCACAGATGATATCTTTACATTAAAAATACATTCCCCCAAATATATTTTTTGGTGTTTTTGTGTTTTTGTTTGTTTATTGAAAACCAAAATTCATTTGGTATTTAGTATGCTATATTAAAATAAGTACAAAATATGATTTAAAGACTTTTATAAGAAATGTTTTGTTATAGTTAACATAAATAGATGGGAAAATATTAAATTGTCAATAAAAGAAATTCTTTACCTCTTAGTATTGTTATTTCCAAAATGAACCATAATAATCATTATCAGATCAACATTATATAAGTTTTAAATTAAACAAGACAACAAAATATAATAGTCTTCTAGACCTGTACTGAAATCAGTTTTATTAAGGGAGCTTTCTATGAGTAACATTTAACTAATTCTGTGTGTCATAGGGACTAGAACCTTGACTGCAACATCATGTAGGACACATCAAGTCCAGGAATTCAACTATAACCATCCCTGGAGGGCGTCTCTGTCACTCAAGCTGATTTATTGTCTTCACTGATGTTAAAACACAGGCTACAGAACACAGACCTAAAGTCAAATTTTAACTGTACCATTTACTATTTGTGCAACTTTGAGCAAGTTACAATTTTCTCATGTTTAAAAAAGGAATCGTAGTTCCCTGTGAAGAGTAAATGCAATAATACATATAAAACATTTAGAACAATATTAGCAAGTATTGTTGATTTAGGCTGTGAGACAGTAACAACCATGAATTAAAGTTGACAGAACCAACACTCTTCTTGCCAAAATAATATCCTCAAGTAGGTTCAGTTAAAGATATTTCTAACTTGATATTATGGAAATGGCTAGGTGCCCCTCTCCTGAAAAACACATTCTAAGCCATATTCTTTTTGCAGGTAGAAGAGGCAGATGATTGGCTCAGGTATGGAAACCCCTGGGAGAAGGCGCGTCCCGAGTTCATGCTGCCTGTGCACTTCTATGGAAGAGTAGAGCACAGCGAGGCTGGGACCAAGTGGATCGACACGCAGGTATTCAGAGCGTCCTCACGCTGGGCATACTGTACAGTACAGCTCAGTGAATATGCAGCATAGAGTATAACGTGTATATGTTATTGAGTATAGTATGTTGTGTATTGAATAATAGAGTACATTTTTATAAATAAATGTGTTACTCTTCCTAGTGCAACCTACTCATTTTGGAGACAAGGGAGGCGAGGCCAGGAGATAAATCACTTACCCAAGGTCAAGAGATTGCCCATGGTCATTTTGCAGTCAGCTTTATCAGAGATTAACCGATTCTATGATCCCAGTATGTTTAGCTCTCCATTTTATATAAAGTTATTGATACTGAGGTTGAATAACTTTAAATGTCCTTCTTCACCCCACCACCACATGTACATTTTTTTACTTATAACTTCTCAGGGGTAAATATTTTTAAACTGAAGTAATTATTTGAAGAATTACCAAAGTTCCTATTCATTGCAAAGTCAAAAATAATGGAAAATGTTGCAAAATGTACTCTCTTATTTTGAGCCAAATCACTCTTAGAGAAAAATGTTGGTGTGAACCCAGCGTACTTGTTTCATGGCCACTAGATTTGAGTGTTACCCTGTCGCTGAACAATTCCGTGTTCAGGGCCCCCAGGGGTGGTTTGTGCTTTGCTGTCTTCATACCTCCCAATAAATAACCTTTATTAACTACTGGACTGCACCATCCCACCATTGGAACTCCACATGAGATCTTTCTTGAATAAATAGGGCCTCAGATTGGAAACAATGCATCACTGGTCTGTCTTTAAAAGCTTAACAAAAATGGTAAAGATCAATTAATGTTGTTCTTATATATCAAAATCAGGAGTGAAATTCAGTACTGCAGTACTAAATGCAGTTGGTTTGTGGATTATTTTCTATGAATAAATGTTTCATTTTGTGTCCTAGAAGCACCTAGACCAATGTTATAGCTGACTTTTTAAACTAATGGTTTGTTCTGCTAATTCATATAGAGCTACAGTTCAGAAAAATAAGACTTTTTAAAAAGAGTTTTCCAATCTAAACATGAATTTATTCAGCATATGAAATAGCACATTAGAAGCTAAAAATAGGTCATAGTCTAATGATACACGGAATAAACTAATACTGTGATTTCAAGATAATCTATTTTAGTTAAACAGACAATAATCTAAGTTGTAATTGGTTACTAATATAATCAGGAGAGCTGCAAACAAATAATTGTTATTATGCCCAAAGAATTCATACATGTATTTGGTATTACAGTAGCAACTATTCGGTATGGATTTGGTATCTCAAACTTCCAGGGATTTCTAATCTGTTCAAATATGTGCAGTTTTACACGCTCAGTGCAGGAAGCACTGTAGGTTCCACTGTTGAGCTACTTTGTATTTACAAAACACCTCTAGACATTTTCGTAATATATCCAGAAATTCAGTTAGAGTATGTTTTCTGTGCCCACAAAGGCAAGGTTACAGTGCAGATGTAATGTCAGGTGAGTGACCCAAGCAGTGCAGAACTTTGTGATCTGTGCAGGCTATCACTGATCAGCCCAGATTTGTAGCCGGTAGGGTCAGAGAGCAAGAGGTCACGCAGCTGTGGGCACCTGCCAGTAAACAGCTGTTCATTAATTCCTGTGTCAGTTCAGGTGCCCTGAGAAGCAGACCCGAGAAAGAGTGAGAAGTGCGAGTGATACTTTGGGGAAATGCCTGTGGAAGATACAGGGGGAGGGAACAGGAGGAGGCAGGAAGCCTTTCAGACTGCAGCGCAGGTGCGACACCTTGGAAGAATGGAGGGGGGAAGAAGGTGGATTCTCAGGAGGAGACTCAGACAGCCATGCAGCTCTGAGCACGTGGCCAGGCGAATGGTCCTGGGCTTGAGAGGAGTCCCAGCTCTTGTCCTCCCCGACGGTGGCATCCCAGAAAAAGCGCAGCCTCGGTCGGAGCTCAGGTGGCAGTTCTGCCTGAAGTTCTCTAAAGGGACACCCAAGCCATGTGCTTCCTTAGCTGTCTCAATTTTGCTTCAAGGGTCAGAAGGACAAATCAAGTTGGAACCCAGCCTCTACCCACTCTGTAAACAACTTTTCCTGGTTGATCACAGCTTGCTTTAAAAATCTTTAGAGAGCTTTATTGCCTAGTGAAAGATATTCAAAGGAGAGTGATTTGTTACTTTGAGATCATGGCATTCATGAAAGTGTGACTGAATATGTATGATTGATTGATATAGGCTGTAATGCTTCATTCATTCATAATTCAGCAAACTCAGTTAAGGAGATTTGTGTTTAGATTTCAGTCCTACCACTGACTGTGACTTTGGACAAGTCACTTCTCTCTCAGCCTCGTTCTTCTCAAGTCCAAAATGAGTGGGTTGCACTGAATGATCTATCTCTAGCATTCTCCCATTCAATTAATGTCGTTCATTTTTCAAAGCTTACTTCTTAGACCCATCTTAGCTAATTATCAGCTGATTTGTCAGATCACTAAATTAACTCCTCTTCATGCAACTTCGAAAAATCTAGCATATCATTTTAAACATCATATGTACTCTAGCTTCATAAATTTCCTGTTCCATTGATTTTTACGATTTTTGAAGTCAGATTATTGAATAACCTATGCCAAAACTTAACTTGATTACTGTTTTTTAATGGGTACAGATTCATGTTTGTCACTTTGTTTGCACATCGTATTTTATTATTCTTATAGTGGTGGCTTGATCTGCAAATACAAAATCTGCATCCAGATCAAGGCAAGGGGCACAGAGAGAAGTCAACATGGAAATGACAGAGAAAACCATCTATCTGGATGGGTCAAGCCTTCCAGATTGTCCCAATGGGGGGAGAATCCACAGCGGCCCCTAATACCGTGCCGAGCCCCCCGGTCCAGCCCTAGGACCCTTGTCTTGGTTAAGGCCTTGAACAATTTGAGTTGGTAATAGAGGCAGGAACAGAATTCCAGTAGCTTTCCCCCAGCCTGTTGTTCAACCTACGTCGTCACCCTATGGAAACAGTGAGCAGCTGCTTTGGTTTAACCCAACAGGTGGTCCTGGCCCTGCCATATGACACCCCAGTGCCTGGGTATATGAATAACACCGTCAACACCATGCGCCTCTGGTCTGCTCGGGCCCCCAATGACTTTAACCTCCAAGACTGTGAGTACGGCATGGGCTCTTGTTTCTTTGCATGTGTGCTTCATCTTTCTGATCTGAGAAGCAAGTTAGTACTGTGCCCTAGAAAGATGGCTGAAAACAAGGATCTTGGGGACTAGGGCATAATGGTTTCTTTCTGATTGATAGGTAGAACCAAACTGAGCTTGAGGAAAAAACCCTTGAGCTTCTGACCTGTCCTCTCCAGGGACTAAGCAGCCGTTTGGAGGAAGCAAGTGTGGAGGACATTGTTAAAGCCGTGTTAGACTCTCATGTGAATCACAGCATAAAGGTTTATGGAAATCCTTTTGGATTTTTAGGAATTTTAGGAATCCCACATGGCACACAGCAAGCATCAAGTGAGATCAAAGGACATTGATAGCAGTGGCTGGCTTGTCTGTTTACTCATTTTTCTCACATTCCCCTCAGTTAACATTGGAGACTACATTCAGGCCGTGCTGGACCGAAATCTGGCCGAGAACATCTCCCGGGTCCTCTATCCCAATGATAATGTGAGTGATCAAGCTTACTTTCTCAAGGGAAACAGAAGCAGCTTATTTTAGAAGCACCTGTTCAGTAGCTCTATAAAACACAGCCTTAATATTGATTTTGTTTCTTCATTGCACAATAATCTCCATATCACTTCCTGCATTGTCTAGATTTCTTCTCCCCCCACGTGAGGAAACCAAATTTGTGCAAGTCATGAAATCAGAATTGGTATTTTGCTCTTGATTAGTGACCCATGACTAACGGGGAAGTTCTGTACATGTATTTCAAAACATACCTGGACATAAGAGATGAGTTGAAGCACTACTTGCTTTCCAAACAGAAATTTCATCTGCACTCAGAGTCCCTGGAGGTTTCCTGCCTGGCCTCTTCCCCTCGAGAAGGAGGCTCTTTCTGCCCTCTGACCCCAGGTGAGGTGGGGTCATGGACTTTGGAGCTGACCCAGGAGCAAATACTTGTTTCTTATGCCACTTACTCATCTCTTTATACTTCTTATAGGTGATTATTTCTATACACAAAGAATAGCTTAGCTTAAAAAAGCACTTGGAACTGGATCTCAGATGGCTGCTAAGGATTTTTATATGGTTTAAATATACTTAGCTCTAACTTCTACATAAGTAAAATCATTTTCTTGAAGCTCTACTGATTTTTTTAAAAATCTCAGAAACAATCAGATTAGTACTCTGCTCTACAAAGATGGCACAAAACAAAGATTTGGGGACCAGGACATAAATGATCCTTCAGGCCAGATGTTCACTTGTGTTAAACCACAGTCTCTAAGGAGGATTAAGTTTGCTGCAGCATTTTCAAGAACTTAATGGTATACGTCTTTTTCCTTTGGGAGGAACATTGTGACCTCAATACATTTCAGAGAAATCTCTGACCCAAAAGCAAAAGGTTGTTCTATTTCATGGTCAATTAAAGTAAGAATCCTTCCAAGTCTGGGGCCGTATTGCCTAGCCAAACTCAGCCTGCAGGGTTGTTTCACTTGAACGGGCTTGAGCTTCATCCTTCTGTCTTCGGTAAGGACCAAACCTAACTTTACTTGGAAATAATCATCTACAGCAATTGACAGCATATACTAACTTAGCATGAGGTGCAAAGTTGACTGAATTCATTGAGTAAAAGGTAGCTTTCAAGGTTATACTTGTTTTTAATTACAAGTTAATAAATCATTTTTGTATTGTAATTACAAGAGTAAACTCATTCCTTCTCCCCAACTTGGCCATCTAGACCAAACAAGATTTTTCCAAGAATTTGTCCTCCCTCTGTAATGAGTTAGATATTTCTTTTTCTTGCTTGAAGCTCTTTAAATGCTTCTGATCACGTATAAGAGAAGTACAGAATTTTAGATGTGCTCTCTGAGTTCTTCAGGAATACAGCCATGAGTTCTCTGAGGTACCGCCGTGATCTTGCCTTGGCAGTGAGGTCCCAGACGTGCGGGACGCTTGGCCCTGCCGCTTCTGCCTCACCCGGCTGCCTTCCCAGGCTTCCTACGCCTGCAGGGGGTGCTCTGGCCCTCCGTGCTCTTCTCACAAACACCTGCTCACCTTTCAGGGCTCAGGTGAGAAAGGACCTGCGTATCCAGGTTCCCAAAGTACTGCGTATATGCTAAAGTATTACATTAATTTCTTTAAAATTACCACCTTTTATATAAAGCCTTGTTTACACATCTCTCTCCTCACTAGTGTGAACTTCTTGAGGTCAGAGATTATGTTGAATCATTTTATTTCTAGGATATTAAAAATTCCCAACTCAGTAAGTGTTTAATTTTGGACAGATTTATAGTGCTTTTTTTTTTTTTAAGAATAATGATTTCATTATAATTTTTACCATGATACATGCCATTAGGGGAAAAAAATGGAAGCAATATAAAAGTATGAAAAAGAAAGTAAAAAACAAAAATGTCCAGATTCCACCTATAAAATCTCATTGGTGATATCAATCCAGTTTCCTATTAATGACTTAATTTTTCATTTGGTTTTTAAACTTTTACCGAAGTTATACATACACATAGTTTAAAGAGAAAAAGAGTTCTGTGAGGCTTAATGCAAAAACATAGTCTCCCATTTCCCACTTCCCAAAAGCAACTCTATCCCCTTGCTTTAACTGACTTTCTGGATTCTTACCTCCATATTTCTAATAGCAGGCTGTTGTTTCTTCTTGGCCGGCCCTTTTCCACAACTGTTTGCCGACCCCCCACTGCAGAAGATGAGAATAGATCTCCCTCCCTCACGCACACTTCCACCCTCACTGCACAAACACGTATTTCCTACCCCCCTTCTCTCAGCCTAATGACAGAATTTTCACTAGCTCCTTAATCGGTGTGTACGTTATTATGACCATGTCAGTGCTTCAGGATGCTGATCTGTGCATATGTGTGTCTTCATATAATAATTATTTTTCCTTTCTTTTCAAAGTTTTTGTTTTTCCAGGAGTTAATAATTGTTTTGTTGGCTTTGGTCCTGAGCGTTTTTCCCAAATTTATCCTTCACTCTATCTCAGCTGTAGAAATCTCAGCTATCTCAGCTATAGATCTCTCACTATATTCAAACACACTGTTAACAAGGTGTTTTTGAAAAGCTTCTTCTGGATCTCTTCCCGTCAGCTGCTCCCTTGTCATCTCGGGGTCTTCTCTCCCTCTTATTCTGAGGACCCCGGTGCTCATTGAATTTCTGGGATCACTTGTTTTCATGTCTTTCTTTTTGTTTGTTTTGTTTACTACCTTGCTTTGGTAGTACACATGTTCCAAGGGTGTACTGGGAAAGGATATATGTAAGGTCAATTTTTTTGAGCCTTTGCGTATCAGAAAATATCTTATTCTATCCTCACATTGACAGTTTGCCTGGATGTAGAACACTCAGATTTTTTTATTGATGTTATCTTCCAGTTTTCGGTGTTGCTAAGAAGTACAATGCAATTATTCTTTTTTAAAAAAAATTTTTTTTTAACTTTTAAGTTACAGTTGACACGATTCTGTTTTCTTGGTCTTTTTTTTGAATCCTGCTTTTTCCCTTTGAAAGCTTCTAGCCTCTCTCTCTTTCCCCAGCCAGCCCCAACCTCCTACCTTCTCTCAACCTCTCCTTTCCTTTCCTCAACCAACTACTTCCAAGTGTACTAAATGTGGGGATGGGTGTGGTTTGGTGTGAGTCTCTTTTCACCCGTCAGGCCTGGGTATTCTTTTAGTCTGAGAACACAGCACTACAGAACTAGTCCTTTAGTTTTCTTACCTTTATTCTTCTATTTATTATTTCTTTGTCTTCTTGCTCAGTTTTCTGAGTGATCACAACTCTCTCCCCAAGTCTTTCTACTGGGTTTTTCTTTTGGGCTATCATATTTTAATTTCCAAGTAATCTTTTCTCCTCTAGATACTTTCTTAAAGTATCTTAATCTTATTTCTTGAATAACTATCTTTTCTAGTCTGTCTGAGGATACTGATAGTATTCTTATCATATTCTTTTTTCCTAATCTCTGGGTCCTCTAAATTGGCTTTTGTTTGTTTATTATTTTAACCTCTATGGTTCTTTTACAAAGTTTTCTTGGATGTCTAGTGATTCTTAGCTGCCCACTGAAGTTTAAGGGAGGGGTACTCACAAGCCTTGGGGTAGCTCTGTACACTTGGGTAGGGTTTCTGTCTTCGGGCTTCCCTCCACTGTGACCTGGTGGGGCCATTTGCTGGGGAGCGCCTCATGTCAGTGCCCTTAGGTCTCCCTTTGGCCGGCCAAATTCCCCAGAGAAGACTTGCAGCTTCTTTCCTGGGAGAATAAATATTAACTGCCTGTGTTCTGAAATCTGGCTGTGAGACAAAGACTGAGAGTATCAACATTCAGTACATAAACTTTTACTTAACCCCCTTCTTCCCATTTTCATTGTCGGTGGTACCCCCCCCCCCCGCCCCGCTTTCATCTGTACCCTCTGCTCTCCCATCCAGAGACCCTGTTTGACCATCTCTGCAGAAACACCAACAGCCTCTGCTTCAGTTGGAAGGGAAATTGCCCAGCTGAGGGCACTGGAATGAGGTCCGAGGCTATTGCTTGCTGGGCAGGCTCTCAAGCAACCTCTACCCCACCTTCACCCCTCCTTCCTAAGGCCACCCAGTGCTGTCATTTCCTTAGCCTTTGGGGGCTTTGATGTGTAAATTGAGTTGCTTTTTGGTTCTTTTCCAATACTAAGGATGCAGCTTTCCTGGTTTTCCTGGCTCTGTTATCACTCTTCTGTTTTTTCAGCTTCTGAAAAGTTGTTGCTGTTGTCTTCTCCCCATTCCCTTCATTCTTTATCAGTATGCCTTTTTAATTTCCTCTCAACTGTGATTTAAGTGGAGTTTCAGGACAGAGCAAAGGCTAACGCCTGGCGTCCCACCTGCCGCCTTCCATCCGATGTCCAATGGGCTTTTGCCTTAAAGTTCTCTGGGTAGAGACACCAAGTTCTGGCCACACCTAACAGTATGAGCCACTCACTCAGTCTCTCTGGCTTGAAGTTTTTTGAAGGGAAGGAGCTAAGATTGAAGCAGGAGTACTTTGTGGTGGCTGCTACCTTGCAAGATGTCATCCGACGTTTCAAAGCCTCCAAGTTTGGCTCTACGGATAGTGCTACAACCGCATTTGATGCTTTTCCAGATCAGGCAAGTATTCAGTCTGTGATCGCAGGTAGGGCCAGTGAGGGGACAAGGACTTCCTACCGGATTTACTCCTCTGTTTCAATGGTAAAAGAGTTGAGTAGGTCCAGCATGCTGACGCATTCCGTGGCAGGTGGGCATTTGGTTTGGTCTTTGCCCGCATGTATGAGGTCAAGGAAGCCAGACCTGGGCCATCAGTCACCCTCACGTCAGTGTCTTTTCCTCCACACAGGTTGCTATCCAGTTGAACGATACTCACCCTGCACTTGCCATTCCTGAGCTGATGAGGATTTTTGTGGATATTGAAAAATTGCCCTGGTCCAAGGTCTGGATAGTTTGGCTTCTTTTTCCTTCAGTTAACCAGAATATCTGTGTTTGGGAGATTTTGCCAAAAGCTTCTTTTGTGGTTGTTGAAAAATAAGTTACTGTTGCTAACGTTAACAGTTAGAGGTAAACTTGCTCCCGGTGCTGACGTTTCTCTGTCCTTATTGCTTTACAGTGAGTAAGACTAAGAAATACACAAATACATCTCTAATGAGAGTGACCTTTTCTTTTTCCTAAAATGATTCTAAATTAAGCTCTCTAACCTCAGAATACAGCAAATTGAAAATATCCCATTGCTTTGGAAGTCAATATTTTAAACATACTTTGTACCGTTTCACAATATTCCTTAAGTTTTTAATCCTCAAATTTTGTTTATTTAATAAAAGATAGAATAGTAGAGAAGATTTATTAGCATGCTGTCTTATCAGTCAGTTTTTATAGCGAGCTGCCCTTTTTTTTACCCCTAAAACATATTTCCCACTCTCTGGACTATTCAGGGACCTAATGGAATCAAGTGTATCTTAACTGTATACAGGCAGATAGAATTTGTCCTCTTGCAAATGAGTTGTCCCACTATGAACAGACGGGAACCGAGGAAATGTCAGCCCCGTGGGATGGGGTGTGCAGAGCACAGCAGCTCAGCCCCTCCTCTCCCTCAGGCGTGGGACATCACCCAGAAGACCTTCGCGTACACCAACCACACAGTGCTCCCAGAGGCCCTGGAGCGCTGGCCTGTGCACCTGGTGGAGAAGCTGCTTCCTCGGCACTTGGAAATCATTTATGAGATAAATCAGAAGCATTTAGATGTAAGTCATTTGGAGGGTTTCAGGAGAGTGAGGTCTTGAGATGTGAGGTGGCAACCATGTTATCTCTTACCAAACTTGAGACCTAAACATCTTTTAGTCATTGACACATCAAAGGTATCCAAGTGTGGGTGGGACTCTGTTAGAGACATCTTTTTGAAAAGACTGAAACAGAGGAATAGCATCTCCCTAAGGCCAACCAGCCCGTCTCTGTGGGAGTGAAGTTTGTATCCGCTCCATCAGAGAGTTTGCTTGGGAAGTGAACAGCATTATCTCAATGTTGCTTTACACCTGAGTGACCAGTGCGGCCTTTGTCTTCCTTTGCCTAGAAAATTGCGGCCTTGTTCCCTAATGACATTGACCGCCTGAGAAGGATGTCTCTGATAGAAGAGGAAGGAGGCAAGAGGATCAACATGGCCCATCTCTGCATTGTGGGCTCCCATGCTGTGAATGGCGTGGCTAAAATCCATTCAGACATCGTGAAGACCCAAGTGTGAGCTTCCATTCCGATGGGAGTGGGTCTGTCATCGGTCTGTTCATGAAACAGTGCTAGTAAATTCAGGGTGCGCTTTGGAGATGGGGAAAGACCCCATCGATGTGTATTTTTTTTTTCCTATATGAAGTCCCCTTCTCTTAAAGAGGAAGAAAAAAATGCCTTTCTGTCTAAATAATCCCAATTCTAGGTTTAGGAGCCAAAAAAAAAAAAAAGTTTCTGCTGAAAAGCCTGGCTTATATGCCAGTGCCGGGAAATCATTTGCAGGTGATTAGATTTGGGATTTTTCTTGTAACTATTTTGAATTGCAAATAGATTTCTATGTAGAATGACAGCCATTCCCTCCCTCCACCTCTATTTAATCTTTCTAAGCCTCCACTTGGCTTCTTGAATGTAACTGTGAACTTCATCCTACATGCAGGAACCTGCTGTTTCAGCCAAATTCAGTGATGTTTCTTCTCTCTCCAGATTCAAGGACTTCAGTGAGCTAGAACCAGATAAGTTTCAGAATAAAACCAATGGGATCACTCCAAGGCGCTGGCTCTTACTCTGCAACCCGGGACTTGCAGAGTTAATAGCAGAGGTAACCGGGAAGTGCTGAGAGGGCGGGAGGTCTGGCAGGAATGCCAGAGGCATGAGTGCACCTATAATTCGCAAAACCAACCTGTAGCAGGGCTGGTTTCATCAGTGTGTGGCGCGTGCAGTCCCACAAGGCTCGAGGCTTAATTTAATTCTCTGCTGCAATCATCTAGAAATTCTTAATTTTTGAACGGGGGCCTCCACAAATTATGTACCTGGCCCTGGCTAACAGTATTCATACGGCACACAGACGATAACCCTGTTTAGCAAAGAGGATAACAAACGTCATGTAAATAACTAGTGGTACCTGGGTTCTTTGTCACCCTCTTAGGTAGATTTTCTGTTTTTAACACTTACTACCACTGAAACTACATTTAAGATACCAGCAAAGTGGTCCTCCCACACAGCACTAGCCTATTCTGTGGGCGAAGCCGTTCTCTATACTGTGTGGTAGGTGAGCTGTCCTGGCGTGAGTGACTGTGAACACTCACCACAGTGACACACTGCTCATTTGGGCTTGATTGTCATTCGTCATTAAAGTCACATCTTCCTTTAAACTGAAAGAAAATTGGGGAAGACTACGTGAAAGACTTGAGCCAGCTGAGGAAGCTGCACAACTTCCTGGGTGATGACGTCTTTCTCCGGGAAATTTCCAACGTGAAGCAGGTGAGGCTTCTGGTGTGGGTTCTTTCCCCGGCACTTGCATAGAGGGTTTATACTGCAGTTTTTAACAAGAGACCATGGGAGGCTTCTCAGTCAAAAGGACTCCAGCACTGTGCACTGTCTTAACAGGAGAACAAGCTGAAGTTTTCTCAATTCCTGGAGAAGGAGTACAAGGTGAAGATCAACCCTTCCTCCATGTTTGACGTGCAGGTGAAGCGGATCCACGAGTACAAGCGGCAGCTCTTGAACTGCCTGCACGTGATCACGATGTACAACCGTGAGTCAGCCCTGCGGCCCCCAGACCCGCTGGAGGTGGAAGCAGCCCTGGGCGCCGCTCTCGCCACCCTGGCCACCATCCATCCTGTGTTCCACCCACTTCTCTGTCTCTTTCAGGCATTAAGAAAGACCCTAAGAAGTTATTTGTGCCCAGAACAGTTATAATTGGCGGCAAAGTAAGTAAGTCGATTCTGTTCCCTGGGGGCGTGGGGGCTCTAATCTCTTGCCATTTCTCCGATTCCGTGTGGCTGCATCCTGTCAGCATGTTTGACGGTCTTCCCCCAGGCTGCCCCAGGATATCACATGGCCAAACTGATCATAAAGCTGATCACTTCCGTGGCAGATGTGGTGAACAACGACCCCTTGGTCGGGAACAAGCTGAAAGTCATCTTCCTGGAGAACTACAGAGTGTCTCTTGCTGAAAAAGGTAGGGCCCTCTTTGCAAACCATGGGAGGCCAGGGCAAACTCTAGGGAAGGGTTACAAGATACGGAAAAGTGGAGCAGCTAGCTCAGGGAGCCAGTAACTTGGGATAGAAGGTGACACTCTTGGGCAGAATAAGAGCCTAATCTAAGAGCTTTTAAGGTGACCCAAATGACAATGAGATTGCTGTCCCCATATACTATGGTGACAGTATATATTTCACAATATCACAGTATACACAGTCAGAGCTGGGGGCTGGGGGAGGTGGCCCTCAGGTTTTGGTAAAGTGTAGACTGCTCTACAAAAGAAAGGACAGGTCTTCAGTCCCCAGCCCGAGTTTTGCAATAGACCACCACTTCCCCAGCCCGAGTTTTGCAATAGACCACCACTTCCCCAGCCCCCCAGATAATCCTCTGGTCACTTCATTTGTTCGGGTGGCGACAGGGAATGAGGACAGACATCAGGCTGCCAGAGCACGGGGCTCAGATGTGCCTCAGATGGGCACTCGGAGGTCAGGCATTGAGTTCCCGCATGGGGAGAGCCAGACTGGCAAGAAGCCAGCACCCCTTTCTCTTCCACTGGGAACTTTGCTTATTTGCATCACATGCCCACAAAGCACCATCCACATTCAAATGCCAACTGCGTATTCACCCATTTCCCAAATTAAGAGGGATCTTTCTCTTTCTGAGGTGTTTGTAGGTCCTCTGATGATACTGTTTAAGAACTGTCTGCATGAAGGAAAGAGAGCCAGGTCCCTACAGATGCAAATGAAGACATATCTAATCCACAAATAAGCTCTCAAAATGAAGTAAAGAATTAGTCTGGACCTTTGTAATCAAAAGGAAGGGGGCGGAGGGACTGCAGGCAGCACTAATTAGTGTGTAAATCGGACTGAAAGGTCAGAGGCTTGGGAGCAGAAGGAGGGCGTGGAGACAAGGAGGGCGTGCAGGTAATTCAGTTCCTTCAGACTGTAAAAGAGGGGTCAGGAGAGACTGAATTTTACGCATCAAGAAAAAGCAGTTTCAATATATTGTTTAAAGTTATAAAGGAGAAGAAATAAAAATAAAACCAGAACAAAAATTGGAAGGGCGAAATGTGTCAACTTTTATAGCAGAGAGTCGGTAGATGCTCTTTGAAGTTAAGACCAAGAAAGAGCAATACAAGCATATAGTTATTTAGCACCGTGGCCACAGTCACCAAGACAGCACATCAGATGTGGACAAAAGTGGTTGCCTGAGTCAAGGGGAAGAGTGAGACCTGTCTTTCACCATTTGAATGTTTATCTTGATGACATGTATTACTTTAGTGATCAAAACAAGCCAACCAAATTATTGGATACAATACAAGCTGATCTAGAGAGACAGAATCACTAATTTAACATGCCTGCCTTGCTTGCAGTCATTCCAGCCACAGATCTGTCGGAGCAAATTTCCACTGCAGGCACTGAAGCCTCAGGGACAGGCAATATGAAGTTCATGCTGAACGGGGCCCTGACCATCGGGACCATGGATGGGGCCAACGTGGAGATGGCAGAGGAAGCCGGGGAAGAGAACCTGTTCATCTTTGGCATGAGAGTGGATGATGTGGCTGCTTTGGACAAGAAAGGGTGAGAGAGCAGCTCTCCCAGGAGGGTACCTGCCCACCCAGGTGTCCCACAGAGGCCGAGTCACATGAAATGTGGCAGTGGACACCTCACAAAAATCAGAGGAACGTCCTAGCCACAGATTAGTCTTTGGAAACCCAGCAAGTGAAAGTAAAAGGAGCTTGGGCCCAGGTGCATGACGTTGTTGGTCTTTTTATCAGCTGTTGCTAAGCTGGTCTGATGAGCTAGTCACTTGTCTGCATCCTGTGATTTTCACTTTGACCAAAAGATGAGCCAGTTTTTAGTGAAGTTTTTGCCTATAATTTAAACCATCGAGTGTTCCTTTAAGATTGCAAAGAGATTGACTAAAATGTGGGAGAGAATAGGTAAGGATGTGCAGAAGCACCCAGGAACACACTTTCCCTTAATATCTAGATAGGTTTATTAAGCTGGATTCCAACAAGAAATAAAGAGTGCTGCCTGAAGTAACTACAGAGTTCACAAAATTTGGAGGATGTCAGGTATTGCTCCTGACACTGGGAAGTACATTTTAACTCAGTAGCAACTAACTTGGGGATCTGTGTGTCCATAAGCAACTGGTTCACTTAACACGATGTTTTTTTAGAACCATAGAGTCTGCTTCAAAATGAATTCTATTGTATTTTACCAAATTAGATACTGCTCTGTGACTAGAATATTTTATCTACTGTCAGTGTTTTCATTTACAAAGAACTAATCAAATTTAAGTGAGAGAAGTGTCAAGATCTAGTCAAATACTATTGATACCGATCCTGAACTTTGTAATGACTTCTATAAATACTAGTGTTTCTGAGTGCATTTTTCAGTTAATATGTTGTCAAGTGTGTTGATAATCACAAACACAAACAGAACCTTCTCATCGCACCCCCACCCCACAGGTACAACGCAAAAGAATATTACGAGGCTCTTCCGGAGCTGAAGCTGGCCATTGATCAAATTGACAATGGCTTCTATTCTCCCAAGCAGCCTGACCTCTTCAAGGACTTAATCAACATGCTGTTTTATCATGACAGGTGAGCTCCCCCAAGAAGATGATGTTATTTGGGCCATGAAAAGGGAACAAGAGCATCTTAAACCAGCTACAACCCAACCATGTAGATTAGCATAGATGTGTGATCTGATAAACTAATTCAGGATTGAAAGGAAAAATTAAATCTTCTCCGTTGGCAATGCTAGGAAGCTATAAGAATAAGACTCACAAATCTGGTATTATTTTCTCCCTGAACTGGTATACACAGCTTTCAGATGCAGCCATAGATGACATTCTTACATGTGGGAAGAACCATAGAAAGGTGGAGGGCTGTTTAAAATTCTTGTGAACAGAAATACGAGTTTGGTAAACCAGCCATGCCTGACGTTAAGCCAAGGAGAATTTTAAATGGAATCTTAACACATAATCTGTTGTTGAAGCTTTTTATCATTTTGATTTTTTTTCCAATCGCAAAAAAAACAGGTTTAAAGTGTTTGCAGACTATGAAGCGTATGTCAAATGTCAAGAAAAAGTCAGCCAGCTTTACATGGTAAGTACATTGCTGAGATTTAAAAAGTAAACCAGTTTACTATGCTTAATTAAAAATTTTGTTTCTTTTTATTAAATCTAAATAGCAGGGCCTTACTGACCAATCAAAAAAGGGAAGTGAGACAACCATCTAGGTTCAGATCAAAACTTGACTTTTCCCAAGTTCGGGCAGAAGTTGGGTCTTGATATTTCAGTAGCAGTTGTAGATGTTTTAATATCCAAGTAAAAAATTACAAATAATTGGATATTTGTTGAACACCTACCATGTAGCAGGCATGTTCTAGAAACTAAAGGTATAAAGCCAGATTAAATACCCATTTACCCACTCATTTATGCAACAGAGAAGCATTGGGGTCTTCATGGCAGGCACTGTGCTGGGCACTGAGACCCCAGGATGGACGCAGTCAAGGCCCCGCCCTCCCCTCAGGAGCCTCTTTAGTGCCTATCAAAATCGCCAGGGTAGCTTTTTAAAGGACAGATGTCAGTCTCCCTTGGAGAGCTTCTGACCCAGTAGTGGGTGCGATCATCATCAGTACCTGAAAAACCAGCTTAAATGATTCTAATGCTGGGCCATAGTTTATTGGGATAAGGACTGAACCCCCTATTCTTTGAAAATTGCAAACTAAGTACCTCTCCTGGGCTACCCATGGAGTGGGACTATATGAATAAAATATAAATATATTGAAAGAGGGAAGGTTTCATGGTTGAATTTTTTAAAGAGAAAGAAAGGGAAAGGAACAAGAAAGACTACAAAAAAAAGAAAAGAAAAGGAAGGAAGGAAAAGAAAGGCCAGGCCAGAGCCCTGTACATCTGTATCAAATAGCCCAGCCCTCTGGGTGTGTTTAGTGAACACAGGAAAAGGCTGATCATCTCTGATAGAAGACTTTTAGTGAATTGCAGACACCACAGAAGATCAGATAAGGATGAGAGGATGGGTCTCTGGAGATCATTGTCCTTGAACCTTCTAGGCATGGTTGCCCTTGTCCCCATAGTCTTTTTTTTTTTTTTAAACTCTCACCAGAGGACATTTTCTTTTTCATTGCTTTAGAGAGAGAGGAAGGGAAAGAGAAAAACACCGGTGTGAGAGAGAACCTCATCGATTGGTTGCCTCACCCAGTACTGACCCAGACCAGGGATCATATGTGCCCAGACCAGGGATCAAACTCACAACCTGGGTATGTGCCCTGACCAGGAATCAAACCCGCAACCTTTCGGTTATGGGACAATGCTCCAACCAACTGAGCCATGCTGGCCAGGGTGCCCCATAGTCTTTATTTTTGCCCTCTGACTTGAAAAGCATTATACGGCAGAATCCTGTAGGTGAGGATCCCTAAAATCACCATCTCCTCCCCTTTGGGCACATCAGTAACTACTTCCAACAGAAACATGCTTCACTGACATTACTTTCTATTCCTCTCCCAAAAGGGGGTGGTTCCTACAGTCATTTTAGGTATCTCACTGGGGCTTTAAAGTAGGATAATTCAAAGCTCAGACTGCTTCACAGCCCTTATCTTCTGGTGGAGTCATGCCCAGTCCCCCAAAAGTGCACAGACCAGAATAAATTCAAGTTAATGGCCATATGCAAGGAGGGGTCGTATTAAGCTGAGTGGCTCACTCGCTGCTTGCTGAGCACTGGGGAGAGCAGCCACATACAGCCTTCAAGAACTCAGAGGCATAGAAAGGAAAATGGTTGCCTCTGCTGCTTTCCTCTTGTTTTCAACTCATGCATGTATGTAAGGCCACAGGGGAAAAGAAATGGAAATAAAACAGGGCAGGAAAGGAAAATCTGACCAAGGACAAGCACAAATGTGAATGTTGGATTTGCACAATGGGTCTCTTCTGTTGAGATGACGGGCCCCGTCCAAAGGGTGTCCATCTAGAAGCCAAGCATTTGGTTCAGTCTTTCTTGTTCATTAGTGCAAATGGTAATTTTACTCTTAACAAGAATTGTATTGTTGAGGCTTAATGACTAGACTTCCCAACCTCATGGGATTGTTTTCTAAGCCTCAATAATACAAAGAAAGTGAAGAGAGGAAACTTTTATTCTTATTTTAGTAAGTTTCCAGAGTCTGAACAAAATATTCTCTGCAGTGCCGTAAGGAATGATGGCAGTTTTAGATTTTTTTTGTTAATGGGTATAATGCATTGCTATTGGTTTTGAATAATGTTCTGGTCATTTTCAGTGAACTCTTAGAGCGCTTTACAAAATCATGAGGCTATAAAATAAATAGTTTCTTATATTCTTATTAGAATAAAAATGATGAGATTTGAATGTTACCTATTTTATTAAGGATAAATTCTTAATTGATCCTGTTTTGAAACCCCAACAGAATATTCTGGATTCAGTATAAACCTATTGGGGCATCTGCCTTCAGAAAGAACAAGAAAAGAGAAGTAGGGCAATCAAGTCTCTCACTGGATCTTTTGCCCGATAGCTGGCATTCTAGCGTAATGTTTTCCAAACTTTGTTAGCCACAGGTTAAATCTCTTGACATGGTATCTAGCAGATACTGAGTTTCAGTGCCCCTTTCTTTCCCCTGTATTTTAAAGAAAGGTATCTTCGTTCAAAATAAACGTTACAATGTTTTGGCATGGGAAATAGGATAATTCCATGCCAAAACATTGTAACCATAGCAAAAATTACCTATCAAGTAATTTACATTCATGGCTTCTCTGAAAATGGAAAACCTTTTTTTCATTGTTAAGCGAATCATATACTTGAAGTAGGAGAAAATCACAGCCTGCCCTATTTAGCTGTCAACTATGAAATGAACGTATGTATGACTCACCACAGTTTACGCCTGTCATTCCCCATGAAATGCACTTCCGTGTGCCTGGCCTGATGTTTGTCGGAAAGCTCGATGGGCAGTCAGGCTCTAGGCCATTACCTCTGTGTTGTTACAGAATCCAAAGGCCTGGAACATAATGGTACTCAAAAACATAGCTGCCTCCGGGAAGTTCTCCAGCGACCGCACCATCAAGGAATACGCCAAGGACATCTGGAACATGGAGCCTTCAGATCTGAAGATTTCCTTATCCAATGAATCTAGCGCTGAGGTGTACAAGGCCAATGGAAAGTAGTAAAATGTCTCCAGAAAAAAATTGCTTCTTATTGGACTTGAACATTTTTGCAACATTATTTGATTTCATTTCGTTTGGCTAGCTAACAGTCCAGTTCAGTATCTCTGGGAATTGGGAGAGGAAAGCATATACCTGTATTATGGCTAAAAATAAAGTATCAATTTCCAGAGCTACCTAAGTGCCAAATGGTATTATTTTGTAACAGATTGAGTCGCATGCTAGAACTTTCCCCAGTCTAATCAGAAAGCTAGAAAACTGCTTGGAACTTTTTAATGGTATTTAAATACAAATCATTTAACTACATATTTCTATATGGGATCCAGTTTTTACCAAATTCTTATTCTCCACATTGATGTTTCAGCATGTTCCACAAAGTAGACTATGATAAGCTAAATGGGAACATTCCGTACCCTCCAGTATCCCTGCTTCATAGATGGCAGGTAACCCTAGGAATTCCAGTAACTTTAGTTTATCTAAGCAGCCCTGTACAATTTTACACACAAAAAAATACACATCGCAGGCGGTGTTTGGACCAAGTCTTCGCTGAAGGTTTCTGCTGCTCTCAGACCTCACGCCCACTGCTCACTCAGGAAATCTCTGCAGAGAAAGGACCTCGATCAGATCACATGCTTTCCCCACCTCCTTGTCCAAGTAAGCCAGAGCAGCCCTAATTGCCTTTAAGGGAAGAAAATCACATTTAGCAAAGCTACTCTTACCTCACAGTTTTTAACAGCGTGGGGTTTTTACAAAGCAGGTTGTGTTTGAAGCCAGGAGGAAAGATCACCATCTTGACCCTCTCTTTGTTCCTGTATGCGTTGCGTGCAATTTCATAGAGCTGCAAAGGGAGAGAAAGACAGACACTCGAAGGCTGACAATCAAAGCCATTGTTTTTCTAGTCTGATTTTCTTATGAGGATAAGAAATGGCTAGCTTGAGTAATCCCATTAGGTAAGAGAGGCGGGGACTCCCCACATTCCCACTGGGCTGCCTCTGCAACTGAAGACCAGAAAGCCACATGGCTAACAGAATACAGAGAACCTCATCCTCTACTGTCTACACCTCCCTGCGAGGACAAGGAATCATGATGGACACACTCTGTTCCGTTGAAAGAAAAGGAACTGTGTCCCTGTTTTTAGAGCCATTGCAGGAAAGACTACATGGAGGTTCCCGTAGTATCCTGGGATCCTAATGACACTTCCAGGTTCATAGACCCCCAAATGAGGAACCAGGGTCCACAACAAACACTCCTTTGAGCCAGGTAGCACAGGACAGGCATGCTTACTGTATACACCAGGCAATATTGTTATTTAGGGGTATAGAGAATCCCTGAGAATGTCAGAGACCCTTCTTTGGGCTGTAATCAAAGTGACTGGAAGAGAAGGTGGTAAAATATGAACAGTATGTCCCAGTCAGGACTGAGCTCTTGGTTTACCTGTTTTCCATTCTCCAACGGCACCGTCACGTCGTCCTCACCATGAAGGATGAGAAGGGGGGAAGACAGGTATTTTACACTAGGAGCAAGTAGGACAAAAGCATTCAGTCCAAGAATTACACGCTGGGATTTCTCCTCTTCCTCCCAGTTAAAGCTTTACCAAAACGAAGATGGCCTGAAACAGAAGAACTCTCTTTCCTTCCCTCCCATGAGTAACTTATTTTTCCTCTGGGTAGGATTCTCCCCTTCTATTTACTTATACAATTTTATTAGGTACCTAATTAACTTAGTCTGTTCTATGTGATTTTTTTTTCAACAATGAAGAAAAATACCGAAATACTGAATTTATACAGAGTTACAAGAAACTCATCTTTTTCTTTACTCCTTAGAATATTTGGGTCATTATAATTAAAAAAACTCTAAAAGAACAGAACTCAAAACCCCAAAATAACAACTACCACAGGACAAAATGGGATTCTTTGTGTCCATTTATTTACTTTTCTCCACAAATGTATGGGAGGAACATGCCATAAATGGTTTTGATTAGCTTCCTGGTCCGCCTCCTGCTCTGGTAATTCAAAAAGGCTGCGGCATGAAGACTGCTCATTCCTGGCTCCAGGGACACCCTCAAACAGCACTTCCCGCCCCGCACCCATCCTGATATTTCCATCCAGGCCACAGTGACTTGCTGTTTGGTACACCTGAGAATGGGAGATCTCTCAAGTGTGTTGAAATAGAAAAATACTAAAATACAAATAACGAGGAACTGCTCAAATTCTCCACCTATGAGAGGGTAATTTACCAAATTCTCCTCATTGGACTTGCTGTCAGGTTGTAGGCTGGATAGTGGATAGGTTTGGGTTACAAAGGGAACAAGGCCTAGAAGTCAGGGATGCCCCAAGAAATGTTAGAGGACCTTCAAAAGGTCCTGATAGGCCCTAAATCTACGACTCCTGTTACGACTTCAGAGATAGTACTGAATCTGTGAAGTCATCAACTTAATCATGAGGAAAACAGCAAATACTAAAAATTTGTAGAAAACGTTACCCTGAATCCTACCACCTACCTAAGAATTCTCATCTACTCTTTCAGACTCTTCATCTACCCATCCAGCAAGTCACATGACAGTGACACCCCAGAATCCTATAGACATATAATAACATATAATAATGGCCATTTTTCATCATTAGCTTACTTTTCATCATTGGGGAAGACTATTTTGTCTTTCCTCAGGGCATCCATGAGTGTTTGTAAAAATCCTGGAAGTTTCTGGTAAATCTATTTTTTAGAAAGAAAAAAAATTAAACTTGGCCTGCAGCCGTATCATTCATTGTAGTTTTCCACCATGACCTATGGTAATATAGAGAGTAGTAATTTTCTAAATAAAATGAACTTTTTTAAAAAACAAAACTTTTATGATTATAAACGTAATTCATATCATTGTAGGGAATTTGGAATATACAGAAGGGAACAGAGAAGAAACAGATCACACATGATCCCACCATTCATTGACCATCATTGTTATTATGTTTTGCTTCCTTCTTTTTTTACCATACAAAGAGCACCACTAACTTACTTCTTCATATTCTTAAGGGAGCAGTGATATAATCTAAAAATTGCTTCTACAGTGAACATAACTGGTTTAGTTGGGGAACAGAATAGTTGATTAGTCAAAAATTGATGAAAGTATGCAATACATAGATAATTGATTTAAAGGATCTGAACATTATAAACTGTTGAATTAGAACTGCAATGTCTTACAAGGCATTTTAGTTTGGTCTTTTTTTTTTAAACAATGCCCACAGGACTCCAAATACAACAATTACATTCTAAACATACTCAATTTTCTTGTTAATGGCAAAACTCCAATAAATAGAATTCTAGTTTAATTAGCTTTACCATATTTTGATGAAGTCAATAGGTAAATTGGTTTATACGCCTTAAAATCATGTATTTCAACTAAAAATGAAGGACGGACAAAAACCCTGAGCAATATTATATCTTCCTCACAAACTTCAATTCTACCTGCATGCTATATCCCAAATCCATTCATTTTTCTCCATTTCCACTGTCACCCAGCCTAACCTGCCTTCCATCTCTTGCTTGAATTACACCAACAATCCCAAGGGGCTCTGCGCTTCCACCTGCACCCTGCTATCATGCATTCCCCACAGGGAAACCAGTGGTTGTTTTAAGGTGCCAATCGCATCCTATCACTCTTTCGCTTCACATCCTCCAAAGGCACTTGGATTTAACCCACGTGTCACTTTGGCCTGCGAGGCCATACACAATCTGGCTGCTGCCTTCTGGTCCTGGAACAGCCTTGATCCCACCTCCGGGCTCTGGCCCTTGCTTTCCCCTCAGCCCGAATCCTCCAGATTTTCCCACGACGGCTGGCTCCTTCTCATACAAGCCTCGGTTCAGACACTATTTCTGCAAGCATTGTCCCTAACCAGCTACTGAACCTTGCCCTCCCACCACCCAGCCCCACCCTACGACATTGCATTACTTTCACGGCGCTTCTCACTATTGAAAATGCTCTTCTGTCTCACCAGCGCATATATAAACTTTACAGGAGGATGAACCATAACTTTCTAACTCTCTATGGTATTTCCAGAACCTAGAAAAGTTCCTGGTACCTAATGAACACTTAATAAATATTTGCAAAACATGAAATGAGTCTATTATGTAAAATCCCTGGTGTATACTTTAAGCTATTATCAGTCATTTTCATCTTATTGTGACTGAATTCCATTCAGATTTTATTCCTTAGAATGGAGGAGAGAAGGAAGGGGATTGCAATGTAGTAAATGGGACGTTGCCTAGGGGAGGATACGGGTACAGGATAGGTTGGCTGCGGCCAGTAAATACAAAGCTCAGCTTCACAATTTTAAAAAGAAAATAATTATGTTCACTGTGGAAGCAATGTTTGGATGATGCATATCCTCCTTTATGAGTATAGAGAAATTAGAGTTAGTTTTTATAATATGTAATTTGTTGTAGTGTCCTACTATGAATTATAGTAATATAAAGAATAGTAACTTTCTAAATACAATAAACATTTTTAAAATACTTTTTTCTGATTTAAAAAAGTTAGTCATGCTCTAGCTGGGTTGTTAAGTTGGTTAAAGTGTCCTCCCAATATGCCAAGGCTGCGGGTTCAATTCCTGGTCAGGGCACATACAATAATCAACCAATGAATGGATAAATAACAATAAATCACTCTCCCTCTCTCACTCCCTTCCCCCTTCCTTTCTGCTTCTCTCCTTCCCTCCTCCATTTCCACTCCCCCTCTCCTTCTCTTTCTGAAAATACACAAATAAATATTTTTTAAAAATTAAGTCATGCCATCGTAGGAACTTTGGTAACTTGTGGGGAGTTTGGTGGAAAGTGGGTACACAATCTGCAGCTGGGGCAGCAAAGACAAACTTCCGCCTCACAGTACTGGCATCGGCCTGCTGGGTCCAGGAACCTCGTGGTTTCATGGGGTTTGTCTCGCCTGCGTTTTTTGCCTGGTCTCACAGCAAATGATTTGCATTCAGGTGCAGTCTGGACATCCCAATGCGCTCTCTTCTTTCTTTGTTTTCCTGCCTTTTACACATACTAAGTGCAGGCAATGATGCCAAACTCACAGAGTTGCTGTGAGGATGTAAAAGGATGACGAGTGTGAAAGATCTTATGTGGAGGCCTGTATGATTCTCAGTATCTTATAGCCTATAATTCCTCATTCCAGCCAGGTGCCTTGACTCAACAGTCTCCCCTCCAGACTGTGTGACCTAAGGGCTCTCCCTCACCTTCAAGGAGGAAGCTTAAGTTCTATCAATCTGTACGTGCTCATTGACCACTCCTGCACACGGTACCTTCCTCTGCCCTGAATTCTCCTTATCTGGATGGAAATCATTGTTCGGGGTCCTCTCCTAACACTTACCTTCGTCTACTTGGTAACAGAAAGAGTGAGAAAAGAGAATATGCATTTGTTCCATGCCTATTAACAGCTGGGTACTTTGCATACATCATTTTACTTAATTTAATCTTGGCAACAACCTATGCAATAGGCAATTATCAACCCCACTGTATAAAAACGGGAAACTCAGAGGAGAAAAATAACTTTCCTAGGTCATAATTGGTTAGTGGCAGAGGCCAAGTTTGAACTCAGAATATGTCTGGCTCCATAGCCAATGCTCTTTTTCCACCCTCATGTTGCTTTCCTGTGTTTGGTAATGAAATTGATTCCAAAATCACATGGAAATCCCTGTCATTATTTTATATCCCCCTTTAATTTCCTGTCTCCCCAACTAGACAGCAAGCTTCTCAAGGGTAAGGACCTATGCCTTTTACTGCATCTGTATGTCTCACACAACGTACACTTTCTTATTCAACAGTCATTTTAGAGTTATGGCACTCCACTCATAATAAAAAATAGCTAGAGGTCATCCAGTGCTTACGCTGTGCCAAGTCAGAAGAAAGCAACAACTCAGAGGCAAAAGAACACAGAGCAGTCTACACAAATAGAAAAATATGTAATAAAAGAGTAGTTTGAAACCTTAATACATCATAATTACATTAAATATAAACAGACTAAATACTACAATTAACAAAAGTTTGTTATACTGGAAAAGAAATCAAAACCCTACTATATGCTGCTTACAAGAAATACATTAAATGTAAGAATTGAGGAAAAATTGAGAGTCAAATGATAGAAAATGATGTATTAAGCAAACAATTCAAAAACAAAGGTATACTAATATTAGACAAAGTTGGCTTTAAGTTAAGCATTATTAAGTATAAAAGAAGACATTTCATGATGAAAAAAGGGTCAACTCTCATGAAAGATATAAAATTACGTATCACCCTGACCAGTGTAGCTCAATTGGTTCAGCATTGTCCTGCAAAGTGAAATTTCATGAGATTGATTCCCCATCAGGGCATGTGCGTGGGTTGTGGACATGGATACTGTTCAGGGCGTGTGGGAGAGGCAACTGATCAATGTTTCTCTCACATATCGATGTTTCTCTCTCTCTCTTTCTTCCTCCCTTTCTCCCCCTCTAAGAATAAATAACCTCTTTTTTAAATTACATTATTATTAGATGTATGTTTCTAATAACAAAACATCAAAAAACTAAAGCAAAAATTGACAGAACTAAAATAGAAATAACTTCATAATCATGGTGAAATATTTTAATATTCTTCCCTGAGTAACTAATAAAACAGTCAAAAATATCAGTAAAGATATAGAAGAATTGAATGACATGTTAACAATATTAACTTAATTGACACATTAGGACACTGTAGCCAAAAGAACAGAACACATCCTTTTCAAGCATATGAAACATTTACCAAAATTGACCACTTGTTGGGACATAAAGCAACTCTGAACAGATTTCAAAAACTGAAATCATACAGAGTATATTTTCAGATGATGGTAGAATTGAGCTAGAAATCAGTAACAAACAATCAAATCCTGGAATGTATAGAAATTATTAAATACACACTAATAAATAAAGAAGGCACAATATCATAAAATATCTTGAATAAAATTATAATTAAAATACACTTCAAAGCTTATGAGATGCAGCCGAAGTGTGGTTTTGGTGGACTCTGCCTAAATACATAAATTAGGAAAGGAAATACTGAAAATAAATTATCCAAGTACCTTCTCAAGGAAATTTTTAAGGGACAACAAATTAAAGAAAATAGAGGAAAGAGAATAATAAAGTTAAGACCAGATATTAATAAGATAGATAGCCTACAATATAGATAATCAACAAACTCTAAGTTGGTTCTTTGAAAAAACTAATAAAACTAATTAACTCTTGCTGTGAACATTAGCTGCCCCCTCCTTCTTGCCCTTGGATGACAGAAGCCATTATTTCTGGAAGGTTATGCTACCCTCCCCCAACGCTCTAACCCCAGGGATGGCAGAAACAACTACCCTCTTTACTCAAACCTTAGAGTCCCAGTGGATCAGGCCAAAGCCAGGCTCTACCTTAGGTTGCTCCTTGTTTTGCTCTTTCCTCTTCCTTATCTTACAACCCTCATTCAGATGGCCTTGCAGGTCTTTCCTGAAGGGTACTCTCAATAAATCACACCAAATCCCTGCCATTGGCTCGTCTTCTAAGAAAATCTAACCTAAAACTGAAATTCAGAAAATCTAAATAATAATGAATTTTAAAAATAAATTTGTATTTACCATGTTCCTGAATTGGAAGACTCGTTATTAGAAAGCTTTCAACCCTCCCCCAAAACTGATCTGTAGATCCAAAGTAATCCCAATCAAAACCCCAGGAAATTTTTTTCTAAAGAAATTGACACATATATTCCAAACTGTATGTGGAAATGCAAAAGGTAAACCATAGTCAAGAAGGTCTTCAGTAAAACAAAACTTCCTTGACTGGTGCGGCTCAGTTGATTTGGCGTCTTCTCACAAAGCAAAAGGTTCGATTCCTGGTCAGGGCACGTGCCTGGGTTGCAGCCCCAGTCCTCGGTTGACATAAGCAAGAGGCAACTGATTGATGTCTCTCTCACACATCAATGTTTCTTTCCCTCTCTTTCTCTCTCCCTTCCCCCTCTCTAAAAATAAATATAATAAATAAAACTTTTTTTTAAATAAAAAAGAACAAAGCTGAAGAACTTAGCCAGATAGCAAGACATATAAAGCTATGGTAATTAAGAGATTGTAGAGAAATGAGGACCTACCAACAGACCCATATATGTATATAAAGAGAGAAACACTGATACATACAAACATTAGCACTGCAGAGTGATGGGGAAGGTCAATTTAGTAAGTAGTACTGGGCCAACTGAACAGGCATATGGACTTCTACATCCTACATATGCAAAAATACATGCCTGTGATGTAGCTCTAAATGTAAAAGGTAAAAGGTATTTCTAGAAAATAACATAGAAGAGTATCTTCATAATCTTTGGGTAAGCAGAGTTTTATTAAACAGGCTCCTTTTATTTAAAAAGCCTTAACCATTAAAAAATGTTGGTAAACTGGTTCGCATGAAATTGAGGAACACCTCTTCATTATGAGATACCATTAAGGGAGTTAAAAAAATCAAAACAAGTATTTTTAAAAAGCAAAAACATAGAATATATCTGAAAAACAAATAATTTTGATGACTTACCCTATGAAGAACTTCTACTAATAAAAGACAATTCAATTTTTAAAAATGAGTGAAAGACATGAGCAAGTTATCTCACAGGAGATGATATCTAAATGGCTAATCAATATATGAAAAAATGTCTAGCTTTATCAGTCATCAAATGCAAATTAAAACTACAAAGAGATCAATACAAGGGCAAATATGTGAAGCAACTGGAATTCTCATACACACAGTAAGTAGGAGAGTAAAGTCACAAAGTCACCTTGAAAAACTGCTTGGCACTATAACTAGTAAAGCTGAACATATATACATACCTTATTACCCAGCAACTCCATTCCCAAGGTATACTCCACTGATATATGTATACAAGTTCAGAGAATACATGTTCAATAATATTTATAACAACAAAATTATTAGTTACCCTTAATAGAAAGCAACTCAAATGTCAACAACCAACAGACTAGATGAATAAGTTGTAGTATATTTATGCAATGAAATACTATATAACAATGGAAATAATGAAACTAGAGCTGTATACATCAATGATAAATGGTTGGGTGACAAAATATGATAGACTACATCCTATATAATTCTAATACATAAAGTTCAAAAACAAGTAAAACTATATTGCTTAGAGATGCACACACAGGTGGTAACACAAAGAAAAGATGTAGCTGACACTCAGAGGACTGAAAATGATGGATGTAATTACCATAAAATTCAGACTAAGAATTACAGCTAAAAGGAGGTTTATTGGGTTGAAAAACAACATACAGATGACACTTCTGGTGATGCTAGTTTCTTGACTGAGGTATTGGTTACATTTTGATTTATGTGTTCACTTTATAATTATTTATTAAATCATGTATTTTCTCTATTACGGTAACTTTAAATATTATAGAATTTCAAAAAAGAAACAAAAGTAAATGGGAAGTTTGTATCTGAATTGTTAAATAACTATGGTTAGGGAATTTGTTATAAATTACTTAGCACAATATAATAGATGATCAGTTAATAGTTATCTTAAAATATTCAGTTGTCTAGAACCAACAGAAAATGTCTTATTTGTTAAATCCTAAATTACTCAGCATTCTGTATTTTAGATTGTAGAAGGGGTTCCTGTGTTGAGTTGAAACTTAGGAAGTACAGGCATTTTCAAGATTCTGTGATTCTGTGAATTGGCTATCCCAGAAATAATGAGCTACCTTTCCCTGAAATAGTTAACCAAAAAAGATTCCACAAGAAGACAGTTGAATAAAAGCGCCCCTAGGATGCCTTCCAACATTAGACAACAACTTAAATTTTGGGGCTATGTACTCCTTCTAAGAGTCTCTCTGCTCTCCTACCCCCATCCTCCCTCTCTCCTTCACTCTCATTCCTTATATGGAAGTATGACTATAAACAGTTGAGGACTGAGCTTGAAATAAAATTATAAAATTAGGATAAACTACACAACAGATTAAAAAACTACATCTTGTTGCCCAATTCCTTATACCTTATTTTATTGGCAAGATTGTCTTCTCTACATGGGATACTGTATAGCATCATTTGGCAGCTTCCTTGAATTCTCTAGAGAATTCATGGTTTCTTATCATAAAACTATGAAAGATGTATGACTAACATTCATAGGACTAAAAATGATGCACAAGAGGTTTGTTTTCACTTTTAAAAATGAAAATAATAAATAAAGCTAAATCAAGCCTATTAAAAAATGTAAAAGATAAGAAGTAAAGCTTTGGCTCTTAATAAGCCACTCAATTTATTAGAAGAAACTAAAAGCAATGCCACTCTGGCTGGTGTGGCTCAGTGGGCTGAGCACCAGTCTGCAAACCAAAAGGCTGCCAGTTCGCTTCCCAGTCAGGGCACATGCCTGGGTTGTGGGCCAGGCCTCCACGTGGGTGCATGCGAGAGGCAACCAATCAATGTTTTTCTTGCACATCAACATTCCCCCCCTCTCTTTCTCCATCCTTTTCCTTCTCTCTAAAAAATGAATAAAGTCTTTTTAAAAATAATAATAAAGGCACTACCAAATCCAAAAGCCATTGTGGCCTCCTCTGATAGCAACTAGCTAATAACCTGTCTTAGGTTAGAATAACTTAGAAATATATAAAACTAGTTAGGAAAAGGAATGTGGTTAATACATGTGTGTGGAAACATGTGAACATATTGTGAAGATGAGTAAGAGACTCACCTTTAACAAGGGATAATTGATACTTGCAGTCCACATGTTGGTAAATGGAGCTTCTAGAATAATAGCATCAACTGGGGATCCTTGAAAATAATAAAAAAGATATAATTCACCTATCATATCTAAATATCACCTTCACTATATAAGGAGTACTCAAGGTCTTGTAGATGAACTACCCGCATCAAATCATTTGTGAAGCTTATTAATAATGCAAATTCCTGGACCCATGCCAGGGCTGCTAAATCAGTGAGATTTTTGTGGAGCCATTACCAAAAGAAAAATACCAAAGAGTCTGAGCTGACTTTCCCCTCAAAGCAGTTGAAATTTTGAAAACAACAGTGGTAGCTTAGAGGCTTAGAACTAGACAGAATTTTCAGCATCTTCACGGGACCAAAAGGACAAAATTAGACCTCAGGATCTAACAAGGCAAAAGGCCTTAGTACATTTCTCAGGCTTTTTGTTGTGACTTCAAAGGATGACACCTTGGGAGTAGTGGTGAACTAGAAATAGACCAGCCTAAAAGCAGCTCAATATCTGATTGGATTTATGGTAGGTGATCCCTGCTACTATAACTTTCTTTCAGGAGAAAAACAAATTCCTTCTAAACAAAGATAACTTACCCCAGCCTCAAATCATGTCTACAATTTTCCATAAACAATGTCTAGCACTTAATTAAAAATAGCTGGACATAGAGACAAAAATAGCCTTCCCTCCAAAATGAAAAAAAGCCCATAATACAAAAAGACCAACAAAAGATCTAGATATTGGAGTTATCATATATAAAATTTAAAATAATTTAACAAATAGTAAAATTGTTAAATTTTTAATAATTAGAGCATTGCTATAATGATATCAAAGTGTTAAAATTCTCACATTTAAAATTATTTACACATATTTGCATACATGCATTACATACATGGACACATAATTTAAATATATATTTAAATGATTAATATATTCAAGAAATCAATGACAAAAAAAATTTGAGCAGAAGGCTATAAATTCTATAAAAAGTAATCAAATAGAAATTCTAGAACTGAAAAATACAGTTTAATTGAAATTAAGAAATCAATAGACTGGCTAAATGCCAGATTAGAATCAGCTGAAAAGAATTAGTGAACTGTATAATAAACCAAAAGAAAATATCTAAACTGGAGCACTAAGAGAAAAAAAGTCTGGAAAACCCAGAAAAAGACATAGGAGGGAGAGAAGACAAGAAAGGGGCAGGCACAATATTTGAAGATACAAGGACCAATAATTTTCCAAAATAGATTAACATCAAGCTGCAGAGTTCAGATGTGCTATAAACCTCAATCCGAATAAGTACTAAGAAATCCACACCTAGAAAAATCACAGTAAAACTGCAGAAAAACTAAGGCCAAAAGAAAATCTCAAGAAGAGTCAGAGGAAAAAGCAAGCACTGTCTTCAAAGGAGCAACAGTAAGACTGCAGCTGACTTTCTACTGAAACAGTGAAAACCAGAACAAGGTGTTGAGATAAAATTACTGCTAACCAAGAATTCTATGCAGTAAAAATATCCTTCAAACATGAAGATAAGATAAAGACATTTTCAGACCAAAACTGAGAGACTTCTTTACCAATAGACAGGAGGAATAAAAATCCTAGATGGAAACAGAGAACTACTGAAACTACTAAAGAGCAAAAAAAAGAGATGAAATCTAAATATTGACTTTATAATATAAAAATAATATTTTATGGAGTGTGCATAGGGAAAATTAAAATACATGACAGCAAGAGTTCATAAGGGGCCAAGGGTACAAATGGAATTAAAGTGTTCCAAGGTCATTGCTTATCCAGGAAGTGAAGTATTCATTTTCATGAGAATTTAGTTCAGATAATATAGCACTGTCAACACTGTGAAGGAAGTGATAGAGAATTATGAGAGCTTAGAAGAGCATTGAAACAATGTTGAGTTTGTTTACATAAGTAATTAAGATTGTGACTAGCAGGTGACTTGTTTTAAAGTGTTTACATAACTCAGCCTGACCTGTATTGCCAAGTAAAGATTCAGATATGATGCCAGAGAGCACAAGCTTCTAATGCACAGGAAAATCACCTTGTCCTATTCACAGAGATTCCAGTTCATGAAAATAGATCCAGGAAACCTGGATTTTAAAAAAGCACTGCAGGAGATTCTGATCCAGGCAGTTCTCAGTACATTTTGGGAAATGCTGACACAATTATTACATAAGGCTGCAGAAAGCAAGCCCTGCCTATTATTTCTTGGGTATTATTTTCCTCTCCTGTAATTCAAATTACTCTATAATAACATTTATTATCACTTGACAATGAGAGATCTTTCAAAGGTAATTTTAACTCCTTAGTATTTATTTTAAATTTCATAATCTTGAAAAACAGCTATTGTTTTACATTAAATAGAGAGAAAAAGGAAAGTTTGTTATGCTCTCAGAAACTGGCTAAAGTTGGGGTGCATTTGGTATCTCTGGGGTGCAAGGTGCCCGATAGCCTCTTGACTGTTCTTAGTTTCCCACCTCAAGCAAGAAAATTATACCATGTAATCATTTTATAGTACCTTTCTCTTCTAGTGCTCTTGCAGCATTTGTTGCAACTCTGTAAAGCAATGAAAGTTAGTACATATGTGAAACAGTGACTTAACAGTCAAGTAAATAATACAAACTGCAACACCCGGGACAAGCATCTGATGAAAGCTCTGGAAGCTCTGGTTAGACGGTGCACATAGACACGAAATTTTACACAGGATTTCAAGGGGCCCCCCTGACCCTGACTTAAGAATCCTTTTCTTTAAAACTCTCAAGGAGAGTTCTGGAATGGGCTTCAGTGTCACGGATAACCATGGAGCTGAACGGACCCTCCCTTGTTTGACAAACAGGGACACTGAGAAGGCAAGGGCTGTAGACACATGCAAGAAGTGAGAGAAACCAGACAAGAGTCCCTGACTCCTCGACATTGCTCCTTCCAGTGCCCACCGCTGCCCGAAGCCCCCGGGAGGTGGAAGAGCGGAAGCAGGACCCATCTTCAGACCCCACTTACCCTGTTCCCAGAGAATGGCCCCAGAGGCACACGGGGGTGGCACCGCTTCTTGCCTTGGTCCACTCATAGACACAAATGGCATCCGCCGTCAGTCCCTCCTCCGTGGGCTTACCTGTAGAGTCCCCGAACCCTGGCAGCAAGGAAAGGCAAACACAGCATCACCACCTCTGAAGTGAGGCATCGAAAGCCTCCTGCTTCTTGAAAAATTTTTGTATACTGTTTTTTGGGTTTTGTGGTGTAAGTTATTTTATTCTCATTTATTCTGTTACAGTGGTCCCAATTCTTCTCCCTTTGCCTTCTTAACACCTACCTCTGTAGTCAACAGACAGGACGTGAAAGCCACCGTCACTCAGCACCTAGATGGCAAAGGAGCTGTTATCACTTTAACTAGAAGATGTAAACAGAAGAGGTGTCATAACCTCCTCAACACCTCCATACCCCCAGCTGTGATGGCTCAATCACTAGGGAAAAGATATATTTTGGAAATCTGGCATTTGATTTCAAGCTTGAGACGATCGGGCTCAATGGGGAGGAAGTGATGGACATGGCAGCCAAGCAGGGTCACCCGGCCTGGGCCACTCTGTCGCTCTACCACTCACCAGCTGTGCGGCCTTGGGCAAGCCACTCAACATTTAAATATGTCAACATTATTCTGAAAAGTGAAAAACAATGGCAGCTGCCTTCAGGATTGTCAGAAGATTACATGAGATGACGTATTAAAATACCTTGGTACATAGTAAATGTCTTTTTTAGTGAATCCCCTTGAGAATAAAAACTCAACACAGAATTGTAGTAGAGGTAATTAAATAATGGGAAGATAATTATATTAAATAAAGACATAAAGAGTTAATATCAATCAAAAATAAAGAGATCATTAGATTCAATCAAACCACTGCCAAGCCCCATGTAAATAAATGAGGAAAGAATACGGAAAACATAACTTTAAATGAAGTGAATTATAAAAGTAGACAAAGAGAAGAGAGAAAAAAGGACATAATTTACTGCACAGACACTTTTACAACTAAATCCTCACAATGGTCCTAGAAGGTAGGTATTTTCCCCATTTAACAGACAAAGAAACTGAGCCTTGAAGGGTGTGAGTAATGGGTTCATGGCCGGCCCCCCAGGGGGCTAGAGGCCGAACCCAGATTCACAGCTGGGCCTGGGTCTGACCACGGACTGTGCTTGCTCTCCCACAGCACAGAGGCGGGTGGCTGTCTCTCATCAGGAACTTTTAAATACAAATGAAACTAATAATGAGAAAATAAATGTTAACTTGTTATTATCTATTTAAACTACACTCACTCCAAAGGGAAAAAAAAGGTTATCTAAGAAACAGGGCAGTTAAGCATCCAGGGAAATGGGAGTATGTGTGTGTAGTCTGTGACGCTGTAGATGGAAGGACCACTTGACGATACAGCTCAAGAACGACAACAGCAACAGATTCTAAGAATTTATCTCTAGGAAAAAAATTCCTAAAGAAGAATAAGCTAAATTCATAAAGTTTTCTGTAATGACTCTGTTGAAAAGAAATCACCCATGAAAAAGAGAAATTGAAGAGCTAAGGATGTGTGGTCAGGCGGGGAGGAGATGACTGGGGATTGTGATACCCAGCATCTGCCCACGGGAAGGAGCCTTCTCATACCTTCCCCACCCACCCCAACTACCACAAGGATGATCTGGCCCCTTTTCACACCTACACCTCCAATCCTTCGCCCTCCTGTGCACATAGGGAACATACAAGTCAACTCTGCCAAGAGTGGGAGGAGAAAAAAATACATGTTCTCACAGAGATCAGCTTCACCACCATCCCACGCGGGAAGTGCAGAGAGGGGGGTGCGGGACGGCCAGCAGACCTAAAAATGATTAGACATCACCATCCCAGGCAAAACTGCATCCAGCCCCCACTGTGCCACCAGAGTCAGCTGTGAGAGGCAGAGAGTGAGGGCGAGAGGAGCTTCCTGTCTGAAACAGGGAGGGAAGATGAAGAAGGAGCTGGGGATTCTGGGCCTGCCAGGATCCTGGGCTCCACTCATGCTGTTGATCAGGGAAGAGCTGAGGTGGGCGCTGGCACAGGAGAGGAGAGATCAGGCCCTGATCAGGGAGCTGGCACAGGAGAGGAGAGATCTGAACAAGCGGCCTGGTCACCTGCATCAAAAACTGACGCAGCTGGAGTGTGGGAGAGGGCACACAGAGAGCTTGCTGACCAACTCTGAGTCAGGAGTCAGAGGTGGTGAAGGGGAAGCCTGCCATCGCCCTCACATTGGGAAGCGCAGGGGCTGCCCCAACAAACTGAAGCCACGTAGCGGGCTCGTGAGAACAGCAAAGGGGGGCACCACCCCACTCTGCAGGGCCTTTTATGGAGCTGAAGCCAGGGCCTGCATGACTTTTAAAAACAGACATTCTAGGTCTTTATCTTATATCACAAAAAAAAGGTTGATTCTTGTAGGAGCGACTTTCACACTTAATGGATCCCCTCAACCCATCCCCCAGCCCTCAGAAAAAACAAATAAACAAATCTTCCATTCCATCTGTTAATGAAGGTAGTAAGCTCATGTAAGTGTTTTGGGACTCAGAGATATTCACAGCTATTTTAACCCCATGGCCAAAGTAGGAAGAAAGGCCACCCATGGGAGTCTGGGCCCCAGACACCAAGCCCTCTCCGGGGAGCTCTCAGTAGACAACACACTGAAGGCTGAGGGTGGTCTTAGGGCCATAGCCCAGAAGAGAATAAGTGGAGACATAAAATCGGTGCCTTGTGGCCCCTTCAGACATACCTGTACTAGATTAAGCCTGTGAGGTGCTGCCCTGTAGAAAAGGTTAAAAAAAAAAAAAAAAGCAAGATTTAGGAACTGGGATGACAAATTCAATAAAAATCACTGTCATGCTGCTGGCATTTGATCTCACATGTTTCTTTGTCAGGTTACAAAAATAAATAACTAGAAGAAAGGGAAGTGGGCGTGTCAGGGAGAATGACTGATGGACCCCCCTGCCGCTGAGCTCCTCTGCTTCTCGTCACAGGCGTTTGATGAAGAGGCATTCAAATCCATCTCCTTACACTTCTACACAGCAAAACTTATTTCTAACAATACTTTTAGAAGCTAAAGGAAAATAAGTTCCAGAAAGCGGCTTTTTACAACAAAGGATGATACAGTCCCAGTCACTAAACCGAGATCTGCCGGGAGCCTGTCCACTATACCACGCAGTGCAAGATGGAGGGAAGGAGAGAGACTCACACTCCTGGAGGTTCAAGAAATATTTTTTTCCAAAGTAACCTCCCATTTGTCCTCCTTTCCGCTCAGTACTACTGACAGCAAGTTGAGACCTCCGGGCAGGGGACAGGAGGAAGCCGGGGTTAGCCCCAGAGCCAGGAAACGTGCAATAACTGATGGCGATGGCAGGTTCACACAGAGGGCAGACATGAAGGGGGGATCCACGTGATCCTTTAAACAAGTGCACTGTAACACCATGCCCAAGTCTGCACTCACAGAACAATGCTAGACAATGTTGAAAAATGCTGAATTCATAGGCAATCTCTGTAAATGTGACTCTAAAACGGACTCTTCCAGAAAGCCGCTTGAGCAAAGGCAAGTTTTGAGAAAGCCGTCATCTGACAGAAAAAGACAGTGAGAAAAAGAGACGTAGGCAAGGGAGCCAAGGGGCAGATTCCAGAGCTTGCCACTTAGTTTGAAGTGACCCTCCAGAGACAGAGCCCAGTCTGTGGGTCTGTGAGGCACCGCGCCCCTCCCCCAAGCAGACCCGGGCAGTCAGAGCTGATCACCATCACCCGCTGTAGTCACAGGCCCACTGAGGGCTCTGGCAGCACATCAAAGCAGAGGCAGACCTCTGGGAGGTGGTCTTTGTTACAAAGCAAGGTTGGGACCACAGAGAGTAAAGCTGAGGCATCAGCATTCTAGGCTAGAGCTGGTCAGAATTCCAGGTGGTCTCTCATAGGAAGTCCACACCACTGATTAATAGGATGCATGCTGACTGAAAGCACCTTCATGTATTTTTGTGAAAGACACCACCGATATTGAAATTGCTCTTCCTGCCCCCATATCTCATGCCTGTTCCCTTTCCCATCATCCATGGTGTCAATCTGCCGTGTCAGACACTCTTAGTAGTGAAGGGAACAACTGTTTTCTTGGAAACCAGTATCTAAATTGTGGAAGTTAGTGTCTCTCTCAGTTAAGGATCCACATTATTCTCCATATAGAATATATGGTTTGTTTGTTTTTTTAAGAGAGTTTACTGCCAGAACACTGTGAAATTTCAACAAAGGAAAAATATATGTGGAAGCATCTTACAAAGTTAGATGAAAACCAATCTTTGCTTTCCCTCCCCCATGGAGATTAAATGCTCTGTCTTTCTCTTTTAAAAAAAAGCCTAAGCAAAGGCACTGACCTGTGTTCTGCACTGCCATGAAGATAAACAATAATTGGGTTGCCATCCTGAAGGGCTGCTTCATACCAGCAACGGCCCTTCCCCTTGGCCTCTTTCCCCCGGCAGGCAGGAACTGTGTGCCTGAAGAGAAAGGAAGGTTTTTAACAAATATGGACAGAGAGAAGAATTCTCTAATCTTGCCAAAGTCTGCAACACGCCTTATGCCAGATAGATACATAGATAGATAGATATAGATAGATAGACAGTTTATATAAGTATATTTTATATAAATTTACATATATAAATGTTTACCTAAGTAATAAATGCACATGGTAAACATTAAATATAATACAACAAAGCATCCTGTAATGAAAACCCCCGTTGCTCTGCCTCATCTTCCCCAGGCATGGAGGCAACCCCTTTTAACCATTTACTGTTTTAGTCCTTCTGACTCCCACACCTAGTAATCTTCCAACACTGCAATTCTTAGGTGCAATCCATCAAAATACAGTTCATTGAGTGGAAACAAGTA
The DNA here is from genome assembly GCF_021234165.1 of Pteronotus mesoamericanus. Taxonomy (NCBI): domain Eukaryota; kingdom Metazoa; phylum Chordata; class Mammalia; order Chiroptera; family Mormoopidae; genus Pteronotus; species Pteronotus mesoamericanus. The sequence goes on from NW_026555078.1 coordinate 35,349,957, forward strand.
AAAGATAAAAGATATTTCCCACGTGCTATTGGTTTGATTTAACAGCCAAACTGTAAAGAATGTAAAGGGAAATCCATTTAGGTAGGAGGAAGAAACTTTAACATGAAGCTAAGCTATTCTACTCAAGAAACCCACTGACTTTGTGATTTTAAATATCTGTCTGAGCATCAGTTCCTTTACCTTGTAAAGCCAATGAATAAACCCGGAAAATATAAACACTGCCATTTGACATGTCCTAAGGTGACTTGCAGAACTGGCCACATGATGACAAGTCTTCAGGCCTCTCAATCTTTAGAGGCAGAAAGTGAGCCATCAAACCCCAGAGCCTCTATCCTGAGAAGACAGGCATCACTGCTAGCGGGGTGAGCTGGCCAGAGAGGTGACCCACCAAACCAAGGACCGATGGGGTAAGTGCAAAGGATAAAACAATTTTCAAATTCCAGCAATCTTAGCTGAACTGTACACTACAGTATGGGAAGAAGTTTGTGAATCTGTATTGGGTCCTAAACATTCCATGATCACATGTTTAGACTCGGGGAAATGAAATATAAAACAGCACCGGAAAATTGGCAGCCAAGGAAAAGGAATAGAACCAAACAGAAGAAGATATTGAGATAAACTTAGTGGAAAAGACAATAGAATGCTCATGACTTCATTTGATAAATATGTATTAAGTGTCAAGCACTGTGCTAAGCAATGAGGACCCACCAACAAAGTCACTAATGGAAGACATAGTCTTGTAAGGAAAGCAAACACTAACCAAATAATCACACAAACATTATTAAATTACAGTGGGAATAAATGCCATGAGGGACAAGCACAGGTTGCCACTAATTTATGTCTAAAATGGGGATGAGGAAAGGCTTCCCTGAAAATTGCCAATCTGAGACCCAAATTATGAGCAGGCAATTAGTTAAGTGGAAGGTGGGAACAGAGGGAACAAAGAGATGGAAAGAATCGTTGCAGCCAGAGAGCGTGGCACGGTGCGCGAGGAGGCCAGTGCGTCTGGAGCAGAGTGGAGAGAGGAGCGTGGAATAAGTCCAGGGGAGGGGCCGGGGCCAGGCCCGTCAGGCCTGGTGAAAGACCCAAAGCCCAGAGCAACACCTAGAAGCTGCCACCCTCCAAAAGAAAGTTCCTGAAAAGCAAATTGAAGCAGGTCAAATATCAATACAAGTGAAAAGTGTATGGAAGAGCCTCCAGGTGCCTCCAAGGAACACCAATCTCTCCACAGGTGAGTAGCACAGCCCTGCTCATTCTCGCCCTTGTAACATGAAAACCGAGTTCACCGAGCAACCCAGTGTCCAGTCAGTGCACTCACCAGACTCCCAGAATCACCCCAGGTTCAACTTTGATATAGAAGTTCGCTGTGTGAGGTATCTTTGACTCTGGTTCCTTTAAATCCACAAGAAACGGTGCTTTGACTAGAAAGTAGGAATCATTATCACTCCTAGAATCAAATCCCAGGCTTTTTACTCACAATCAAAAAAAAGGTAATTAACCTCATGGGTAACATGTTTCTCAGTTGCAAGCTACTACACGAAATTCTTAGCAAAGTATTTTATTTTATAAACTAAGACTAGCCTACAGAAGGGTTGGCCAAAAAAATTCTAAAGCTAGATTTCAAAACAGCACCAGTGTGTGGTAGGTAGTTCATAATAGAATTGATTCAATCCTTATGTTTATCTCAAGCTAAAAGCAAAGGAGACCATTCCTCTGAAAAGATAAGAGGACCTAGAAACAGGTAATGAGTGTTCTGCTGTTGTCAAGTGTTACTTTTTAAAGTGAAACCTAATTATTAGCCATAAGCCATGAAATGTCCAGGATAAACAGGCACCTGGGGACATGCAGGTGAGAGCATTACCCATGTACTGGAAGGGCCACCTAGTACATTGACTAACACCGTGCTCAGTAGAAAAGACATGGGAAAATAGAGTTCTGCCATCAGCATCTCTCTCTCTCTCCCCACCCCCCCTTTCTTGATATAGGTAAGAAGAGGAAGTGAAAAAGAATGCAATAGGCAGTAAAAACATCTACATTAACAGCTGATTTGAAGACTGAGCTTCTGAATTGGAACCCTTCCCACAAGGCTGTGGTTTTCTATTTCCAACAGATTGGAAGGACTCATGCTAGACCCCAAAGCCAATAGTGAATTGGTTTCAGACCATTTAACTCGAGCCACAATTTTATAGCTGACATCTATTTTTTCTTGTGCCACGATGTTAAGGACAGTAAATTCTTATTTGGAAAAAATTATAGGCAGATTCATGAAGGGTATATACTTACAAAAATTAAAATAAACTAGCATGTCCATCAGAGGAGGGAAAATGTGTTCTTTTAACGATTTACTAGTAAAGCTGCGGTATTGAGCGGCAATTTTTCTTCCAAGTATTTCACAGCGCTGCGGAATACATCTGCAAGATATTGTGAAACAAACAAGGTGTTCAAAAATCAGTCCAGGTTTTGTCTTGGTTTGTTTTTTTTCTTAAGGCCCAAATAAAATTTCAGAGATTAACACAGGGAATTACCGGTAACTTGGCCTTTAAGTATTTACAGAACTGAATGTAATCAGGGCAGATCAAGACTGCGCAGGTACTAAGGGGGAAATGGGTGAGCAAAGCAATAAGGCGGGGCCCCAACCAGCTGCTGAAAAGGCCCAAGAGGGACAGCACAGGAGGAGAGGGGACACGGATGCACCGGAGTCAGGCTTGTTCTCTCACCGAAGCCCCACAGAAGGACCCCAAAGCCGTCAGGAGCCGGGAATCGACTTAACAGTTGCCACAGTTTTTAATCATATCATAATTCAGTGCTGTTTGTGTTAGCTATTATATTATTATTATTAGTCTAAAGCATTGAGCAAATAAACACCAGATCACCACCCTTCTGACTGGGTCTTAAGAAGAAATGAGCCAATAAGGGAAAACGCCCACTTCTGATGTGACATCCCTGGTGAGAGGGACCATGAGAAGTGGGGTGGGGAGGGGGGGAGGGTCTAGAGGTTGGCGACAGCAGGGCTGGGTCTGGTCAGGGAGGGACACAGTGGGGCCATGCACATATTGTCTATGCCACTGTTCCCATGACACAAACCACCTAAACTGGGAGCCAGCGGCAGACAAGAGGGATCACTGACGTCACCCTGTCTCCAGCCACATCTCTCAGAAGGGTTCAGTGTCTCTTACCTTTGAGAAGCGAGGGATGCAGGATGCCAGTGTGAACACCTCCTGCCTCCAGTTTTTGTCCCCATCATCCATTAAATAAATCCATTTCCCTATGGTGAGCAGTCAGTGTGAAGACCGCTCAATGCAATCAAATTGGGAGGCTGAGGAGCTACCGAAAAGCATTTTTGATGAACTCTTTCCCCTGCCTTGACTTCGCTGCCAGACCAGGGGCAGTTTAGAAGATAACTATTATTACCTGTACTTTGCAAGTTAGAAGACTGAAAAGTTAAGTAATCTTCCCGAGGTCACACAACCAGTGAATGGCAGAGCCACATGTAACCCAGGCCTGCCTGGCCCGAGTTCTTGAAGCCCTCCAGTGCGCCGTCTCACTCCTGGCAACTTCACCGTGCCACCCACACAAGCAAAAATGAACCCTAAGGACGAGACTGGTCTCTGGCAAAATTCAGCTCCTGGAGAAGGTTGTTTCAGACCCCTTTCTCCCTTCGGCTCCCTTGACGCTCTCAGGGTCCCTTGCTCCTTCCTGCTTTCTCCCCTCTCCCTGCTCCTGTGTTCGCAGGAGCCTTCTGATATCAAAGTATCAAAGAAAGACCTCTAAACAAATTACCCTCAAGTGTTAATAACTTAAAAGTCAGAGCGCTTATATATGTTCGGAAGAGGCGTGAAGGGAGAAGATAATGAATCTCTGATGAATTTCCAGCAATTCTGCAGGGAGTGGAGAGGACATGTGGGCTATGGGTCATGAATAGCTCTTTGAATACATTGGATATGGGCAATTGCCTACTCGTCAAATGAGCAAGAAAGCAATGAAAATCCCTATTGCATAATACTTTAAAATAGCCTCCATGAAGGTGGTAGGAAGGAGGGGACACTGTTGTTCTGATTTTAGAGATAAAAATACCAAAACCCAGGAAAATCACTTTGAGCCACAGATCAAGCCAAAATGGGCAGAACTGAGCACAATCTGAATTCTTCTGCTTCCTTCAAGTTGGCCAGTGCCAGCTCTCATTCTGCTGATTCTCAGAACTCAGGCTGCCCTGCCTGTTAGGCTCCTGCTAAGTTTTCTTTGAAGGTAGCGGGGTGTTTAGGAGGCAGAGGCAGTAGAAGGAAATATCTTCCCGTTTTTAAAGAATAATTCATACAGGGCCCTTCTCACAAATAGCTCAAGGCACTTCTGTGAGAAGAGAACAGAGTGGCGGGACCCCTTGGAGCTTGCGCAGCGGCTTCTTTTAACTAGGAGATTGTTAATTTGACTTCCCCTAGATCAGTAGGGGATCAAAAGTCACCAGTGGCTAATAGACCTTATTTAAGCAGAGGGTGCAGCTTCAGCCCACTCTCTGCTAACGGTCAGCCACATCAAACAGCCACTTTGATGCTCTGGTGTTCCTTCACCTGCTTTTTGATCAGATGTGCCTGTAACTGCATAGCATCCCCGGTGGAGGGGCGGTGCCCACAGAGCCGAACTGGATGATTCTTACTGGAGAAGCCTGGTGGAGCCTGAGGTGCCACAGGGCAAATTGTTTGCGCTTCATGCTTAGAGGTATCTACAAACCCACTTTGGGACGAGACTGGTCTCTGGCAAAATCTAACCATATTTGGCAAGGCAACTATTCCAAATATTTAGACATGGCGCACACAACATCTGTGCCCATTCATTCAGCCAACATGCATCAATCACCAAGCAGCAAGTTACATCTATGTCCTCCCCTCTTCTTTCCTCGCAACCAAATCTTCCCCTTCTTTCACATCCACTCAAGTGTCTCTTCTTTGCCAAAGCCTCTCTAGACAGATCTTCCCATGGTGACCTTTCTTCTCTTTTCACCTCTCCTACTAATTATAATCAAGGCCTCAGTTTGACCTTTAATTGTGGTCTGATTGTTTTCTCGTCATTAGCCCTGTCTTTCCAACATTATGCCAGGCCCCAGATGACAAGAACCACATGGCATATAATGCTGTTCCTATATTCCACTCCATCCACTCAGCACAGGGCTGAGCTCCATAAATATTGTTGATCAACAAGTTGAAACTGAAAGGAAAGGTGCACAGCAAGCCCTCCATACTATGTGCTGACCTCAACTAACCTGGCTCCAAGAAACGAAAGGGACCCAGGATCCAGGACACTGGATACCAGTCTGGGCCTCAGCCTCAGCATGTTAAATTAGATTAGTAATGTTCTGCTCGAAGATATGCGCTATTATTTTATTCCTTCAGGAAGCTCCTCCTGAAACTTGTTTTTTAGTAATTAGTAAGGCAAGTAGTAGAGGGTTCCCAACTCCCCATCTCCCGCTCCATTATCAACAACAAAGTGAGTTGTTCTCTAAAAGCATGAACTGCATCTTTGATTCTCTGCCAAATAAATGTTAAATAATCAGCCATCAGCTCTACAGAAAGCACGAAGTAGAAGGTCAGTCAATGCCAGCTTTCCCAGAACAACTGACTGTATCAGGAGGCAAATGCCCGGGAATGAACAGTGCTGTCAGTCAGGGTATTCTGACGGGTATTCGGATCCAACACAGAAGGGGGCGTGGGCCCGCCCTGCTGGGCCAGGGGACAGCTGTGTTCTGCTCCCTGCTCTCAGCCACAGAAGGAACAAGAAGACAGAAGGTGGACATTTGTCTTCACCACTCAGGCATTCCCAAGTGAAGTCTCCTTTGTCTGGGTGCGATTATTGGATATTTTGTAATGAGAAAAAAATTAAACAAAAACAAAGGTAAACAAAAATGCCAATACATTCCCATACCAACAAAACGAAACAAGATACCCAAGTGCCTGGGTTCCGGGGCTCCAACCAATACCTGGCTGCAATACATACAAGACTGGTAATATATTGCTGGTGGATTCAGGTAGCTTAAGATTATTGCTTAAGTCAAGGATTCATGGGAAGAAGAAAATAAAAAACGCATTGATATAGACATTTCAGATTTAAAGGATGTAAGAACGTAGCACAGGCGATGTCAGGTTATGGTTTCAAGGTACTATTCCCCTTCAGCATTATGGAAGGGTGTTTGTTCTTCAAATACCTTCCAGAGAGTTCACATTCTGGGAGCTAGCTGGCTTTCCGGTCCGTTTCCATCTACTAGGTGACCTGAAGGGATGCCACCCAAGGCTACAACAGAGATTTTTATTGTCACTATCATTATTTTTTTTTTTTAATCCACCCTGAGTATTAGTGGAATGGTCAAGGCAGAAGAGAGATTGTTACAGGAACCTGAACCATCTTTCTGGAATCTCTATTTCAGAAGCTCCAAAGGGATCTAAGTTCCTAAAAAATCAAAGCTGGTAGTTTCGCCAGAGTAGGGGCCGAGGCTGAGGACAAGGCGGCATCCAAAGAGCCCGAGGTTCACAGAGCTCTGGGGCCTCTGAAGCCCCCGCCCCCCATTTGGCAATCCCAGGGCCTGCTCTGGGGCCCCAACGCCGGCCTCTGTGCCCTGGTCACCTTCGTAGCCTTGTCTCCGCTCGGCCCCTCCCTCGGCCCGGTCGCCGAGCAGCCCGAGCTGTCCCTGAGCTCCTAGGGTGGACAGGGGTCCTGGCCGCGGGCAGCGCGCACTCACCGCACGTTCCGCACAACCATGGCCCACCAGGCGGCCACGCAGTCCTCCGCGTTCGCCTCCATCCCGCGCAGTGTTCCGAACCGCCGCCGCGGAAGCTGCCAGGAGCCAGGAGCCAGGAGCCAGGAGCCAGGAGCCAGGAGCCAGGGGCCGCGCCGGGGCCGCGCCCCGCCCGCCCCCGCGGTGTCCAGCCCGCCCTCCAGCCCCGGCCGCGCCGCAACCTGGCAGGGCGGCAACCGCGGGGCGTGTGGGCTGGGGAGGCCAGGGTGGCCGACCCCACCGCAGGAACAGGACGTGGCCTGAGGGTGGACTTCGCGCTGCCGGAGGGCACTGTCCCCTCACGCGCACACAGTACAATAGAAACAGGTTTCCCGTGCTCATAATCAATAAGCTGTGCACAATTTTATTTTCTATTTTATTTTATACATTTGTGTATGTGTGTGCACGCCCTTTATCACTATGGTAGTAATTTAAAAAGTTTGATGGTCATACCTGTAGAAGATCTTCATGAAGAATAAAAGCTTTTTTTCTACTTTGACTCCTCTTTGATTTTCTTTCTCCCTTTCTTTTCTTTTTCTGAAGCATCTCCATCCCCCTTTACCCTCTCTCTCTGTCCCTCCCTCTCTCTCTCCCACTTTCTCCCTCTCTCTCTCTCTCTCTCACACACACACACACACACACACACACACACACACACACACACACACACACACACCCTGTCATCATTACTGCACAAGGAACTTATTTGGCTCCCTTGGTTAATGGTTTATCTGTCCAGAGGTTATGAACTGCATAATTATTCTGTGTCCAGAGTGAACACCTTTTGGGTGCTTTGTTGCACAGCATGTATCAGAACCTGACCTTGCGTCAGGAGGTCACACCTTGAAAGGTTTGGCAGGATTCAGGTTTACAGAATGCATTGTCACCAGCAGCAGGAACTGTCCTCCAGCAGAGCTGCTCCAGGGAAGCCCTGGGCCAAGTGCAGGGCCAAATGTCTGACAAGAGGGAATGGGGTTCCATTGGAAGCTATTTGATGCCGGCATCAAGTCTTCATATCAGAAACACGCTGCAACCTCCCGAGAGGGAAAATGTGAGGTTTCATGATGCCTGTGCTGTTCGAGCTTTGCCATCTGGGCAGAGGACACAGCAGGGGACAGCCAATCCCCAGAAAGCACACAGGGACCCATCTGTGCGAAGGGAGCAGGCCAGTCTGGAGGAAAGCAACACACTTTTCAAGATAAGGCAGCTCTCTTCCAGGACTAGGCCATTTCCAACAACTGGTCAGGCCAGGGGGAATTCTGGTCATTGCCTCTTGGCATTGCTCTGCAAATGTCAACTTACTGATTCACATCAAGACAGAAGAGGAATCAGAACAGGAAGGACCAAGGGGATCTATGCCTGACTGATGAGCCAGCTGTGGGTTGGTTTTCACAGCGCCACACCCAGCGTGATGAGAAAGGTGAAGTTCCACCTCCACCAGGTGTCAGATTCCACCCCTGGAATCTCACAGAACTTATTCCAGGAAGCTCTGGGTGAGACCCTAGGCCAGCAGGCAGAGAAGGAGAGAGCAGCAACTGTATTTAGTCCCAGATTCTATCTCCATCTGTTGTTTCAGGTCGAGAGGGCTGAGGCTCACATGCTGGTTAAGCAAACAAACTTGCATGCCCCAAGTCTAAGGAAATGTTTGAAATGCTCTGCAAAATCCCTGAAGTTGAAAATCACAATGGCCCTTTTCTTTACAGGAAGAAGAAAAAGAAGACGACTATGACAACGACTATAAATTAAAACTCTAAGAGAAAGCTTTCACCAAGATTAATAGCTTCTTTTCAAATGGCATATCCCAGAAATCAGAGAGCAGAGTCCCGGAGAAGATTTGGTAGGATCTAAAACCCAAGTGATTCATTCGTTTATTCAGCATCTATTTATGAAGCAACTTTTAGGTGACTGATACCACACCACGTTGGGTGCTATAGGGACACAAAGCCAGATCCTACCTGATAGATTTATCTCAGGATAAATCATGGAAACACAAAATAGAACTTGATGAGTACCCTAAGAGAGGAAATCAGATTGGGGGGCCTGGATGTGGGGAGAGAACATTTTAGGGTGTGGAAATAGGCTCTATCTCAAATGTGCTGGAGAATATGTGACTGTAAAACTTTCACCAAAATTTATAGAATTAGAAACCTTCCAAAGGTGAATTTGACTGAATGTAAATTATACCTCAACAAGTCTGACTTTCAGAAAAATGATCTAACAAATGTACAGAGAAACTATATAAACTAACATATCCTGTGTTATAGAAATGTCCAGACAAAGCTCCACATGGGCACAAATATGTCAGAAACCAAGAATTGGATAGTATTTGCACGTTAAGTTGAGAAAGGAAATTTTGATTAAAAACATATTAATTTCACCACCTGAAATTATTCTGGAAAACAAGGAGTAAGGGGTAAGAGTGGTAGTCTCTCAGCTGCCACACGGCCACAGAGGTAAATAAAGCATTTAAGGGACAAAGAAGGAACAAACAACAAATCACTGACTTTTTATTATTTGGAGAAAATTTTATCTTGAAAGTATTCATTCCCCCTTGAATTTTCTTTTTTTATATATAATGTCCTTATGAAGACGTAGTTCACATATCACAAAGGTCACCCTTTTAAAGTGTACTATTCAGTAGCTTTAATACATTCACAGAATTGTGCATCTGTCACATATTATCTTTGCCTGTATCAGATCTAATTTAAAACAATTCATTATAGTTATAAGATTGGATATGGGGTTATTCTAGCACTTAAGAGTGTTAGTAAGGCCTTTCTTTTGGCAAAAGAGGCGAGTTCTTTGGGAAGAGAGGGCAATGAGAGAGTTGAATCAGGAAGTGCTTTGAGCCCCTTTCTTCCAAGAACTCTCCGCATTCAGAACGCAGCCCACAGGCTCCCTTTTCCCATGGCAAGAGGCAGGCCTCAGTTTTTCTCCCTTTCAGTGAGTGGATGGAGCCAGGACCAAAGCTGGTTAGACGCGCACCCCCCCTCCTCCCTGCATGCTCCTTTTCAAGTTCCTTTGGCCCTTCCTTAAACGTTACTTGTTCTGCAAGTTTCCTCCCTAGCCCTGCTTCTCTTCTTATGTTATATCCGTGTTTCCCAAACCATGTTCAATATTTGGGAGGCTATGAGCTAAACACAGTAAAATACGTTTCTTTGGCCAGGATCTCATGCTTCAAAATCATTACTTGGCTAATGTTGTTTGAGAATCTCCAAGAAGGAGGTATAGAATGCAGCTTTTCACTAAACTCCCCTCCTCTCCTTCTTCCTTCTACACCTGTCTCACTTGCAGGGTTACCTACCTCAAAGAATAGCATCATCGTGCACCAAGTGTCCCAAACCACAAAATTGGGGCTCACCCTTGATTTTTCTGCTTCCCCTAAACCCAGAACTCCCTCTAGATAGAATTATGGCTATTTCTTCAAGTGATCTTTATTTAACAAATGTTTACTGGGCACATTTTATATAATATCTGGCTTGAGAAGCTTACACTCTAATTGTAAGGATAGAATCTACGCAGATGAAAAGCTAAATAACAACCCCAGATGTATCACCAGATAATAAATAAATGAGCATTACAGATAATATGATGCTTCAGGCTCGGTGAGAAACATCTCTGTGGGAGGAAGAGGTTAAGCAAGGAGTTCAAGGAAATACTGTTCTGTTGCTTAGAAACAGCACTGGAGATGGAAGATAATTTCAAATGGCTATCTGAAAGGACCCATAGAATGTTAAAACTGGAAAACATAGAAGCAATCAATCATTTGCCAATACTCTCAATTTACACAAAGGAAACTGAGACTCAGAGAGACCAACTGATGGAGGATAAGCTGCATTCATACAGTATTTATTGAGTGCCCACTGCATGCAAGGCACAGCACGGGCTACACTTATTCAAAAGGGCAGGCAAGGTGAGACTCCTTTTCAAAGGACACCTGGTATTTAGTAAGAAGCTAACCTCTGTCAAACATCCCCAGGGGCAGGGCAGTGATGGCAAGGTGGAGAGACCACATGGTAGTCGTAAACTGGGTTACTAGTTCTGCCACTCACAGATAAGGAGAGAAGAATTGAAGTCGTTAATCACAGGTTACTTCTGCCTTGTGAGTAATCGGGGTGGAAGAATTTACCGCCACCTACAGTGTCCACTCATCTCATCAGATGCCCAGGTAGGAGATTCTGAAGCAACCTTTACAGTGTCCACTCCACGGAAGGTGACGCAGCCCAATTTTTGTGACATGGAAACATGGAAGTTAGTTTTGAGACAATAGAGACAGGCGGAGGCGGAAAGTTTTACCACCAGGATTATTTTTTTCTTGACTTCTGGTTGAGTTATTTTTTTTTAAATGCCCCTCAAACAAAGTCAGAGTAAGCTTATGTCCATTGTCCCCAGGCCAGCCTGAGGGAGAACAATGACGGGGGGCTTTTTACTCTGGAGGAAGTCAAACAGGAAAAGCTAAACATTGTGTGTGAATAGATAAAAATAGCTTACTAAAAATGAAGGCACACGCATGGAGAAATTGTAGGAGACAAGAGAAAAGTCACCGCCTAAATAAAGTAAACAAGAGCTGGCTTTTCAGTCCCTGGAGACTCAAGGTTCCCAATTCTGGGCTTTCTGGATGCTTGACATTAGTTGGAAGTAATCGATTTCTCCTTGTTTGTAGAATCTCTCAAGATGTTCCCAAAAGTAATCTCGTTTTCTGAGGCCCCCTGTCCATGACCCGAGTGTCTGTGTGCTCCCAGCGCAGCTTGAAATTAGTGTATTTTTTCATCTCTGCCTTAGTCTTTGAACAAGCAGGGAGGAACCCCCAGGGACTCCCTGGCAGTGGCTTGTGGGCTGGGCTGTCTGTGAATGAGGTTTGGGTAGCCTGAGGCGGGTCTTCATTATCTTCACCCGGCCTGGCTTTCCAGGCGTGGAACGACCTACCCCCTAGAGAGGAGTTGTAAAATAATAATATGTAGTGGGAGGTGAGATCATAGATATGAAAGCTTTTCTTTGAAGTTAAAAAATTTCAGCTAACAAATGCACAGTATTGATATTAATGAATGTTTTTGATACTGTCTTTGTCAGGCTCCTAGCCATATTTATTGAAAAAGACAATCATCAGCGTTATGGCTTACAGATTAACACAGACATTTAGTTACCAATAAACACTAATACACACACTAATGTACCAAGGAAGCCTTGCCACTGCTCTCTTCCACTTCACTGTCAACCAAAAAGAATTAAAAATTGATATCTTCCTTGCAGTATAAGAGACAAAGGAATGTGTGAGGGCGGGGTAGGGATGCTCTTCCTTCTCCTGCCTGCTAAGTGTCAAAGAGGATAGAGCTCCCAAAGGTGCCCTCCCAACCAAGCCATCACAAATTACTTAGCAAACATCGCTCATTAATCTAGTGAACGTTAACTAGCATTGCGAGGTGATCTGCTAAACAATTTTTAGAAGAGCTATAGTGTTTACCATGTAGTCCTATAGTCTTGCACTGTACGAATCAAGAATCCTTGCTGAGTTTGGTGCTACTTGTCAAGTTTGGGAGAAAATTTCATACATGCAGGCTATGTGTATCCCCAGCACCCAGCACAATGCCTGTCACGTAGCAGGTACTCAACACATATTTTGTAAGAGGAACGAATAATGGACTAACTTGAATCTGTATAGCAGCCAGTCTAGGGACACAAAACTCTCATCTCCCCATCACACACACTCTCTACAGGCCCCTCTGGCCTTCTCTGATTCACACCTATAGAATTCTGCACTGCGCGATGTTGGCGAAGAGGAACCCAAGGCGAGCAAAAGCTCTGGAAGGGCCACTGCAGAGACCTGTTGCAGGACCTACTGGCCTGTTTGCACCTTCTCCACCCAAAGCCAAGTTCCAAGCTTAGTATAGCCATCGTGCCCTGTGAAAAGGTGCGATCTTACTCTACCTTTGACTCATCTGAAGATTAGAGAGGTAGATTGCACAAGATTGACTTTTCTTGTGCAATCCCACTCAACATGCATTCATCAAATGCCAGCAGGATATGTTATACCATGCTAGGCACTGTAGGCGAGCATGGATATATAAGATATGGCTCCAGCCCTGGATGGAGTGGTTCAGTGGACTGAGTACCAGTCTGTGAACTGAAAAGTCACCAGTTTGATTCCCAACCAAGGCATATGCCAGGGTTGTGGACCAGGTCTTCATTTGGGGGCGAGCAAGAGGCAACCAATAGATGTTTCTCCCACACATGAGTTTTTCTCTCCCTCTTTTTCTCCTTCTCTTTCCCTCTCTCCAAAATATAAATAAAATTTGAAAAAAAAAAAAAAGATATGGCTCCTGATCTCAAAACCTAATATTATAGTTAAGGAGCTTCTATATTACTCTACAAACATATTGAGCATATGTGCTAAGTATTGTTCTAAGTGTTGTAAATTCAATGTTAGCCAAGACACATAACTTCCCTGCTCTCATCATGCTGACATTCTAGAAGAGGAAGACAAAAACAATCATACAAGAAAATACATAAGACTAATTCAAGTAGGTGTTATTAAAATGAAATCAGGTCATAGAGAAATTATTTTCTCTGTGCTCTTAAGACCTGAGAGCAGAGCCCCAGCCAGAGGGAATAGAAAGTTCAAAGTCACCCAGGTGGGAACACAAGCTTGAAGTGTTCCAGACCCAGCAGGGAGCACAGAGAATGAGGGAGAGAGAGATAGGACACAGGTTGCAGAAAGCAGGAGCCACGTCACGCGAGGTCATGTCCCTTGCTATTAAAAGTGTGGTCCAAGGACCAAGTAGCATCGGCATCACCAGGGTTTGTTAAAAATGACCCCCAATCTGTATTTCCCTTCCTTTACAGCCACAGGACTATCAGAGTCCAGGTGGCGTACATCTGTCTCCAGTGAAGATCACTTCTCCACATCTTCCTTGCAGATAGTTATAGTTATATAACATAAAGGAAATGATAAATGTGACTTCCCAGAAGTATCCTTCAGGGGACATCCTTTCCTCCTTTCTGCTCTCTGGAATACAAGTTTAAAAACTAGTTCTCCAACAGCTACCTTGTACTATGAGATACCTTTGATAATGGAAGCTACTCAAGGCCAAAAAATAAACAGAAGGGCCAAAAAATAAACAGAAGAGCCTGCGTCCCAAACTCTGTGAAAGGCCTGACCAGCTCTGAACTGACTGCCTCTCAAACTCCTGAACATAAGAACTTAATCCCAACCGATTCGCACCCTATGGTATACCATTATTTCTCATACAGAGCTGTACATTAGCCTTTCAGTAAAACCAATAATCCAAGAAGATATGCTACATTTATCTTGTATTTTAATAGCTTCGAATAACTCCCACTGAGCCCGGACTGCTCCCACCACACACACACACACACACACACACACACACACACGTGTGCGCGCACACACACTCCTCTACGGACACACACACAGCATTCGAAGCAGCATGTTCCTGATTGTATGGTGGCAAGGAGTGCGGACACAGCAGAAGTCAATGGCAGAGGCAAAGGCACAAGACTAAAGGAGGGCTTGAGCTCCAGGCCTTCTACTACCTTCCTCCCCTTCCTAAGGACACCTAGAGAAAGGGACCCCTCCAGGGTGACTGCCAAGCCTGAAGTCTTGGTAGCATTGCCCCCTATTACTCCAAGACCTCTCCAATTGTTAAACAATCACAGGTCTCTTGTTCCTCTTGCTCTGTTGAAGAGACTTCAACCTGGACTGATTAAACTCTTCACACCAGGTTTCTATACTTAGAAAGAGCCCATTTGAAACATTGAAGGACTGACCAACTGATTCTCTTCCATGACCCTTTCATTCAAGCAGACAGTTACCCCAAAGCTTCTTTTGCACAGATATTCTGGAGCCCCTTCTGCCTAGGTTCTCAGCTGCTTTTGCAGATGTTGACAGGTACCTTGATTCTTAGACTTAAATGTCGGCAGATGCATCAAACTTGGAATATCACCAGAAATATAGGGAAGGCTTTATTCAGAGCTATTTAAAAGGCCCAGAAATACTGGACTTGCATGCCAGGTTGTATCTTATAATCTCTGCCTTACCCTCCGTGGTGATAAAGCTGGTGTTGACCTAGTTCACAGGAGCTGCAGACAGATGACTGAAAGAATCACAAAACATAATGACCATTCCAAAGAGTGCTCTACTTTCAGTAATACTGGCCGTCCGATCAGAATGAGCTTCACAGTTTTCCCCTGGGAACAAACATAGGGTTGGGTCTAAGAGAATCTGTGCATGTGGGTTCTGTGTAGGCACTAAATTTGACCAGAGTTGTTTGATTGCTTTGGGGGAAGTAAAGCCTCCGTCAGAACTTAAACAGTGCAAGATCAATAAGAGAGATAGGGAAGCACTCAGGAACCACAGGTTACTTTGGGAAGTCACAGTAAGGCTGCCACTGCAGTGTGGGAAGATTCTGCGATGAGTATTGGGAGCAAGTTACCATCTGAAGAGGAAGGAGCCTGCTGCAACCTTTCTGCATAAGGGAGCAGCCTCTTGATCTATCCAGGATGGAATCCACTTTCCAAATTCTATCTAGGACGATATTATATTCTGTGTACTCTCAGTTTCTATGAAGTAAGAAGTGAATCAAACAAACTACGTGAATAAGCAAGAAACAGGAAGAACTGGCAATTAATACAAACCCAGAGGCAGCCTAGTTTCACATCGAATTGGGGATGCAATCTGCTCACTGAAAACATAGGTGCCAGGTGAGCACAAGGAGACTGCCCTTTGATGTGTATTTGTTTGAGCCGTGCATCAGGAATCACATCAGACATTCTTTGTAAAAGCTTTCAGTCATTCTGAATATAGGATTTTTATCAAATGCTATCAAATAAAACCTAATGCACATCAGTGAATGAGTCATATGGTTTCTCTGGAAGGGAATGTCATTAGTAGGACCTACATCACTAATGTAATCATAACCACTCCTGCTAAGGATTAAATTTATCCTTTCAGCAAAGGCACAATGAATTGGGGGGGGGGGGATGATATAATGATGTCTTCTAAAATGAAAGACTTGGTAAAAATTCACATGGGTTACACGGCTTTCACTAACAAGCTAAAACATTGCTTTAATTCTGTACTATTTATTGTCAGGGGAGCTAATAGACTGGTGGTGTTCACAACTTGCAAAGCAGAAAATGGCAGGTTCTGTTGTAGTTCTCATATTAGACTCTTGGGGGCAACCGTGAGCCAATGAGGAGCATAAACAATGGTAACAGCTTTAAGCCTGAAAGTTTGACTCTAGTCATTTAAGACAGCTAGCTCTGTTTAAAATTATTTAAATAAAACAGAAACATTTTCTAAAACCTTTTAAAATTAACTCTTAGAAGTATTCACTCTTCTAGCATATGCTTCCTTACTTCCAAATGTGCTTGCTTTTCCTATTGACAATTTTCTTTTTTAACCCATTTAGGGGTTTGATTGTTTTCCAGCTGAGAAACCTCTTCCTGACCAATCCAAGTTGAAGCCGGGGAGGAGAGCAAGATATTCCAAGCCGGGGGCACAATCACAGGCTCTGTGCGGTGCAGAGGCGGCAAGCGCCGGCTGTGTGGAGAACCCAGGGCGGCCCAGCTGACAGCGTTGGTAAAGCAGATTGGGTTCCGAGGTCTCCTGCTTATACTTGCCCTTCCTCTACAAAGACCGGTCTGAAAGCCTCAGAACAGCGTGGGCCGTATGGGTTTTGCTTTCGTTGTGGGCAGATTTATAAACAAAGGTACCACAGTCAATCCATCTTTAACCACCCTACCCCCGAAACGAGGTGGCCACGAGGGAGGCCTGGAAGCAAAGGGCTGGGGGCTGGCGATTGAAGAGGTGCTTACTGAGGGCAGTGACACACAGGGGGATGGAGGGAGGGTCTGGGCCCACTCCCCACGGGGAGGCCCTGGAAAGGCGAGCAAGGGGCGGCCACCACAGCCCCCCTTGCTGAGCTGAGCAGAGGCCTTTGTTAGGCTGTCAGACGGGTTTTGTTTTTGGACTCAGTCAGAGCGGCCCTCCCTCTCGGGGCTTCCCCTCGCACAGCTGTTGCTTCTGCTTCCCAGAGCCCCAGCCTACAGGTGCTGTGCTTTCCTTTGCCTTTGTCTGGCAGTGACAAGTTGGGAGAGTGCCGATAGCTTTAAAAAGAGGAGGTGGGGAAGCCTGGGGTGGGGGAGTTGAGATTCCTCCTCTGCCTTCCCCAGCCCAGCCCTGCAGCAGCGCGGCCCCCCCCCCCGCCCCCATCCCCTCAGGGACCTCCGATCCAGGCGTTTTTAAACTAAACAATTCTGGCCTGAGGATAGGTGGCCTCATTTTACTGAGCACCCTGAAATGCTAGGCCCTCCTTACTGTTCTCCCCGAGTGTGGGACGCGTTCCCTGGTGCTGACCGGTGGAGTGGTCAACGGACAGAGCAGAGCCCAAGGCAAAGGCCAAAGCCTGCTCAGCGTTCCCTCCCACGCCACAGGCCCTCGCCGATAACAAGGGTTCCTTGTATGTGTTATATTTTAAATGGTTTCTTTCTCCCACTAAACAAAATGTGTGTTTATTGTAGTATTTCCATCTGGTGTGTCTCTGGACACATCTCAGCAGAATCTCACGGGTCTGATTTTTTTGTTCGCGGTCGCCGCCCTGTTGGACATGTCACTGCCATGGCCGCTGTGTGTGTTTTAAAATCTGCCTGGAATGTGTATGGGGAGTGGAACTGGGATGAGGCGGGGAGGGCAGTCAGTTTTGCTTTTTACTTTCTACTCTCCTGTGTTGTTTAATTTTCCCCCCAAGAAATGAATTATTTTGCAGTGTTTTAAGTGAAAGGAATGACGACAAGTCTAACTAAAGTCAGGGCCATTGCCATGTGGGACGTGCCTCAGGCCAGGACTCCACACAGCAGGGTTTTCTCTTCTATCCTTAAAAATATACTTAAGTTCTGCTCTGACTGTTGTAGTCCCCTTTGCTAGAAGAGCAGTACATGGCTATGGTGTCATTGGAGACCTGTTTCCTAAGGAACAGGCTCCCTTCCTCCGCCCAGCATCCTGCCTGTCCCGCCCCCCCCCCCCCCACGCACACTATTTTTTCCTCTCCTTTTCAGAAGCATGTCTCTATCAGGCCCAAGAATTGGCCAGGAAAGAACTCAATACCGACAGGACCACTCAGAAAAACAGTGAGATAAGTCCACATATTATACAACACTTTGAAAAGCGAATTGTCAGGAAAGTAAAAGAGGACCGGCTCCTCTTTAACACTTTGCCCTTCGAATTCTGTTCTCTCTTTAATCTATTCAGCTTCTAAACACCTGCTGAACGCCCACCCTGAGCTAGGCTCTAGGTAGGTGCTGGGTTGTAAAGGGAGGTAGCCCCAGTCCACACCTAGAAGACCATATGTCCTTGTGCAGGACCCAGCGAAGTGACGAGCTTTCTGTAAGATGAGCAGGCGGGGTTGTGGCCCAGAGCCTGACCAGCTCAGGTACAGAAAGGTTCTCAGGAGGAGATGCCTGAGCCATGTCTAAAGGACTGGTTGGTCAAACAGAGAACAGGAGAAAAGAAACATAAAGTAACAAGGTCCTTCTGCTACTGAGCTTTTCTGTAGATCGAGGCCCTGTCCTGAACATTTCACACGTATCATATCACTTAGTTCGCACAACCCTGTGGAGGGTGCTCTTAGGGCTCCCATCATAAAGCCGAGGTCCCTGAGGCACAGAGGGGCAGTGATTTCTTTCAAGGCCATGAAGTTAGGATTGGTGGAGCCAGGACTTGAGCTGGGGCAATCTTGCCCCAGAGCCTTCACTTCTAACCACTCGCCTAACCTGTAGCTTGGGTAATCAAGAATGGGGGGAGGGTAACAAACACAAAACTGTAGCCGCTAGGTTGGAAACATGGGCAGAAACCATACGGTGCTAAGGAGCCTGTTATATCCTGAAGACGGTAAGAGGATTGAAAGCAAAGGAGTGCCGTGATCAGATTTGGGTTTTAGATAAATCTGTGCCTCTGAAGTGGTCAAGGGGGGTGGAGAGGGCAGATGACTCCGAGCCCCGCTGAGGAGACAAGGCTGGGTCCCTAACAGAGTGTGGAGAGAGGAGGCTGCTGCTTGGCACCCAGCTTAGGTGACTGCGCTGAGGGTGGCTCTTCTCAGGTGTGCAGGGAATGCTGCAACAAGAGCAGCCTTAGAAGAAAGGAGAGGAGCCAGTTCAGGTGCCCCTGGGGATTCCATGTGGACATGAAGACCCTCATCAGGTCAGTGGCAGGAGGCATGAAACGTATGTTCTGTCCCACACAGTGAGTGTGGGTGAGATGAGAAAGCCGCAGGCGTTCCCTCGTTCCTGTTCCCTCCACTGACGGGGCTCCAGAGCTTGCAGGCCTGAAACGGGCGCAGTATGGGAGGAGGGCTGTTTAGGGAAAAGGACACAAAATTTACTAAATCAAAATTAGGGGCAAAGTGAATATTATTTAGAATTAGAAAAGAAAATTAAACAAATTATAAATCTTTCAAAAGCAGACAAATACTACAAACCCTATAAAATTCAGAAAATAATGAGACTTATATTCATTGACTGGAACACCTCCTCTGTAATACTGTTTATTCCCTACATATTTGGCTATAAATTCTGATCATCTCTAAAATGACAATAATTTTGGTAATATTTTCTGAAGAGAGAGTAGAAGGATAATTCAAAATTTTTATCTAATGTGGATGGTTAGTTGTTGTTTTTCCTAATACTGATGGAGGATGCACAAAGCTTGCAACTTCACACACAGACCCACTTCTTGTACTACTGCTATATGGTCCTGCTCTGCAAACACAGGAAGTATAACTCTATCTACTGTGATTCCCAGTAGAAAAGAAAAAATGTATAATGTATGTCAGCTTGGACTACTGAAACAGCATACCCGGCCCAGGGTGCCCTGAACAACAAAGATTGATTCCTCACAGTTCTGGAAGCTGGAAATCCAAGGTCAGCATGCCAGCTGGGTTGAGACCTGCTGAAGACCCCCTTCCTGATTTGCAGACAGTCACCTTCTCACTCTGTACTCGCATGTCAGAGAGAAAAAGAACAAGATCACTGGTCTCCTTATAAGGCCACTAATTCCATCATGAGGACCCCACCCTCATGACCTCATCTAAACCTAATCACCTCCCAGTGGCCTCATCTCCAAATATCGTCACATGGGGTTAGGGCTTCAACATATGAATTAAGGGGGGTACAAAAATTCAGTCCATAATAATGCATTAATAATTATTTTGAAAGACTTCTGTTTTGACTATTTCCCAAGAACCAAATCCTCTATTTACAATTTTATACATCTGAGGATTACAAGGACCTTCCACAGACTAACTTCTGGCTCTGCATGTGTCAACCCTGTTTCCCCTCCACCCACACCTTGGTGGCCAGGTTCAGTGGGACCCGTTCCCCTCACCGTGCTCCGCCCTGCACTCAGGCACAGAGGGCGGCAGGGGTCCTGGGACTACCAGCAGTAACTGAAATCCACCGGAAGTGACCAAACCACACAGATGTTTCCCCACGAAACCCAAATTAAATGTGTCTCCAACTTAACTTCCTCTTAGCTGCTCCCCAGATGCCCATAGCCACTTCATTGCTACCTGACATTAAGGGAACATGTGGAAACAGGTGGTGTCTTAACCACTTGTGATTAAAATATCTCACTTTTGCAAACTTACAAAAGCCCCACATGAACACATTGCCAGGGCCTCTCTCAGGGCCCTGGATATGACGGGTTCCTCCACGTGAGGGCCCTTCCCTTCTTGGTCAATCTCTCTCTGCCTCCAAGGTGTGGGTTATGAATGTGAAGTGGGGGCCATATGATACAACTGTTGAAA
This sequence comes from Pteronotus mesoamericanus, assembly GCF_021234165.1. NCBI lineage: Eukaryota > Metazoa > Chordata > Mammalia > Chiroptera > Mormoopidae > Pteronotus > Pteronotus mesoamericanus. The sequence goes on from NW_026555078.1 coordinate 35,370,534, forward strand.
ATAAAATTGTTGACAATTGTGTAATGCTTAGCCGGAGAAGTGTTTTATGGGTATAAAGTTGCTTAATCCTCATGACAACCCTAGGATGTTAGCAGTATGAAATTCTTTATTTTATGATAGGGAAACTAAGTCATGGAGAGGTTAGGTGACTTGCCTGGGGTCACACATGCAGTAGTTGCCAGAGCTGAGATTTGAACCCAGGCAGTCTGGCTCATGCTGGCATCGAGTGCATGGAGCAGCCTTCCCACAGCACGCCTCACAGCCTCCTCCACCGCTCCGGGACCCCGCAGTCCCATCAATTAGACTTGTATGTATTTTACTGAGTTGCCTATTTTCTGCCCCTTGCCACTAAAATATAGACTCTACGAGGGCAGAGCTGTTTATTTCATTCACTGATATGTCCCTGGCACCTAAAACACTGCCTGCCACATAGTAGGTGTAGTCAATATTTTGTGATTATCTTAAACTTTTTAATACTCCTCTAAACTCTGTAATTCCTCCAAGAAGTCATCTATTTGGAAAACTGCAAAAGAAAATGAGAATAAGAAGAAACACATACCAAAAAAAAAAAAAAAAAGAGAGAGAGAGAGAGAGAGAAATTTGGCCCACATGAAATCCAAGGGAAAAAAAAAAGAAATTTATGTATTTTGAATAAAATAGTGTGGCTCTGTCCTAAGTGTCTATGATTCGTGTGAGTCAGTCCCACAAGTCTCAGACCAGGTAGATTATATAGGGAAGTAACTAGGAATGATCAAAGAATTTCAGGTGGTCTTGAATGTCCAGTTGAAGTTTGAAATTCAAAATCTGTATTAGCACCTGACTGCATGAGTATGTGCTATGTGATTTTCTCTGTAACGCTCAAGGGCTGGAGAAAGCAGATGGATGGAGGGAGGGATGGATCGATCGATCCAAGATTGGGGATTTGTTGGCTGGCTGTGCCCGCAAGTCAAGGGAAGAAAGGGGTTGTGTCAGATGACGAGAGTGTCCTTAAACCCAAGAGGGCTGGGCGGTGAGAAGGGGAGATTGAAGGCCAATGCCCTGTAAAGACTGAAGGTAGGCGAGGTAAAAGTATAGGGAAGAGAAGGGTAGAGGGTTGAGGTCAGAGTGGAATTTCAAAGTTCCAGATTTCAGAGGGGAAGCAGTTCTAGGTGATGACAAGGTCTTGTAACAGGATAGGTGATATTGATGGCAAGCAAATAGAGCTCTCGAATGAGTCATAGGATGTGAGAAAATTTGATATTATGTGGGTTAGGCACTAATATACACATTTATCAGTTTGAGCCATGATCAGTAAATTGTAAAGCCAGCTTTAAATAACATAATACTTACACAGTGCATTTTGCTTTAAAATACTTTATTTATAACAATTCTAAAATAATGATCCTCCACAGATTAACAAACTAGCATCATCTCAACTCAGTAGAGGTTCGTAAAGTTGTGAGCTGTGAGTTTTGCTTATTGCAGGTTTGATTCTGTTCACACACACTAAAGGTATCACTTTATAGCTCCAGATTAAGGTCCCTTAAGATGATATTGATGAATCCCTATTTTATCTGGTGCTACCCACATTGTGAAAGATCTTTAGTCTTCAGAAGTTCATACTCTAAGGCTACAAGACACTCAGCAAATACATAAATATAATGGTTAAACAATGCTGGGGCAGATAAAAGCACTTAGGTCTCCCAGACACCCAATTCATGAAGTGCTCCAATTACAAATATAACAGGCTAATTTTCAGAGAAAGAAAAAACACTACTAGGTATTCTCCAGTGGCTTTAAAAAAAAAAGATAAATAGAAGCTTGAAATTGGATGTAATGTCCAGTGAGGAGTAAGATTTCAACTTCTTTCAGTGTCAGGTGCAGCTGGGGATAGGCAAAGAAATGTGTTGTTTTTCAGATTGTTTTTTCATCCACTACTAAGTCTGCAACAGGAAAGAAAGGTATCAGAATTCCCAGATCAACTGTAGCCAGTAAGTAAGTTGATTATATTCATTTAAAGTATATTCATAATAGAAGAACCAATCTGTGTGTTTCATTAAATTCACCAAAATGATAAGAAATCTTACAGAAGTCTTTCAAAGTAGAAGTTGTGCATGCAAAAGGCTTTCAACCTTGCAGACTTTCTAACCAGGGATTCTAACTAAGCAATTTCTCCTTTTCCCTACTTTGCACAGCAGGTTGACAGGCACCTGGGCAGCGAGTGCTGTGGAAGTCACAAGTGAAGGAAGCTCTGTGCTAGATCTCACATGTGAAGGAATTTTTAGATATCTTAGAGAACTGGGGAAACAAACGTGCCCTTTCCCTTTTCCCCAGCTGAGTCTTCCATATCTCCGAGACAGATGGAGTGCTTTTAACAAAACCAACCAAATGCAGAGGATGCAATCTGGGATATTAAAAATGAAATCTTTTCCAAATCTTCACAAGCTCCTTTAAAAACACTGCCACTCAAGTGTTAAGGCAGCTAACAGGGGTGTCTAAAAATGGAAAGAAGGAGAAGAGGGCCCCAAGGGTTCCTTTTTCAAAACCAGTCAGCATTAATATTTACTTCTCAGAAAGGGCTCTTCACACAATCAGCAAATATGACCCAATTTAGCCATATGTGGAATGAAGATGACTATGTCCCAGGAGGCTCTCCATTAAGGGTCTTTAAATATAAAAAATGTTGAATCAAATCCAGAAATAAGACAAATCGGCAAATGCAGTTAATACCTAGGTAGAATGCTAATATTTCAAAGGATTCCTAATAAATATTCAGTACCAATAAATTATTCAAATAAATCAGTAAAGAAAATATGGTTAGCTAGATTTTGATACTGTATTTTTTAGCCTTTCTTAACTATAAGTTCTTTATTACAGAAATATTGTAGCTTATATTTTCATAATATTTAAATGATATATTTTCATGATATTTAAAAATAGGAACCCATCAATTGTGGCTCCTGGGTTTAAATTTTTCTATGTAAAAATAACTTATTCAAAGCCAAATGTAATTTCAGATTTTCTAGGGGTAAATAACCTCACAAAATTGTGTTCAGATATCACTATTCCATTGCCATTATCCAAAGAATACATCAATATTCAATTAAATGTGAATAAAATTAATTTTCCTCCTTTTTTCCACAGGGACATATGTAAGTAAACTGTTTGAAATGTATTACTGACAGAAATTAAATGTAAATTACTTATTTCTTAATTTATGGAGCCTCCGTGCCCTGGGAACTGATCTGGGCACTATAGCAACGAATAAGGTGAACAAGACTCAGTCAGGCTAATAGGCAAGACTGGCAACAGCCCTGTTAAGTGGGCAAGTGAACAAACAAGATCATTCCAGGCAGGGGTGGGTGCTGTTAAGGAAAGGACATCTGCCAACAGTATAGGAGATGGCCGAGAGAGGGCAAGGAGCAGGGGACAGGGGACTGGGGAATTGGAGAAGGTGGTATTTGGATTAAGACCAGAGGAGAAGAAGGGGCCAGCTATGCAAAGAGCCTCGGGAAATCACTGCAGGCCCAGCTACTGCAGAAACAGCTAAAGGGAACAGCTACTGCAGAAAGGAGCTTGGGGTGTCCACAGGACAGAGAGAAGGCTTGAAGGGCTAGACTGGAGAGACCTGGGGGGAAGGGCGTGAATGAGAAACTTGAGATGCAGGTGTTAGGCAGGGCCAGATTGTGTAGGAATTGGGGATTATTCTAAGAGTGAGAAGAGGCTACAGGAACTGACTATATTCTTTAAAAAGGTCACCTATCTCCTGTGAGGCAAAGGGGTGGATGGCGCAGGGACTGTGTGGAAGCGGGGAGACCAGTTAGGCTGACACAGGAGTCTAGAGAGACACAGTGGTGGCTGTAAGTAGGGTGTTGGCAGCGGCCAGAGTGGGCATGGTAAGGAGCATTCAGTTTCAAAATACACTTTAGAGATGCAGCCTAAAGGGCCTGCTAGTAGTTAATTGCATTTTCCCAAAGTATTAAGTTCTCTCTTGAGCTACATTTCTAAAGCTTTCCTGAAACAATTTCAGATCCAATTCCTTGCTCTTGCCTCCCTACTCATATGCACATCTCTGCACCCCTTTTAGACCTCAGAAAAATGCCCCCAACCCTCTTTTTAAAAACATTTTGCACTACAGTTTACATTCAGTAGTATTCTGCCCCTAACCCTCTAACTCACAGCTGGTCTAAATGGCCGACACAGCCATTCACCCCAGCATGTCAGGTGCATCTCAGCTACTCTGTTTTCTACAGGTCCCAGAAGAGACTCTCCAGACAACCTTTTCCAGGCCCTGTTGTCACCTTACGACCCGTATCCTCCTACAAACTCCTAGAGAAATCCTCAAATGGTCATTTCATATTTGTGCACGAATCTTCACATGCCCAAGACTTCTTTACCCTCCAGGGGCGGGGTCTGTCCCAGAATCCTTCAGCAGCTCCAATAACATTACCGAAACCCAGCTGGGAACCAGGGTGTCCACCTGCCTCATTTACTTCACAGACAGGACCATCAGCAGTGCCATCTTACCACCGAGGAAACCAGGATGCAGACATGCTTTGTAAATTGTGAAACAACACCCACTTAGGGTTTACGTCAGGTGAAGCTCAAAGGGGCTCTTAACCTGTTGCTTCTTTAAGAACTGCTGCCTCCCCCACTGCTGCTCTTGGGTGAGCCTCATAGTTAGGACATGACTCTGCAGCCAGACTGCCTGGAACCAGATCCCAGTGTCACCGCATTTTAGTTGTACAACCTTGGACAAGACACTTAATCTGTCTGTGCCTCTGTTTCCTCCTCTGTGAAGGAGAAAGAAGAATAATTCCTGCCTCATAAGGTGACGGTTAAGTGAGTTACTACATGTCAAGTGCTTAGGATGGCACCTGGTACAGAACAAATGCTATGAAAGTGTGCCTGTCACCATCGTCATGGTCCTGCCCACCCCCCACCGGCACATCATCCCCATTTCACATCTGTACAACAGAAATTCATCCATGCGACCATTAAGCCACTGCTGAAAGCCCCCTAGGTAGGCGTCTAGGTAGACGGGTGGCTAGTGAGTGCACGGGGAGGTCATTACAAGAACAGCGTGGTGGGGCCAAGTGATGAGGCGGATGTCAGAGATACTAAAGAGACACTTAATAAGTCGTGATTAATTTACTCTGAATAATGCATTGAAGTGAAGACATATTAAAAGCATTATTTGGATTAAATTACTTACCATTCTGAAGCTCATCTCACTAACCAGGGAGCATGTGGAAGGGGCAGAGGTGAACCGGTTCTTCCCAGTCACTGTTCAGTTACTCAGAGTGAAGGTGCTGCATCTCAAGCTCTTGCCTTCACATCATTGCCTTCAGTCACTACAGCTTTTAGGATGTTTACCAGTCAAAATAGTCTAGATTTCTCCATGGTAACAACAATAAGAACACATTTCAGCAGCGTAAAATGACGAAGTTTATTTCTTGTTCATATCACAAGTCCATCATGGAAGGGTCAAGAAGGCCCTACTCATTGTAGCCACTGAGAGCCAGGTGGGCAGAGGCTCCGTGTCAGCATGCTTCCCTGATCAAAGGGGCAGAGGACAGGGAGCATGGCAAGCCACATGTTGACCCTTGAAGCTTCCACGCAGAAGTACCCCATCGTGCCGCTCACGGCTCTTCAGTCAAAGCATGTCATATGCCCATGACTGGGCTTAACAGGAAGAGTATGTACAATTTTCCTTCAGGGAAATACCCCAGGTCCTTGGGGACAAGCTACCACAAGGAGTTAACTGGAAGAAAAACCATCTAAGAGCAACATGAACAATTAAGGTATTGTTTTCTCACACAAGGAGTCTGGAGGTGGATCAAGGCCCAGATAAGTAAATCCAGCAGCTCAAGGATGTCTTCAGGGACCCACTTTGATCCTGTCTTTCTACTTTGCCGTCCTTAGGATGTCAGTGGTATCTCCCTTTCCGGTCACAAGATGGCTGCGATAGTGCCAGCCATTGCATGCAGGCCAAAAAAATCCAGAAATCCAGAGAAGAATAGTGGTATTTCCTCCCATTAGTCTTATGTTATTGAGAAAATCTTTCCAGAAAACCCAGATTTCTTTGATGGTCGTTGGCCAGAATAAAATCATATGGCCATGACACAGGCAGTCACTGGAAAAAGGAGTAAGATCACTTTCTGGGGTGAGAAAAGGCCTATTTTCCCTTTTCACAAACAACTCTGATTTGTATAAGAAATATGCCACTGCACATAAGAAATCAGGAAAATGTAACCTAGTTTCACCTGTTCTGGTGAGCGCCTTTATTCAGAGTGTAAATAAAGAGGGACCACAATGTCCCTTCGTAAAAGGCCTTCATTTGTGCTTATGTAACTATTCACAGTGGAATAACTATGGGCAAATAAAGCAAGCAAAACAGGCATTTAATAGGGAAGGATCATTTACCTAAGGGTCAGGGAAATAAGAAACTACTTTGGATTGATATTACATCCGTCTCAAAAGAGTTGACCCAAAGAATTCACCACTCCCTTCCTTGTGAACCCCCCATGATAGCTTAAGAATTCTTTTTTCATCATTTCACCCACCACACTTTATTACCTTTATCTGTGTACCTGTCTGTCTCCACCTGCTAGACTGTAAGCTCTTCAAAAGATATGGTCTGTTTCATCTGTTTATTCCTGTGCATGATAAAAATAACAGTGGGCAATCTCAATTGATCACTCACTGTGTACCAGAGCCCATTCTAAGTTCTAAATGAATTATTTCTTGTAATACTCAAAATTGTCCTATGAGGCATGTGCAGTTACCATCTATGTCTTAGATAGCTGAAGAGACAGAGGGTCAAAAGGTTGAGTCACTTGACCAAATATACACAACTATTGAGTGAGAGCGTTGTATTTCAAATGCAGGCAGGCTAGCTGGGTTACGCCAAGCACATTTGCCAAACAGATAGGTGAAACTAGTATGCTTTATTTTACAACAAGAAAGTGAGAGAGAATAGGAGTGAAAAACAAGTGATATTATCTTTTATTTATATGTAGAATCTGAAATCAAGTATGATAGATTTAAATTCCCTGAGGGTAGAGATTATGTATGTTTTTCTTGCTCAGAATGTTATCTCTTACTCCTAATACAGTTCCTAGCACACAGTAGGTTCTCAAGTATTCCTGGAAGTGAGGGAGTGGGGGAGAAACGGACTGAGCAAGGGATAAAGGAAAGGAGTGAAGGAGGGAGAAAGGAAGATTGAATGAATAAACACAACTGATGCCTTCCTTCTCTTGCCCTCTATGTTTTCCACCTACTCTTCCTCCATTATTTCCATGGGTAACTTGGCTTCTGAAATCTACCAATACCTCTTACCTTAGGATAGGAGGAAGTGTTAGTTTTTAAGTGCTAAGTATTTTCAAAGAAAAGAGTTTACATGTAACATTGATACAGAGTAGTGAGGCCTCTCTGCTGTCCTATAATTCATTTGGCTTTTGAAACAATGTGTCTTGTGTAAAGTAGACTTCCTCAGACTGAAACATTTGTTCAGAATTTGGACTTGGGGTTTCTTTTCTAATTGTGTGCTGTTTAAATGTCAAGGCTGCAGGGATGCCAGTTCTCACACGGACATATTGACTTATTTTTTAAAAAATCAATGCAAGGCCATAAAGCAAGTGAACAGCAATAATTAAGGGCCAGGAAATGACCACTGTTAGCTGATGGATTTGTTTCTCCAGCTGTCCCTCCACCAGCAATGTGTTGCAGGAGACAGATAATAGGCTGCAAACACTAAAAGTGTTGTTTTTCTTTCTTTCAGCATCGTCATAGGACTCTGCTTTCATAGATTGTCCCAAATAGCCAGACAAATTTAATACATCAGCTATAATCTTTAGATCATGTGGATGCCCCACTCTAGTTTTAATCAGTAAAGTAAAACTATAATGAAAGTGAAGCATTGCATTTTTGTCATAAGTAAATTTTTTGTTCTTATTTCTAAAGGATGTCCAAGTTTCTGTGGTTGATTTTGTTATTTTGATTCCATTCCAGAAAGCTACTTTTTAAAAAGTGTCTCTTTTTGGTCTAACCTTGAACTAGAACTTCAGTGTCTGACTATCCCAACATTTTTTGTTTATTTTTTTATTCTCAGACTTCAGTTGTCTCCCTTAATTTCAACATATCCAAAAATGAACTCATTCTTTTCTATGGCTTTCACCTCCTGGTTTCTCTCTCTTGGTAGGTGGTACCATCATTTACTCTCTGATCCAACCCAACGCTTTAGCCACTTTTGATCGCTCTTATTTTCCCACCTCCATCCAGTTAACTGACAAGCCCATTCATTCATTCTCTAGGTCCATCTTCTGCTTGTCGTTCTCATGCCCCAGTACCGTACATCAGTCCCTCATCATCCCACCCAGAATAACGCGATGACCCCCAAACTGACCTCCATTGTTTATCGCCTATCTCTCTGACCCATTTTCTTATATTTCCACTTAATTATTTTCTAAAAGAGAGATTTATCATGTTTCTCCCCTGCTCAGAAACCCACAATAGCTTATTTAAAAAATGAAGTTCTTTAACAATATTGCAGATTTCTTTGGCGAATCCCGGCCTGCCTCCTTCGTCTCTGGCGGCCCCCCACTATCTCCACTATCCCTGTATTTTTCCCTGTTTGACATTCCTCAATTCCTTCTGCCTGGCAAAGTCCAAATTACCCTTCAAGGCCTCGTTCAAATAACATTCTTTTTATGGAAACTGCCTCGATCTCCAGGCAGAATTAGTTGCTGCTGTGCTCTCATAGCATTTTGTTTATGTTCTTCCTGTGCCCTTGTCTTAGGTCAGATTCCCAGGAACCGATTTTGAGAGGAAGATTTGTAGGGAAATATTTTATTAAGGAAATGCTCCAAGAAGAGACCAGCAAGTAAATGTGGAAAGTAGGAGAGAGGAGGGAAAGAGACTGAGCAAGGGTGAGTTCGGGCAAATTCCCAGAGAGTAGCCAGCCCGATCCTATAGGGAGATGAATTTATGTCCTGCCATAAGGCAAGAGACCTGGGCTTCCTTACTCCCACACTGAGCTTTGGAACTAAGCTCCCAAGCATTTCTGCTCTCTGCATAGGTACACGGTACCGAAGGGCAGCCACTGAAGAAGAGTCATAGGTACAGGCCTTTGGAAGAAATAGCATATGATGGAGGGACACACAAAAATGGTAAAAGGCATGTGAGAGCATCCGGGAGGAAACAGACAGTGTCAGCTACACTCCTTAGTACTGTTTGCCTTGTTTCCTCCTGAGCATCTTCTGGTCAGTGGAAGGTGAACCACGTGGGTGCGAAGTCCCCTTCTTAGTCATTGGTATGTCCCTAAAGCAGTGAGTTTCAATGTTTTTCATCTCATCACACATAAACTAATTACTAAATATTTTTGGCACACCAAAGAAAATTTTTTGCCAATTTGACCAAAAAACAAAAAGGTATTTTTACTCATTCATACCAGACAGTTATTGTTATGTGGGCTATTATCATTTTTTTTTTAAATTTGATAATCCAAAGGAAAAGAGGTCAGTGCCCCTGACTAAATAATCAGGTATTGCATGTTTTAAAAATTCTTGCCGCACGCCGGTTGAAATCGCTGCATTAAGGCATAGAGGATATCATTTTGCACCTGAAAAATGCTAAAATAGCATTTGTTGGTACAAATTGAATACTCCACTTCTACGTCTTGTGTGACATTTTGCTACTTCTAATCATATTGCTGAGATTTTATTCCTTAGCTGGTTATAGTTCAATAACAACAGCTATGGCCTCTGGGGTTTCAGAACCAAAGGCTCAACTTTTCACCTCGCACTTTTCTTCCTGGGGAAACAACTTGCTCAACACGTCTCTTCCTAAATTCCAAGACAGGCTGCTTGCTCTGTTCAGTCAAGACTGCCAACCCCAGAAATATTTTTGAAAGATCACAGTCAACATCATTGCCAAGAGAAAAAGTTCTTGGCACACAAAGAACCTGGTTCAATATGAGATGCCAGATGGTGATTTCAACTTCAGCTAAATTCCTACTGAAAAAAAGTGTTTGAACTGCAGATGAGAAAAGCTTCTATGACAAATTTCCAAGTGTTAGAAGCTTCAGAGGGAAATGGCAAGTGTTGATACATCTCCCCACCCCCAACCACATGCACACATACCATAGAACTACTACCTGCATCTGGTAGCTAAGATTCCCACAAAGATGCCTTTGCTCTTTAAGAATTGGCCCTAATTTGATTTTTCACTAACATTAAAATATATTAACCAAGTCCTGTAAAAGCAAACACTATTTAATTATGTTCAGTTTTCTTTTTCTTTTTTTCTTTCTTTCTTTTTCTTTTCTTTTTTTAAATCCTTACCTGAGGACATTTTTTGTTGCTTTTAGAGAGAAAGGAAGGGAGAGAAGCATCAATGTGAGAGAGAAGCACCGATTGGTGGCCTCCCAAACATGCCGCCGCCCCATCCCGTCCCCGCATGCTAGGTATGTGCCCCAACAGGGAATCAAACTTGAGAATTTTCAGTTAAGGGACATCACTCCAACCAACTGAGCCACATCAACCAGGGCAAATTTTGTGCAGTGTTTTTTTCAAAGGGTCTGCCTCTGAACACTTGCTGTGAGTTTTTTAGTACCTGGAGGTGACTCTCTTTCCTCTTCACCAATAACTCCATTATTGAGCCACTTAATAATCAGTGTGTCTCCCTCCCTACATGCTTTCAAATTACATGGGATTTATGTGGAGCATAAATTGATGGTTCTTGACTTGGATGTCCTTGGGTCCCTGACTTACTGGTGCAAACTCTGAGATGTAGTATATGCCCCAGAGTTCCACTCTAGATTCAGCTAAGGCTGGGACTTTGAAATTCTATCCTTGCTGACTTCTGCTTTCTCTGTTGTTTTTTCCCCTCTTCTTCCTCCACCACACCCCCTTGCAGGTTTCTGCCTGGAGCATCTCTTTAATAAAACCCTTGCACACAAATCCTCATCTCAGAGTCTGCTTGTGGGAACTGACCTAAAATTCTGGACAATAGAAAAATCAAGGCATTACATGCTAATAGAGAGAAGGGTCATTGTTTCTGCAGCATGGAATGTATGCATAACGACTTTATCCATCAAGATCTCAGGAGGAAATAGTAGATAAACTCAAAGTAGGTTTTTGGAGAATAGTTAATAAAGGAACTAATTACAAAGGGGTGGGCTGGGCACAGAGAAACAAACATCGTACCTGCCTGGAACCTGATGTTTACTACTAATCCTAGGGCCTCATTGGCAAGAGGAGAGGGCTGTGCAACAGTTATGATCTTGAGGGATGAAACCAGCCTCCAAAAACCCTACAGAGAGCAAGCTGGGTGAATAAATGCCCCAACCTCGTGCTCCTTCCACCTTCCAATCTTTTGTCAGTGACTCCATTAGCTGGACCCAATGGGATGCCAGGGCACAAAGGAGTCCCTGAATGCAATGCATCTGAGTTGGCCTCTTAGTGTGTAGAGCAGGTGGGGAAGAGCAGAGAGGACAAACAAGCTACTGAACATGTCTACCTAGTCATTCTCTCCCCACCCCATCTCTCTCTCTCTCTCTTACATGCGCGGGAGCGTGCGCACACATGTGTACACATGGTTTGATCTGTTATTGGCATTGACCTGTGACCAGTGGCACATAAATAGGCACTGATTTTTCTCTCTGCTCATCTTATTTCCTTTTATCTTGTTTGCACTTTAGGGGACCCAGAAATAGGCTGCATGATGTGGGGGAGGAGGTCTCAATAATCAAGAATTGGACAAAACATGGTTTTATTAAAGCCTGAGTATGGCATCTGAGCATCTCAGCATTACTCCCCAACCCTCAGCCTCAAAGATGGTATTTGACAAGGATTGAAATAGGACTCACAGAGCTCACTGCCGTAAGATTTGTCATCACTTTGACCTCACTATTTTGGTGCAAAGAGGCCTAAATTATATCCTCAGAGAACTATGCCCATCTCTCCCAAATGAAAACAAAATGTAAATCAAAGATTTATATTGCTTTTTGTAATGATGTATGTATTTTTCTCAAAAGTCTAGGTACAAAGATGCTCTTATTATTCAGTTTACTGCCAAATGTTCTTGTTATCAGAAGCAATGTCTTCCTATTTGCCTCATTTTCTGTTTATAAAATGGTCATTTCCTGAATTCAGCTTTGGCTTGGTTCAGAAAACACTACCAAATGTGCAGAACAGAAGACAAAAATCCACTCAGTTATTTCAAGGTCTTTGAGATTAATCATGGAAAATGACATGGGTCCCGGCTGCTGGCAGGAGCTACTGTGGCTGGGATGAACGATGGAAGGTGGAGAAGGGTCGCTCCCACACACCACTGAGCACAGGCGTTGCCCTGCCTTCTTGCCCTCCAGCCTCCTCTGTCCTGGCTGCCCTGAGGCTCAGGTACAGCTGAGAAGAAAGCAGGTGGCTGTGGAGTAGGCATTAAATGGCTTGCTGAGTTGTCATCTCTAAGTATTAAAATAGTAAATATTTGGCTATTATCTTCTGAAATTTCATTTAGTAAAATATGTTTGTTTTAAAGGGAGGTGATAAAAAATATTTTAAAGCACTGTTTCATTCTGAGGCAGCTATTTGCATCACTCATGAACCCCCACAGGAGGACAGTATCGGGGTGGATGGGCCCAGCCTAGAGGTCTGATGTGATCACTGTATGATGGTCTTGAGCAAGGCACTAAACCCTCCCTGAACCCAGGTTTCTTGTAACAGCAGGGAGGGGGAGTGGCGGGGAGCGGCAGATTAGAGGAAGTTGGAATCCTCTTCCTGTTCTAACATTGCACTGTCTGATCAGTAGCTACTGGCCACATGCGGCTGGTCTGAATGGAGATGTGTTCCAAATGCATAATACACATCAGATTTGAAAGACCTTACACAATGCTAGTTTAAGTGACCTCATTAATACATTTTATATTGATTATATGTTGAAATGATACTACTTAGGGGTATTTTGGGTTAAATAAAATATAAAATTTTTACTTTTTGAAATGTAGCTGCTAGAAGTTGTTGAAGAACTATTGATATTTTAATATATAAGTTTCAGAGTTCCCATTTCTTTTGTATGTGCATCGAATTCTAGAAAACTTAAAGGGGTCTTGTTTGGGGAAAAAATGTTACGTCATTTTCTAGTCAAGGGTCTTTTTTAACAAAAAGGTGAAAAGTTCATGCCACCTTGGCTAAGTATTTAAGAGAGTGTGAGGGGAAGGAACACCAATGTTTCTTACACCAGAATTTCATTTCCTTCTATTTTGAATGAAGCCATGTTGTCTACCTTTAGGCACGACAGTCTTTAGAATTGTCGAACATTTCCAGATTCCAGCACATGAAAAAGGATAGCTCCAAAAATGATGACCGGTGTCCTTCCCCATCCCCACGCACACACTTGCAACATCTCTTCTCTATGTGAGTACCAAGTATTTGGAAAGCACCTAAGCACCTAAATGCTCAGCCAATGAGCTCCCCAAAACACATATTTAATAACCACTTCCTGAAATGCATGAACTGCTGGGTCAAACAAAAAACAGTGGACAGAGGACATCAAATACGTCTTCAGACTGATGATCTGGGTAGGAAGAGGGCAAACCTGGCAACACAATGAGCAGAGTAGAAGGTTAGGTTGTCTGAGGAGACACACATAGGCATGGACCTGCAGGGCCTTGCGTGTAGGAAGGAGACCTAGGACCTGGCATGAAAAGCAGAGCCTGAATGACCTGACAGAAGCCATGTTTCCAGGGAAACCATTCCTCTCTTCTCGGCCGTGCTCTGTATGTGTATGTCCCCCAACTAGGGGACCTGATTCAAATCCAGTGCCACATCACATTACTCTTACTCTCTCATGTGTACATAGTTTTGCTTCCTCCAGGGAGAATGATACATTATTCCTCAAGGGTAAGAACCAGGATTGATGGTTTGTTTGTTTTTTAATAGCTCATGACTTCCAGGAGAGTAGTCTGCCTGGCCAACATGGCTAGTTGGTTGGAGTGTCATCCCATAACCAAAAGTTTGTGGGTTCAATTCCCAGTCAGGGCAAATACCTGGATTGCAGGTTTGATCCCATGTTCAGGAGCCCACAGGAGACAACCAATCGATGCCTCTCTCTCACATTGACGATTTTCTCTCTCCATTCCTCTCTAAGAGCAATGAAAAAAAAAAATTCCTCAGATAGGGATTAAAAAATTTTTGCCAAATGTGTTTCTTCTTCCTTTATGTATTTAATGAGGGAAAATGAAGAGAGAATCCTAATTCCTAATGCATGCCCTTTCGGGGCAAAAGAGTAAATCAGATTGCCTTCTAACTCTTTGGTATCCCTTTTCTGTGCTTTTCTCCATTTTTCCTGCTGATTTCCTAGGTTCTTACCACCAACATTTTGTCACTGAAACTCTAGTCTTTGACTTGCATGTCTCCAATCAAATCCCCTCTCCTCCTTTCACCACCCATTTCCTTGGCGCCTTGGGAGGAGTAGGATCCCTTGTCCCCCAGCAGGCCCTGGGCTGGACCAGAGCTGAAAATCTGCTTGCACCGGGTGGTCCTCCCTGATGAAGCTCTACAATTTACCTGAAGACTGTTCTGATCAGTTCAAATTGCCAGAGAAATAAGAAAGACATTTATTAAAGAAGTATAGAAGGACCTGGAAGTTACTACACAGTGACAAGAGAGGAGTGTTTTGTTTATTTGTTTTTTACTATTTTATACATGAGTAATAACTTACACCCAACAGCAGCTTTGGAGGAAGGTAGGCCCAATTTGGTTAAAGCCATAGGCTTTCCCCTACCAGGAAAAAAAAAATAGCTCTAACTCTGCACAGAACATTTACAAAGCCTGAATTTGCTTTCTCGCTCTCTCTCTTTTTTTTTTTTTTTTAATTTTTTGTTGCCATCCCAACTCTAAATTAATCATTACAAAGTTACTTTCAGGAAGAAATAATAACTTTCTCTTCAATGGAGTACTGTACAGTTAACTTCTTAGAGTTTTTAATCATCTGAGAAAGCCAGTTTAATACTGAAAAATGTAGCAGAAAGCCACTTGAAAATATCACCACAAATACTTGAAGGATCCTGGGTCCCAGAACAAGGCTCTTGTTAAAACAAAGTGAGAGTTGGTATCAGAGGCAGATCAACTGCAACAGATGAGAGTAAAATGTGGTTTATAGGATAATTAATCCAGGATAATTAATGCAGGATAAACATTTACATTTCTTTTTCACTTTTCCTAATATTGCATATGATGTAGAATTGGAGATTGGCTATTATTTCTGCTATTATCTTCATTTTTATTTTAACAGAGAGAAAACCTCAAGTGATAGGTCCTAAGGTATTGGTAAGTCCCTGCTTTCTTCCAATGACTTCAGTGGACTAAGACTAACCTTCACCCTTTGCAACCTAAATTACAGGCATATGGTGTTAAATTATATCTACTTTAGTAAACTTGCTTTTGCAAAGCTACACCATGAAGTAACTGTGCTACATTTTCTCCACTTTTGCAGGGTGGCTGGGGGTTGTTGAATGTAATTTCCAGTTTCCAGCCTCAGTACTAACTCCATGCCGTTCACTTCTCTCAAGAAAGAATATCTTCTTTTTTTCAAATTATATAGCCCTCACCAATTCTGATCTTCCTCCATAAGGAGTGAAGGCTGGTTCCAACATCTCTGGCCCCAAAGAATCACCATGTTTTAAACTAATGAGCAGTCTCAGCTTTAAGGATTCTTGCAGGTTAAAAAGGGATGTTTGCAGAGAAAACCAGTAGGTTGCGTCTTCCATGGCAGAGATTAGGTAAAACAAGAAAAACATCTCTTTATCCCTACCTTTTAAGACTTTTGGCTGCTTTAGTCCTTGGTGGACATTATTCCCTTATATATAAAATGACACCAATGTAAGTATTCTGGTAACAAGTTAGCTCTTTGCTTAACAGTGTGTTTGTGTGTTGTATAATTATTACTGGTCTGAACAACCATGCATAAATTGCATGAGTGTGGGTGTGCACATGGAATGTGAACTTCTCCTCTTTCTTATTCTCCAGGCGCACTGTGTGGAAGGAAGAGAGCTTGGGTCCTAAAATAAGACTGATCTGCTTTATTTTTTTTTAAACTTTCTACTTTGAAGTAATTGTAGATTCCTATTAAGTTGTAAGAAATAAAATAGAGATTCCTTATGCATCCTTTACCTAATTTTCTCCAATGATGACATCTTGCATAACTAGTACACCATCACAACCAGGCAACTGACATAAATACAATCCTAGGGCCTTGCTTAAATGTCGCCAGTATTACATGCATTTGTTTGTGTGTGTGTGTTCTTAGTTCTACCCAATTTTAGCATATGTGAGCTGCTTTGGAATCCCAGCTCTGCCAAGTGCTACCTGTGTGATCCTAAGCGAGGTCCCTAACATCTCTAAGGCCCAGTCTCCTCAGCTGCAAGATGAGTGTAATAATGCCTGCATCCTAAAGGCAGTGCAAGGATGAGGTAAGGTCATTCCAGCACACTGGATTCTCAAATGCTAGTTTCCTTCCTGTCCCTTGTTCTCTCAGTAGCAAGGCAGCTTTCTCCAGTTTCTTTTTGAAATAACCAGACTTGTGGGTTATAATAAATCAGGTGTCTCCTTCTTCCAGGGCAACACATTTAACCCTGCAGCTTCTGCAGAGAGAGCGAGCCCTGGGTATCTCCACAGCCCACGGCTGCCACCAACCACTCTAGGCCTGGTCTTGGAATCCCGTTTGCATCCAGATCGGAATTGTAAGGACGGGGGAGTTAGAAAGCGGAGACTTGGGGAGTTGGGGGCGGAGGAGTGGAGTAGGGCGGAAGAGAGAGGTGGCGGTAAACACCGAGCAATAGTTGGCGGGGAAACTACCAACTCCAAGGCTGTTCTGTCCTGTGTGGCTAGTGACCGAGGGCTGGATGTACCCGCGGAAGGCTGGATAAGGGGTGGGGGCCTACGAGGACAATGTGGGGCAGGTGCAGAAGCCAGTCAAGACCTGGTTAGGAGCGTTGCACTCGCCCTAAAGGATTCAGAGCCGAGTCTAGAGCCCTTCCGCCTCCTGGACTTTGCTCCCAATAACGGCCAATGGGAGCCCGGGGCCGCCTGAGGGCAAGAGAGGCACCTAAATGCCCCGTGAAGTACCGCTAGCTGAAGGCGGGGCCTTCCCTCCACCTCTGAAAGTGGCCGCCGGCTCTGCTGGGCGCAGCGGGGTGTGTGAGGGCGCGTTTGAAAGAGCAGGGAGACGAGCGGGCTGGGGTTCGAATGTTGGATGCGCCAGCTGCTGTCCGGCGGCGACCTCGGGGCGCTGGTCTCCACCTGCACCCCCTCGAGCCCTGGCGTTTCCAAGTTCAAATCTCCGAAGCGACCTCCCCCCGCGTCGAGCGGCAGACAGGATCGGACCGGGCTCCTTCGGCCTCCGCGACCCCGAGCATTCGGGACCCGGGCGCAGTCCCGGTGGAGGTTGCGGGGGGACAGACCCCGCGAGGGCCCCGGAGGCGCTAGGCGCTCCTCCCCTCACCGCCCCTCAGGCACGGGTCGAGGAGGAGGAGCCGCGCCCGGGCCGGCACCGCCCTGGCTCCTCCTCCCCGCGCGGGCCTGGCCCTTCCAAACCGGCGCCCAAAGCTCCGGGTGGCCGCGGCACAGCCGGGAACCGAGCGCGCTGGGCGCGGCCGTCCCGCTGCGGCTGCCGGCGCGTGCGAGCCCTGAGTGCGCTCACGGCCATGGTCCCCGCGGCGGCGACCGGCGCCTGAGCCCCGGGACTTGGTAAGCGAGGAGCCCGCTTCCGGGACCCCAGTTCCGCGGCCTGGGGGTGCGCGGAGGCCTCGCGCGGCCCCCGCGTCGTCGGTGGGGCCCTGCGCGCCCGGCATGTGCCCGGCCTAGAAGAGGCACGGGCTTCTCCTTCGGGACCAGGGCTGGAGCTGTCTCCGCGGGCCGGGCGCAGGGAGCGGCCGCAGGGAAGCGGGTGGCCTGGCGGGCGGCCGGGCCGGGACTCTCCCGGGGGACCAGGCGGGGAGGGGGCGGCTTCGGAGGCGGGAGGAGGGGCCGGTCGTGGAGGCGCGGACTGCGCTGGCGGGGGCGGGCCGGGGGTGGGAGGACGCGCGCCGCAACCCCTGAGTCGCGCTTTTGTAAAAGCTGGCTCCTTACATATGGAAATGACGGTCGCGCGGGTCTCCAGTCTCGTCCTTTTGAAGGACGCCCGCCCAGAACCTCAGCGCCGCCTGCGAAGTATTGTCCCGCTACTTGCGCCCTAACAAAGCATCCACCTTCGCTTTGCAGAGCACTGGAGGCGGGCGGCCCGCTGCGCGGGCGCAACGGAGAGGCCGACGGAAGGTAGGCGAGGACCGCGGGGCAGAGAGAGCGGGCTGCCTGGCGCTGCAACGGGGTGTCTGAGGTTTCTAGGGGCGGCGATGAGCAGGCGGGTCGGGGACGCATCGGCATCACAGGTTGCCAGGGACCGAGGCGGCGCGCCCGCCCTTCTGCGGCACCTTCTGCCTCCGCAGTCGGGTCTGGGCACCTCCGCCACCCGCGTGGTCCCAGCCCGCAGCCGACAGCTGAAAGGGGCTGCTGTATGTTGGTCCAGGAGTGGACGTGAGTCCCGGACGGAACAGAAAGGATAGCTGTTCTGTTGCCTTGTGCCACCAAGGCAGGCTTGTGATTGAGAAGCTGAGGAGACCTGTCTGGGGAAACCCGAGGTGTTAGCCTTGAGTCTGGGAGAGCTACCCTTAAAGTGGGGATTTTCGAAGGTGTGTGGGATCGATGCATAGAGAAAGACTTTCCCAGGGCAATTACTAGTAAGAAAGGGAAAGAACAAAATGTCAGTTTATTGCCTGAAAGCCGAAGCAGAATGCAAGTGGAGTTTAGCGGGAGAAGGTTCCAGGGGCTGGGCTTCTACAGCTACCAGACCGGTCTCTGACAAAAGGACAAAGCTGCTGGAAACAGTTTACTGCTGAGAGCTCTTTCTGTAAAGTTGAAAGAGATAGAGATAGAAAGAAGCGCTTTCCGAGCCTCAGCCCTGCAGATAAAATGGGGGCTGGGAAAATTGTTCTACCATGAACCCGGTGTCTAGACAACTCAGCTATTATGAGATCTTTTGCTGTCTTTACTTGACTGGAAGAGATCCCCTCCTAGTGTTGAGAATTCCTGAGATGGGCTTGCCGTACAACTTCACTACTGACTGTAGGAAATGAAGACATTGCCTGGTTGTCTTTTGTGACTGAGGTGGGTGGTGGTCAGGGTTAAAATCCTAATTAAGTCCACCATGGCAGGTGGGCTAAGAGCCTGAGACCATCGAAGATTCCCAGTTGCCTCCCTTACATATGTTAAAATAAATTTATATGTTTACTTGTTTCCTGAGGCTTGACAGTCTGCAAGGAAATTTCTTCTCCCATGTCAGCGTAGTTTTAGCTTGATCTTCTCTAGTGGCCAGCCTATCGGTGGCTGACCTAGAATATTGGCAGCACTTGCTCTGGAGTTGAAGGGGGCCGTGAAAAATGCCCAGGCTGCGTGTGAAAGGAACATTACAGGCTGGCCGCAAAGCCAGTTTCTTGTGGTCTCTTCAGCTGTTGTCAGTGTCCTTAGGGAGGTCAAGTGAACTGCTGGGGAGCTTCTCTGCCGATTTGTTTACTTTCACCTATGCTGTGCTGAGTCTTTCAAGGAGAGAATTCTGAGCTGCAGTGTAGATAAAGGAGTGGGACTTAATGGATGTTCCAAATAGGTTGAACGTGGGGCAAAGGCAGGAAAAGGCTTTACAGGGGACAAGAGAGAGGAAGCCATCGCAGGCGTAGTCTTTGCATTAAAATCTCACATATCAGTCTTTTTAATAGGAAGTTGCTCAGAATGGTATGGGTCTCTTTTCTTGTTTGTTTGTTTTTTTTATTTTAGTTATGTGATGACCCTTAATATCAAAAGATATTAACTGTCACAGAGGGGCTGCAATGAATTCTGAACAACCAATCTTAATTTAATGGGCAATATTCTTATCATAAGTTAAATGTTGTTCAAATAAATTGTTTTAAATGCCACTGCAAATGGCTTTCTAAACTAACATTTCACCGATCTTGGTGCTTCCGATTTAGATGGATAATGAAAATACGTTTTATCAGGCTAACATTGATAAAGGATGGGCAGGTTTAACCAGAGCACTTTTGGGGATTCAAACAACCTAAAGTCTTTTGAGAAGATTTATTTTTATAAATATCAATTCATTTGTAGGCCAATAAATTATGTGGTTTGAATTCTGGCTATTGAACTTACATCTGTTAAGCAGGGGCTTGTGGAGAGACCTACTGAAGCTTGGGAAAATATATTTTATCCCCTTTACAAATAAAATGAATTTTAAAAAGATTTTGGGTATGTGCAAATGAGCAACTTTGTTTGAAATTAGAATGCTTCTGTATGGCAATTTATCACAGCAATTAACCATTTATTCCAGCTTTTGGATGGAAAAATTACAAAGTATTCATGTTCCAGTGCTCACTTAAAAAAAACAAAGTTGAGAAGACCTATTGTTTATAGATGTAAAAAGTGAAACTCTTCACTCTGACTCCAGGGAACTGTTTTCATAGCTGCAGGCATTTTACATTAATTTGAGTTAATATGGCGCAAGAAGTGAAAGTTGTTACAAGCAGTCTCTTTCAAGAAAGTAACAAACAGTGGGTTTTCTGCTTCTGTAATTTTACTTAGTAGCTGATTACGGTTTTGAATCTATGCTGTGTCAGGCTAATGGTTTTATTCCTCCAGCTCTTCTGAGTTAACAACTTGATTGGGTAATCCACCTGGCTATTAGGTTTAACAAAAGCATGGCTTTGCTACATCATTCAGCATAGTAAAATACTAAATTTATTTATGTTTTAGAATAAATACTAGAGGATATTCTTAATTAAATTTATAGCAAAGATTGTTATTTTTTTAATTTAACATGACTTTTTTTCTGTGTGGTGTCATTTAAGCTTTTGTGTTATATTTTTATACCATAATTTTATTCTTGGTGATACTCTTGTGCTTTTGGTATCCAGCTAGAAATGAGGTGGTATCTGAGCAGAGAGGAGGCGATCTCACAATAATAGGTTTGAGCAGCAGTCCTTTTGAGCTGAAATATTCTATATAGATATGTAAATGGGGATATATGCTTTTTCTATTAAGCTTTTGCTAAACTTAAATTTATCCTTGTCCTTATTTCATTTTATACTACAATTAGTCTACAATGGTAAGACTGAAAATATTTGCAGGAAAGAGAGAAGAAAAATAAACAGTTTAATTTGATCATTGGCCTTATGAGGCTCTGACGTACCAAATGGTGAAAGGTAAAGGCGTGAAAGAAGAGCTTTGCCAAAGCAGGGTTTGTGCATGTTTGTCACTTTAGTTATAAAGTAACTAAATTAGTCACTTGGTGGTCACTGCCTGGTCTGTGGACCCCCAACAGCTATGTCTGAACACAGATCCAAAAGCATCTATTACAATACCCAACGAAAGCGGCTGAGCCAACAGGGACATACAGACATTCCTCGTAGCTGTTCAGCTGCCGGACCATCTGGAGGGGAAATAAAAGGCCTGAGCTAGGGGCTCTGGCATTGTGCTCATTTATTATTTGGCTTTCCCTTGCCAGGCATTGTCCCCCTTTCACTCCCTCTGGCCCAGAACAGACGTCCTCTTTGGCTGGGATGCCGTTCTTACAAGCTCCTTTCTATATCTTGGATGCTGGAAAGTTCACAAGTTCACGCAGCCACTTCATGTTGGCCTTATGCTGGGGACTTCATCATTCCAGCTGCACCTCCACCTATGTCTCTCCCAGTCCCAGTTGGCACTATGATTTCATCAGCCAGGGCTGCCGAGCGGAGCACAATAACACAGCGTCGTAATGGACATCGCCGTCAGAGCCTGCACATTTTGGCGGCCTTGTTTTGAGTTGTTTGGAAGGAAAGTGCTCCAAGTAGTTCTTATTATGGATGGTTAGTGGGTGACAAATGTTTTGATTAATGGCTCTGTGCATCTGCCTCTTATTTAACCGTTCCTAGTGAGAACTCCAAATTATTGACCACACTGGCCCTTTTATTCCAGAGGAGTGGCTAAGGCTCCTGACAGTTTGGTTAGGGATGTAGGTGGTTGCAGGGAGCCTCAGGTTTGCGGCGGGCTTTATGAAAGAGGAATTATGCTTTTGCCATTTGAAGAAAGATTTATGACTCTAAACCCAACTTCCTTCATCTCTGAGTAAGATTCTTGTCATTGGTGGATGTCAGTTAGGCTTTGACTCTGGAAAGCATTGAATTGCACAGATGAGACATATTTAAGTGTTTGGGGGAATTAATTCAACGACTATCAATTCCCGGACTTTGCCCACTATTGAAGATATGGGATTCTTCATGATCGTTTTTACATACAAAGTTATTTCTTCCTTGCCCTAAATTCCAAAGATGCTTTATTAAAAAGAAATTACTTATTCTGTGTATCCCTAATGCCTTGGGGGCTATAATTATTCAATAAAGGGGTCAAGGATGGTAGGGAGGAAGGAGCCCCCCCGGACTCCCCATTACAACCTAGATGAGTTTGCAGACCTCAGGTGTGCTGTGCAAGCAAACAAGCGTTTTGGTACTTGGTACTTGTGTTCAGCTGGTTAACACATAAAGGTGGAGATAAGTGATTTGTCAATATCATTTCTGTGTTCCCATTCATTTGTTACTATGTATAGGATTGAGAGACGTTGTTTCCAGTCACAGCAGGGTTCCAGTCTTGGCTCCACCCTCGTGCTAGCGCTGTAGCCTTGGACAAGTTGTGGACTTTTGCCAACCCCCGATTTCTACATCTTAAATGGGAATATGAGATCTCTTTTAAAGTACTAGGAGGATTAAATATGATCATGTAGGTAAAGTACTCCACATAGGCCAGATTTATAGTAAATGCTCAGAAATTTAAAAGAAATGATTTCTTCTGAACTCCCAACAATATTTTAGCCTTTTTACTTTTGTTTCACATTAAATTTATCAACAATCTGCCTTCAAAAATTGAGGGAACGTTGAATATTACCTGCTGCCATCACCATTGAGTCATATAACATCTTACTGTACGCAGTGTGCAACCTGCCCATTCTTGCCCTCTGGAGTCTCGCATTCCGCAGCTCCTGCTCTGACTATGAAGGCAGATCTGTGGCTGATTGACTTGTGTAAGTTACCTCTCTTCAGTTTACTCCTTCTGTAAGTCACAGGTATCTTCATGGTGGTTTTCTCAGTTCCCCTCTGGTATCAACTTCCTCTGGGATTAACTACTCCTAGTTGCTTACCATATTTAACCCTCAGGACAGCCCCTCCAGATGGGCATTATTTTTCCCATTCTGTACGTGAGGGCACCAGGGAAGGTGTTTTAGTAATTAGCTGTCCTCCAAAGCCACATCCCATTGCAAACAAATGCAGCTCAAATATGAGAATCCTTGGCTCACTTACTTAATCCTTGAACCAAACTTCACATGGCCCTTGGCAGTGGGTGCAGGCTTCCTGTTTCTTCTTGGTTATGTCGAGGACTGAAAATGTCTTTTAAAAAGGGTTGGGTGGATGGGAGGGAGTAGAGGTGTGTTTCCTAAAGAAATAGGCATTTCGAACTCTTCATATGCTCATTTATTTCTGTAGCTCGTTAGGGTTAAGTTTCCACTCAGATCTCCATATGCTCAGTCCATGTTTGCTGCATCCTGGTGTGAAGGATACATTTCCCCAAATACTATGCATTTGGGGAAAGCTGTAAAAGAAATTGAAGCTGTAGACCTTGACCTTAAAGAAATTTTTGGCAAGTGGGGAGAAAAAAATTCTTGCACATGAAATTACTGGTGAACATTTGGGAAATAATATCAACTAGTAAAAATGCATTTTGTGCCAGAAGACAACTGACAACTTGTCACCATATGTAACGTCTTTTGGATGTTTTCTTACATACAATCATTTGTTCTCCTGGGGTAGGGCTGTTTTCTCTCTTGAGTCAAAAGAATGTTTTCTTATTAAAGGAATTTTATTTGATGACAATCCAGTGACCTCCCAAAGATCAGGGCATGATAGTTTATCAAACCCAAAGCCATAGATAGATAAGACCAGGACTCCTCAATACAAGGTGAGTTTTTGGCCCTCTTTCATTGGTGCAGATGGACAAATCCCCAACCCTTAAAAATAGTTTTTAAAAGGGGAAGTGTTAGAATTTGTTCACTTTTGGGGTTTTTTTAATATGCAAAATCAAGCAAAAGTAGAATATTCTGGCTTTTATGAAGTTGGTCAGGTTACAGCCCAAGGGATGGTTAAACTCCAAGAGTGAGTCTGAGAACTATGGCAACCGGGAAAATGCCAGAGCACCTTGGGGACTCTTTGCAGATCTCAGCTGACAAGTAGCTGGCTGACTCCAAGCAAATCTCATTATCCAAGCCTTGGCCTTTTCTAAATTCCTAACTCTTGTGGCTCTACTTAACACCTTGGTATTTCTTTTCTGATGCTTTGATGTTTATATAGCACTTTCAACTTATTTTGAAAACATTTATATGGTGATTAGTTAACCCAACAGACCAACTCTGGGAAGGTAGCCAGAACCAGCAGCACCTTAGTGACAGAAAAACTGATAATTAGGAGGAGAGACCTTTTGATACCCGGAGCCTGGACCAGCACAGTACCACTCCATGTCAATGAGCAGCCCCAGTAAAAATCGAGCTATGTGGCAGGGCTGGAATTCATCTTCTGAGTCGACCTAGTTCTGCTGAAACTCTGGGATGATCTTGGTTCCGTTTTAGCTTGTCATGTTTTGAACAGTTGTGAATGGAAAGAAGTCCACACAACCTCGAGGACATCACTGATTTGTATGGAAGCCTCTCGTTTTCAGTTCTGGCCACATTCAACATCTTAACTCACAAACATGTCTCCCATGTTGTAACGATCTGCTCCATGGAACATCACTTCTAAATTAGACTTTTCTGACCCAGGGCTTGGTTTACTTAACGGTGCTGCTTTCAAAAGTAGAATGGTGTTTGCGGGGGCTGGGGGAGGAGGAGATGGGAAGTTGCTGTGCTGTAGGTGTAAAGCTTATCATGCAAGATGATAAAAGATCTAGAGATCTGCTGTACAACAATGTGCATATAGTGAACAATACTGCACACTTCCAATTTTAATAGGGTGGATTTCATGTTATATGGTTCTTATAAAAATAAAAAATTATATTGGCAAAATAAATAACTTATTTTTTAAAGGTGCTGCTTTGTATAGTCAGGCGCTGATTCCGAGAGCCTTGTTTCAGATAGCTGAGGTCACCGTCTCAAGGGTATATGTTGTGTTTGTCTAGCATTGCATCATGGGGAAGGTACCTCCAGGTGTGCAGGTGTTAGCCTTTGATTGGAAGACCCAACACATTATAAATGAATTAATGTACAAGCAAAAACAAAAACAAAACCAGTTTCATTCTTTAAGTAGGATGTACCTAGTATTTTATGGTACATATTTTTAGCAAAAATGATTGTGGAAGTTATTGATGACCCCATGCTTTTACCAATCCCATAGCAAGTGGAAGAACAGAAGGCCTGGGGTTTGTGTGGGTCAGAGAGATGGAAGACAGAGTAACCAGATGAACAGAGGTGAGATGGCCCAGATGGCAGAGGTCCCCTGAGACTCTGTAGGGTTCATATGGTTTGTGGCTCCATTGGACCTCACTGTCTGAAAGGTTGGAATATTGTTTTCCCCTTTCTCTAGGCAACTAAGCATTACCTAAACCTCCCTGGGACTAAAGCGTGCTTCAGGGAATACTCTTCCTGTCACACCTTATGTAATTGCAGCAATCAAGTTAATTGAGTTGCTTTTTGAGGAACACGTGTAAAAGGCACTGGGTCTCATGTAAACAGGGAGGTGGTTTTGTATCAGACGTGTTCATTCAGTGCCTCCTGCTGCAACCCTCTGTCTAACTACAAAGAGGAGCATCTACTCTGCAGGAAGAGAAACTGAACAGCAGCTCATGCGAGCCAGCAGATTGCAGCATCTGGGCGGGCTGGCTGGAGCTTGCAGACTTGCATGGAAGCTGTAGCCCCGCAGTTGGTTGGCACTAAGTTACTTCATTTGAAAGGACTGGATGCCAGAAGTGGCCTTCCACTGTCTGTAAGTCCTGGGCTGGATGAGCTCACAGAGAATTGTTCTGTCTTGAGTTTGTCAGACTGGCTGCCCACCTGAGGGGACGCCTTTCTGCCTACAAGACTCCCTCTTTCTGGTCACTGGCCTGTGGTGACCTGACCTTGTTAGTGTTCCCCGCCCCCCGCCCCCGCCCCGGTGAAGCCCCCTGCATGGGGCAGTTCCACTGGCTAGGGCTGGGTCCTGGAGGGACCCGAGGTCTTGCCGGTGGGTGTGCAATATTACCTCTCCTGCTGGCCCTCACCAAGGTCCCGGTCAACTGGCACAAGGGGACCAGGGTGTGCAGAGGGTGGGGTAGTGTGCCGAGTGGTGGCAGCAGCAGGATTCTGGGGGCTGTCCCAACCTGTCCTTGTCTCTGTCCCGCACAGGTGACCGCTGTGGGCTATGGGATGGATGAGGTGGAGCAGAACCAGCATGAGGCCCGACTCAAGGAGCTGTTTGACAGTTTTGACACAACAGGCACTGGGTCCCTGGGACAGGAAGAACTCACCGACCTTTGCCACATGTTGAGCTTGGAGGAGGTGGCCCCGGTGCTGCAAGAGACGCTGTTTCAGGACAACCTCTTGGGCAGGGTAAGGCTGGGGAAGAGCTCAGCAGTGGGAAGTGGGTGCGGTTTCTGTCCGGGCCTGGGGGTGGGGCAAACCACACCTCTTGCAACTTGTTTCTAACACCCGCTCTTAACCTGAGAAACAGACAAAATGTAGTGGGCTTGCTGTAGCAGTGCAGTTTGCGCAGGTGCCGGCGCGGGGGGCGGGGGCGGGGAGCCTGCTCTCCTGTGCTCTCTGGAATGGCGTGAGCTGAGCATCTTAGGCAAAGACAGAAAGAGAGTTAACAGGAATGCTTTCCAATTTTTTTTCTTGATGTTTGTGGAGCATTTTATGGACTCCACTTTCATCACTGAGACAGCAGGGAGGTGACAGATTTCAAGTGAAGGGAAATGCAGTGAGGAAACTGCCATTCACAGGAAAGGCAGATTGCCGTTATGACTTCCACTCCCAATAAAGCTATTTCTTCTTATAGAAGAAATATAGTGGATTGTTTCTGGGGTGAAGTATTAATTAAACTCTTCACCCAGGAAGTAAGACAGGAGGGTAAGTAAATACAGTGCAGGCTCATTTAAAACCCAGCACGACTTGCTTCCAGCAGAGACGTGTGTGTGCTGATGTTAACTTCTGCCTTTGACAACAAATAGTTGTGTTCTCCCCATAGATCAAGTCACAGGGATGAGTAAGTGGGTTCTTCCCCTGCCCCCCATTTCTGTTAGTAGGAAGGATATTTGCTCCATCACGACCTGATACTGCCTTCAATTCTCATATTTATAATTAAGAGCATCATTTGTATGGCCTTAGATTGAGTCTTGCTATTGATTTTTTTTTTTGAATGGATGAGAGGAGAAAATGGGCAATACTTTTTTAGCCTGTTGCTGTCATTGCTGACACTTTGTAGACAGTAGTTTTTATCATGTGGTGTAAATTGAGGAAGCAGTCAGGAAGCTCAACTGTATTCCATTGACTGAACTTCCTTTTCTTTGCTTCATTTTCACTGTCTCTTAGCTGACAAGTTGGGTAGGTGACCTCAGACACCATATGACGTATTGGCTCTCTGTGGCATGAGACAGGCAGGACTAGTGACCGGCCTGATATTAATGCACAGAGGATGATGTTCTCAAGGGCTTGGCACCATGAATGTGGTGATTGACAGGCTCACGGTTACAGAAAGGAAAAAGTAACTTTTTGCAAAAGTGGGATCATTCTTGGCCACTTCGGAGTAGTTAGCTACTTGTGAATACATGTGGTCCCCCCAAAAATGCTAAAAATTTTGCTTTGAAAACAGTAGAAATGGGATATTTGAGGACTGAATCATTTGCTCCTTGTCACGTAATGCACTCAGGTTTTTTCTTTTTTAGTTCTGCCTCCATCCCACACATGTTGAGGAGCCAGAAAAGTAGCATTTCCCACTGTGGTCCTTGGAGATCTCAGGCTTTTTGGTGTCTAAGAAATACTATGAAAGAGTGGATTTCTTTTAATGCTTATTAAAGCCTGTGAAGACATAATAGAACTTAAGGTTTCCCTGAAGACTCAGTGTAAATATGGAAGCCTCTGCTGCACTGTGGCAGCAGGTTAGCAGTTTGCTCTCCAGATGTTGCACATCTTTGCCCTCATTTGGCAAACTAAAACAGGGGAGCACTTATCGATTGATTTGTTAATGACTTGACACTACCAGCTTGCTTTTTTTTTTATTTTTGCTGTTTGCATGTGAGTAAGGGATACCTAAGTGGTGTATAGCGTGATATTTACCTAGTGAGCCTGTGATAAAAGTTAAATAGATGCCTGCACATTGATTTCATGTGGGAGTCCCTGGTGATTGTCTTGAGAGCAGGGTTGACATGAATTAATGCACTACTGTTAAATTTGCATTTTTTATGAAATTGAATTATTCTCAGATGATCTCATAAATTTGGCCATATGCTGTTAAGACACTCTGTATGGTCTATAATTTTAAATTATAGGAGAAAAAATTCTTGGAATTCACAGAAGCAGTCCAAGTGCTATCACATTCTTGGTATATTGAGAAGGGTCACAAGTTATAATAAGTGTTTAATGCCAGTCATCTTTTTTCTCTTTGGGTATTATTTTTAGAAAACTTACAAGGGTTAGGAGTTTGGTTTAGTGAAACAGGAGGAAAAAAATAGTAGCATTACAAATCTAAATATATTCATCTATTCATTAATTCAGCATATATGTGTTGTTCTGTGTCCTGTATATCAGGCATTCTACTAGTCTTATGTGTCAACTTATGTTTGTTGCAAACTCCAGTTTTCCATTAAGTTGGTTTTTGGATACATTAGTGTCCATCAGCTTCCTGGATGCTTATGGTTTTAATTTGACCTTTTAAATCTTAACAAGTATAGTTTTTAAGTAAAACAAAACTTTAAGTTTACCTTTATTGGAATTGGGCTCAATTAATCATTGTTCCTTGAAAATACTCTCCCCCTCAACTAAGAACATGAATATCATCTGTTTATTTTAAAATCCACCTTTAATAACTTTTTGTTCTTTTTTCTTAAAGCCTAATGTTTCTTTTGACAGCTGTTAAGGAAAGCAACTTAAATTGACTTGCCATTTTCATGCATTTTACTAATAGACCATCTATGCCCAAATTGAGTTTCAGCTTGTCTGCCCGATCTTGCTTGATAACTTAGAGCCATGTTCCTCTGTGCACAGTGGTTTTGCAAGGCGGGGCCAAAGTAGGTTTACAATTGTGAGTATACAAAACACAGTGTATTCTTGTATTATTATTTGTTTTAATTATTGGGTTATTTTCCATATGAACAACTGTAAGCCTACTTTGGCCTCACCCTGTATGTAATAGTTTGAAATGCTGAAAGACTGTGAATCACCAATTTGAAGGAGAGGCAACATTGCTGGTAGGTGTTTCCTACTAGTTTATCAAAAGAGCTCCATTCATATTTTTGTCACAGTTAAGCCTCTGTTAGGTGGGTTACACCCCCAAGACAAGGGACTCCTCAAGACACTGAAGAATTTATAGCCTGGTCATGTAATGTACCTGAAAGGTGAGTAGTACTAGGAGCAAATACTACAAACATTAAAAAAAAAAAAGAAAGAAAGAAAGAACCACATTAACTCTTTTATTGAATAAAGTTTTCATCCAAGCATTTGATACCCATTGTAGGTGCTTCCTGGTTTTGTGTCTTTTAAATGATGTGTTTCAATATGCCTCTCTATCTTTTTTATTAGAAATCTGGACATTAATATGATAATGTACCTTGGTTTTATTGAAGCCTTTAATTACATCCTGTTAAAAAAATGCTCTTTCCATTCATACTGGAAAGTACCAACTTTGAGACAGAACAGCCCCCTGGGGCTCTGATGAGCCGCCTTGCCCTGCTCTTTAACATGAGCCTGGGTGCTGAGGGGCCCCATGCCCTTGGCACTCTCTAGAATCTGAACAAGCCACCTGGAAGCAGAACTCGTCATTGGCTTCCAAAGAATTCCATAGGTAGGTAGACCTTGGCCATCAAAGGCACTTAAACATTTTTTAGTATTAAAATTTGATAGCTGTACGAATATATAATTTAGCTCAGCTTTCCCACCTTTTGTTTTAAAGTGCTTGGAGTTCTTTTATGAAAATG
This sequence comes from Pteronotus mesoamericanus, assembly GCF_021234165.1. Classification (NCBI taxonomy): domain Eukaryota; kingdom Metazoa; phylum Chordata; class Mammalia; order Chiroptera; family Mormoopidae; genus Pteronotus; species Pteronotus mesoamericanus. The sequence continues at coordinate 35,400,779 of NW_026555078.1, forward strand.
TCAAGATTAATTTGCAGGGAGGATTGCTTGTTTGTTGTTTCTAATTCATTAAAGGCTTTTAAAGATTTCTTTCTTACACACATTTTAACCATTTGAAAAGTAAGTCAGAAATACAGAAGTACTTTCTGGTGGTGATTATTTGGACTTGTTCTCTGTGTGCAAAATTACGCTTGATCAGCAAATAGTGCCTATTTATAACTACCGTGTGTTCATGCTCTTATTTCATTTTATTGATCCAAACCTTTTTGAACTCATTAGAGTGAATGGTGGAAACATTTCTCATTGCATCTCTTAAATGTCTGAATGTTTACTGTGTCTTACTGTTTGGCCACCGGTGAGTAACCTGAAAGGGTGAAGGATATTTTCTGATTTCTATGTTGGTCTTGTGACTCTGGATCTCTCTCCATCAATCCCTTCTTTTACAACAATCTCATCTGGGGTGAATTAAACTCCTAAGGGTCTCTGGTTCCCATTTATAAACAAGAAGACATTCTGAGTAAGAGACTACAAGACTTGTTTCCATCCTGTATTAACATTTTCTTGTCAACTTCATTGCAAAATTAACTTTGGTTTTGCAAAATGTGAACCTTGAATCTCTCAGAGATTTAGAGCAAGGCCATAGGGGAGAGCTGTTGGGAAGGCCTTCCGCACTCAGTAGGAGTTGGGAACAAGTACTTAAAAAGCTGCTCTCTTCTACCTACTTTATTTCAGTAATGAGCATCTCTTTCACTAGAGAAAGTATGGTCAGGAATGTTTATTAAATTTCCATAGTATTCCAATGATACTTTTATGAGTCATCTTGTCTGGAAGAGAGGACTTAAAGTTCTTCAGTGTTCATCACAGGTTTTTAAATTTAAATGTTCATCTGTATGACAGAGGAACCTGGAATCCAGAACTTGAAACAGTACAGTGATATATGTCCAAGGGCAGGCAACACACTTGAAGGAGCACCAGAAGGGAAGCCCAGATTTCCCAGCCCCCGAGAGTGAATGCATGTCTCTGCAGACTCCTCGGACTCTGGACTCTGGACTCTAGATGTGCAAAATGAACCTCCTCCTCTGTCCCCCTTTAATCAGTCCCCATCCCCACCACCACATCAAGACAGTGTATCACTGAGGCACAGCCTTTGAAGTCAGACCTGGATATGTATGCTGACATTTTAGCCATATGAACATATTATCTTAAATACTCTGAGTGTCAGTTTCTTTATCTGGATAATGGGAAAAATAGTACCCTTCTTATAAGATTGTGAAGAAAGTTGACTTAGATTGTATATATCAAAGACATCCTAGAGCCAGGTGCACAGTTTACTACTGTGTTCTATATCTCCTTCCTTCTCTTACACACCTAGAACGGGTCTTTGATAAATAATGAGTTTCCAGCACTGATTTTCTGAGGAATCCCCTTATAATAGAAAATGGATTTGCTAGAAAGTCATGTGGTGGTGGTTTCATTTATTTCCATCCAAAGGCAGGGCTCTTGGATCAGTCTTGGAGAGCCACTTCATGCAGTTGCTTCAGGGTTTTAAAACTTGCCTTTTCAAATGACCTTTTCCTCTTTCGACATTGTCTGCAGGAAATGACCTACTAAGTCATAACTTGAATGTTTTATTTAGAATATAACATTTTATAACTGTGTCTTTCATTTGAAACTGTCTTTTTGTTTATGTCATTTCTCTTTGCATAATGCCAGAAACATTATTTTCCTCTACATTAACCTTCTGAGGAGTCCACATTTCTATATCCATTTCAAGTAACAATGTTTTGAATATTCTCTCATTGACTTCCCTTTGTGTTACTAGATATAAATCTCCTTCGTATGAAGATAGTCACATGAGCCTTTGTCTTGTTTGACAGGCTCACTTTGTTGAACACTGACTTGCACACTCTCATTTTGGGTCTGTTTGAAGTACTGCCTGCACACATATGGGAACTATGCATTTGATCTCTGAGATTGCACAAGATTATTTTATGCAACATTAGGTTCCTTATTTTACTTCCTGTTGCAATTTGTGTGTGTGTATGGGTGGTTTAAAATAGCATTTGTTTCTTATTTAAATGATGTTTAAATTCTTTTTTCAGAAAGGCAAATTGTATTTCTAAAGAAAGCATCCATATGAAATTTGGAGAGCAAAAGTGAGGAGGTAAATTTCTGTTAAGCGGTAGTGACACATGACAAAAAACAATCAGACTTGACTGGCCCTCCTGTTAATTTAGTTTAAATGTCATGTGTGTTTTCAGTCAGTCATGTAATTTTCCCATTGCTGCAAACTGCCCTTTGAGGCATACAAGATATAGGAATGCTTGTAAAATGAATGGCAGCAATTATTATTCAAATGAGGAGGTACCAGCCAGGGAATGCACAGCGCGCGAGCTTGTTACTTTGTGAGATTTAATTGCATTGTATATTTGGGATGATTTCTAAATTTTAACATAATTCAATAGTAAAACTCCCTTGGAAGAGAAAAAATGGCACTTTAAAATTCTAGTTACTGAACTTAGTGAGCCTGCTGATGCATGATTCTTCACAATAGAGGGCATTTATTAACATTTTGGTTCTGGGTTGTGCCCTAAGGGGCTTTTCTGCCACATTAGTATTCATGAGCATTGATGGAAAATAGCAGTCACCTGCCTCTATTAGAGAACTATCTTCTTGAAAGATATGGAATTTACTGCTGTTGAAAGTGGAGGGTCTGGTGTCTATATGCCCCTGCAAGAAGGGAAATAAAGATCAATTTAAGAATTAAAGCTGTTCCAATTTTTTTTTTAACTGGGGGTAACATTGGTTAAAAATATATAAATTTTAGGTGTACAGCATTATAATTCACTGTCTGTGTGCACCGGAACATGCTCACCCCCAAAAGCCCAGTTTCCATCTGCTGCCAGGTGATTGGCCCCTTTGACCCACTTTGCCTTCCCCCGCTGCTCCAGTGGTTTTGATCAGTTTGCCAGGTTTTCGTTTTTGCATTTCTAGATTTTCTTTTTGTGGGGGAGGAAGGGGTCACCTAGATAGACATTGCTGGATTATGAAGAACTCTGAGTTAATAATCATGTTTAGTGTTTTACGGACCATTTTCTTCTAAAATGTGACAAATTTAATACGTTATAAGTCCACTTTGGAAAACGTTAAGGTCAGCCTATGAATATCTTGGAGAAGTCAAATGTCATCAAATGTCCCTGTTTTCCTCCCCACTGGCCAGGTAGGGGTTGCTCATTTGTCAGAGGTCCTACCAGCTCGTTTTTGTCTCTCTGAGAACACACCAGGTTCTGCCTTGTAGTTACTAAGAAACTTTCTTTTTTTCTTCTCCTTTCCACCCTCCCACACCCTAGAATCTAGAGCGTAGCGGGTAAACTCCTTGAGGGCAGAGGTTGTGTATCTCTTGACCTTGTATCCTCTGAAGCCCCAGTGGACTGCTTTATACTTAGTGGCTTTGTGTCAAATTGAGGATTTGAGTAGGAGCAGCAGAGGGGTTTCCTGGAGAGGTCAGACCAGGGTCTTAGCAGCCTGAGGCCCACAGAGTGGTTGCACTTTAATGTGTCCAGGTAGAAGGGCTGGGTCCTCCGGCAATTCCTTCCCCTTAAGACATGTGGCCTTGGGCAAGGCTCGGGCCTCTGCTGAGCCTCTCCAGACAATTCTAAGGAGGGATACTTACCTCGACCTTCTCGCATGAATGCTGTGAGAGCCAAATGACCAAATGCCCAGGATGGAAAATGTACAGTAATACTCTGATTCATCTAGCATTAATCAGGATTCACGTTAATAAAATTTTCTAATAACTGAATCTCTTACTTTAATAAGTGGCCCTTTTTTTTTTAAGGTTAACCATTGGGGATTAAAAAATTTTTTATTTATGTCTTACCCTATCAAAGAGTACATTAAACATAAGGTTTTTCTTTCATTTAAATCTTCTTGGTTTGTCACTTACTCTTCTATAAGAGTGATGCCCTCAGGATTTATTTAGCAGCACATGGATCCTTGACCTAACACTAAATAATCCCAGCCTGTTAGGTCTTTGAGGGCATGTGCCTTTTTACATGTAATTTATATAGTTTTTAAAAATAGTTTGTTCAAGCACAAAAGTTTTATACTTTATTAGAGGGAGGATAGTCTTCCTCTTCCCCAATATGTCAATAATTATTTCTTGTACTTGCCTTGGAGCACCTCTATCTTTTATTTGCTGCTTCTAATCTGTACCAGGTTGGGAAGCAGGATAATGAAGCTTAAAATAAATCAGGTCGAGTGAGAATGAAGAGCTTCTGAGTTGGTTCTGTGGCATTTTCTATGAGAGGATTGTGTGGGCTTCATGATGCTGTCCTCAGCTTTGGACGCCACTGGCGTGTTTGCCGATGGTCTATTGTACTGGAGATCACTGAGGCTGGGAGATAAGATAACCGCTGTGTAAATGAGGATAATACTGTCCCAGAAGTTGGTGTGTTTGTGTGGGGCCTAAGTATCCCTTAAATATGGTATAATAAAGTCTTGGAAGCTGATTAGAATTAACTTCCAGACTATAGCTGTTTTTGCCACTTTTCAGGGGGAGCAGAACAGAGCTACAGAGACCCCTGGGTGATTTTCACGGCTAACACTCACTGCATTGGACTGCTGGGACAAAATTCAGAAGGGCTCTTTTCAGTTACCGCTATCAAAACTTCCATCTTTCAGAGACCCAGCAGAAACCCTGGAGGCAACTATACAGGATTTGAAAGTCTCAGGGCAACAGTTTTTGAAACAGGAGCCTCCTTCTGGTCAGTTCCTAACTGTGGCAACAAGAGAGTTAGGCTTCATTCAGGCCATCTCCATTAATATCTTAAGACAGGGAGAAAAAAAGACAGGGGAGACACACATTTGGGGGTCCCCAAGCACAGCAGCCTGGACCATTCTCTTAGATGCTGGGCAGCTGCACAGCTCCTGGGGGCCAGGCAGGCTCCTGGGCTTCCCTGCTGTCACCCCCCGCCCCCCCACCACACACTCCCGCTCACCTGTCTGGGTTGCTCTCATGGCCAGTTGCTTTGCTTGAGAATGTGGCCTTGTTTCTCCGTAAAAGTGGTGGAAACAGTCACCTCAATTACTGTACCTGTTAGTAATGTTAACTTCCATTTGCTACATACCTAGTAAGTCTCAGGAAATTCTAAACACTTGACCAAACTCTCATTTTGTCTCCCTAACTCAGCTGTGAGGGATGTGGTATTATAAATGACAAAATACATGTGCTGCTCTTTGCACAGTACCTGCCTGGCTCCCTGTGGCCTTTCCTGAGGACTTGTACTCCATGGCGGCAGGGATCTATGTCACTCATTTACTGCTCTGTCACCAGGACCTAGGACAGTGCCTGGTGCACAGCAGCTGCTCAATGAGTGTTTGTTGAAAGAATCATAAATATGAGTTGTTAGATAGTCCCATTTTTACAGATGAGCAAACTGAAGCTCAGGTAGGTTTAGCAACTTAGCCGGCTCACAAAAGGAAGTGAGTGGCCGAACCAGGGTCAGGACCCAGAGCTTGCGCTCTTAGCCCTTCTCCTGCCCCCACCCCCGCCCCCGGGAGGCGCGATTCTGGCAGGAAGTAGGAAGTGCCTAGAAGTGCTGCTGAGCCCACGAGCCCTTGGGTGGGTGAGGTCTGTGGACTGGCTGGCTGCAAAGAGGCCGGCCCCTGGGAACTTGAGCTGGGAGGCCACAGTGCCTGAAGCCCACCTCAGACTCTGGGACACAGCGGCGCCTGCCCCTCCTCCCTCTCCCAGGCTTCTCAGCCAATTGTCACCTGTGAAACCTAACTAGCACAGCTTACATTTTCACAATCTTTTAACCTTTTTGTTGATTGTATGGCCCTGGCTCCCTTGACAGATTTATGCTCTGGTTCTGTAGATTATGCTGATTGTTACTGTGCATGATCTAAAGAAATATGCTTTTGGAATGTAATTCCAATTAAACACAACTAATGTGGTAGGGAAATCACATGTACTTTGGGAGAGTCTGGTAAATTGCAAGTACATACACTTTTATGACAGGAATCTCAGTGGATTCCTCTCCTTTGCTTTGATTTGCATGGCTAAGACATATGATTTTTCTTCTATTGTTTTGATAACTAATGAGGTTTGTTGCTTTTCCAGTTTTAATTTGATAGTGTTTTGTATCTGATACCTATATTTAAACTTCTACAGACTGTTTTGTAATGACATCCACAGAGACTCATAACAGCACAGATTACAAATTTACTAACTTTGTGTTTACATATGGTCTTCTGTATAAACAGATGCCACATCATTGAGCTAGAATGATGGTAAGAAATACCATTTCTCCCTTCAGCCCCACAGTGAGATCACATAACTTTATGTTTTAGAAGAGTACCCTTGGCGATAAAGAAAACCATTTTACCCCTTTAACCAAAGTGATATCTCAATTCTGAGTATTTACTTAAATAAAACTCAGGTTATTTCCTACTTAAGTCAAAGTAACTATGATTTTAAGAATTCAAGAAAATGCTTTCCAAGGTCCTTTTATCATTTGTGTTTGCTGTTGATTTCTGCTTATTTTTTACATTCATAGAGATAAATATTATATACCTGCCACAGGCAAGGCTATATTCAAGTCATCCTCAAAAGATAACCTCTTTCTAGAATATCTTGAGAGATGAGAGCATCTTTGGGGCATCATTACCATAGATCATTGACTTGAGAAGCTTTTCCTAATGTCTAACCTAACATCTTTCTCTTCTGATCTTGTTCAGGAAACTAAAAGAAGTGTTCAAAACACATCTTTGTCTGTGTTTATAAAGAAGATTTTGCCATGTAGCTTTTGCCCTCAGGATTGAATAAATATTAATATTGATATTAGCATTTGTGACACTGTGGTATCAGAAATAATTAGCCCATTTTCCTGCAGGGGTGTCCAACCTTTTGGCATCTCTGGGCCACACTGGAAGGAGAGTTGTCTTAGGCCATGCGTTAAACACATTGTGACACGTAATCACACACACAAAAAATTCTCATAATGTTTTAAGTAAATTTACGATTTTGTGTTGGGCTGCATTCATTGCCATCCTGGGCCGCACGCGACCCATGGGCTGCAGGGTGGACACCCCTACTGGTACTTCAGAGAAATGAAGAAAGAAAGGGAACAAAAGCAGGTTGTGACTTACTTCAAGGCTCTCAGAATGCTGACAGCTGGCTCTGGCACCTTGTATGTAAATGGATTTGTTACCTTAAGACTGTGGAAGCTATTTTGAATTTATTTTAGTTGCTTTTTTTTAGGTGCATTTTGACCAATTTAAAGAAGCGTTAATACTTGTCCTGTCTAGAACTCTGTCAAGTGAAGAACACTTTCAAGAACCAGGTAAGGACACTGAATTGCCTTCTTTACGTTGCCCTTTAAAAGCTGTGCAGGGAAGAATTTGGGGACCTTAAAGCATGTCTAGGAAAGATTTGGGGCATCTGCCTATCATAGATTAAGCAGTTATTTTCAGTGACTTGTCTTTTGATATTATCATAAAAGCCTTGCAGCTGTTGAACACTAAAATGAGACTTCCCTATGACAACAGTGGATTATGGAAGAAATAATTGGATTGTTCCTAGGGGATGTGTCAGATGGTGTGGCAATGACTCATTCCTGGAATGAGCAGTGAAGCCGAATGATACTTCCTTCATCCTTATTTCCTGTGTTCGCGGAAGGATGTGAATTGGGGCGGGGTGGGGGGGGGGAAGGGAGGGGTTATGCTTGAAAGAAGAAGGATGGCCAGTCTAGAGATAATTTCATTTAGTCCTAGCGAATGGATAACCCTGCACGGTAGACATTATTACATTTTATTATAATTGTTTATCTCCTTTTCTCAAGTGATAGTTCCTTGAGGACCATTTGATTCATTTTTGTATTTTCAGGGCTTAGTAAAATGTTTAACCCATAGTAAGTATTCAAATGTTATGACTTAAATATATTTCATTGATTTTTTAAAAAGACAACATAGATTATAAAACACATTATTTTATGTATCTCCAAGAAGAAAAATTACTACCAATTAGGGTAAAATGCCATTGATTGTAAGATGCGTCCTAATTTCAGTGTTCAAATCAAGGAGGGGTGGTATGTATATGTGTCTTAGAATTGATGAAATATGGTAAATATCTAAGGGGAAGTTTAAACAATGTTACAATTTATATTAAACACAGTCCAGTTTTATCAAATCCAGGATTGATCATAAAGGATATGAAGGGATTTGCAGGTGATGAAACTGTTTAGTATCTTGACGGTGGTGGGGAGTTACAGATTTCATGAATTTTTCCAACTCATAAAATTATGCCCCAAATGGATGAAATTTACTCTTTTTAAGTTATACCTTAAGAAACCCTACTTTTAAAAGAACATCAAAAATACAGTTTTTTAGACTAAGGAGAAATCATTAGCATTTTGTGGCTACAAGGAGCCATTCAATGTGACCTATTTAGACGAAGCACAGATGGGAACTCATTTCTGATCCTCACTGGTGATCCAGTTCTTCGCTCCTTCTGCAAGGCTCCAGATTTGTGTCATGTGCATGAACACTGGACTGAGTCTCCCCCTTTTTGTGTATGGTGATCACCCTGAGGAAGTTTATCCTTAACCTGAGGCTTGCCAGAGCCCACTGGAAGTACACCAAGAGCTTCAGAGGGAGTCTGTTGCCTTTGTTGCCTTCTCGAGGCTTTCCAGACTGACAGTACAATTTCTGTAGGTGACCACTGCTGGAACATGGACTTTCACTCTTATGAGGTCTCACATTTTATTGATATTTTTCCTTATTTCAGGTTGTCTGTCATTTTGATGACAATAGTGCAGTATGTAGGGACCCTGACTAGCGCTCTGGTGACATCACCGCATTTTAGTTACTAAGAGCATAGGTGAGTAAGCGTAGGTTCCATGTGCTCCTCTAGGCTGTGGTGGACCTTTGTGTGGGTTTGGGAGGAGCAGCCCTGCCACTTCTCCGACGATCTTTTTCCTGCCCTTTCTTACAAACCTGCACTGCCCCCTGCCAGAAAACTGCCATAATAAATACGCAGATTTATGGCGACCACAAACATGAAGAGTGCGCCCTAGAGTTGTACGGTGCTGCGACCTAAGCAGCAGGAGGAGGACGAAGACGGCGGCCGGCTGAGCTTGGTCACAGTGAGGAAACTGCATTTATGACTCTGGCTCCAGATGGTGACCTCAGAGCCCGTGCACATGCCTCGCTGCTGAGACCATAACTTGGCCTAGTCTTCCCGGACATCGCACAGAGGGGATTTCTGTAGTTCCGCTGTGTGCTCCATCCTTTGGGTCGGCTGGAGCAAATCTTTTTTACAGACCTGCCCCAAATCCGTGTAATGAAGCAGCAGAGTACGAATGGATAGCATTTCATCCAGCATTTATGTCACTTCGCTGACGTTTGGCCTGGCAGGATGAAATCTAGGACTGAGCCAGTACCTTAAGAGTGTTTTTTCTCATAGAAAGCAGTGAGTCAGCCCTTCCTCCCACATCCCCCGCGTTGTTCCTGAGCATCTCTGCTTTTTCCGTCTTTGCCCATCTCTGTCTGGCCCTTCCATCTGTGTCTGGGGATCATGCAGTTCTTTCTACTCAAATGTTCTCCCACCCACTCTAAAATGTGATTGCACGCCCACAGGCTGACTGGCTGGCGAGAGACAGAGAAAGAAGGGTCAGGACTCAAATGTGTTGTATTACGAGGCCACCCGAATTCACCCCCTGCTTCGCCTTTAGGAAAAGAACTATCCCTTAAATCATAGACCATATCATTGTCAGGCTGGAGAGAATGCAGCCATTTCTCCCATGAGCCAATGGAGGCCTGAAGAGGGACATAGCTTAAATGAAGTCCCGCAGATGGCAGCAGAGGAGGAGGCTGATGCTGTATTGCCAAAGCGTGTGACTTCAGGAACTTCCAGTGTAAGGGTGTTCACCCTCAGATGGATGAGCTGGGAATAACCCGGCCCCAAGTCAGTGCAGCCTGGCCAGAGAGATTCTGACAAGTGGCCAGAGGCCGCAGGAAGGAGTGAGTAAGGGCAAGTTTTGCCTGATCATTAGTGACAGGGAGGCCTGTGCCCTCAGATTGTTTGCCTGTTCAGTACTTAATTCACCTTCTACCATAAGGGCTGTGGTATTTTTGTCTTGCCTTTTGAAATTGGTAGACCTACTAGATTTTGGAAGATGACCGAAAGCATAGGGAGCCACAGTGTGTACATAGTCATAAATTGGGATTTTATAACATCTCAGATTTTTATACCTTAAAAATACCAGAGGCTATACCAGACCATAACATAGAAAAGCCAGCTTCATATGATGGAAAAAGCCTTGAGCCAAGAGTTATGAAATGCTGTGTCTGCCCTTCTAATTGGGTGGCCTCTGTGGTCTTTGGTGGTCACTTTGCATGTAAAAGTGGTTGTACTTAAAAAATACTTAAAATACATTCAGCTCCAAGATTTCATCATGTTGTCTTCTAATATCTAAATGACCTTATCTAATTTTATGCAAAAACTTAGCTTTCTGTTTCTGTAAGATTTTACCTAACAGAAATGGACACTGTAACATTTTGTTTTCTAGGGAGAAATATTCAGTACATGCAATACTTTCATATACCCCTAATAAAAGGCAGCTATATATAAATAATACAAATGCAAAGCTATAATAGCATTTGAGAGGAGATGGAACTAAGTCATTATTTCCATAGTCTTGGGTTCTGCTATTTATAACTTCTCAGAGGTACAGTTTCTTTATTTTTTTTTAATATATTTTTATCCTCACCCAAGGACATGCTTATCAATTTTAGAGAGAAAGGGGAGGGTTGGGGGGAGAGAGCACAAAAGAAACATTGATGTGAGATGTAATCATTTGCCTCACACATGCCCCACTGGGCACCGAACCTGCAGCCTGGGTATGTGCCCTGACCAGGAATTGAACCTGTGACCTTTCAGTTTACAGGACGATTCTCATTCTCCAACCAGCTGAGCCACACCAGCCAGGGCCAGTTTCTTTATTTTTAAATTTAGAGGCTATGGACTAGGCTATTTTCAGCATACTTTTAACTCTGATATTTATGATTCTAAATGTTAGAAGAGAGTGTTTTCTTTAAAAAAACAAAACTAACCACAATAGTACAATACAATGACAAATACTGAAATTCAGATAAGGACAGAAAAATGGATTGTGGCTGTAGGGAATCCTTTGTAAATTCCAAATTGATCAACATTGCCAGTGGCATAACTCCCTCATTTCTACATGTATGATTTAATTTTTAAATTATTTTCCTGGACTAAGTAAGGGACAACAACTTAATTATTAGTCATTTATTCAATTTGCTACGGCTGCGGATTATAGGATTTTTGTCATGGAAGTGCTGGCACAGGCTGTAAGCTACGTGGCATCACCATGCTGTCGGGCTCTGCTCTCCAAAGGTTTTCGTCCTCATCTGATGCTGCTTGCATTAGATTTCTGTTTGTAGCATTAGCATGATGCAGGTAGCCCTTTTTTCCCTGATATGGTTAATGTAAAATATCTTGCCTTTGTTTATCTGGTGAGTGAAAAAAAACAAAAACCCCATAGGTTTAGAAAAGCCAAATCCTTAGAAAAATAAGACTAGGCATGGTTTTGGTGCAGATGATTGGGTTTTTTGTAGTAAATGTTCCTAATTCCAGATCCCACCCTAATTTTAATTATTTTCCTTATATTTTGAGGAAGCTATGACTATAACAAACAGATACCTTTCATTCACTCAACTAATCTGCACTGAGGTCTGATGAACAGACATTGGACTTGGTCCTGAATTGCAAAGATTGAAGATTTGCGGTTGCAACTATATTCAGAGGCATTGGGCCAGACCCTCCTATTTTTAGGAGTTATTACACACAGGTGTGTTCTGTTGTCCTACCCTTTTCTGAGTTAAGATAAAGAAGAATTTAGTCTCCTGTTCCCTTGGTATCTAAAAGATGCTAACAGTGAGGGCACAAATATTTCTCCACAAATTAAAAGCAAAATAAAACCCCTACCACTATCCCCAGTGCCAACAGAGGAGGGTGTGGGGAGTTAGTTCATGAGGTCGGGGGAGCAGGAAACATGCCTGCTGGTGGTCAGGTAAAACAGTAGGCAACAAAAACTATAAAGATGCCTTGGGCTAATCAGTGCTACTCTCAGATCTTATAATATACAAATAATTACGGATGTACACAAAGATGCGTGTATAAAGATATTCATTTAAATAGTGAACAACTATATCAAAGATAAATATTTGATAGTGTATTGGTTAGGCAAATTATGATATATTTGTGTAATCAAAGACTAAGCTATTAAACTAAAAGGCAATCTTTAAAAAAATATAAAAATATCTTATGGTTTTAATTTGCATCTCTCTGATGGCTAGTGATGTTGAACATTTTTTTCATATGTCCATGGGCCATCTGTATGTCCCCCTTAGAGAAGTGTCTATCCATTTTGAGTTTATTCTGGTGTATGATGTAAGTTGGTGGTCTAGTTTCATTTTTTTGCATATACAGGCCAGTTTTCCCAACACCATTTACTGAAGAGACTCTCTTTACTCCATTGTATACTCTTGCCCCATTTATCAAATATTAATTGACCACAAAGGTGTGGGTTCATTTCTGGGATCTCTGTTCTGTTCCATTGATCTGTATCATCTCAAGCCTGTCAAAATGACTATCTTTAATAAATCAATGACAAGTACTGACGTGGATGGGGAGAAAAGGGAACCCTAGTGCCCTGTTGGTGGGAATGCAGACTGGTGCAGCCACTGTGGAAAACAGCATGGAGTTTCCTTAAAAAATTAAAATGGAACTGCTTTTTGGTCCAGCGACCCCACTTCTGGGAGTATATCCTGAGAATCCTGAAACACCAATTCAAAAGAATATATGCACCCCTATGTTCATAGCAGTGGTATTTACAATAGCCAAGATCTGGAAACAGCTGAAGTGTCCATGAGTAGATGAATGGATAAAAAAGCTGTGCTTCATTTACACAATGGAATACTACACAACAGTAAAAAAAGAAGGAACTCTTACTTTTTGCAACAGCATGGATGGACCTGGAGACTATTATGCTAAGTGAAATAAGCCAGTCAGTGAAATAAAAATACCATATGATCTCACTTATATGTGAAGTCTAATGAACTAAATAAACTAGCAAGCCAAATAGAATCAGAGACATAGAAACATGGAACAGACTGACTGCTGTATAAGAGGGGAGGAGGAGGTGAGGACTGGTTGAAAGAAGGTGAAGGGATTAGCCAAAGAACATACATGTGTGATCCATAGACATGAACAGTGGTGTGGGGGTTGCCTGAGGGAGTCAGGGGTAGATGGGTGGAGCGGGGCAAAGGGGAAAAAATTGGGACACCTGTAATAGCATAAACAATAAAATAGTTATTCAAAAAGTAAATGAGCCTACAGCTTTAACCCAAAAATTCCACTTCTAGAAATATATCTAATAGACATAATAAAAAATGTGTTAATGAAAAAAATGTTTTAAATAATTTTTAAAAATACAATATGTGGGTGTGTGCAAAAAATACTTCTGTTATTTAAAATTAAATAAGGCTGGTGAGAATTTTGATAATGAAACAGTTTACTCAGGAGTTCTGCTGATGTAAGTTTATTTCAGGCTCAGTGTATGAGAAGGTTTCCAAATGGGGGACCAACGATGATTGGTTTCTACAAGGAGTCTTAGAGAATTGGTGTGTCCCTTTCACATTGGCCGGTTGCTGAAGGGAAAGGAGATAAATGAAGAGAAAATGAGGGCAATAATGAGGTGGAGGCACCTCTGCTTTCTGAGATGACGGACTGGATAACGTCACTATGCATTTGCCACTAATCTTACCCACTACAAAAAATGAGGTCAAATGAAGCTGGGGACATCTGCTGTGAAATCGAGGGCTGCGAGACTCTCCTGCTGTGGGGCCTCATGTGGGTATCTCTCCCTGACCCCTGACTCCTCCAGGAGAAGGCTGGAAAGATAATCATATCATCATTATCTACTCAAAAGAGCTTTCTCTTGACCTGTCTTCAACTGTTTTAGGGCTAAGATGGACCATTGAGTCAGGACCATTACCCCTGGGGATTGCCTCCTTGGCATTCTTGTGGGGTGCTAATCTTCCCCTCTAAACTCCTAAACCACGCACATTACCTTTGTGTCTGGAAGCAGCTGTGTTCCAGCAACAGGCATCACTGAGACTGATGGGAGCTGATGTCCTTGCATCCAGGGAGGACCAGAAAGCTCCAACTGAACCTGTGCATCAGAAGAGAGGAGTGGCTGGGGAGCCCTGTGACATGGGCCCAGAAGCTGCTGCCTTGGACAGGCGTGTGCACACAGTGCGGGGTGATGATCCTGACTCTTGACCGCCGGTTGCAGAGGCAGGGAGCCTACTGGGAGGCAGAAGGAACAGTGGGTCACGTCGGAAGAATTTCCTGATATCCCTTTTATATTGTTCATTCTCTCTTGGCCTCTCTTCTCCTCTCCCGTCCTTGGGACAGACCCTTCTCACTTCTTTCTTCTTTTCACCACTCCCTCTCACCTCTACCCTCCTCTCCTCCCTGCCCCTCCCCCCACTCTTTCTTAAACTCTTGGTCCCTCCCCATCCGTTGCCCCTCATCTTCCTCCCCCCTGCCCTCCATAGGCTTCTGGGTCCCTGGCCATCTTCTGTCACCACCCTCCTTCTCTCTCTCGGTCTCAGTCTGTCTCTCTGTGTCTTTCTCTCTGCCTGCCTGTCTCTGTATGTCTGTCTGTCAATCTTTCCCTCTGTCTTGGTCTCCCCATTGATGCTTTCTCTCCCCTTTTCTCTCTGGAGAATCAAGTGTGGGATGGCACTCTCACTGTGTGATGCCTGTGCAATCGTGTGGTCAGAGTAGGCGAGGAGGTGGGGGTGTGCAGTGGGCCTGGGGGTGCTCCCTTGCTGCACGACTGCCTTTTCCCAGGGAAGCTTCTGGGGTGCTTGTCCTGAGCTTTGTCTGTGCCTCCTATTTGCCTTCTTTTTTTGGAGATAGACTTCAGAACTCCTGGAAGCTCGGCAGAAATGTACTGTGGAGAGCCTCAGGCTGGCAGTACCCCCGTGCCGAGGTCCTTTGCAAGGAGGTGCAGTCCTGGGAATGGTTTCCCCAGCTGACTACACAGGGCAGGAGGGCAAGCAGAGAGCAAGGCTCTGCCCGAGCAATTCCAAAATAAGATTATCAGCACCACAAAGGCAGGGCTGCCCTCTTCATCTTGGAAATATCCTCAGGGCATTCTTAGGAACAGGGAAATTGTATTAAAAAAATGATGAAATATTCATCTTATCCCTGGATAGGTATACCATAATGCTTTGCCATGGCCGGTGTTCAATAAATATGAGTTAAGTGATTTGACTAATGCTGGGATGCATCTTTGAAACTCCTCTTTAACTTTCCATATATGTGGATGCTGCTGCACTCCAGGTCTTAAGTTTGTGTTTCCGCAAAGAGAGCCTTGACTGAATAAATAGCATTTAGGCTTTCCAGCAACTCTTTCAGCCTTCTCTTGGGTCCTCATTGCTTTGCCCTTGGCTGTCAGGAGAGCTCATCACCCTGTGGCTGAGGGAGCGGGGCGGGGGGCGTGGGGAGGGATGGGGGTGCGTGAATGTCGGTTGCTTTCCCTGCCTGCGGCGGGCTTATCCCCGGCTTATTCTCACTGACGCTGTATTTCAATTTTTCTTTTATTGTAAGTGCAAGACTGTGTGATCAAAAGTCATGCATGTGCATGGTGGTTTATCCTGATTCTGGAAGGTGAACATCTTTATCACAGGTCTGAAGTTCTTCTCCTTGGGACAGATGAGATAGGGAGTAAAGAATGTGGCGTCTGTCCCAGCCGGGGTGGCTCAGTTGGTTGGCTGTCCTGCCGCAAAGGGAAAGGTCACCAGTTTGGTCAGGGCACAAGCCTGGGTTTTTTGGGCTTGTCAGGTCTGCGTGCATTGGGGGAGGGTGGGCAGCCGGTCGGTGTTTCTCTCTCACATCAAACCTCTCTTTCTTCTTCCCTTCCTCTCTCTAAAATCAAAAATGTTATTTTTTTTTTTTTAAGAATGTGATGTCTGAGGATCCAGATTTTGTATAATTTCTAAGACCAGAAGGAAGGGTTTTTTTGTTTTATTTTTTGTCTTTTGAACTCTAAATAGATTTTTCCCCCCACCTTCTCTGTGGAGACTGTCGGTAGTCTCCATGTTATACCTGCAGTCTAGGAAATTGAATCAAACCAAGTGTTTGGTTTACGGAAAAGAGCCCAGATCATCCAAACTAGGTCAGGAAGGACTGCCTCAAGTCACCTTGCTTGGTTGGTGTGTCTCATAATAAGCTCTCCAGGGTGGCATCCAAGACTCCTCTAGGCAGTCTGGGCTTGTCTGCTTTCCTTGAAATAACAGCCCACTGTTATTTGTATGTAGTGATGACAAATAGGAGAAATGGAAAAAGGGAAAGTAGGGAAAATGACCTAGAAGCTTGACAGTCCAGGCAGAATTATAAATATATGTTCAAGGAAATAAAACACCAAAAGCACCACACTCCTTTATAATTTATTTGTTTCACTGACATTTCCCATCTCTCCTTGGAGCTCGTGATTGGAGCAGTTACTTAACACTTACGTTAAAGGAAGCTATAGGTGTGAATTATTTTATTATTAAATCAAATGATCCATAGATAAAATTGTTCCACTAGGAAACCTTGAACTATGTAAGTTACATCTGGATGCACTCATAAAGCAAATAAACTTTGCCCCAAGGCTGGTTTTACAAGTTTTCATTGGGCATGGTAAGGAAAGGGCTAAGGCATTCCTTAAAGAGTCTTAAAATCCCCACTGAGGCCTCCTGCTCGGTGGGCTGCTGCTGCGGACTCCTACAGGTCTGAGATTGATAAGGAGAATAATAAAGGTGCAGGTACTTAACACAGCAATCAATGGCTGTTGACAATGTTCTCTCTGGGCCTCCTTTTGCCATTTGTCCCCTCATCATGTAACAAGGCTGATGCTCTAAATAGGGGAGGGATAGATGAGTGTCTAATTCTAAGAAGTAACTTTTTAATTGGTGTGATTAATCTAAGTCTTTATTGGTCACATGGATAATTTGGGAAACTTGGTATGAGGAAAACTTAATACCCCATTTATCCTTTATGTATGTTAATATCTTTATTCCAAAAAGATGATACAGTTTGATAAGTTTCTCTGAAAACTAACTTTGCGATATATGTACATTCTGTGGGAAAAAAAGTGTTAAACTTTGCTCAAAATTAGTTATAATAATAAAATAAATTTAAAAAAATGTTCAAGTTCCTGACAGTGCAAAAGTTAGGTAAGTGAATAAATTGACCCAAACCCCTCACAGTTCCTAGTGGATCACAATCTATTACCTTGCATTGCTTAGGAAAAGAGCTCTTGCATATCTACTGCTGCTCCCTGCACGGCATGGGGTATTGAGTGGTAAATAGCTAAGGAACCATTTCTTCCACAGGTGGGCTTTGGATTAATTCCAGTGGGTTTAAAACAAAACCAAAAAAAAGTTCCTTTGTCCCACACGGTTTTCCTTCAGAAAAAGTGCAGCACGCATTCAGCGCACATCTGCTGTTTCTGTCCCCAGATGAAATTCCCGCCCCGAGACTGTTCTCACACTGGGACAATCCCATGTTCCATTTTCTGACGTTATAAGTTTTCCTCTTCCTCTTTTATAAGCCCCCATCATCATTAATGGTGTATCTTGTTGTCTGCCAGTACAACTTAAGAGTATGTCATAAATTAAGGATGGTTCTGCATTGCCTCTTATCTGACTAGCATCTGTGGGTGTCAGCTGCCAACATGCAGCTCGGGTGTCCGGGCCGATCCTGAATACTCACAAGCTGACACACTCTCTTCTGATAAAAGGTACCTTCAAATATGCATGTGATTTTCAATATAAATTTTGTATGCCTTAATACTTCCTGTAAGAGAATCGCTCGACCTAATACAGTGACTTGGCTGGGACTTTTATAAAGCTGGATATAAATATCGCTAGAAATTATAGAGCAAACATAAGTACTTCACTCTGAGCTTTGCTGAGCATGTTCAGGATGCTTCTGACCACATCTGTGAAATCGGAGCTCATGCCAGAGGATGGGCAGTGGGGGAGGGAGCAGAGCTAGTACTTCCAGGGAAACTACCGAGTAATGGCGGACCCCTGACCCAGTTCCAGTGATGATAAAGAAAAGGTTTTATTCTTTTAGTTCTTATCTAATCAACAACCATCTTCATTTTGTTGGTATGTGTACATACTGCATCTACAAGTCTACATGCCTGAATTCAGGCATACCTTGTTAGGGCTGTCATGTTCAGACAGAACACATATTATGTTCTCCAGAGAGACACCATGTCGGTGCGGATGATAAGAATCAAAGCATTGCTAGCCTTTTGTATGTAATGGAGTATTTTATTCTCCTAATTCTGTACAAGTTGCCAAAACAACAACAACAACAACAACAAATAAAACAGCCAGCCTGTATCTAAGATGATATTTGCATGGAGTGAAGTATTTATTTTATTGCTTTAAAGCACTCGTTTGTAGAGAAATGTTAGTTTGTAGGAGTGGTGGCGGTGGCGGTGGTGATGGCAGCGGCGGTGGTGGTGGCGGCGGTGGCGGCGGTGGCGGCGGATGCTGAACCTGTGGCACGTTATGTCAGAATGCTGAAGTCCTTCCTTAAGGTCAAGAGATGGCTCTCTCCTTATACACAATACTTTTTATTTTGTACGACACTGAAGCTCTTGAAGAAGAAGAAGAAAAACATACACCATTTTTCTTAATGCAGTTTCATGTTTACTATTTAATTCCACAGCTTTTAATTTTATAATGAGCTCTTGAGGTCAGGTTTCATATAAGCGATGAACTGTCATTAATTGATTCAGATCCATTGTGACAGTTTCTTTGTTCCGTCATCCTGTTTGTCTTATAGCTCAGAAAGTGGGATGCTTAACAAAGGAGCCTCTGACGTACAAGAGGGGTATGTTTCAGACTAATTGGTGTGAATACTAACTTTACAGTGTTGCTACAGTGTTTGTTTTATCATGATTTTCCAAGACTTCCTTCAACGTGCCTCTTTGTTAGTATGATCGCTCCCTCTCCCTTTCCTGCAAAACACCAGCTTAATAAACAGAACCAGTATGCCCCCTTCTTTGTCCTTATCTTCATTCTGTACGTTTAAGTCAAATCCCTCCCTGCCAGCACTGCATCATCATATGCAGAGGTATATTCGGGTGCGGCAAAATCATTCAGAATTAGAAGCCGTGCTCTGCATCTGAACTGGTGGCTCACACACGCCCACGTCTACCACAACTGGCAGATGGTGCTGGTTTATTTTGGGGCTGGTATAAGAGGCTGCATCTGACGGCTGTGAGCATCAGCTAAGGCCTGAGATTGTCATGTAATGTGGCCTCAACTCTTGTCTCCTTGCCCAGACTGCCCACTAGAAGCTCAGCCCAAATATGTCAGAGGTGGGAAACGATATGGACGAAGATCCTTACCGGAGTTTCAACAATCTGTGGAGGAGTTTGCAGAGGTGACAGTGATTGAGCCCCTAGAAGGAGAAGAAGCAAGGCCTTCACACATCCCAGCCGGTGACTGCAGTGAGGTAAGGAATCAGACAGGTGCATCCGTGTGGACCACGGGACACCTACATCACCATGGTGCAGTGACAAGACACCTGAAGGAGTGTATGGCTTTCTCAGTTACGAGGTCTCTGCTCGTTTTGTTAGTTGCCTTTTGGATAAAGAAGGCTAACTTTTCTATTGTTTGAATGTTTTCATCTCTTTCAACTTTGGGAGAGTTGACATTTCTGTGCATGCTTTGTATTTATACATTTTTGGATTCAGTTGTTTTTAGATTATCTGGTGTCTGCCACTGTTAACTGTTTGTGGAAATAGATCTCTCCTCCATGGCCCTGTCATTTTTAGTTGTGTAAAAAGCTGACCAACCCCAACCCCAAACTATAAAACGGCATCCGTGACTGGTAGGAAGTGGAAGCAATGTGTTAGGCGCTTTGAGACCCGGCATCTTATCTTTTGTGGGGGAGAGGTAACACATTTTTCAAATTTGGTTCTTGTCACAGCACCCAGCAGTGCTGTGGCTCTTCTTCCTGGTTCCGTGGCACCTGGGCACATCTCGCTCCCCAACAGTTAGATTCGCCTGCC
This sequence comes from Pteronotus mesoamericanus, assembly GCF_021234165.1. Classification (NCBI taxonomy): domain Eukaryota; kingdom Metazoa; phylum Chordata; class Mammalia; order Chiroptera; family Mormoopidae; genus Pteronotus; species Pteronotus mesoamericanus. Next base: position 35,420,938 of record NW_026555078.1, read on the forward strand.
TCCCTCATCTCCCTGGTTTTCGTCTTACATGTTGCCATAACGTACCAGTGAAGGAGAAGCAGTAACATTTTCTTGATTCTTTCTTTATGGCTCATTTACCAGCATGCCATTTATAGAACATGCTTGAAAATGCCGTGCTGCGCAAGCTCTAAATATTTCTTGCACACCCAGCTCAGTCTGGGGCTGCAAGTGTTTCCAATACTAATATAAACTGGAAAAGAGACAAAGTGCCTCAACTTTCTGAAAGTAGTCTATAGATTGTGGCTTGATGAGGGGCATATGCGCTCATGCACGCGTGTGTTAGTGTATGTATGTGAATGTTCAGTTTACTACAATTGGCAGGAATCTAGCATCCTGAACTTTGCAGACTACCCATCCATAAACCCAAAGGTAACAGAAGAGCCCAAGTACTGAGCAGAAATGAAACCAGCCACAGGTACTGCAATTTAGAACACGCATGACTCGTCTGCCAATCAGAAGCTGCACCATTTGTAAAAAACAAGCGATACCTGTTCTCACCCCAGAAGTGAAGGGGCAGTGTCAAAAAGGTGAACCAGAAGAGAGGAAGAAAAGTAGCTAGAGAAGAGAGAGAAACCACAGAAATGGTATAAGAGTAGAGAAGTGACAACTGAAAACTGTGAAGGCTGTGAGAAGCAAGAAGGAGAACGCTGCCCAGCGGTCTGAGCAGAGGCTACTTCCCCTCTTGGGTCAGTTGGTTTCAGGCCCTTTCTTGGGTCCCTGTGAGAATTTAGACAGGGCCTTTCCCCAATAAAACACATAAACTCACATGCACAGAAATTTTACATGTATAGTTTCAGGGAGGCAAGTAATTTGCATACTTCCGTTGTTGCAGTGTTTGTAATATTTATCTTGCTGTCAGGAAGAGTATCATTTTATTACACAAAGTCTGTTTAATAGCCCCAAGGAGTGTGGAATGTATCTGAGACATTTCTTTACGAAAAATAAAAAAAGGGGGTAAAATATGTCTCAACGTTTTAGGAGGTTAGCTTTGGTTATTTCGAGAACACTTTTAAGTCTGGTATCTTCCTTCTCCAACTACTTTTAATACCCAAGGCCTTATTATTTGGTGCTAAGAAATTAAATGATTCTTAGCTTTTAATATGATAGCTTCTAGTTACCACCTGGAAACACACAAAGTTCTTGGGCAGAGCTGATTTTGTTGTTGGTAGTGTATTTCTTAAAGCCTTGTTTTATCTTATCTACCGACTTCAAGATTTACTGTTTAAAAACTGAGACTCTGGTTTCACGTGTAAATGAAGCGTGGAGGCCTGAGTCTGGGCAAAATCTTGCTGCTTGCGTCTTAATAAAAGGGTATGTTGGGAGAACCATTTCACCCCGATGGACTTGCGCTTCTCTCACTCCTCCTGGGCCTCTCAGGTATGACCATTTGATGCTAAATATAGAAACTTTTGTGTTCAAGTTCCCACCATGAACAGAGCAGCTAGTGGAGGCCTGGAGGGGGTCATTTCTCTCATTGTCTGTCCCCCAAGGGACAGACTCCTGACTCAACTTTGATAGTCTGTTATATCCCACCCCAGAAAGCCTTCAGGAGTTCCAAGCACCACATTCACTCCTGTCTCTTTAAATTGCTGAGTGTGGGCTCAAACCAAAGCTCATCCAGCTGCTTTCTTGCTTAAAAATGAAGTGTTTTGTGAGCTGAATGGAGCCTGTCAGTTTTTAAATCAATTCGTCACTTTAAAAAATTAATGGGTTCACGTGACATTTTTGATGTTCCTGTTGGCAGTAAGAAAGGCCAGCCCCAGCTTTGTGCAGTAACCATGGTTGTAGGTCACACTCACAGACGCGTACAGCCTGGTGGCACGGTTTCATCAGTGTGTCAGTCTTATTGCATACTGTTAGGTCAAGACAGCAGTCCTGTTTCCTGGCCAGTTTTCACAGGGGCCTCAACTCAGTTGGCCAACAGAAATCCACGCTCTTAGCAGCCCGGGCTTGTGCTAGAAATACCCTCGTCCCTTCTACAGAAGCTGTTTAGGTCTCCCCAGAGTGCTGGGTAATCTTTCCTGTTCTAGGGTAACCCCCCAATGGAGACTCTGGAGAAGAAGAAATTCTCAATGTCCTGTGGGATTTATTTATTCTTAATTTATAAAGAGTTCAAAAACTGTCAGGAGTTCTTTATTGTACAGTTGACTTCTTTTTTTCTCCCTTTTGGTTGCCTGAGGCCCTTTGGTGTCCTGCCCTTGGGTGTTAAGAATTTATTCTTCGGTTGTGTTTTTTATCAGTGGCTCACACTTCATCTCGGCACCACTGGGCAATACTGAAGGAAAGAGCAGGACTGGGTCTCCCCTGGCGTGAATATTTAATAAGGAGCAGTCAGATGGAGAGCTGGAGACAGGCCTTCTTGGTTTTGATCACTAGTTTCCTTTGACTCCTGGCTCCTGGCTCAGGGGCAGGTGGGATTTGAGCTTGCCTTTGGGCTACAGTTTCTCCTACTCTCAGATATGCCTGTTTTTTTTTCCTAGAGTGACTTTAGTTTTTTGATGAAGACAAAAGGACCTGTAACTGCTGTTAGAAGTTAAATGGAGGGGGAGTCTGGCTGTTGCTACCCAAGAGGAGACTAATTTTAGCTCTAGGGTGAATCAAATAATTATTTTATTTATCTGAGGACTTGGGTAGGGGTGGGCAATGGAGCGGAATGGTGCCACACGCACCTGTAAAAGCTGTCCTTGCGGTGACTTGCTTCCTTCTAGGAATTCGTCCTGGAGGGATATGTGAGCAGACAGTCAGTCCTCTGCAGGAATAAAACAATAACCCACCCCGACTCTTCTCTCTAGGGTCTTTCTACAATAGGGGGGTTGCTACAGATTAACACTTCATTCTGAGGCTCCCGGGTCAGTAGTTCATAATGTTTTCCTGCATGGTTCCTTGGAAGGCCTACTTCCATACGTAGAACAAAAATTCTAGGTGATTCTCAGTAATCGTACGTCTCTGCTGTGTACCTGTAACTCCACCCTTTCCGTGCCACCCCAGAAAACAGAAATTTGGACAAGTGAGAGTGATGCTGGTGTAGATTGCTTTCAAACAACTAACTTTATTTTTAATGTAAGTCCCATGTGAAGTTTCAGGCTTCATTAGTTACAGCAATTTGGAACTCCTCTCGTGACTGTTCATGGTGCACCATTGTGATCTGGTGCCTTGGGTGAGACCCGACATGGTTACTAGGGGGTCACATGCTCCATCACCGTGGTCTCATCCCCTAAATAGAATATATCAGAATAAATCTTGTTACGAGGTATTTTTTATTACATTCGACTTTTGTTTCAATTCACATACGTTAATGCCCTAATGTAAACTGTAAACATTCTAATCATCTTCATCCTACCCTTCCCTTGCCCCCAAACCCCTGCCCCCAGCTTTATTTAGGTGATTTGATTCTTTTCTGGTGAAACAAAGCATCTAACCTAGCTACTAAGCATGCCTCCCCTACCAAGGTTAGTGTTTAAGCCCAGGAAGCCATTCCACAGGGAAGGACCATTGCTTTCTTGCTAAATTTTCAGCACTGAAAAGTGTATTACAGAACTTCATTTTGAAACCCCGCAGCAGAAGATGCTAATTCACAAAGGACAGGTAGTTTCCACCATCAGGCTGAAACGGGCATCCACCTTCCAACTTAGTGGCTTATCTGGCAAGTGGATCCCTTGGGAGTCTGACCTCACATTCTGGGTGGTACTGAAAGGAAGGTGATGATTTTTTTCTTTTCATGGGATCATTTTCACTCGAGGCCATTCAATTGGGCATTCTGTTCTGAATTATTCCAGACTAACAAAGGGCACATTCTTGATTCCACGTAAGGTGTGATCAGTGAGAAGGTTTTGGCTGCCGTCAGTCATTTTTGCTTCACTTCATTAAGAAACAGAAATGAGTTTTTAGGTTTTAAAGGGTACATTTCCCCCCTTTTATATGCATATATGCAATGGCTACTGAACTGACCTTGAATTTTATGCTCCCCTTTCTTCTAAGGGTAGATGGAAGGGGGTGGCAAAAACTAAACTAATTCTCAATTCTCTTCTGTATTACTCAGCCCTGGTAGGAAAGGTTGTTCAATTAACACAATTGGGGCAGAGCCACTTTGCTTTCTGCCCTCATTGAAAACAGGGGACACCTTGTTAAGTGTTTTCCTCCACCGGGAATAAATCAGGTCTAGTAAGATTCTTATCAAGAGCAAGAGAGTTTGAACAATTCTTTTTTCAACTATAGACAATAATAGTGTAAGCCAGAGCCATGCAGTTTAAGTGAGGACCTGGGAGAAAAGTTAAAGCCAATTGTTTAATTCGCCCAAGAATGGACAAGCAAATCAAGTTTTTGTGTTGGGACTGTGGGGGTAGGAGGATGGGAGATGGTGGTAATTTAAAAACTTTTAAAAAAAAAAGCAAAAGAAAAACTGATTTTACTACCCTACAAAAAATCAAACTTCTTGAAGAAGTGTGAAACTGACTTATATTCCCCTTATGTTCATTTTCATATATGAATAACTTTGCAGTTAAATTTTATGAATTATTCATTTACATGGTATAGAGTAAATATTTAATTCTGGAGCAAACATCAAGAGCCGAGAGAAACTCTGCTAAGAGCTTTTGTAGTTGAAATGCACCTGTTTTCCCATTACTCCCATGACATAGTCGTTGACTTTGACAATCTGTAAGCGGCTTCATTACTAAAGCCATTTATTTCCATCAAGTGACGTGACATCACCAGGACACATTTTATGAGTGGAATTCCAGCGTTTCCCTTTATATTTCTGAAATCTGATTACATCATCTGGCTATTTCCAGAGAGGAAACACTCACCCAAGATGCAATTGTAGATCACTTGAAAGTGATGCAGAGAAGACCCTTCAAAGCTAATAAGATGTCTCTCATTGCAACACAGACTACAGCTTTCAGCCTTTAAGGCCCTCAAGCCTCACTGTTCTGAACAGTCTTCCTGACTCAACCCCTGGGGGAACTCCCTTGGAGTCAGCCCGGAGCCCTATCTCCTTCCAGGTCAACAATTTCTAATATTCATTTTCTGACCAGGAAATAACATGGACAACAAATCAAAAATTAACAAGTCAACTTTAATGATAATAGTAATATTGTCCAATTATACACTGTTAAGTGTTTTCCAAATAGAATAGCAGTATTCACTATCTGTTGAGAGCAACTCTGATGAGCTAGATACTGTGAGCAGATGTATTAAAAACAAATCCTGCCCTAGCTGGTGTGGCTCAGTGGATTGAGCACAGGCCTGCAAACCAAAGGGTCGCTGGTTCGATTCCCAGTGTACGGCCCATGCCTGGGTTGCAGGCCAGGTCCCTAGCAGGGCGTGCATGAAATGCAACCACACATTGATATTTCTCTCCCTCTCTTTATCCCTCCCTTCCCCTCTCTAAAAATAAATAGATAACATTTTAAAAAATAAATAAAATAAAAACAAATCCTTTTCCTTTAAGGACTTTAAAATTCAGTGAACCAAAACCAGTCTCCAAACTTGGTAGGAGAGCTTTAAGGCTAAAATTCTTTTAAATTGAGCATTTCTTCACACACCGAAGGCTTTTTGGCAACATAGCAAGACTCATCTAAATGTACCCATTTGAAACTCATGCATGCATTGATTCTTGTTATCCCCAGCACTTACTGGTAACTTTTAATTGCCTTTTTTAAAATTGAGGTGACATTGGTTAATAGGGTCATATAGGTTTCGAGTGTACATTACTGCGATACATGGTCTGTATAAGGCACTGATTTGCACTCTAATTGCAACAGCGCCTCAACTGAGCAGCTTGTGCCTGGGTTCAGAACAGAGAGGTTAGGAACTGGGCTGTCAGGTTCTCCATTGCTCACTTTGGGACAGTGGGAAATGAACCAAAATCCCAGGAAGTGTGTCCCTGCAGAAACAGTAGCCAGCCCTGCTGGGCTCACTTAGTTTCCAGTACCTAGCGCAAGTGTGGCTTTATAAAAATTTAGGACTATTAGTTAGATGCACCATGGATGCTGGGTTTTTAAAAGTCCCAAAGTTTCAATCATAAGCATTCTCCTAAACCAATTTGGGTGGTTGTGTTTTGTTTTGTTTTCTTCCCAGAGACTTCCTTTGCTTAGCTACTCTTGTAAAATGGACCCTACACCTCAGTTTGTTATTCTAGAAAATTTCCTTCCTCTTCTCTCTGGGCTTGCTAGACTTTAGCCTTTCAAAAACAAATAAACAAAAAACCAAAAACCCTGCTTAAAGCTGCTGAGATCAGCACAGCAACCTCTGCTGGAAAAGAATAACCCAACGTGTGCCCCCGTAATTGTTTTAATGAGCCATACATTCTGCAGGGCACAAGGTCTGCCCTGGAGCAGATGGTCGGTTAGGGCTGTGACTGGGCCATTGTGGGCCGGGGCCGCACCACAGGCTACAGATGCTGGCCCGGCCTCGGCGCTGGAAGCCAGGGATCCAAGAGGCTCGGGCCATCTGCTCTGCAGTCCAGCCAAGCAGGTGTCCCTCCAGAGAAAGCCTTCCTGAAAGCAGTGCCGCCTGTGGGGCCACGTGTGCAGGGCACTTTCATCCAGCCGTAGAGAGCTGGCCACAATGGCCAGCATGACATCAAGATGTACAGCCCCCAAGGCGGGTCGGGGGCTCCCTTTGTCTGCCTGCTGCGGTGGGAGCTGCCTTCTGTGGCAACCATTTTGGAGCCAGGCGACCTCTGACCCCCTCCCCTCTGCCCACTCTCAATGGGGATGTTGGCCAGCACACTTGGCATGGTAATGTGGAAGCGTAAGCAGGCCCTGCCAGCCGTGGCCACCAGGGGACACTGTCCACGTGGAGAGGGCCCCTGGGGAAGCCCTGCTCCTAAGCTGAATCAAAAGTTGATTGCTTCATGCCCTGATCAGGTGGCTCAGCTGGTAAGAGTGTCGTCCCGCACACCAAAAGGCTGTGGGTTCCATACCTAGTCAGGGCACAGGCCTAGGTTTCAGGTTTGATCCCCAGGCAGGGTGTGTGACGGAGCAATGATTGATGTTTCTCTCTCACATCGATGTTTCTCTCCCTCTCTCTGACCCCCCCCAACCCCCAAATCAATAAACATGTCCTCAGGTAAGGATTTCAGAGAAAAAGTTGATTGCTTCATCAGAACTTCATGCTCAAAGCTGTTATTTCTACAAGCCTCTTCTGGGTCTGTTCTCAAAGCTGACACTGTTCTGTCTGCTGTTTCTTTCCTCTGCCTTTGGCCTCGTTTGGAATGCCCAGGTAGTAGGAATAGTCATTGTAATATTTGTTTACTTAACAGCCACTTAGCACTCAATTTGTAGCAGGCACTGTTTTAAGTACTTTCCAAATATTAGTACTCCCTTGCAAGGTAGGCATTGCTGTTTACTTACCCACGAGGAAACTGAGGCACAGTCGGAGTTAAGTAACTTGCCCAAGGTTGCACAGCCAGTAAGTGGTGGAATTGAACTGAAATTGAACTCTGGGAGTTGGGCTCTGGATAAGAGCTAATATTTCCCAAGTGCCAGGCATATACTTTCATGTGCTGTGCATCCCCACTTTGCGGATGAAGTACAGTACAGAGGGGTCGCACAAAATGGCAGAGCCAGACATGACCCAGACAGTCCCTCTGCCGGACCCCGATGCTCACTCATGCCACCAGTTTTGCCTCCAGAGTCGGGAGGAGCTGAAGTCCCACAGAACGATTTTTAAAATTTTGTTAATATCTATTGTTTCTCCAGTGAGAGGCTACCTAAGTTTTCAAGGGAAGAGATTTAAACTCCTCTTTTGTGAAGCAGTGTTGAGAACACATCCCAGTAGTTGTTGCTCCCTTCCATCCACATTTTCCCAGAGAGTTTTGTGATTATCTCCTTCCCAGTGCTCCTGGCTGACCTGTGTCTGGAGGCCACCTGCTAGGCTTTCACTGCACCGGGTAAACCATCAGCAATTAAATGACCTTGTTCCGGAATGATGCCTGCTTTTATTGGTGGTGTTCCAGTAGCCCAATGATCTAATCCCCCAACCTTTTAATCTGCCTTCCCCTCCCTCTTCCCCTGTTTTTTAATTGGAACTACTGGCTCCAGGCAGTGAGAATGAAAATAAATGAGCTGTGACTGAATTGAATTGCACACCCCAGTTCCCCAATTGCAATTTAATAACAAACGTTCAGCGGCCATGTGCTTACCTCAGTCTTTATTGGAATGGCAAACTCCCTCTCCAGTTGAGGTGGTCTTGGAATGAAAATGTAGCCATTAGCATAATAAACTTCTTTCTCCTAGCAGGGCTGGTCCTAGGTGGCTCTGTGATTCTTACACAGGGCCATGGAAGAAATGCTTGGAAAATTGTTATACCCTAGAGATTTTAAAACAAGTTATCCCTAACCCCACCACCATTTGCCGTTAAGAGTTTGCTGCTGAAATCATTTAAGATGCTGGCACTGCCTGGGGTTTAGGAAGTCGTGCTATACCTGATGCCTTTGGGTCAGGCTGTCTTAAGAATGCCTCTCTGCATGGTCATAGTCACAGTCCCCAGTGTGGGTGCCATCCCTGCGTGGGAAGTCTGGGTACCGGCAGCGTTCACCCTCCTGAACAGCACCTGGGCTTCCCACCAAGCACTCTCTCTACGGCACAGGTCACATTGCTAGAGGACATTGCAGAGTGGTAAATACCAGAAGGAGAGGGCTTTCCTTTTCTTCACACCCCCGTGTCACAGGAATTCACTTAGTGAGAATTTGAGGGCAGGTGGGCAAAAGAAACCGTGGAGTTGTACCTATTTATATTACATAAACAACATTTATAACAGTAAAGGAAATACAATTGTTCCCCATATTCCCTCAACCAAACATATCTACTTTATCATCTATTTCCTTCCAGTCTTTGTCTAATTGTATAAATATTTTTGCCAGCAGTAATCAGAGTGTAGGTAGCATTTTTGTTATGGTCTTTCACTTAACATTTCATAACATGTTTTTCCATGCTCCTACATGGTTTTATAATTATACTTTTAATGACTACATTATAATGTTTCATTACATTGTTGAATATTTAAATTATTTTCAGTACTCTTACAAAAAAATTTTGCATTTACATGTTTATGTCTGTTTTTATTCTTCTTCTGACTGTATTACCATAAGAAATCATATGAAATTATTAGGTCAAAGAGTATGAATATTTTTATGGCTTTTGTTACATTAAATCATTTTCTTTACTAAAAGCGTAATAGCCATTTATACTGCTACCAGTAATACATAAACAGGCCTATTTTATATCATGGTCTTGATCGTAATAGCAGTCATATCTTTTTTAATTTAATGATAACAAAGTGATTCCTTGGTTTTCATTTATACTTCTTTGATTGCTCTGGAAATGAAACTTTTCCCATATTTATTTGTGTTGCTTCTTATGAAAATTGTCTGTTAGTATTCTGTGCATATTTGTGGGAGAATTGGCATTTTTCTTACAGATTGATATGAATAATTAATACCTCCTCAGGGCCACCCAAATTAATGCTTTAAGTTTAAACGTAATGAAAAAAAATCTGCAAACATAAATTTAATATGTACTACATAAACGCATGTCAAATAAAAATACAGCATTGTATAGTGCTTATTATCTGCCAGGCACAATTCTAAGCATTTTACCCAGCTTTGTGGAATGTGTACTACTTTATTCCCATTTTATAGATGGAGAAATGGAGGGCAAAAGAGGTTAAGAAACTTGTCCACACCAAACCTGGCAGGTAATCCAGGATTCAGAGCCTGGCAGTCTGCCCCTCGCCTCTGGGCCGCGATCCCTTCAGTGTGGTCTCTTGCTAGTTAAGGGTGGGAATCCGGAAAAGAGGGCAGCAGAAAGCGATGGCCTAGGGATTGAATCAGATACACACACCCAGACCCATGGACTCAGGAGTTGCTGGAGACAGTGTGTTGCAGCCTCTTGCTCCTCTGAACCAATTGCTCACTAATTGAAAATGAATTGAGAAGTGAGCAAATGTAAGAAATAAATTTTTATGTAGTAAGATATATACCCTGTTGCTCTAAGAATTGTTACTAAGGATTTTTTGAAGGTGTATTTGCATTTCTCCAACTGTATCCCACTAGGGGCTCCCTTTATCATTCATGTCTAGTGATACTTATTCTTCTGCCATTTCTGCTGTCAGTTTGTGCTGTTGAAAACCACCCGCTGCTTATGATTTGGCAGATTTTGACCAAATGGTTCTTAGACCATAGATACCTATTTTATTTGTTTTAGGTAGATTTAATGGAGTTTATTTTAGGGTGCGTCCAACATATTATATGCTGAGTGAGTTTTCACATTTGGGGTGCCACAGGTGTGAGAGCATTAAATCATTTGCTCTGTTGGATAAGGAAATAAAAAGGGAGGAACAGATAGGCAGGGTGCTTTCATTAGTAGGGCTTTATTGATTTAAAACTTTTAATTTAAAAAAGTTGAATTCTGCCCAGAAACAATAATGTAAGAAAATTTATGGAGGACTATTTACTCCACTGCTCCCTCCCTACCCCTACCACGCCTAGCTGTCTTCCAGGTGTGAGATACGTCCTTATGTGGAAATGTGGCCTGACAAAATTGTAATCACAAACAAACAAGCAAAAATCCTTGTGCCCTAATTCATTTTCCACAGGTACCGTGTATATTAGTGACTTTCAGTTGTAACCTGAATGAGTTGTAGTGCACTTACACTTTTTGAATTTAGCCTTTTGATGTTTTGTTTTTTTTTCTGTATGGCAAGAATAACCCATCTCAGCATTGTCAGTCTGTGGTTGCAGTTTAGGGTGGCAAATTTTGGTGAACTCTCTGAATTGGTGCCATCTTCAATATGTTCCTAAGGAAAATACAGAATTGTAATACCCTGGTGGACAGTTGTCCTTCAGTTAAGAAGAGAGGACTAGATGAGTGTGGAGAAGGGAACAAAGTAGCTGCACTTAGGTTGCCTAAAAGAAGTTCTTTAACTCTTAGCAACTTGAACAAGCTACTACTGAAAGTCAGTGTTTAATCTACGAATTGTAGGTGGCACCCTGCCTGCCTTGAGGAATCCAAGCTCTGGAGACAAGAAGTGACTAGGTTCATTTTCCTGTTGAGTTTATTTCAGAATTCTAAGAAATCAGTTCATGTTGTTCAGTTCAACAGTTCAGCCATCACAGAGAGTAGGCTGGTTATTTGTTGTCAAAGATAGCTTCATTCATAAAGTTGGCTCTTTGCAGAGACAACAGCCAGGTGTCGAAAGGGGAGGGTGCAGCTTTTCTCAATGGGGTTTCCTGCGGTGGTTGTAGAACTTCCCAAAAGGAGTGATTAGGCAGCTCGCTGATGAGGCCAAGGCCACTGTGGACCTCCTAATTGCCACTGTTTGGAGCAGACCATGCCATGCTGGAGTAAGGCATGGATTGGGGTTCTGACTTGTGTCCTCAGCTGAGTGCTTTTTGCACTAACACAAACCACAGCTGTGTGTTGTGACTTGGAAAAGACCTATTAGTAACATAGCATGATAAGGGGATAAAATGGCCCCGGTCAGTTACATTTCACTGCTTTTAATGTAATTTACCAGATATATATATTTTATTTAACTTGAGCTTTCTAGCCTACCTGTCTTTGGGTTGTATCTCTATCCTCTTACTGTGCCACAAACACAGTAGGCTATTCTTGCCTCCATGCATCAGCAAATAGTAACTGCTCCATACTCTTCACTTGTCTGTCTCCTGCTCATCCTTCAGGTCTTAGTTTAGACATTGATTCTTTCAGGAAGTCTACCCATATCTTCCAAGTCTGAAGGCTATGCTTTTAGGTATATCCTCATAGCATCTTGAACTTTCCATCATAGCACTTAATACACTACAATATTGTACTTCCTGGTTGGTTGGTTTGGTTTTTGCCTTGTTTAGTCTGCACGTCTTCATTAGCACGTAAAATCCTTGAGACAGGAAATATGTTTGTCCTCTTCATAGTTGTATTCCAAAGATGTAGCAAAATACCTGGCATCCAATAAACATTTATTGAAGAACAAACTCATCAATGTGTACATACAAACCCTTATTCATTGCTGGAATCTGAATACTTGCTCTGGCTTGACTGCTTGGGTGTGATAGATTTTACTATTGAGTAAGTGGCCTTGCAATTGTGAAAGGCAAATCCTTGGAGAGACACTGCAGAAGGCTGTGTGAGGGTCCTGAATCACGTGACCCACTGAGATGCTGATTTCAGAGCCAGCGAGCTAGCTGGTCTTGGGAAAACTGATTAAGTTCTAAAGCACACTAATCATCTTCTCTTGCCTTCTCTAGCACTGGAAGACACAGCGCAGTGAGGAGTACGAAGCAGAAGGTAGGCACTGAGTTTGTGTCGGGGAAGGCAGGGCTGCCATTGACAGGGCGCTTTCCTAGCCTTCTTCCTGATAGCCTGGCATGCTGGAGACCTGCTAAGAAGTCACCTTAAGAACAACAATCCATTCCCAATTGATGGCTCACCGTTTTAAAATACTAACCTTTAACATCATGCAAGAAATGGAAACTAAGATGTAGGATTTCACTTATGGGTTAATTGCTCTCTTATATAGACTTTGAAATTCATCTGCAAACAGTCCTAAATTAAATAGTAACCTATTTGTTGACAAGCTGTCAATGTATTTAAGAAACATCCGAACGCATTGGCCAGCAGATGGCACTGTGGTTCAGCCGACAGAACCTGTCTCCCCTGGCAGGTTAACTGTACTTAAGTGCAATTGCAGTGTGTTCTCTAGGTCTCCAACCTGTAAAAATACAGCACTCATAGGCTTCAATAAATAACACTAAATGCTCTTCTCAGCCTTCCAAGATTCTTCCAGGCACAAAAAATTGTGCCAGTAATTATCTCATGTTTAACTAATGACTTTAAAGACTCTCTCTAATAGATAAGTGGAAAATTTAACTAGAAGTGAGAACTTTTAATAGAAGATAAATTTTGATTTTTAAATAAGTAATCTGATCCTAGAGTCTTCAAATAGAATTTATCCTTAATATATAGATAAATAATAATTTGCAACTTGAAACCTTTTGTTCTTCCAGGTTGGTTGTTTGCCAGTAAGAATATCCACATGTGTAAAGATTTGGGGACAAGCTAATGTTGAGATTTTTTAATGGTAGTTATCATGAAATTTTCTTCTCAGTAAAAGCAGTCCTAGTGCTTAGACTAGAAAGAACATGGAGATAATAAAAATAATGATGGTAGCTCCAGCTGAGGCAGGGTGTATAAAGCTCTCTGGAACGCCTTGCGACAGCCTTCTCTTCCGATGACACCAAAGCATAAGCCTGTGCCTGTTTTCTCTTGGAATAAAACAAGACTAGAGCCTTGGCACGACTGCAAGGGAGATAGTTCTCACACGGTATGACTGCCAGTGAACCGAAAAAGAAAAAAGTGCCTATTTGCTCTAGTTGCAGCCTGAGAACCGATGGTTCCATTTCATTTGAACTTCAGAATCAAATCAAAATGGAATCAACTTTCATAGTCTTTTTTAAAAATAGTTTTTACTTTCAAAAAGCACATTTTCTTTGAAAATAGGTTTCTCTCTTTGCAATCCCTTTGGAGAAAATACAATATATGCTTTTACTTCAGGCCAGCTAAGATTTTGGAACCCAGATGATTTGACTGCATCCCAAAGTGGGTCTTCCCCTCCCCAAGACTGGATCGAAGAGAAACTGCAGGAGATTTGTGAGGATTTGGGGATTTCCCGTGATGGTCACCTGAACCAAAAGAAGCTGGTCTCCATCTGTGAGCAGTATGGTTTGCAGAACGTCAATGGAGAGGTAAACCATGCATCGTATTTTTGTTCATGAATAATAATCATGGTAAAAGCTCAGCTGGCCACAGGCTTGAAGCAGCCATATTTTGGCTTCCTGCAATATGTTATAGAGACTACATTCTCTTCTTTTCCTGGGAAGTCGGCCACGAAGATTCTATCTTTGACAACCTCTTGGATTAAACTGTAGCCACTTGTGGGGAGTTGCATCTTTTGTGGTGGAGTTTTTAGAACCTTGGAAAAGAAGTAGCACAATGCTGGCTAATGTGGCTCAGTTGGTTGGAGCGTTGTCCATAAACCAGAAGGTTGCAGGTCCAGTTCCTGGTCAGGGTACATGCCTCTATCGTGGGTTTGGTCCCACTACTGCATGTGCAAGAGACAACAGATCATTGTTAGATCATTGTTTCCCTCTCACATTAATGTTTTTCCCCCTTTCTCCCTCCCTCTCTTCCCCTCTCTCTAAAATCAATAAGCATGTCCTTCAAAGAAAAAAAAGAAAAAAGTAGCACATTTATTTTCCTCTGATTGAGGATGAGTAAGGGATTACTTACTGAATACAGCTTTTACTTAGTGCTTTTCTCATCTAAAAAATCATGAAATACTGTAGTACTTTTTTTTCTTAATTCATCTTTTACTGTATTTTTTCATTACTATTTATCCCCCTTATACCTCCTTCCCCCCGACAATCACCACACTGTTGTCCATGCCCATGAATCCTTTTTCCTTTTTGCTCAGTCCCTCCACCCCCTAACTTCCCCTCCCCCCACCCCCAGAGCTGTCAGCCTGCTCTGGTACGTTGTATTACTAGCTCTGGGCCACAGAGGAGCTGAAAGTTCAAGATGATTTCATCAGAATACAATTTGGAATCCTAGAATTTTACAACTGAAAGCAGTTTTGGATTTAGTCACCCCTCATTTCGTAGATAGAGAGAGGTCACTGCTGCTTCTTGTGTCCCCATGAAGGGGGAACTAGAGTCCCTTGTTATGATTATAACTAGCACCCTGCTCTCCTGAAGCAAGGCCGTCTACAGGGCAGGGATGGCCCAGCTCTCACCCCAGATGCCAAGTATGGCCCAATGGCTATTTTATTTGGCCTGCCCACTGTTTAAAAATTGAACTTTTTTGCTGCACTTTTTACAAAAATATTTTATTTATTTATTTTTAGAGTGAGGGGAAGAGAGGGAGAAAGACAGGGAGAGAAACATTGATGTCAGAAAGAAACCTCAACCAGTTGCCTCTTGCACATGCCCCAACCTGGGATCAAACCTGTAACCTAGAGTGAATATGGAGGATGGGTACAGGGGTCATGCCATTTTTGGTCAAAAATTGTTGATTACTCAGTGTGGCATGGGCAGGTGCACTTGTAAATCAGCCATCATAAAATGGGCAAACGCATTGAAAGGGTCTTCAAAAAAAATTCACTGAAGTCAAATGGAGCCTCTCACATCACCAACCGGGGCACTAATTCAGATGGGTTCCTAGAACTCTCACCTAGCTGGGGGAAGCCTGTACTACGAGGGGCCCACCCTCCTGAAGAAAATTCTGGGTTTTTTAGGTGTCCCCCTCATGTGTGCCCTGACTGGGAATGCAACCGGCAACCTTTCACTATGCAGGATGGCACCCAACCAACTGAGCCACACCGGTTAGGGCTGCATTTTTATAAATCAGGAAATTTTTCTAAAAGTTGGGTTTGGCTCCATTTTGCTGGCAGTGGGAAGTGCCCGGTTCCTTTGGATACTGCTTTAAATAGCACTGCTTTCTGTGTGTCCGTCCTGCCCTGCCTCATTTGTTTATTCACCTCCCTAGCCTCTGTGGGCATTTGGGGTCGTGGTCCCTATTCTAGTGCACTGTTTTGCAACTTACACATTGGGAAACCAACCCTCCAAAGACCTGGCTGGTGTGTCACAGGGAGCAAGAATGTCATCAGGGTTCTGGATTCGGCTCCTGCCCAAGTTGCAGGGGGTGCCCCAGTTGACTTGTATTCTTTTCAGTCCAACCCTGCTCATCCACCCTTTTCTGAATCCACATCCTTTTTAGTCACCATTTGCCCAGGACGCGCTGTGAGTGCATCAGGTGACGGGCGTTTAGGCAATCTGGAAGCCACGCATTGATTTGGCCAGGGTCACAAACTCAAGCAGTGTGGAGCTAAGGTTAGAGCCAAAATACGCTTGTTAACTGCAGTCAGCCCAGCTGGATTTTGCTGTGACTTCTGGTTTGACAGCCCTGAAAGCCTTGCCCTCTAAAAAAGTATTCTTTTGGTTGATAAGAAGGAGACAGAAAAGCTAAGGAATCTTGGCAACCTCAGAACCTTGACCCAAATACCTTTCTGTTGTTTTCATCACACAATTCTCTATTAGGAACCGTTGCTTCTGCCAAAGATTTCCACTCTTTAGAAAGGTTTTCTTGTTTTAGAATCCTCTCCAGAGGAAGTGGTATATAAATAGGAATAGAAACAGATGTTTCCTATTGGATATGAATTGGAAAAAAGCATTTGAGGTTAAAGAAATGCCTCAAGCAATTACATGAAGAATAAAATCAACAATTCTGAGATGGCAGGAATCCTAGCTACAGTCCAGACTTATGAAATGAATATTTAAAATTGAGGATGTATTACAAAGAGGTCTTTGTTACAACGGACCCAATTAATTGTAGGCTCTGATGCAGTAAGAGTCAATCTGTTGTTTATTCTGGTAATTACTTAGCAACATGGGCATCACCTGAGAACTCGTTAGAAATCCAGACTCTGAAGCCCCACCCCCAGATTTAACTATATCAGAGTCCACATTTTTACAAGATCCTCAGGTAATTTCTGTTTTGTTCACTGGAGGCATGTTCCTGTTGAAGAACTTTAGCCTCCCTTCCCCTCCCCCAAATAAAGAGGAATCCAACTGCCAAGAGGAGAAAGAGGCCTTTGCCTTCCCTCACTGTTTTGTGTTTCAGTGATTCATCTGCTGTATTCCCCTTCCATTCATCTGTTGAGCTAGGAAACAGACCATCTCTGAGGCAAGCCCATAGAAGGGACAGGAGCCCAGTGTCCTCTTTCCCAAGTATATAGTGAGGTCTCCTTGATTACTTTCAGAGGTTGCAAAATGGCCAGGCAAAATTCCCTTCTCTTTACAATCTCTTATAACCCTTCTATTGCACACACACACAGTCCTTCTTATCCAATCTTCATTTCTCCTGTGCTAAAGCACTGAAACAAATAAAAACCCAAAACACACAGTATTGTGCCAAGCAACATTCTAAATCCCAAGTCATGGGTTTCAGATCCAAACTAAGATCATTGCAATCTGCCCCAGGCCAAATTCTCTGTGCTTAACATATCAATTTCAAAAATTGAGTATAAGTACAATATTATGTAGAGTCACCACAGTCTAATGGCTCAATGTCCACCTAATTTTTACTGTTATAACAGGAAGCTATATCTTCATATTTTTAAATAATTTTTTAATTTGTGAGAATAATGTATAGTAACATTAAAGATTACCTGCGCTATTAGTATGAGTAAAAAAGAAAACAGTTCATTGTTACTTGTGTAAAGATGGTGAAGGTGTTGAAATGGACTTTTGCTTAGTTTGAGTGAGGTGGAAGGGTATATTACTAGAAAGGAAAATAAATTCAGTGAAATTACATGAAGGGATGTGTTATATTTCTGGAATCCTAAAATCAACAGTGGTGCCATATTTTTTTTTTTTAAGCCAGAAGTATACTTTGGGCCTTGTGTTATTTTGAGTGAAATATTTAAAATACATGGTTACCCTCTTCTAGATGCTTGAGGAAGTCTTCCATAACCTTGATCCTGATGGTACAATGAGTGTAGAAGATTTTTTCTACGGCTTGTTCAAAAATGGAAAATCCCTTACACCATCGGCATCTACTCCATATAGGCAATTGAAAAGGCATCTTTCCATGCAGGTACAAAAGAATCGGGAAGTGGTTTCCTTATAAGTAGAAGCTAAGTCTGTTTGAATAATTTTTAATGACTTAATTCGTTGTCTGAAGGAAATACTAAGGAGAAAGAAGCAAAAAAAAAAAAGAAGAAGACAGAAAGGCTAAACCATTGGGAAGGAGAAGTTGCGTTTGAGAAATGACCATAAATTACAGAGTAGAAAGACCACTCATTATTCCCCTAATGTTAGATGAGGAAGAAACCTGGTGTTAAGTAGAGACACATTTCATCTGTTATCAAGGAACTCTGACCCAGAGCAGTTGTTGATGATAAGCTGTGCATTCTTGGCACACTTCGGAAAAGGAGATCAAAGGAGCTGCATGGCTTTTTTCCTAGCAGTGCCAGTTAGAGAAACATGCCTTCTGCCAGTGTTGGTCTTCATTAACATCTTGTTGAAATGCCTGGGCTTGCTGAAGTCTCTTTCTTCCTCCAGTCTTTTGATGAGAGTGGACGACGTACTACAACCCCATCGGCGATGACGAGCACCATCGGCTTTCGGGTCTTCTCTTGCCTGGATGATGGGATGGGATACGCAGCAGTGGAGAGAATACTGGACACCTGGCAGGAGGAGGGCATTGAGAACAGCCAGGAGATCCTGAAGGTGCGGTAGCAGAAGTGGGATAAAAATGACAAATCAGGAAAGGGTTGAAAAATTCTGGGGTTTTTTTTGAAACTGTGATTTTATTTGATTTGAATTCTCCTAATGGCACTTCTATTCACAAGACCTCAGGGATAAGAGGTAATTTTCCTACTTCCTTTAACCAGGAATCTGCTGCTAACAACTTTCCATGTTTTTAACCCCTAAATTATTGATAAGAGAAATGCTCTTAATTGATCTCTGGTTGGTAAAGATTAGAATTATTCCATTGTGTTTATTTAAAGTGCCAGATAACATTTTAAAAACAAAACAAAACAAAACATGTCAATAACCATACCATGGTTTTCTTAAAAAGAACTTAGTTATGTTCTGGACTGAGGATTGTTCATTAGCAGCCGCTAAAGAACTATAATCGTCCATCTTCTAGACTATAAATTTAGCTCTCTGGGTTTGTTAACCTTCACATTCTCTGCTTTCAGAGGATAGAACTAGTGATTGTCCTGAACTTGTTCTGATTTCTAGGCCTTGGATTTCAACCTTGATGGAAACGTTAACTTGACAGAATTAACACTGGCTCTTGAAAATGAACTTTTGGTTACCAAGAACGGCATTCACCAGGCAGCTCTGGCCAGCTTTAAAGCAGAAATCCGTCATTTGCTGTAAGTTGGGTGGAAGGTTTACCTGCTTTTGTTTATTCCCTTTTCTACTTGTCCAGCAAGTCATCCTGATGCCTGTGGCATAGATTCTTTTATTCTATACGCAAATATGGCTAATCTCCTGTAATCTCTCTACTGTGAAAAATAAGGTAGAGCTTAGATGTGCATATAGGTCTTCGAAGGGAACTGTGGAATGTCTTTGTTTTGAAAGGATTTTGGTTGTCTTGGTTTTGTGTTTGTATTGAAGCAAGCCAGATGAGAGCTTTTTGGGGTCTACTTGTTGCTTAGAAACAGTTTCCCTTCAAGTTGGTTTATTTCTGATTCTAGGGAGCGTGTTGACCAAGTGGTCAGAGAAAAAGAGAAGCTGCGGTCAGATCTGGACAAAGCTGAGAAGCTCAAGTCTCTCATGGCCTCAGAGGTGGACGATCACCATGCAGCAATAGAGCGGCGGAATGAGTACAACCTCAGGTGCGACTGGTAGGGCCAGGTCCCTCCTTACCTGGCCCCCTGGCCCTGGGCAGTGGGGCTCAGCCTGCCTGCCTGCTTGGCTGCACCTGGCTGGAATGACTTGGGTGTGGCTAAGCCTGATAGAAAGCAGGACTCTCTTCAAGTTGCTTCCCATCTCTATGACTCTCTTTCCAGTTTTGGTGGATCTACATGGGGATTTCTGAGGGATTTGATGGCAGCTTGCCGGTCTCTCCTCCTCACAGGAAACTGGATGAAGAGTACAAGGAGCGGATAGCAGCCTTAAAGAATGAACTCCGAAAGGAGAGAGAGCAGATCATGCAACAGGTGGGCAAGCAGCGCTTGGAGCTTGAGCAGGAAATTGAGAAGGCAAAAACAGAAGAGAACTACATCCGGGACCGTCTTGCCCTCTCCTTAAAGGTAATCATCCTCTTAGTTCTGTGGTCTGGGTCCCACTGGGGAAGCCGCAGCTCTGTAAGCAGGCAGGCCTGCGCAGGGCTCAGCCAAGGACAACTGTAACTGTATCACGCTGTGCCACGACCCAGACATAGCAGAGCCCCGCCCTCCTCGGAATCTAGATTTCAGGGGTATCCAGACTTCTGGTTTGCCAACAGTGTTGATTAGCGTATCTTGTTCCTCTTTCCCCCTGAAGCCTCACTGGGTCCTCAGGGCTGTTTGGCCAGGTGGATGCCCTCACCTTTCCCTGCCCTCCCCTCACCCCATAATGGGAGTAAATGGTCTTGTCTCCTGCCACACAGGGCCTATCATCTTTGCTTCCCTGCTTTCAAATGTGCCTTTTCCCTTATACATCCTCCTCTCTGTTCCCACTCCTCAAGAGAGGAAGTGATCCTTCTCTTTAATAAACTGGCACCAGATACTATGGTAGAGTGTAGTCTAGAGATAAGCGGGGAGAAGTGCGGTTCTAGACTCAGACCGCTACTTACTGGAAAACCTTGATCAAGTTACCCAAACCTGTTTCCTAATATGCAAAATGGGCTCCATTGTTATACCTGCCCTATAGCATTGATACGGGGATTGAGAGATGCTACACAGACAATGGCTAGGAGGTAATCAGTGCATATGGAATATTCACTATTGCTGAGGTTATGAAAGATTCCTGAGGTCCACACATCAAAAACTGAGCTAATTCTTGCTCCCTAACCATCAAATTATTTCCTCTCTCAAATTTTTTCCTTAATCTACATCATCACAATGTGCTCTAAGTGGCAGAGGCGAAACTTCTCAATCATGTTCACTTAGCAGTCTTTAAGCCTTGTTGATGCTCTGAAACGCTTCTCAGATTTATCCACTTCCTGTCCATGTCCACAGGCTCTGATAGGTTCAGAATTCATCACAATTTCTCAGTGGACTTAATGGGCAGCCTTTTTTCTATCTATCTGTCCTCCAGGTGGCCACCAGAGCTACCTTACTAAAGGACACTTACAATCACACTGTTACCCTTTGTAAGACTGCAGTGTGGTAGAACCAAAGGCTCCTAAAACGGGGCTTGTCATACCTTTCTAACCTCAGGAACCACCAGCAACTCCCCCCATCCCGGGGTCATGCCCCGAACCCCTTTGCACCAACCATCAGTTCTCTCAGCTTCTTAGTGGGCTTTTAGGCTCCTTCACTGCTTTCTCCAATACTGCAGGCCAGATTACTTTGTTTCCATTTCACTTACTTGTTCTTGCCAGGGAGATCGGCATTATTTGACTCACTCCCTAC
This sequence comes from Pteronotus mesoamericanus, assembly GCF_021234165.1. Taxonomy (NCBI): domain Eukaryota; kingdom Metazoa; phylum Chordata; class Mammalia; order Chiroptera; family Mormoopidae; genus Pteronotus; species Pteronotus mesoamericanus. The sequence goes on from NW_026555078.1 coordinate 35,442,091, forward strand.
CTGGGGCTCTGCATTCCCTGATGTCAGTTACGAATCTGATTCCGCAGTCTCCAGAGCACCAGCACAGGCCTGATGCATCGAGACTGCTGCTCATTGTTTGACAACTAAATTTAGGCATACTTGGAAGGTTTGAGTTGTAGAATTGGCATTTTGGGGGAAAGTAGTATTTTTTAAATGCTTCAAGCACATTCTTTTTTACTCCATATTGCTGTGAGAGGGTGTGAACCAGAATGTATTAAAATATATTGGCTCTATATTCTTTTGGCAAAAATGTACTTTGAAAATATTGCTCTTCCAATCAGCCTTTCACATTGGCATAGAAAATAGGTCAATGGCATGTCTGTGTGATACTATTTTTTTTAGCAAATGTGGGTGGAAATCTCTCTAACAAGTATTATGTAGAGAGGGAAAAAAAACCCATTCTTTGTGGACTTCAACTTTAAATCAAAATAGTAAATTAAATATAAACCAAACTATAACATCACTGAATAAAAATTGATTTCAGAGTTATTCTACTTTTTATAGTTTTTCTGATTTCTTTTTTGCTGTTAGTGGAACCAGTTTTCTTTCATTTGACAATGTGTTGAGAATGTTTTTTGTGTCATTAAGTTTTATACTGTAATGCTGTCCAGTCGAAAGATAATATAAGCCATGTGTGTAATTTCAGATTTTCAGATAGCCACATTAAAAGGTAAAAAGAAACAGGTAAAATCAACTTTAAATATTTTATTTAATCTAGTATTTCCAAACACTGTCATTTTGATGTACTCAATGTACAGAAATTATTACTGAGCTGTTTTATATTTTTGTATTAACTCTTAGAAATCTGGTATTTTACACGTACAACACGTCTCAGTTTGTACTATACACATCTCAAGTGCTCAGCATCCACATGCAGCCGCTCGCAGCTGCATATTGGACAGCACAGTTCTGTGAGATCAAAAAAAAAAGAGGGACAGACTTCTAGATTGTAAGATAAATATCCATTTTTAATATTTACTTTTGTCTAATCTGAAACATAAAATAAACCGATTTTCAATCGAGAGCACTGATTTATGCCCCAAATAAAATGGTACAACAGTTGGCTTATTTTTTAATGTGTGCCTACCTAATTTCCCCAAATTTCTCCAGGAAAACAGTCGTCTAGAAAATGAGCTTCTGGAAAATGCAGAGAAGTTGGCAGAATATGAGAATCTGACAAAAAAACTTCAACGAAATTTGGAAAATGTGTTAGCAGAAAAGGTAAATCTGTTTAAATGTGATTTCCTGGTATACAGCCCAAAGTGTAGTTTGCTCAAAAGAGCAGAGGCAATACTACCAGGAAATTTTATATTAGGGATTTACTTAGGTAGTTTTCAAAAGGAAGCGGTGTTTTTGCAGAGATATCATGTATGAGGCTGAATGTGAGGAAAACATTGCTTGGCACTGAGGAGTGATCGCTGTGTTATTTGAACATGCCTCTCTAGCATGTTCTTCCCATTCTAGCTGGTGGTGGTTCTGCTTAAATGTCACATTCCTTACATACTCGAGAGACTGGGTAAATACCAGAAACTGGGACTTCTGGTATGTTATAGGTCAAAGAAGGGCACTTGGGAAAAATGATGGCTTTCTCCTTTTCCTTTTCTAGTTTGGTGACCTCGATCCCAGCAGTGCCGAATTCTTTCTGCAAGAAGAAAGGTTGGCACAGATGAGAAATGAATATGAGCAGCAGTGCAGGGTGAGTGACTGAACAGAGCTTAGTAAGTGGAGGAGTGCCTGGGTTCAAATCCTGCTTCCCCGTTTACTAGCTCTCCGACTGCTTAATCTGTTGGTGCCTCAATTCCTCATCTATAATATGGTAAAAAATAATAATAATAGGGTTGTTCTGAAGAGTCAATGAGTGACTCAATGTAACATGCTTAGAACACAGCCTGGAACATAGTAAGCACTTAACCCAAATGTTAGCTATTAATATTATTTTTAGTATCCTGAAAAATTAGGGAATCATGAACACTGCAGTTAAGTCTCCTTTATCTAAGGCAGAAATTGTTACTGTTTACAGGAAACTATAGTTTTATTTTGAGGGGCGGAATATGTGGTCATGTTGATGTGCTTCTTCCAAAATTAGCCTTTCCTGATTGGTCATTACAGAACTAATCTGATGTAATTTGCTTTTGTCCTGTGGGTTTTTTTTTTTCCTGATTACATTCCTTACTTTTTTTACAAATGCAAATGAAACAGAAACCACTCAAATCTTTAGCTAGTAAATCATTACAAATTCCTGCCAGAAGAGACAAACAAAACAAAACAAAACTCCTCTGATATAATTAATAGAAATCTTGGATTTTAAAAAAACAGCAACACTCTCCTAAGCTTAGGTATTTGAAATTTTCCTTAAACCACAAACATTTGTTTATTCTAACGAGGTAAGCATAACTGAGTTCTGACTGCTTTAGATGAACACTGTACTTGTACAGAAATTAGGAAAACATCACCTCCTTTCGAGGTTGCTCATAGTCTGCCCTCTCAGGAAATACGTATGCACATCTTGAGTAAAGGAATGAAATGTTTATGCTGCTTTCTCATTAATTTTGGCTCTTGGCTCTAATCAAGTAGAAGTGTTTTCTTTATATGTCTTTAATTATGTCATCAGTAAAAATCTATCAGCTCTACCTCCAAAAATTTCCCAAATCCATCCACTTCTTTATTTTTTAATGATTTTCATAACTATGCAATTCACCTATCTGAGGAGTACAATGTCCTCTTTCTTAGTATATTCACAGAATTGTGCTGCCATTACCATAATCAATTTTAGAACATTTCATCACCCAAAAAGAAACTCCTGCTCCACTTTGCCCTGGGCTACTAATAATCTACTTTCTGTATCTATAGATTAGCCTATTGTTTATATTTGATACAAATGGGATTATACCATAGTATGATAGTTTATTTCTCCACATCCTTGTTAGTAGTTATTATTGTATTTCTTTTTTATTCTAGCCATTCTTTGCGGATATAAAGTAGTATCTCATTGTGATTTTGATTTGCATTTTCCTGGTGGCTAATGATGTTGAGTATCTTTTTATATGCTTCTTTGTATATCTTCTTCGGAGAAATGTCTGTTTTGATCCTTTGCCTAACATTTAAGTGGATCATTTGTCTTTTTATTATTGAGTTTTAATAGTTCTTTATATAGTCTAGTTATAAGTCTCTTGTCAGATATATAATTTACAGAAACTTTTCTCCCATTCTTTAGGTTGTTATTTTACTTTCTTCATGGTATCCTTTGAAGCACAAAAGTTTTTAATTTTGATGATGTTCTATTTCTCTATTCTTTCTTTTGTTGTTTGGTTTCACATCTAAGACTCATGTTGGATTTTAAACTCCAGGAATTACAAGACCAGGTGGATGAACTCCAGTCTGAGCTGGAAGAGTATCGTACACAAGGCAAAGTTCTCAGACTTCCCTTGAAGAACTCGCTGGCGGAAGAACTTGATGTTAACAGTGGTTGCCTTGAGCCTGACCAGGGTAAGTTATTCAGACACCACATCCTCAGAGTCTCTGCCTTGAACTCTTCTTTTTAGAACCACGGTTGAATGTAAAATTGACAAACTTTGGCAACAATAACAACAGAAAAAGACTTTAACAATACTATTTTCTTGAGCTATTTCACTTGTGGTCTGTGTTTTTGTTTGTTCTTGAAGTCTTTATGAGAATATTTCTATGTGATTTTGATATTTGCATAGAAATATCCTCATAAAAACAAAGAAGTGGAAAAATCAAACTACAGGGGTATTTGCTTATTTGCTGCATTTTTTGTTGTTTTTAAACTGGCCACAAGTCTGAGAATCCAAGCCTTTGGAGTGTTAAAATTCAGACACTGAACTATCGCTAAATCCTCCCTTTCTCATTGGTATGATAGCGGTTTTGGAAAGTGCACCAGCCAGAAACTACAGAATTTGGTTTTCTTATGCTGGTTGTGCCAATAAATGCCTGTATTGCCTGTGCCTTTGGAGAAGATTTTGAGCGGCAAGGTTGCAGGGAACCCTTTTTATTCTATTCATTATCAGCTCTTTTCCTCCCTCCTGGTCTCCTGCTTCTTTCTTCCAGTGTGTTTAGTTTGAATTTCAGAAAGGGCTCATAATAAATTATCCTGTTATAAATAGGTTTGCCCCACTGCTACTTGTTACAGGAGTACGGGTCCTTATAAGAGTCATTTATTCTCCTCACCCATTTATTCTAGAATAAATAAGGAATGGGGGAAGGGACAGAAAGAGGACTTAGGACCTTTCCTCTGATTCTAAGTCTATAGCTTTATTGTCGTGTAAGGATGGAGCCCAACTGTTGATATGATACATTTCAGAAGCTTTTCTGGACTTTTCCATAGATGACCATGGGGGATCTCCTCATGGGTGTGTGAAGCTGCACTATCTTGGGGTGGTTTACACCCCAAGTATGACTTGTCAGTTGGGCATATGCCAGGGCATATGCCATGACATATGAAGCAAAAAGCTCAAAGCAAGATCATCAATTCCAAATGCTAGATTTGTGCCCTGTTTCCCATCTCCCTGCATACCCTCCTGTAAAAAACACTTTTGACTACTCTGCCTTAAGAGATTTCTACATAGAATTAGTTCTAATCATTTTGTCTGTATATTAGCTCAGCCCCTAAGTCATCATCATGGGCAGTTGCAGAGCTGAACTCACATGATTGAATTGAGAAGTTTTCCCCCTGATTCCATATCTGTGTTCCCAGCCTATGCCTATTTGTTTTGTTGAATGAAAAATAATATTGACTAGGTATTTCATCATCAAAAAGGATTTTTTGAGAAAAAGAAAGGGTTGCAATTCAGTGTGTGGCCAGCCATATGCACACACTAGCCGGTGTGCCAAGATGGAGGGGTGTTTATATGAAGGAAAAGGGCAAATAACGGAAGAGGAAGTTGGAACCATAGAGCTTTATTATATAAACATAGAGTTCTCCCTGTAGGGTTCTCATGATTATATATAGTGTGAGGATTCCTCCCATGGACCCTCCCTCTTGATTATGTTCATTTTAAAGTCTCGGTCTTTATCAGTTCTTTTTCATTTTAGTTGATAATTTAAGATAGGGCTCCATCTACACTATAGGAAATTAATATTTTAATACTTAATCTCCTGTAATGTTGAATAGTGAGTTGGATATCTTGACCCATGAAATTAGCACCAAGGCATAGCAGCAAAGTATGCTGGTCATTAGTTCTCCTGCCACATTGCCACTAGCTAATTTTTTCTTTAATTATTATTGAATCTGTTTGGGTACATTGGTTAATAAAATTATATAGGTTTCAGGTGTGTAATTCCATAATCCATCATCTGTGTATTGTATTGTGTGTTCATCCTACCAAGTCAAGTCTCCTTTTATCACCACTTTTCCCCCCCTTTATCCTCTTCTACCCACCTCCCCCAAGCCCTTTTCTTCTGGTAATCACCAGCTTGTTGTCTGTGTCTATGAGGGGTTTTTTTTGTTTGGGGTTTTTGGGTTTTTTTCTGCTTAATCCCTGCGCCTTTTTTCACACAGACCCCTAAACTCCCTCCCCTCTGACAGCTGTCAGTCTGTTCTCTGAATCTATGAGTCTGTTTCTACTTTGTTAGTTTATTTTGATCATTAGATTCCACATATAAGTGAAATAATGGTATTTGTTTTTCTCTGACTGGCTTATTTCTAGCATAACACTTTCCAGGTCTATCCATGCTGTTGCAAAACGTAAGATTTCCTTATTTTCACAGCCAAGTAGTATTCCACTGTGTAAATGTACCACAGCTTTTTGATCCACTCATCTACTGATGGGCATTTGGACTGCTTCCAAATTTTAGCTATTGTAAATAATGCTGCAACGAACGTAGGGGTGCATGTGCTCTTTCAAATTAGTGTATTGGTTTACTTCGGTTATAATCCCACAAGTGATACTGCTTAGTCAAAAGGCAGTTCCATTTTTAACTTTTTGAGGAAGCTCCATACCGTTTTCCACAGTGGCTTCACCTGTCTGCATTCCCAGCAACAGTGAACTAGGGTCCCCTTTTCTCCACATCCTCACCAACACTTGTTTTTTGTTGATATATTGATGATAGACATTCTAACCAGTGTGAGGTGATATCTCATTGTGGTTTTAATTTGCATTTCTCTGATGATTAAGGACATTAAGCATCTTTTAATATATGTAGTGGCCATCTGTATGTCCTCTTTGGAGGCATCTATTAGGTCCTTTGCCCATTTTTTAATATGATTGCTTGTTATTTTGGGGTTGAGTTTAATAAATTCTTTATAAATTTGGGCTATTAACCCCTTCTCAGATATATCATTGGCGAATATGGTCTCCCATTCTGTGGATTGTCTTTTCATTTTGTTGGTGGTTTCCTTTGCTGTACAAATACTTTTAAATTTGAAGTAGTCCCATTTGTTTATTATTTTTCTTTTGTTTATCTTGTCCGAGGAGATATATCAGAAAAATGTTACTATGAGAAATATCTAAGGTTTTACTGCCAATGTTTTCTTCTAAGATGTTTATGTTTTGAGTCTTACATTTAAATCTTTAATCCATTGTGAGTTTATTCTTATGCATGGTATAAGAAGGTGGTCTAGTTTCTTTCTTTTTTTTTCTTTTGCGCGTATCTGTCCAATTTTCCCAATTCCATTTATTGAATAGACTACCATTACCCCATTGCAGGTCCTTGCCTCCTTTGTCAAATATTAATTGACCGTAAAGGTGTGGGTTTATTTCTTTGCTCTCTCTTCTGTTCCATTGGTCTATATGTCTGTTTTTATGCCAGTACCATGCTGTTTTGATTACTGTGGCCTTATAGTATAGTCATATATCAGGTAGTGTGATTTCTCCAATTTTGTTCTTCTTTCTCAAGATTTCTGTGGCTATTTGGGGTCTCTTGTGTTTTCACATAAATTTTTGGAATACTTATAGTTCTGTGACATACCCCACTAGTATCTTGGTAAGAATTGTGTCGAATTTATAGATTGCTTTGGGTAGTATGGAAATTTTAATTATGTTAATTCTTTCTATCCATAAGCACAGTATATGCTTCCACTTATTTGTATCTTCTTCAGTTTCTTTCTTCAGTGTTGTATAATTTTTTGAGTACAGGTTTTTTACATCCTTCGTTACATTTATTTCTAGGTATTTTATTCTTTTTGAAGCAATTGTGAATGGGATTGTTTTCTTAATTTCCTTTTCTGATAGTTTATTATTAGCATATAAAATGCAATGGAGTTCTGGACATTAATTTTGTATCCTGCTCCTTTACTGAATTCATTTATCAGTTCTAGTAATTTCTTGATGGAATGTTTCAGATTCTTTATGTACAGTATCATGTCATCTGCAAATAATGACAGTTTTACTTCTTCCTTTCTAATTTGGATGCCTTTTTTCTTTTTCTTGTCTGATTGCTATGGCTAGAACTTCAGTACTCTGTTGAATAAGAGTGGTAAAGTGGACATTACCTGTCTTATTCCTGATCTTAACAGAGATACTTTTAGTTTTTCCCATTGAGTATGATGTTGGCTGTGGTTTTAACATATATGGCCTTTATTATGTTGAGGTTTATTCCCTCTATATGCATTTTGCATATGTATATATATGCATATAGAGAGTTTTATTATAAATTAGATTTTATAAATGCTTTTACTGCATCTGTTGATATGATCATATGATTTTTATCCTTCATTTTGCTTATGTGGTATGTCACATTTATTGATTTGTAGATATTGTACCAACCTCACATTCCCGGAATAAATCCCACTTGATAATGGTGGGATTTTTTTAATGTATTGCTGGATCCAGTTTGCTTATATTTTGTTGAGGAGTTTAGCATCTATGTTCATCAGGGATATTGGCTTATAATTTTCTTTCTTCGTAGTGTCTTTATGTGGTTTTGGAATTAGAATAATGCTGGCCTCATAAAGTGAGGCCCTCTTGAATTTTTTGAAATAGTTTGAGAAGGACGAGCGTTAGTTCTTCTTTGAATGTTTGGTAGAATTCATCTGTAAAACCATCCCATCTAGGACTTTTGTTTGTTGGGAGTTTTTTGATTACTGCTTTAATTTCACTAGTTATAGTCTGTCTATTCAGACTTTCAGATTCTTTCTGATTCAGTTTTGGGAGATTGTGTGTTCTAGGAATTTCTCTATTTTATTCAGATTGTCCAATCTGTTGGTATATAGTTTGTAATATTTTCTTACAATCTTTTGTATTTCTGTGGTGTCAGTTGTTACTTTACCTCCTTCATTTCTGATTTTATTTATTTGGGTCCTTTCTCTTTTGCTCTTGATGAGTCTGGTTAAAGGTTTGTCCTTTTTTTTTTTTTTTTTTTTTTATCTTTTCAAAGAATCAGCTTTTGGTTTCATTGGTCTTTTGGATTTTTTTAAACTATTTTGTTTATTTCTACTCTAATCTATATTATTTCCTTTCTTCTTCTCTCTTTGGGCTTTGTTTCTTTTTCAAGTTCCTGTAAAGCTAGATGGTGTATTTGAGATTTTTCTTGTTTCTTGAGATAGGCTTATAATGCTAAGAATTTCCCTCTTAGGACTGCTTTCACTGTGTCCCATAGCTTTTGGATTGTTGTATCCTCATTTTCATTTGTTCAGAGTGTCTTTTTCTTTCTTCCTTGATCTTGTTGTTAACTCATTCATTGTTTAGTAACATGTTATTTAGCCAGCATGTCTTTGTGTGTGTTTCAGTTTTTCTTTGTGATTGATTTCTAGTTCCATACCATTATGATCAGAGAAGATGCTTGGTAGGATTTCAATCTTAAATTTATTGAGATTTATTTTGTGTCTTAACATGAGGTCTGTTGTAGGAAATATTCCATGTACACTTGAAAAGAATGAATATTCTGCTTTGGAGTGAAATGCTCTGAAGATATCAGTTAGATCCATCTGCCCTAGGGTGTCACTTAAGGCCACTTTTTCCTTGTTGATTTTCTGTCTGGAAGATCTATCCATTAAGGTAAATGGGGTGTTAAAATCCCCTACTATGATTGTGTTACTGTCAGTCTCTCCCTTTATGTCCATCAAGATTTGCTTTATATATTTACATGCTCCTATATTGGGTGCATAAATGTTTGTAAGGGTTATATCTTCTTGATGGACTACTCCCTTTATCATTATGTAGTGTCCTTCCTTGTCTCTTATGATAGCCTTTGTTTTAAAGTCTATATTGCTACCTCAGCTTTTTTTTGCATTTCTGTTTTCATGAAATATCTTTTTTCCATCCCTTTACTTTTAGTCTTTGTTTATCTTTTGTTCTGAGACTTATCTCTTGTGTACAGCATATATGGGTCTTGTTTTCGTATCCATTCAGCTACCCTGTGTCTTTTGATTGGAGCACTTAAACCATTTACATTTAAAGTGAATATTAATAGGTACATATTTATTGCCATTTTAATTTTTGTAACTGTGCTCCTCTCTCCTTCTCCTCTACCCTCCCCCTCCTCTTTCTTTTCCTCCTCCCTTTAATATTTCTTACAATACTGGTTTGGTGGTAATGAACTCCTTTAACTTTTTCTTCTCTAGAAAGCACTTTATTTCTCCTTCAATTTTAAATTATAGCCTTGGTGGGTAAAGTAGTCTATGTTGTAGGTCCTGGCATTTCATCACTTTGACTATTTCATGCCAGTCCTTTCTGGCCTGAAATGTTTCTGTTGAGAAATCAGCTGACAGTCTTATGTGAGCACCGTTGTAGGTAGCTAATTGTTTTTCTTTTGTTGCTCTCAAGATTCCCTCCTTGTATGGAGGGGTGTGCTCCACCCAAGAAAGATGGTATCTGCAGTGTGGGAGAAAGACTCAGTATAAGGATTCTGGTGGCTGTCCCATCAGCTCTCTAGAGCCACAAATCTTAGTCTCTGCACACAGCTCTGGTTCACTCTGCCCTCCCTCTGCCAGAGCTCAGGTTAAATGACTGTGAATGAGATTTTGTGCATTGGCCCTTTTAGAGGGTGCCAGTGTTTCTAACAGACTCCCATCTCCCATTTCCAGACAGACCCTTGCTGCTCTTTATAGCCAGATGTTATGTAGGAGCCTCTCGTGGCTCTGGTGCTCTGGGCTAGGGAGCCTCGCATGGGATTGAGAACCTGTGCTCCTCAGGAGTAACCTAAGCAGCTGAGATATCCCTCTGGAATCTCAGCCATAGCCTGTGGAAGTGGAGCCAGCCCTTTTCACATCTCTGTCCTTCCTACCAGTTGCCATGTGGCTTCCTCTGTAAAATCTTGGTTATAAGACTTTCATTCGGCTAGTCTTCAGTTGGTTATTCAGGTTGATTATTCTGTATTCCAGTTTTAATTCCACTTTGGTCCTGGGAGGAGATCTCCTCCACCACCATCTTGGATCTCTGCCCCTAGCTAATCTGTTACTCAGTATTTGTTGGATGGATAGAAGGCTGGTTGATTTGACCAAGCTACTTCAATCTACAGAATTTTCTTTAGGAGGCGATCATACTTAAGCAACAATTTCCACATCTACCCCCTACCTACTGTTCAAAAAAGGATTCTTTAAGGTTTGATGCACTAACTACATGACAGAATCTATTCACCTTCATTTTTTCCTTGTTTTCCCTAATGCTTGAAAACAGAAGAGACTTCTCTTCTGCTGTTTCCTAGTAGATCTCATCTGTGGTAATTTAGGCTGAAGTTATTCCATTATTAAATGGATGTCCCTCCTCAGATGCCTCTTGTATTATTGAAAGATGAGTGTCAACAGATCTCATATATTTTCAGGCCTTGGTTCTGAAGAATGTAATCCATTGAATATGAGCATTGAGGCAGAGCTGGTCATCGAACAGATGAAAGAACATCATCACAGGGACTTGTGTCACCTAAGGCTGGAGCTCGAAGATAAAGTAAGTCCTTCCTGTCAATCCTGTTCTCTAATTTTTTTTGAGTTTTAACAAGCTTTTGCATGTAGTACTTTCTCAATTCTTTGTTCTCACAGAGCAGCACTTTCTATACATTTTCTCTTGTCCTGGTGGCTACCAGGAACCCAGTTCCTCAGGATGGTTTCATAGGCCGGAGGTGAGGCCTTTTCCTCAGAGAGTTTCTCCAAAATGTAAGATCTTCACTTTCTAGCAAAAATAGAACTTGAAGGCCATTACATTATTTCCAACTTGTTAAAAAAATGTCTTGATAAAACAAAAAAGCACTTTACTATAATGTTACATCTTAAGTTAGGCACAAGTTCTATGTGTTGGCCTCCAATGCCCTTTCTTAACCACGTTGTTTCAACTTATTTTTCCATTTTTCCTTTTTATCATTCCTTTGAGTTACCTTATCCTCTGGTCAATCCAGGTAGTTTGCTGTTTTTCATCAGATGGTGCTCTTTTGCTCATGCTATAGTACATGCTATGTTATTCCGTTCTGTCTGTTGAAAATCTACTTAGTCTTCAGAGTTTATATCAAATATTACCTCTTGCATGAACCCATTCCTAAATTTTGTTTATCAAAGGTGATTTTTCCCTTTTGAATCCTCCATTACACTGTAGCTCCTTTTTCAGTACCTTAATATTTCTTTTTATTCTGCTTTGTAGCATACTTGTTTGTATTTGTCATAACCATGTATAGACTGGTTTCTCCTTGATGACAACGTCTTATCCAACTTTGTGTTCCCATGAGGCTTGCAGAGTACCTGATGTGTTCAATAAATACATGAATTTAATTATGTTAGGCCCCTAAGTTTGCAGTTAGAAATGATGCCTCAGAAGACAAATAGTATCTGTGTAGAAGTCTTGTCAGTTTTAATAGAGTTGTTCAGAAACTAATAAAATTTAACCAAGTTAAAATAAAAGAAAAACCAAGCCTAATTTAAATAGATCTTATTTAATGTGTTTTTGAATCATTACTTTAGAACAAAATTGCAAAACTGAGGAATGTCTTGTAGGAAAAAACAGTACTTCTGCCCCCTCACATTTCCATGGCCTTGAGTTGAATAACGTTGTGGCGGTTTTGCTTTCTACCTTTAGGTGCACCATTATGAAAAGCAGCTAGATGAAACCAAGGTGGCGTGTGAAAAGGAGCAGGAGAACATGAAGCAAAAGTATGAGAATGAAGTGCATATCTTGGAAAAACAAATAAGTGACCTTAAAAATGAAATCGCAGACCTTCAGGGCCAGGCAGTGGTGCTCCAGGAGGCTCAACATGTGACTAACTGCAGGCATGAGGAAGAGAAAAAACAACTGCAAATGAAGTGGGATGAGGAAAAGACTCTCCTGCAGGAGAAGCTGAGGCTGGAACATGAGGCGGAGCTCAAGGCCAGACTGCAGCAGGCGGAGGAAACCTTCCACCGAGAGAAGGAAGGACTTCTCCAAAACGGTGCCAGGACAGAAGAGAAGGTGAGGGGCTTGACTCAGGAACTAGAGCAGTTTCACCAGGAGCAGCTGAAAAGCCTGGTGGAGAAGCACACTCTAGAGAAAGAGGAGTTGCGCAAAGAGCTCTTGGAAAAACACCAAAGGGAACTTCAAGAGGGAAGGTAAGAAAATGGGAGAAGTGCCGCAACTTGGGTGCTGTCTGTCACAGGCACCAGAGGTTCCAGTCAGTTAAGGACACTTTGATGAATCAGAAGGTGTAATAGCTCCTTGATTCACTAGATTCTTTTCTAGTCTTTCAACCTGTTTTGCCATTGTTCAGACATAAATCTACCTTGGGGTTACTGAAACTTTTTCTTTTAAAAGAGGAAAGTATGCCTCATATCAGACTTGTATCTTTTAAGATCACAGATGAGGATAAGGTTATTGCAAATGTGACTCCTTCCTAGTTAAGCCTTGTTGTTTTCTGAGAAAGGGTATAAACTAGATTCTGGGCAAAGTAACATTTCCTCCCAGAGTTATGAAACACTACTTTTGTACTTACTAAGATGAAATCTCAGGTACACATGAGGACTTTGGCGCTTCATACTCTGATGACCTCAGTGCTACTTCGTTAAATAAGAGGCAAAAACATAATGAATTTAGTATGTGTGGTTTATAGGATTATTCTCCTCCAATGTATACTTAATTAAAAGGAAACATTTTTTAAAAATATTTCCCAAGTTAAGGGAATATATGCATTTGATCACTTACCATGAAATATCACTTTAAGTTTTTGGTTAAAAATCCAAAAACAAATACATCCAGGAGTATGCCAAAGAATTTTTTTTTCTAAATTTTCCTCCTAAATGCAGAGAGAAGTAAGTAATGAGTCTTTTCAATGAATTAATAGCTGCCGGTCTTGGCTCTCAGTAATGAGATCCCTTCTGAGTATAAAAGAATCACAGAGAGATAAGTGAAAACCATTTTTAGAAAGTATATAAATTATTTGCTTGGCAGCTTCTATGCATAGAAAATGGTTTTGTTTGTTTGTTTGCTTCCGTAGTTGATGGCAGTTTTAGTAATGCTGTATGTTGACCACATTTAGGGAAAAAATGGAAACTGAGTGTAATAGAAGAACCTGTCAGATAGAAGCCCAGTTTCAGGCTGATTGTCAGAAAGTCACTGAGAGATACGAAAAGGCTCTGCAAAGCCTGGAGAGGCACTACCATAAAGAGCTGAAGGAGCTCCTGGAACAACAGCATGAGGAGAGATCTCAGTGGGAGTTTGAGAAGGATGAGCTCGCCCAGGAGTGTGCTGAAGCCCAGGAGCAGCTGAAAGAGACTCTCCAAAGAGAGAAAGCAACTTCCCTGGCCTTGACCCAGGAGAGAGAGATGCTGGAGAAGACATACAAGGAACACTTAAATAGTATGGTTGTTGAGAGAGAGCAGCTACTCAAAGACCTGGAAGATCTAAGAAACGTGTCTGAAAGTCAGCAAAGCCTGCTGTCCAGCCAGATACATGAGCTGAAAAGCAGTCATGAAAGAGAACTGCAGGACCACGAGCAGGTCCTGTGCCAGGCAGGCGTCTCCGAGCAGCTAGCCAACCAGCAGCTTGAAAGGCTAGAAATGGAGCGTGACCAGGAGAGGCAGGAAATGATGTCCAAGCTTCTGGCCATGGAGAGTGCCCACAAAGCGACCTGTGAAAATGCAGAGCGAGACAGAGCCGAAATGAGTGCAGAAATCTCTCGGCTTCAGAATAAAATTAAGGAAATGCAGCAGGTGGCGTCTCCTCCCCCCAGGCTTCAGAGTGGCTGCCAGGAGATGGGAGGGGAGGAGGCAGAAGGAAGTGGAGCCATGTCCCTGCTCCAGCAGGGAGAGCAGCTGTTGGAAGAGAACGGAGATGTCCTTTTAAGCCTGCAGAGAGCTCACGAACAAGCAGTGAAGGAAAATGTGAAAATGGCCACTGAAATTTCTAGACTGCAGCAGAGGTTGCAAAAGTTAGAGCCGGGGTCAGTGATGTCGTCTTGTCTAGAGGAGCCAACTACTGGACTTTTTGGAAAGTCTGTGGAACAAACAGAGCCATTTTTACTGCAAAACCGAATGAAGCAAGTAGAAGGTGTAACCAGGCGGCACATCCTAAGCGACCTGCAAGACGATGAAGTCCAGGATGTGGGAAGTACAGGGACTAGCTCTGTTCAGAGACAGGAGGTCAAAATAGAGGAGTCTGAAGCATCCATAGAGAGTTTTTCCGAACTTGAAAACAGTGAGGAGACCAGGACTGAGACCTGGGACCTGAAGAATCAGATTTGTCAACTTCAGGAACAACTAATGATCTTACGTGCAGACTGCGATAGAGCTTCTGAAAAGAAACAGGACCTACTTTTTGATGTTTCTGTGCTAAAAAAGAAACTAAGTGTGCTTGAGAGAATCCCTGAGGCTTCTTCCAAGTATAAATTGTTATATGAAGATGCTAATAGAGAAAATGACTGTCTCCAGGAAGAGCTGAGAGTGTTGGAGACGCACTACGATGAAGCCCTAGAAAACAACAAAGAACTCACTTCAGAAGTTTTCAGGTTACAGGATGAGCTGAAGAAAGTGGAAGAAATGACTGAAACATTCCTTAGCCTGGAAAAGAGTTATGATGAGGTCAAAAGAGAAAACGAGGACCTGCATGTGGTGGTTTTAAGACTTCAAGGCAAGATTGAGAAGCTGCAAGAGGGAGCAGTGCCACAGTGTGACTGCTTCTCCTTATGGGAAGCCCATTTAAAGAACCTGGATGGCAACGCTGATGAAAATGTACTTCTACTAAATCAGACACTGGGAGAGTGTGTGCCAGAGGTTATGAACATACACCAAGTTATAGAAGAGCATTATCAAGAAAACCGGTACCTTGAGCAGGAGAATACACAGATTTTAGAAAAAGTAAAAGCACGTGAGATTGCCTGGCTGCGCAGGACAATCCGGACACACGGAGAAAAGGCTGGAGAACAGAACCAAGTCATACTAGAGGAAAACACTGCTCTTATAGGCCTTCAAGACAAACATTTTCAGCGTCAGGCCATGATAGCAGAGTTAGAACTGGAGAAACAAAAGCTGCAGGAGCTGACTAGAAAGTTGAGGGAGAAAGTCACTAATTTAATTAAGCAAAAAGATGTGTCTTCTCAAGGAGGAAAGGAGGAAGAGCTGAAGGCAATGATGCATGACTTGCAAAACACGTGCAGTGAGATGCAGCAAAAAGTTGAACTGCTGAGGTAATGTATGTACCTTCTACACCTCACAGAATCCCACAGAGCACCTCGCCAAATCTAACTGCTGCTGCTTGCTGTTCCTAGAGAAACTAACCTGTTAGTCTTCAAGAGGAGAGCAGTACTTTAGACTTCCTTCTGCTTCTGTGTCATATTAACAAATAGAATAACCTTGCCTAGGAGGCACTCCCTTCCTCTGTAGGAAATAAATGTCGTTCATTTGGGGTGTGAAAGTTCATAATGGAGAGTACTGTTTAACCATGAGCATCGTCAATGTATGTCAAGTCTTTAACACTTTTCTAGCACCATTCGGACAGATAGATCTCTGTTGTTGTTTTTAAATGTTCTTTCCCTCATTTTGATGAAAACACATTACATGAGACTGAATGCCTTTTGTATATTAATAACTCGCTTGGTAGATAACTCACTTCTTATACTAATATAGGATAAATGTGTTTTGTAGCTTATAGTTTTTCCTGCTTATACCATTTGAAGAACATATCATTTTATTGGGGAGCTATCAGAGTCTAAAAAATGTGCTTGAAAATAAAGACAGAAATGAAACTACTTGAACTATTGCTTATTTGACTTTATGAAATATGATTTCAGTAGTCTTCTTGCAAATTTGGTTTTAAAAAAACCTGTGAAACATTACATCGTGCCTGAAATATCTTAATGGCATGAAACAAAATAATTTAATTCTGGATGTAGCTTCTCCTCTTCTTCAGATGATTTTCATTTCTAAAAATCAGAATATAATGAAATGAAAAAAAATCACAAAGTAAACATTAGTGTGTATATTTCAGCATGGCCCTTTCATTCAGGTAGTGAATTTGTCTAGGTACCTTGGGGCCTGAAACTAAAGCTAAGACAACTTAGTAATATGGTTTATGTCAGTTTGAAGCAGGTAGGACTTGAGACTGAGAAAAAGGAAGTTATTTGCTCAAAGCAGTATGGTTGCCACAGAGAAAATCAGCAACCAGAGTGGGCATTGCCTCTCCTTCTGTCTCCGTATTCAAGCATTTTAGCCACACTTCCCGGATGCCTTTTCGTGAAATTCTTATTTCCCGTAAAAAAATGAGTCAATATGTCACAGCTTGATTTCTAAGAATTGGGAGACTACTAATTTAGACTTCTTGTTTTAACTGGCATGGAATACTTGTTTCATTGGAAATTACTAGAAAGAATTTTCCAAAGATGCCAGATGACTGCCTTGTTGTAACTACTTTTTTTTTTTTTAAATCTCTGTACTTCAGATATGAATCTGAGAAGCTTCAAGAGGAAAATTCTATTTTGAGAAATGAAATTACTACTCTAAATGAAGAAGATAGCATTTCTAACCTGCAATTGGAGAAATTAAATGGATCTCAGGAAGAAATGTGGTAAGACATATACTTAAATTTTCTTAAGGCATTTTTACAAGGACTAAAACTATTTTACCTCAGCTTTTAAAGTCTAACTCCTAAGTTATGTTTTCATTGTCCCGTTAGGCAATATATAGAAACTGTAAAACAGGAAAAAGCCACAGTTCAGAAGATGATTGAAAATTTAAAGAAACAGGTAAGGAGATGCTTAGTATTTCCCAGTGCTTCCTGAGTCTGAAATTTTCCTTTGTTTTTATTTGAAATCTACAAACTTATGGGCATGCTATTGAAATAACTCATGCAGCTAGTGATGGTAAGGTTTTAAAGCCCGAGTTTCAAAGCGCAAACTCACCTCCTGCTGACTCTAAACTAGGTTTTTGTTTTTTTGTGAATAGGTGAATTTTTGTGTCTAGAAACTAGGTTTCTAGTTCTGATTTTTTGTAGGTATAATAATGTATTATTATTTCTTGACTCCGAGTGCTTAGTATAAACTCTGTATCAGTGGGAATGGGTAGGCGATACCTGTAACACCAAACCTATGTAATACTGGCTCTATCGCTCCTATAATTTTGACTATTAGCTCCTTCCTATTTTCTCACCATGATTGAAAGAAAAAGTTAAGGACAAAATTTCACAGCTATAAAATACCAGTTAATCA
Organism: Pteronotus mesoamericanus; assembly: GCF_021234165.1. Lineage (NCBI taxonomy): Eukaryota > Metazoa > Chordata > Mammalia > Chiroptera > Mormoopidae > Pteronotus > Pteronotus mesoamericanus. The sequence goes on from NW_026555078.1 coordinate 35,459,659, forward strand.
GTATATCTTTTCACAGATCTTTATGGTTTATTCAGAAAACTTGTGCCATTCAATACCCAATTTGTATAATCTCACAACATGCAGTTGTGTAGGGGAAGGTCATTTACAAATCTGTCTGAAACAGTCAAAAGGCAAGGACGTTCTGGGGAAGAGTACTTGAAATAGACAAGGTGTTAACATCCAAAATGTATTTTGTACACACACAAACAAATGGCAAAACCCAGTTGGAAAATGAATAATTGATACGAATGGTCAAGTCACAGAAAAAAAGAATACAATAAACAAAAAGGTGGTTGGCCTCATTAGTGATTAGGGAAGTGCAGCTTAAATGAGTTTTCTTTTTTACCTGTCAAGATTAGCAAAAATCAAACAGTGATATCATCAAGTATAAAAGAGGTAATGAGGAAATGAAGGCACTCATACATTGTTGATAGGACTGTAAGCTGGTAGCACTCTGAGGAAGATAATTTGAGAATATCTACAAAAGAAGTAATGTGTGCGCATGCCTTCTAACCCACCAGCCCCTTTTTTAAAAAACATGATCCTAAATACAAAATGCTACCATGTGTAAATGAATGTCCTAAAAGATTGTTTTGTTTCTTCATGATAAAAATTCAACACATTATGCAATGTTTTGATCCATGGAATACCCGACAGCCTCTAAAAAATATAGCACTAAAAAATACAGCATGTGGTGGTTCCTGAATGTACTGACTTGAAAGATAAGAGTCTGTAAGATGTGATAAGTAGGAAAAAGAACAGGCTGTCCTAACATCTGAAATAATTCCAATCTTTGTTATAAAGAAGAAAAATATCTCTATGTGTGCATGGGTTTTGTATATGCATGGAAAACAACCTATGGAGGGATACATGTGTATCCAGCTGTGAATAGTGGTTACCCATGTGGAGTAGGGTCAGAATATCTGTCACTTCTTCGTACTCTCCTTGTTAACAGATTCAATTGACTGAATCTGTAACAAGTACTCTGTATTATTTCTGTTATTACGTGTGTGTGTGTGTGTGTGAAGCTTTATCTACAGAGTGAGGAAACAAAAGAGTTAGTCTCTAAATCTGCTTTTTAGCAGAAGTAGGGTAACTAGTTTTTAAAACTTATTTCGATTTTAATTAGATTTCAGAATTAGAAACCAAAAACCAACAGTTGGATTTGGAAAATACGGAACTTAGCCAAAAGAATTCTCAAAATCAGAAAGAACTGCAAGAACTTAATCAACGTCTGGCAGAAGTACTGTGCCAGAAGAAGGAGCCAGGACGCAGCACATTTGAGGAATGGGGAGAAGAAAAGTCTAATCTGAAAGAGGAACTGGAACACTGTGAAGTGCAGGTATGGTCTGCAGCCACCGCACAGCCTTTCTGGAGGAACTCCCAAGAAATAAAAGAAAGGCTGATGTTAAATTTCTTGTACTTAAAGTCTTAATAATTAAAAGAGTTTCGTACTGGCATACTAATAGACAGAGAGATAGATGTGTGTACACTGATGGAGTGCCCAGATGTTGGTTCCTAAACACCTTTCTCCGATAAAAGGAACCAGGGATCCTTGGGAAAATGATTGATTCCAGGGCTGCGACACAGAAAATTCAAGAAGAACGTGGAATATTTCACGGTACCAGGAAGAAAAAAGGGCTCAAAAAAGATTAGGAATGTTGGAAGGACACTGGACCCAACCTGTGGCCAAAGGTGGAACAATTTCATCAATAAAATAAATAATCATAGTATAACATAAAAGAAATATAGTAATAAATATAGGATATAGTAAATATCTTTAGGCCCATACCTATATAAAAAACTGAGTAAGTAGCTAAAGGGAGGAGAAACACTGTCTTCCTTACAGTAGAATTCCAATTAATAAATGTAGAAAGAAAGAAATAGAAAATTATTTAAGGCTAACATCAGAGTAATAATTTTTGTAGACAGAATCTACTAATAGACACCAAAATTAATAAGCAAAAGTTTAAGGACAAACACAGTTTACATGGCCTCAAAGTATGTCCCCCCAAGAGAAAGATAGTAACTTTACTATGGAGAACCTTGCAAAAACTACCCTAGAAATCATGTTCATGCCATTTAAGAGGAAAGTCTTTTAAAAGATATTTTTAGTTCCACTGAGTATATGGATGGATGAATGGTCATAAAACATTGTGTCATTGAACTTGGACTAGTATGTCCTTAATGCTGCCTTTGTGATCCTACTAAGTTTCCGCAGGCTAAATGAATGTGTATATTATTTCACTTTTTAATTTTTTTCCTAGTCCTCCACTTTAGTGTCTTCTCTGGAAGCAGAACTTTCTGAAGTTAAAATACAGGCTCATATTGTGGAACAGGAAAACCTCCTTCTCAAAGATGAACTGGAGAAAATGAAACAAGTAAGAGTGTGTGCTGCTTAGGAGGGGTCAGGGAGAAGGGGACTCATAGAACGATATGTACCTGATGGTCTTCTGGCTTTTCTAGCCACCAAATGTCCCTTTTACTGAATCATGTCAACTAGCATGTTGCTTTAGTAAAGTTGAGGACTTGCGATACAAGTCTATTTGTAAGGGTTACTGTTTTATAGCTCTAAATGTTGTTCTAGTTTATAACTTATATATGTTATAGACTGAAGTTCTATTGCTATAAATGAATCACAACCATTTCAGTTTAAGGAATTTGGTGTTCTACTTTCTCCAAACCAGATGGGAAAAAATACGCTTGTCTAAAAAGAAGGTAACTTTTTGGCTTATAACTTTAATTGCTATTCACCCAGATTCATGAAGACACAGGTGAAGCTGGTCCTTCTTATCCCTTTTTCTTACAGCAAGTATGAGGCATCTGTCTACTGCGTAGGGTAAATTCTAGAGTATTATCAAGGTTGCAGTCTCACGAATTTGTCTTTCAAAAGCCTATTTCAAAAGTTTCAAAGACTTAATTTTAAGGATAAAAGATGGTTCACCTTAATGTTGTGTCCTGGACATTGTCCTATTTTATTCTTTATTCTGAATTTTTCAATGAGTACAGGAGTCTTTCTGTTTGAGCAATTCTGATTTATAATAGGAGAATTTAGTTGTTCATTTTATTTAATTTGCTTCACTAAAGGATTACTTAAATAGTATAACATCTTTAGATGATAAAATTCTCTCTTGTGTCTGTTCAGCCTATTAGCACAAAAGTGCCTCTCCTTGAATGCTGAAATGTTGAGTCTCTGCCGCAAGGTGTTACATTTTCGTCCACCTCTGATTGACTCCTATCAGTCTTAATTTCCTAATAGGATTCTTAGACTCTCAGGGAATTTGTGTCTCGTAATGCCTAGTACAGTACTGGCTCCTAATGAGTGCTTTAATAGAACCATTTCAAGTCAGACGCTACTGTGCAAAGTCTGTCTCTTCTGCCATAACCAAAGCTGTCTGTCCATATAAACACTGCAGAAGTTAAAACTCACAGGGCCCTTCTCTGGGGGATAAGTGCTCCAAAGCTGTTATTACCAACTTCATCCTAATGAATTTGGGCATAGTTTCCTCCTTTACTTTTTGAAAATCTGCCTGTTGTTCAACCTTTAAGATGATAGTGATCGTTCCAAATCCATAGCACGGGAAACGTGTGCATTGTGACTTTGCTAAGCTAGGGATCAGAAGAAAAAGAGCAAAGAGCAGAGCACGATGAGGAAGGACATCATTTGGCATGTTTTTATTGCATTTTTTTTTTTTTTACAGCAGCATTGATGTAAATCGTGGCAATAAGTTGCTTCATGGCACTCTTTTGGATCACAAGAGTGGAATGATGTCAGCCCATTGTCACTGCCATACAGCTTCCACCTAGAAAGCATGTGTTGCTCTATATGGCAAAACGACTCCTCATTCACAAAGCTTTTTTTATTATCTGTTACACTGAAAGGAAATACGAATAGCATTAGCAGAAGTCACTTGCCAGTTTGTAGACACCTAAAATGACACCAGGCTTTGTGAGGGTCTGGGAATGGGGAGGCAAGGTAGTAGGCAAAGGAGAGAGGTTCTTCATGAAAACAATGCCCAGGTATTTTAAAATACATTTCCCTACATCCTTCTGACTTCTTTAGATTTGTAAGGTATGCTAGATTTGTTGCTAGTTGAAGACAAGATTCAACCTTTAAAGGCTACTTTGTCATACTAGTGCTAAGCGAAATGTAAAAGAACCTAAGGTTGGAAGTAGAAAGAGGGCCATAAAATCTTAATAAAGAATCGAGGATTTGAAAGCCAAGAGAAGTGGAGGGAAATTAGAAACATATGCACTACAGAAAAGAGTTAAAAAGAAGTGTAAGAAATAATTGGTCTCTTTAAAGCAGTGGTTGGGGAAAGGTGGGAGTTGTTCCCCTACCCTGGGACATCTAGCAATGTCTGGGGACATTTTTGGTTTTTATAACTGGCGTGTGGGGAAGGAGAGGGGTGCCATTAGAATCTAATTGGTAAAGCCAGACTTGCTGTTAACCACCCGACAGTGCTCAGGACAGAACCCACAGCAAAGAGTTACCTGGCCCCAAATGTCAATAGTGCTAAGGTTGATGCTAAAATGAAACAGAAAATGTCTTTGGTTTGTCCTGATTCCTTAAAGGGGAGAGGAGGAAGCCAGTGTGTTTATACCAGCAACATTTTACTCACCAAGTCAATCTTGGCATTTTCCAAAGGGAAAGGTACATGGAACAAGCTGGAAAACAGTTTTATCATTAAACTGGCCTTTGTGTTAACGCATTGTACTTGGTTCATACTAATTATATACTCTTGACTGAGATTTTTGAAGGAGATCTTTTGTTTAAGTTAAAAAAGCATGAGGAAAATGTATTGTGCTATTTGTACACAAGTTAAATTGACGACAGGATGTCATGTTATTTATTCTACCCCGAAAGTAAAACAGAAAGCTAGGACCATCACTTGTCAGTGTCTGCCTGGTTGAGTCTATCCGAACAGACAGTTGATTGGGGAATGGAGAGAAGCCTAGCAGGGAACATTGTGTTAAAGTTAGTTATAGTCCCCGAGAGTTCAGATGTCCACTGCAGTATCTAGCAGCAGGCAAGAAAGTGCCCTGCTTATACATACAGGCAGGAGACGTGATGGGAGGGCTCGTTAGCTTAACTCTTACAGCTGCACAGGTGTCCTGATCTCTCTGACTTCCAGCAAAAAATTTCTAGTGTTCTAAGCTACAATGAAAAACTGCAGAAAGAGAAGGAAGTTCTAAGCGAAGAATTAAATAGCTGTATTGATAAGTCAGTAAAGATAAGACGACTTTTTACCATGATCATATGTACCACAGTAAGCATTTCTCTATGCACATGGGCCTAATCGTTCCAGAGTCTCCTGGGGCAACATTTCAGCCGGCGTTATGTGGCCTCAGAGCTGAAGCCATGATTTTAACAGCAGTCTAAATTAGTTGTTTAATAACTATATTATTAAAGACGGTAATACGAAGTTTGTCTCATTTTAATATGTAGCCATGCTACTTAATAATAATATTTAAATCTATTACTATCTTCTTAAATGTAATATAAATATATCGTTGTATTTAACTTGAGATCTAGAACACAGATACTTTTTTTCTATTGTATTTTCCCTAGCAGATCCAAAACACTGCTTTTGCCCCCCCGGCCTTACTCGGCACTCTGTAGTTCCCTGTTATGGTACACTCTTGAGATTTCTGACTGCCTTCCAGTCCACTGTCTTTAACCGGCAAAATAGGAGGTGATGAGAAAGAAAAATGGGAATCCCCAAAGAAAAGAGACTGCTCAAAATTAAAGGTAGAAAAGGGAGTTAGTGAGGAGAACTTTTTTACTTTGCTCTGCTCCCCCATGTAAATAGATGGTATTTGATCTTTTTCAGTGTTAAGTGGAGGCACATAAATTGAGACTAGATGTGTTTGCAAAAATGCACCATTACCTCTTTTCTTTTCCCGAAACAGTTGGCAAAATCAAGTCTTTTAGAGCACAGAATTGCTACTATGAAGCAGGAACAGAAGTCTTGGGAACAGCAGAATGAAAGTTTAAAGTTGCAGCTAGTGGCTTCACAGGAGAAGGTATGCGGACAATTTTGTTTCATCTGCACAGTTAATATTTTCCTGTGTCTTCCAACAGAACCCACAGAAGAAAGAATGTTCCAGGCGGAAGTGGCCTCAATGGGCTCAGAATGATTCAATTTGTCTAACATTTGATACTTGCTTATAGTATAGTGAAATAACTAGAATATTTCCCTCAAAGTTCATTAGTATGAGATTATCTCATCATTATGAAATTACTTATTTGTGAAAGCTTGAGAATAGTGTGCAACAAAAACTGCTTGTTCCTAATTTAGAAATGGGATTTCTAAGGTAGGTTCATGCCCTATTATAAAGATCTGTATCAGTATTCCTTTCACCAATTTAATTTTTTAATTGAAATAATTGAGATATTAGCAGAGAGTAGGGTTCTACAAGTATATATTTTTATTTTCAACTAAGAGGTTCTTTACAAATCAACACCACAGGCTGAAACATGATTTCTGTAAAATTAGGTAAAACTCTATTTTGTGATGCCAGTTGGTACTCATTGGTTCTATAAGATACCACTCAGTAATATACCAGATGACTATATAAGCAATATATTGCTCTAGGCATAGTTCATCATTATCATAAATATGATTTAACATCTTGTAAATATACATAACATACTGAGTTTCTGCAGAGCTATGGTAAAGAGCCAGAGAAAATAAGTAGAAATAGAAGGGACCCAGGGGTTATCTTCTCCAAGCTCATTCATACCTGGATACACTATAGGTGAGACCCCAAGGATTTGGGTCACAGTGTAAGATTTTTCTCATCATGCAGGTTCAGAGTTTAGAGGACACCCTGCAGAATGTAAACCTGCAAATGTCCCGGATTAAATCCGACCTACGAGTGACTCAGCAGGAAAAGGAGGCTTTAAAACAAGAAGTGATGTCTTTACATAAGCAACTTCACAATGCTGGGGACAAGGTAATTTTCTTTTCTTATTGAGGTATAACTTTCTATAGTGAAGTGTACACATTTTAGGTATACATCTTGATTATTTATATACATGTATAGGTAAAATGTATTTCACCTATCTCCGCGTGTTTGTGTAAACACCATCTAGTTCAAAGTATAGAACTTTTCCAGCACCCAGCAGCCTCCCCTGCCCCCTCCAGTTGATATCCCCAAGGGAACCACTGTTCTACCCTCTGCACCCTAGAATAGGGACGCTTGTTTCTGAACTTCATATAAATAGAACCATAGTGACAAGGTAACTTTTTGTGTTGTGCAAGTCAGAAGACCATGACTAAGCTGTTTTATTATGTAAAACTAAAAAATTTTGATGTTCAAGAAAATGTGTCTCATTTTAATATCACAATGCTTTTTCATCTGTGCACAAATAAATTAAGAACAATGTTACGGATGTCATCACCCACGGGTAGATGTTGAGATTTTTGTCCTACTGTAAAAGTAGGCATTAATTCAGTTATTTTATCTCTTGGTGATACTTTTCAACTGTGATTTTAAAAAATAAAATAAAAGTTTCCATTTTTAAAAGTTACTTCTGAGCTGACATTTTTCTCAGAATGAGATAGTACCTTTTTTTCTTTTTCGTGTTTTGACTTAAAAGGCTTATCAAGTTGTGTTGCCTTTTTTATTTTTTAAAGCATTTTTAAGGATCCAAAAAGTCACTTCGGTAACTTAAAGTATATTTCTGTGTTCAGGCCTCAATTACATGGACAGTATGTGCTTTGGAATCTAAAAAAGGATATGATTGCATGTGTGAAAATGGAAGTAGAGTTGAGCTTGTGAAAGCTTTCAAGTTAGCGGTGCATTTCAGAGTTCCCCCGTGTCCTCTGTTAACCAGAAGGGCAGTTGTCTGGGCTCAAAGCCTGGCTTCATAAGAATGAGGCAGTTTTGAAGGCCACCAGTCACTATGTACTGTGTCCTGCATGGAAGTGGGACTTGCCACACGATCACCTGTGCCATTAGACTTGATGGGGCTCTTTTGCCAAAGACTGTTTTAAACAGAGAGTTTACAAAACTTTTTTTTTTAAATCAAACTCTAATAACATTGTTTTATTTATATCTGTATATATGTACACTTGCTCCCATTAGAAGACAAAGGTGAAGGTTGAAAGGTACTAAGAATTGATGTCATTAGGTAAATATGACACTCAAAAATAGAAATCAGTCTGTGTTTAAGGTTTAACTCTACAATTCTCTCTTAAGAACTGGGCCCCAGAAGTAGCCACCCATCCATCAGGATTCCATAGTCAGCAGCAACGGCTGTCTTGGGACAAATTGGATCATCTGAGGAATGAGGAACAACAGCTGCTTTGGCAAGAGAATGAGAGACTCCAAAGTGTGGTGCAAAACACCAAGGCGGAACTCTCGCACTCCCAGGAGAAGGTAACTGGAAATGTTGCACATGGTGGCCAATGTTTGAAAATGCTTAGTTTGATGTGAAGATAAATGTTTGATATGACTGAAATAGTTGTAGGGTATGGATTTGAGTGTTCTCTTATAGCATACTTATTTTAAGAATGTATAATTTATCATTTACTTTCATTAAAATTTATCCTGATATGTTTATACAACATTATTCATTTTTGTATAAGCAGTTCTATCAATACATTAAAATCTGTGATTTTAATCCCCATGTCCAAAATATAGACTCATGGAGGTTGTTAACCAGACCTCTTCAAATAGGCTAGCCACCGAGACGGGTAGTACAAAAATGGCAAAACAAGACCCAAATCTTGTGGTCTGAGTCCTTGTCAGAGAAAAGGTGTCCCTTTTCAAAGGTTGTTTCAAGGTTTAGAGATTAGAATGGTCTTTGAAGATCATGTCTTCCAACCACTAAGCTGATGTCTAAATTCTTCACCTCTAAGTAGTGAAACAACTATGTTTGACCTTTACTTAAGCACCTCTTTCAAGGAAGAACTCTCTGGAGAGCCACAGATTTTCATTTAGCACACCTACTGTGCGCCACACACTCTATCACTGAAGCTGCAGTGTCGATTCGAGTAAGACAGATGTGGTCACTGTCCTCGTGGAACTTAGTTGATGTAAATATATTGTTTCAGGTGCGAACAGTCCAATACAAAGTACTGTATAATAGACCGGACTGTCACCTCGTGTCAGAGCAGACGTGCCTAGGACTGTGTCTGCTTTCTTGACTTTCAGCAGTTTGCTAGAGCCACAAGTTCCCTCCTTCCCTGCCTGTCCTTTACAGCATTGGGTTTTTAGAGCCAATCAGACTAAAAATAGATTTACCTAGAAAGGATCTTTTTGAAATACAAAGAAAGTAGGCTTCAAAAATTAGTAGACTTGACTGACAAAAGTGTTTTTATTACGATAACACCCAAGTGGTGAATAAAAACCTCCCTTATGTTCATGGTTTGTTTTTCCTGGTTGGGTGACTATTAGCATTTCTTGCCTTTACATTTGTTCTTGTTAGGTCCGTCAACTGGAATCCAACCTTCTACACACCAAGCACCAAAAACATATAAACTCATCAGGTACTGTGAAGCCCACCGAGCAGGAGAAGTTGAGCTTAAAGAGAGAGTGTGAACAGTTTCAAAAGGAAAGATCCCCTACAAATAGAAAGGTGAATTAAGAGTTTATACCATGCATCTACTGTGTTCTGACTATGATGTGCCTCTAAGTGTGTATTTCTTCCCCTGCGTGCTTCCAAGGAAATGACCACAGGGCCATGTTTTTGTTTTTCTTTACGACTATGTTCTAGTAATCTCGTCAAAACAGTATAATTCTTTTTGATTGAGTGATGGTTGAAAGGTACGATTAACTTTAAGCTTTCATAAAGAAGACAGTTAATCATCTTTATTTAGTATTACAAAACCTTTATAAGTTAGTAAAGTATATATTAGGAACATCTTAAGGTCGGTATGATCTATGTCTGTGTAACAAATTAAAATAACAAACGAGGTGGTGGTCCTGGGGGGCCGTTGAGGAGGCTGGCTACCATGTGGTTAAACCCTTGCAGCACAGTTCAGTGCTTTGTTCCATGAAGCTAGAGTTCTAGGCCAGTGTTACTCTGGGAGTTCTTGTTATTACTTGTTTTTCTTTCTTTTTCTAAACTAAAACTCACAGTTTTCACTGTTTACTTCTGAAAGTTATGGTTTGCTTAAAAATCTGGCGAGAATTATGATCATTTATTTTGTTATGCAAATTTCATAAAGTTTTTTATTGTTTGTGAAAGTTATGATGACCATTGGCAGCAGAAGAATGAGTTTGCTCTAAAGCTGAAATGGCATTTAACTTTAGGTACATTCAAGTAAACTTTTCAAGAAGGACAGTGGGTTTCATCTAGCTACTCACTAAGGGAAAAATCTAATGATAGGCTTTAACATAACAATGAATTTAAATATACCTTGAGAGACTATACTCTGTTTCACAATTCTTGGTACTGTCTTCATCTCTTCTGGTAGAGGCAAAAATTAACATTCTAGAATATTGTCATATGTTTTCTATTTAGCATTATTCTAAATCCCAGTGTTCTCTAGCTCATTAGATTCTTCCTACAATAAAGAGAATTCTAAAACTGGATACTCATAAAATCTTCAAATTTCATCTTTAGAATTGAGAAAGGAGTTATAGAAATCAGGTTTTATGTATTCCAAGTTTTAAGTCTTTAAACTTTGCCTTAAAACAGTGAAATAAATAAAAAAAATTTTTTAAAGCCCTGGCTGGTGTGGCTCAGTGGATTGAGCACCAGCCCACAGACTGAAAGGTCTCCAGTTCGATGTCCAGTTGAGGGTGTATGAGAAGCAACCGATCAATGTATCTCTCCCACATCGATGTTTCTCTCCCTCCTTTTCTCCCTCCCTCCCCCTCTCTCTAAAAATAAATAAATAAAATTTTAAAGTGTTTTTTTTACACTGCGGATCCAAAGTGGAGAATCATAAAATTGATTTAGTGAAACATCAGCATTTTTATTAATAAAATATACCACAAAATATGAGTACATGGTAAGGATAAATGTTATTTCTGAAAGTTTTCTTTCAGTGATATGTACTTAAAATGAATACACATGTATAGGTAGCAAGTGGGAGTGGGTCTATTTCCTGGGTTGCAAGATAAAATGTATTTCATACAATGAGTGGCATTGAAGTTTGAAATCCAGGCCCCTTTAGGAATCTGCTCTACATGAAGAGTGATGATTACAACTAGATTTCTTAAATGTAATAAATGTACTGAATTATTCTGTTTGCTTTCCTTCAAGGAATGAACTCAGCTTTCTTTCAAGAGCTGAGGTTTTTGACTGGTGTAAACTTGTCAAAATAAACTAGAGCAACTCATATGGGGGTTTTGTTTTGCTTTGTTTAAAAAGGGGGTTTTTTTTGTTTGTTTTTTAACAGGTCAGTCAAATGAATTCCCTTGAACAAGAATTAGAAACAATTCATTTAGAAACTGAAGGCCTGAAAAAGAAACAAGTAAAACTGGATGAGCAGCTAATGGAGGTAAGCTTTTAAGCAAATGGCCTCAGCTATGAAGAATATTTTAATCCATGAATGAGCCATTTGTTGGGAGAGACTAGTATAGCACTGAATTCATATTATGAAAAAAAGTGAAAATCTAAGTACCCTGCCAAGCCAAATTCTTTGCTCTATCTTAGCAAGTTCGATGGACATTTTAGTTTAACACAGTCATAGGAATTCATACTGCTTCTCAGAGGAAGGAATAATGTTGTTTGTCCTAAAATGTAAGAAATGTCCAAGAGGCAGGGACTCTGTCCGAAACTAGCCAAAGGACCCATGGCTCTCTTGCCATTGCTATGGTTATAACAGTTTCCTGATACCTTCCATAGTAATAGTATTTTATAGATGTGGCTGCTCTCTAACAACCTCTTCAGTTAGGAAATCCATACAGGGCATTCGAAAACATTAGCATTTAGAAGTTTAACTTTCAAGTGTTGCCACTGTTTATTACGTTAGTACCCAGCATTGCCTTGTGAGAGGTACAGCTGTAAAATACAAAAATGGATTTGTAAAACTTGTCGGCCAGGACATTGGGTTTCAATCTACGAGATTGCTTCCTGAATACTGAAAACAATTCCAGGCTATGAAACAACTCATATGCGAGTCCTCCCTAGTAAGTTGTAATTTCATTGAGATACTTTGCTTTGGGTAGATGAAAATATTTATCCAATCTTTAGTGAACTATAAAATTTATATAAGGTAGGGAGGCATGAGTAGAAAATGTCTTTGTGTGTGTGTGTGTGTGTGCGCGCGCTGTTAAAAAGTACTATGTATACAATTATTTTTAAGCCAGAATTATCAGAAGGAAGAGAAATGTTTAAGTATGTTTATGAAGCTGGGAACATACAAAGGTAACTTTAAATAGATGCTTGGTTTTTAAATGTGAAACATGGGCAAACCTATCACATTGACACTGAAATGATCACTGAGGCTTCTGTCACTTATATCCTCTGATTTATCAACTAATAGGTTACTAAACTATAAAGAGCAAAACCCAAAGCATTTTCTTTCTCTGACAGCATGTAATAAATGTCATAGGAATTCATACTGCTTCAGAGGTTCAAAACCTTGAGCTGTGGACTGTGTTTACATATAGTTATGCTTTTCTGATGAAACAATTATATACCATAATGAGTAAGATATCTGAATCTAAGGCTGACTTGTCTACTACCACACTGAAAAGTAACAGGGTAACTTCATCACTACTGGATCCTCTCCAAACACTGCCTGCTCTCACTGGCCTTGGAAGCCCAACTGTACTGTACATGATTAGCCATCCTAAGCCATTTTTCCTCATTATTTTTCTTCCTTATCTAGTAGTAAATATTTACTAATGGATGAGGAAGTGTACTTGGCACTGGAGCTGAATAAAGAAAAGGCATGAATTTTCAATGGAAAGACTGAAAAAACATACACTGTTCTAACATAGCTTTCTTTAGGAAAATAAGACTGAGCTGTTACTCCATATAGACCTAAATAAATCGGATTCTTTAGTAGTTTTATTGAAGTATAATTCACATATGACAACTCACCTGTTTAAAGTGTACATTTCAGTGGTTTTTGGCATATTACATTTTTTAAAATTGTGATAAATATATGCATAAAATTTGCCATTTTAACCATTTCTGAGTATACAATTCAGTGGTGTCGATTACATTCACGATGTTCTACAACCATCGCCCCCTCCCTCCAAAACTTTTACCATCTGTACAGTTTATATACAGACAATGTAATTGTTGGTCCTTTATAAGGTCTTACTGGTTAAAGCACACATACTCAGGTATATAATACACTCAATCTGTACTCTTCTTTCTCTTTTTATAACTCATACTTTTCTTCTTTTTATAACTCCTGCAATTTTGTTTTTGTTTTGTCTGTGGCTAACCTGTACCTAGAACTCTGTGGTTGGAACTAGCAGAGAAGGGTGCAGTTCTCTGCCTGAGATAGTGTGTGAAGGTAGAACATGCTCTTTCAATGAATTTCCTAGCATGGAGACATCTCATTCAATTCCTTTGTACATGTAATCACTTCTACTGACTGTAACAGTTAATAAGTACTAAAGGAAAGAGCCAATATTCATTTTCATTTTGCTTTAACTGTGGAATATGTCTCTGTTTACATTTACATGAGGAATTTCCTCAGTATTTAAAAGTCAGTATTTGAAAAAGTGATGAAAACTATCGCCCTGATATATCATGGGATCATAACTCTCTCTATACTTTGTTTCTGAAAATAAAATGGTGGGTTTTCTGAACCTTTAACATATTTCAAAATCGGTAATGGCCCACCTCAGAAATTTAGATTGACAGAAATGGATAATGGCTCTGAAGTTTCATGATAGCATTTTGTTATAGTTTTGTCTTAGAGGACCTTTTCCCTTCTCACAAGCCTTGGGGTACTTCTGGAGTTTAGTGCTTGGTCATGTTTGTTGCATGCTTTCCACTGAGCCCTGTGTCTGCTGAATATGCCGACAGATGTGAATTGGCATGCTTCACCGGCCAAATGCAGTGCATTCTCCTCTCCTTTTTCCTCTCCCCAACTTTGATTGGCATGAGATGTGCATACCATTTCTTCATTGTCTTGAACACATACTTCTATTCCATGTACTTCAATTCCCAGATGTTCTGGGATACCACCTTATGCCCCAGAATTGCCTGTCTTATTGTGCTATTTAAGAATATAGTATTGATAAGCTATTAAAATAATTTTAGATGTGAGATTCTTTGAAAAAATATTGCTAACTTGAAAAATACATAGTCATTGAACATTCACTTTTAGGAATCTCTTGAATGGTAAGTGGCAAGCCCTAAAGCAAAACCACTTTCTCCCATTTGTCTACTCCGGCTCTGGTGTGGCTGTTTTTTAAAGAGGGATAATTAAATGTTCTAATGTAAGAAAAAAATAGAATTCAAGCATTATGTACATCATGTACCCCTTATACTCACTCAAGAGTGAGGAAGAACAGTTTTAAGTCTAAAACTTTTAAGAAGGCCTACTGATTGATTAATTAATTATAGTATCTCCTAAGCAAAATGATTCTTCCCATTTACTCCTTATTCAGACTCATGTGCTTCCCTGATTTGCAAGTTGGGAGGGCGGGGAGGGATCAGGCTTCATTACTCTGCTTAACACCTTCAAGAGCAGGTGTGTGTTTGAAGGCGCTGCAGCTGACCAGGGCTTTGCCCTTGTCCTCCAGATGCAGCACCTGAGGTCCACTGTGATGCTTAGCCCATCCCCCCACACCTGGGATCTGCAGCTGCTCCAGCAGCAAGCCTGTCCGATGGTGCCCAGGGAGCAGTTTCTGCAGCTTCAACACCAGCTCCTGCAGGCCGAAAGGGTAAACCAGCACCGGCGGGAGGAACCTGAAAACAGAACCTCGGAAACCAACACACCACAGGTACGAGGCTCTTTTTTCCCTTTAACAGAAACTCAAATCACCTATTTATTTTACTTGCTTATTTGAAGTTATACCAGTTGAAAGGTGGAAATAAAGAATGTAAATCTTCTGTCAGGACTGCAGTGCCTTTTTTCTTTTGTTTCTTGCAGTGCTGCTTTTGAGCTCTCAGCTTCTAAGCTGGGTAATTACATGTTCTGGGTCTCCTTTGCACATTCGTAATTGATGATAAAGTATCAGGATAACTTGCACATAGTGTACAGTCTTATCTGACGCCAAAAATATTACAGAATTCAAGTGCAATTCTAGGACATGCATTACTAACAAAGCTTCCTGGGTTTTCTTGTACCTGAGGGGTGCACAGCCTGCTTGAGTTCCGTGGAACTAACAACTAGGGACTTTTCACAACTAACAAAGTTGAATGTGTAGTCAGTGACTTTTCAGTTGGCACAGCTCACTTAGAGTGTTTCAAACTACATCATATAAAATATTATTTTTAAGATAATAAAGATGTCCTCCTCCCCTTTGTATTAGCATGATCCCAGCTGACTACCAGACACCTTATGTCACCTAGGTTTTCAAATAATTATTTCTCTTTAGTGCTACATTCATAATCATCCTTTTTTAGAAGTCTCTTAACTCTTTGGTCTTGTGTATTTAGTTTATTCAGAATTAGAAATAAAATTTAAAATACTCCTTAGTTTGCAGAATTATAAATTAATTCTTGCTGGTTTGGATGCTCTTCTGTTTTCAAATACTGTGCTTCTCTTTTGACATTTGATAAGGAATTTCCCAACTCTTTCTGTAATCCCCTCAAAGTGGCTTTGCAAAGTCATATTAACACTATAATTACACATTAGAGCAGTTCTCTTTTCCTCCCCTAATGTATATCTATGCTTTGTCATGATGTACTTCTGTCATATTCTTTCCAACAAAACCTTTAAAAACGTTTTTCTTGTGTGCTTTAACATCCATGTTTTTAAGACTTTCCCACATTCCACTGCCGTTTTCAAATATTAAAATTAAATTCTTGAATAAAAACTCTGGTGGGCTATTAGATGCTTCAGCTCTTCATTACGGAGTTGAATTATAAAACCTTGACTTCACTTTTTACTGGACATTTTAAACTAATGATTAAGCTAAGATTCTACTCATTGCTTTCCCATGCACCCTGTTATTAAAGCGTTCTCTTCCCAGCCCACCCACCAATGTTTAAAAATAAATATCCCATTATTCCAATCACTTAAGGACTAGGTAGGCAAAAATAGGTTAAGATTTTCATATTAAAACGAAAAGATTCCTCCAGTCAGATGGCAGGGTGGACTGCTTGTTGCTCCCACCAGACTGCCACTACAGGTTCTCCTGTTTCTGGTAACGGAGCGGACGCAAATTTTAAGAATAGCATTAGAATCTGCATGTTGTCTCTGTGTGTGGAGTGATGTGATTTCTTCCGCCTTTGTGTTGCTTTGCTTGCATATGTGGTGTTAATGTGTGTGCTTTTAAAGACTGCTTGCATTATAAATGTGTGAATTTAGACTCCTCCCCCCAAAAAAACATAATCTGGACATCAGGGTGAAGTGTACCACTTGCCTTCTTTCTCTAGGCCTTGCTACCGGAGCAGCGAGCAGTGCATGCAGATTCCTACAGAAGGATTGGGCACCTGTGAACACTGGGCTGCTATTGATGGCATTTCTTACCATGGCAGACACTCAAATGCACACACCCACACACCACACACCACACAAACACAGAGACATAAGCTAAGAAATGTTTTGGAATCAAGTGCTCTTTTAAATTATTATTATTATTATTATTATTATTATGCCTTTGCAGTATTATGGCTCTTATTTATGTAGAAATGACAGATTTTGTGAATCAAATTCACATATGTCAGCTTGTAACAAATCATTTTATTTATACCCTTTAAAGAGTGTGGATTTGAGATTCTTGACAGGATGTATATTCCATATATTTTCTCATTCCATATGTTGTAATTATTTTTAATAAGAGGTACTACTTTTATATATGGAATTTGAAGAAAATCAGGGTTTATTTATACTGTTTTGTATGAGATGTACATTACTTGACAGGAAATTTTTGATGAAACAATAAAATAAATTTTAAATATGACTGCCTTTGTTTTTCCTCTTTCCCCACTCTTTTGCCATGTTCCATGTTCTTTAATTAGCCATTATTGTTTTTTACTTGTTTTGCTTTGTTTTTTTAAGGCAAGTGGGAATCAGGCATTTTCCATTTTATGTTTGAGTTTTAAACAGCCATTCTATCTTTTAAAAAGATAGGATTTTTTAAAAAGAGAGATGCTTTCAAAGCCTGATTTCTTGAAATTTACTTTCTGCTTTATACTTTTGCCTACTACAATTTTCATCTTCAAATTAATCACATGGTTTAGTTGTTTCTTGTATGTTTGAATAAATGCTATTTCGTAATATGTTGGTTTTCAACTCATGTGTGGTCATTCTGCGTGATTTTTAAAGGCTGGTTATACCATCAGCCACTAACACCTGAGTTGTGCTTATCATTTGAAGAAGGTTTAAAATCGGAAATTCCTTATGTGAACATGTTAGCAGACTGTGGGGAGGGGCACTCAGTTGCACTGTAATGTGAGGAGAGGAAAAGAAGCCAGGGCTCTTTTGCTGCCCTATTTTAGTTGTTTGTGGGGAGGAGATTCTTAATTTTAAATCTGTTCAATTGATAAACCCATTCTCCAGTGCAATGTTTGCTTCACATTAATGAGTCAAACTGGAAAAAGATGAATAGAGTAACTGGTAGGAAGAGGCTGATTATCATGAAGAAACACTAACACCCTCGCAGTAATCAGCCATTTCAAAAGAAAAACAGATATGCATATTTCAAGCTGATTGGGAACGTTAGACAACCCAGAATAAACTCAGTTTTTGTTTTGTTGTTAAGAGGCCCACAGTATTGCAAAGACCCAAATCACAGACGGAAGGTTGATAACCATCTTTTAGTAAAATAGGTATCCAAAGTAAACTAAAAGTACACACAGGTATTAAATTGTGGGTTTTAAGAATTTTGCTTTATCTCAGGGGAAGATGGTAACACAGGTAAGATTCTTTTTTTTTTATCTGATTCTTTTTCTGATAGGGTTACTTTTCTAACATGTACAACCCATGAAGTATTCAGAACTCCCATTTCATAAGAAATCCACCCTTCCTGTTACAGAGGCAAACATTTGCTGTCTTTTCCCTAGGCATCTTATGGGGAAAATAAACTGTTAGTGTTTTCACTTCAGTGTGGCATGATTTTCAAATGATAATACATTTTTTTCTTCCCTTCAGGAAAACCAGGAACAACTGGTAACTGTCATGGAGGAACGAATGATAGAAGTTGAACAGAAATTGAAACTGGTGAAAAGGCTTCTTCAGGAAAAAGTGAATCAGCTCAAAGAACAAGTGAGACTCCCAGGTCATCTCTACCCACCCATCTTACATTCCACTTTTAACTCATTTTACATTCCTTTATTGCCATTAACTTGTTAACCGTTGTTGTCTAAAAAGGGCAGATTCTACTCTGAATGTATAGAAGTTAGGACTCATGTTCCCCCATACCACTTCATGAACTCTGTGTTCGGCATTATTTTTTCTGAAGCTCTTTTAAGGCATATGTTTGTCCACAGTTTTAAAAACGTGTATTTGCTAACAGTGTCATAGTTGTTGTTGGTTTTTTTGTTTTTTGTTTTGGCCCAAGAGAGAAAACAGTCCTACTTAAATAAACAGAAAATGTATAGTTGGTTAAAAAAAAATTGGAGGATAATATATAGAACTTTAGCTTTCCTGTTTGCAACAGCTGTGATAACCTCAAAAAGTACCTTACGGCTATAACCAGATTCAAAAGGCTGTGCTTTGAACTAGAACCTAGACCCTGAACTCCAAAGTCTCTAAACGGCCTGGAGATTTTCACCTTCTGGTGGCAGGTGTGGCCTCTGTGTTTAGGAATTATATGTACATCCACTGAAGAGATATGCAAGAAAGGGCCACTATCTAGGAAAGTTTGAGACGAACTGGTGGGGGTTGGCAGGAGAAAGTTGCCCAACCTGGTTTTCTAGATAAATAAAATTTAGGAAGAAAAATTCCAAGAGAGGATCTTCATTCAGAGGTAGACACAGCTTTCCTTTGTCCTATATCTTAATATACAGAATGGATATTAAAAAGTCCTATAAAATAAGCATGTATTGATTTAACCCTTTAATCATTAATTACAGTTACTGTGTGCCAGGTACTGTTCTAAGCACTAGAGATACAGCAGTGAGCAAAATAAAATTTCTGCCCACATGTAGCATAGTTCACTGACAAAGTATTGAGCATTTGGCCAGTAATAATTTCAAAAATAAAAGAAAATGGGGTCCACTCTATTTTCAGTAGAGGGAAACAAGAGAAGGAAAACTTGTTGCTACCCAGAGAGTTTAAAGAAAGTTTGCTAAAGGCCTCTTAAGCCTAATACTGTGTGTTGAGTAAGATTTTAACAAGTGGAGAAATGCAGGGGCGTTCTAAGCTACAGAAACATCATGCAGTTATGACTATTTGGGGTGTGGACATCCACAAACACTTTGGCATAATAGTTTAGCATAACACTATTATGGGAAAAGCAGGAGAAGAAACTAGAGAGATAGACCCTCTATGGCCAGCTCCTCCCTAAAATGCTGAGCCATGGAATTTGAATTTCATTCTTTAGATGATAAAGAACCATCAAAAGTATCTTTTAATGGAAGGGAGGGAAGAAAAATGGAAGGGAGGGTTGCATTAGAACAGTTCAATAGAGAGTAGATTAGTATGTTACACTGGCCAGTCACTAAATTCTGGGCTTCATCATTGCCCTGTGAAATGCTAATAAATTAATTAGCCACTCTGTGTCCCCTTAAGCCTTTATACTTTTAGCTGTCCTGCTTGAAATTATGTGTAAATGAGGAGTTAAAGGTATAACGAGGGAAGAGGGATTAGAAAATATTGACACAAGCAATAATAAAATTATCCCAAGGCTGCTAACAAGTTTTCCCACACTACCCTAGACTATATATTGTAACCATAAATATTAGAATAAATATTTTCTGGACAAGGCTCTATATAAAAGAGGAATGGTTAAGGAAAACTAACTGCACAAATCTTGCTTCTTATAATACATGAGACACATTTTTAAATAATTAGTAGGTTGTAGTTATGAATGGGAAGCTAAAGCATTTGTTAAGAATGGAAATAAACACAGTTCACACCCGAACTCAGAAATTTAAGTTATAAAAGTATTTAATATTTTTTTCAAGACTGAATAAAAGAATAATACCTAATTTCTTTAGGTGGAAAAAACTTTCATTTTTGAACCCTCAAATATCAACTTGTTCTTTTTATCAGTGACTTCTACAAACATACTATGCAAAGAAACAGTTTGGAATAATAGTGGATTTGCTCTACTTGTATCTCTGATGAAAGTCTGATGTTAAGTCTGTGTAGTAAAATAAGAGAATATAATTGATAGAAGCCATTTGCCTTTATAAACAACTGTCCGTATGTCAGACTTTAACTTAAAAGAATTACAGAAATGGAGTCAAAATGTTTCTGCTTCTGTTTCTAGCTCTGCAAGAATACTAACACAGACGCAACGGCGAAGGGTTTGTATGTCGAAAATGCCCAGTTGTTGAAAGCTCTGGAAATGACTGAACAGCGACAAAAAACAGCCGAGAAGAAAAATTACCTCCTAGAGGAGAAGATTGCCAGCCTTAGCAATATAGTCAGGAATCTGACACCAGCACCATTGACTTCTACACCTCCCTTGAGGTCATAGCAAAGCCAAAGGATACACTCATGTTTGTGCACTTTACTGAAATGGATGGAACATTTCAGTAGGTTCTGTCAACATTTTTTTATTATTATTATTACTAATTTAAAAAACCTTTCATGGCTTCAAGTTAAGCCTATCTTAAAACTGCCAGCAACAGAACTGAAGTCTCCATTCACTGTAATGAGTTTTTTCCTAAATTGACTCTAATGGGAGTTGCAAACAGTCACATATTTCAGTTTGAAGTATTTCCAACTTCTGAATTTTTAAGAGAATTCTAATGGCCACCAAGAAGGTAGATATTGAAAACAGTTCAAGAATCTTAAAACACCAATTCTGAATGAGTTTTTTTAAATAATTATTAAATTCCAGCTATTTTCAGTTTGACATCTAATTAATATTGTGTTGATCTTTATTTTAAACTGAATGTATGCCTTCTTAGCATTTAAATATGTGAAAGTTACTCTGTTTCTAATAGTTTCATTCTTTGGATTAATTGTTAGACTTTCTACTTAGCAACAGAAACTGGGCTCAATAACCACTGAGGTCAAAAAAGGCAGAGTCCATAGAACTCTACCTTCTAATACCTATGACAGTATTATCACTCTTGCCGTATTATAGATATACAGCTGATTTACTCAGCTGCACTGTTAACTAATGCTGAAACTTCACTTTCTTTAAATAGCCCTTTTCCCTTCTTATAAGTTTCATTTGGGAGATTATCTTCTAAAATTGGATAAAGCCACATTCTTAAAGCATTTGAACTATAGGGAAAGCACTGGACAAACCACTTTTGAGAAGAGCTACTCTTAGAAGAGAGAAAAGCACACCAGGTGGGTTTCTCTCTCTCAGAAGTCTTGGAATTCATGAAATTACGTTTGGGGTTGCCTCAAGAACTCAGGGAACAATACTTTAAGCTGTCTTCCTGAAATATTATAGGGCCTCTGTAAGAATTTAAAATGTATAAGCCACGTGACCTTATTTATTTGTATTGTATTTAGAGCCATAGTGGGATTTTTATTTCTACACTTTTAGTGAATGTAATCTTCTGAGAAAAGGCCTTGATTTTACAGTTAAAATCCTCTTCTAACTTATGGAATAGTTATCATTATTGGCTTGTTTGTTTAAATAGGTCAAAATTTCCACACCTCCTATTCCTCTACACCTCAAATCCGGTAATAAGAATTTCTTACTGTGATATGGAAGCACTGGCATGCCACCTGAGCTAAAGGGGTGCCAAAGAGCATTTCCCATTCAGTCTCAATACCAGAACTTTATAGAACAATACACATTTTAGATTAGATAACTCTTTTTACCCTCCAAGTAAAATCTGTGAAGTAGCCTACATCAGCCAGCAGCGGGTGGAGGACTGATTAGGTGTAGGGCACTAACGAAGCCCATCACAGTCACCTATTTGTTTTTGTGAGATAGCAATAAGAAATAAGTTAATTAGAAAAACTGACTTTGCTGTATTCAAGCAAGGCCAAGCCCATTGATTTATAAGCAGTATAACAGCAAAATTAAACACTGCTTTATGGGCAGAAACAAAAGACAGAGCAAACTGCCTAAGAAATCACATGTCAGAAACTCAAACTCAACACAACAGTTTGCATCAAGGAACTTTAGAGCCCACCCCCGCCCCCGCCCCCTCCGCAGACCTAACCATCGACTATGTCCCACCTGCCAACACAGGAGTCCTCACCACCAGAGCCCTGGGCAAGGCACGGTTGTTTATGGGACCGGGAGTTCATATTCATGAAGCAAACCTTTTCCCTTTTGGACAGCCCTCATCAGAAAGTCCTGATTTTCTCTTGGAAAGGGAATTTTAATCCTTCCCAATAAGTACACTTCAAAACATTGGATATCTGCTATCATGCATTCCCTCATCTTTCTTTTCCAAACATTACTAGTAAATATAACTATTTTTACTGCACTGGATTTAACAGAGAATTTTTTTCACTTAAAACTGTGGTTAGGCCTAGGCTAAGGTTATAAATAAGTTTCTGTGGTATACTTGTGTGATATACTTCAACTTACTCAAGGTTATTGCCATCAGAAATGAACACCAAGAATACTTCTCAAATATTTAGCATGTGATTCATATGTTGTAATTTTTATATTATGAAAAGTAAAGGTTGTTTATTTCTTATAAATCTGTATTTATGTATATATAAAATCCTGTACAGTGAATGTGAATATGACTTTCTGGAAAGTTGTAGACTACATTTTAGAATCCCTTCATCCAAAATCAAAATGCTGCTCAAATGAAAGTTTGTTTAACCAACATCTAGGTGCTTAATTTCTTGTAACATTGGAACATTGTGGGGGGACAGGAATCAACATCTCATGATCTCATTTCTCAAATGTAGTTACCTTAAATTGATACATTTGTGCAGCAGTTTATTTTTATGAAGTAGTTTAGAGTAGGAATTTAACTGGCAATTTATAATATAACTTATAGCTTTTTAAAAGACCTTTTTAAAGAGATTAAACTGTTAAATGATTAGATACTGCTTTCAGACTTTATAATAGCACTCTTTAAAAAAAATCACAAGTTATATATAATTGTATAGGCATTTATAGCTGCTTGTTTATTAAAAGCACTGGTTAAACTTTCTTTTGACTTCCTAAGAACAGTTATTTAAATTAAGTCTTAGACGATGGGATCTTCATTTCAAGGAAAGAGAATCAATGCCTTTTTGATAATATGTTGCACTAAGAAGAAGAAAATGTGGATGATAAAACCTGTATTCTATTTCACATTCTTCTGCTTTTTAGAAACCTAGGCTCTTAAACTCATATTTGTGGAGGGAGAAAAATAGAAGGGGAGGGGTAGAACCACCATAATATTTTATTTATTTTTCTAAAATTTAATAAATTCAGATTTTAAAACTTTTAAATGTAAATCCTCCCCAGAAGCTTCAAATGGAGAAGCTTCAAATGCATTACTTATAAATTTAATCTTTACATAAATAGATCACCAAGTCATAGGCTTTGAAGGTATTAGAGGGGCTGTTACAGGTCTAGTATTTCAATAATGTACCAATACCTGAGGCAGGTAATATTATGAGGAATTATTTTTTTTAAAGAATGAATGAGACATAGCAGATTTTAACATGTTGAATGAGTTTTTTTATTTTTGTGACTTTTTTTCTGAGTGAAGGAAAAGAGAAATGTGTTGCTACTGTCAACATCCTAAAGGCATTCCCAATCAAGGGAAGACTAAGTGCTTTGTAATAAATAGTATTAAGCAAGTCTGGTTTTGAACCTATTGTCTGGAATGACTCATTGAAATGATATAATTATACAAGTAAGCCAAAAACCATGTCAAAGCCTAATAACCAAAGCAGTCTATATTTAAATATTATTCATTACATCATGTTTGGACCTATTTAAACATCTCAGCACTGTAAAATAGTTTTGGTATTACGGCATATAAATAGCTGTGTAATAATAAATCCAAGTTAGCTTTCTGTTTCTCATTTTTTCTGAAAGATATATTAAATTTATTCCTGTGGGACGACATCATAACATAATTTAAGGGAACACTATAGTTTCGTGAAGGAAAACCCGAATTCATCTAAAGCCATCTCTAGGATTCTTCTCAGATAAAGATTAATGTGTATGTGTTTATATTGGCCTTGTAAATATCATCTTAGCCATTTTATCTTAGAAATTTTAAATGTGAGCTTAAAATATAAATAAATAATTTTGCAAACATGACTCTTGTTTTCTATACACTCTGAAATTTTATAGTTTTCAGTGTTTTTTAACATTGGTATTTAGAGAGAAAACATAAAAATATTGCACTTAAAATTCTGGAAATGCAGAATCTGATTCTCCACTCCAGACCTAATGAATCAGATTATGGATTTTTTAAATGATCCCCAAATGGTGTATGTGATTTAGAGCACCGGTACTCCTGTTTTTGTCACAGAATTGATCATTTTCACACTGGCAAGTTTAGGGTCTCTGTTCCTGTTGTGGTTCATAATTTACTTTAAAAATTCTGACTTAACCATAGGCAAGGCCATGCTTGGGATAGTCAGGGCTTCTGAGGTGGTGGTATTTCACTTTACCAACTTCATGGATGACAGACTGTTTTAGTTCAGCTGTGTGTGAATGATGAGATAAGTGAAATTATAGGCACAAAAAATGTTAACCTGAACACATAATATACTGAATACTGAAATATAAAATAGCAATGTTGGCCAAACTAGACCTATCTCATGAGCCTGGTTTTATTTTCTAAGCTTTTATACCAGATTCACATTGCCTTTATGAGGCAAGAACAATTATCCCCATTTTACAGATGAGAAAATTGGAACTTAAGAAAGTTGTGACTTACTCAAGGCCACACAGCCTGCTAAGTAGGGGGCACCAGACTCAAGGCCCAGGTTTGTGTGTACTAATATGTTGCAACACTTGAGGGGGGACCCAAGATGTCAGAGGTGCAAGTAGAAGCTACATTAACCTCCCAGGACAAATCTAGCATTACAACTAAATTACAGAGAACTCATTCTGAACGACCAACTGAACACTACCTGGAAAGGAGCCTTATAACCACGGACAGACAGAAGAAATCACGACAACATGACTGGTAGGACGCATGGAGGAGGCATGAGAGGGCTGGCTGGGCTCCCACAGGCATCAGCTGAAGTTCTAGGGGAATTATTTCAGCAGCTAGGGGATTCCCCCTGAAAAATGTGAGGTGTAAATCCCAAGTTGGACTCCCCAGCCTACAGCACCAGAGCCAGAAAAGGAACCCAGGTAATAGCCAGTGCTGAAAAGCAGCAGATTTCTGTCTGCCAGGGAGAGACTGCTGGAAACACAGAGAACCTTTTAAAGGGCCAATGCACACAATTCCATTTGCAGCCACTTACCCTGGGCTCTGGCAGAGGGAGGGCAGAGTGGACTAAAGATGCATGAGGAAAGTCTGCGGTTGGTGTCTTTGGGGAGAGAACTGAAGGAACAGCAGCCAGGATCCCTGTGCTGAGTCATCCCCCATACTGCAGGAGCCATCTTTCTCAGGCAGAGCACGTCTCTCCAAATGGCATCAGCCTGAGGGGAAGCAATAGCCACACCCACAGGAATTACTCTGCCCCACCCTGTGAAACTTAAGCCAGGCTGCTGAGTACAGCTTGAGGCTATATCACTGATTCAGTTTAACAACTAGAGCAGATCCCTGGGAGTTCTGAGACTTTAGCTACCCTCCACCAGGACTGATTCTAGTAAAAGCTGGCCTTGGTATGCAGCCTGGTTCTTTCTGTATACACTAAGGCCCAGGAGATAGAGATCCACAGCTTGTGGCTCCAATAGCTCCAAACAGGTTGCCTAGGGCCAGTCACAAGCAGCATCTAACAAATGTCCACACCAGAGTCTTTACAGATCTACCTAATACATAGAAACAAATGCAAAGGCATCCAAAATGGGAAGACAAACAGGGCCCAAATGAAAACAAGCAAAATATACATTCTTTTTAAATGCACATGGAATATTTTCAAAGATATACCACATGATATATCTTAACTTCTCCATAACTATATAAAATGGAGGCAAGAAATTTATCAGATAAAGAGTTTAGAGTAATGATTATAAGCATACTCAATAGCATGAAAAAAGACATAGAAACCATAAAAAAGGACAGTCAGAAATAAAGAATGCTATATCTGAAATAAATAATACACTGGAAGGAATAAACAGTAAGTTAGATGAAACAGGGGATCAAATTGGTGATTGGGAAGACAAGGTAGAAAAAAACACCCAAGCAGAACAGCAAAAAGGAAAAAAAAAAGTAAATGAGGAAAGCTTAAGAAACATTTTGGACAACATGAAGCAGAACAACATCTGCACCACAGGAATATCAGAAGAGTAAGCAAGGGATCTAGAACCTGTTTGAAGAAATAATGACCAAAAACTTCCCTAATCTGGTGAAGGAAAAAGACACACAAATCCAGGGAGTTCAGACAATTCCAAACAAGTTATCCAAAGAGGTCTACACCATGACACATCGTGAGTAAAATGGCAAGGCGTAAAGACAAGG
The DNA here is from genome assembly GCF_021234165.1 of Pteronotus mesoamericanus. Lineage (NCBI taxonomy): Eukaryota > Metazoa > Chordata > Mammalia > Chiroptera > Mormoopidae > Pteronotus > Pteronotus mesoamericanus. Next base: position 35,486,384 of record NW_026555078.1, read on the forward strand.
AGAGAATCCTAAAAGCCCCAAGAAAAAAGCAGGTAGTTACAGGCAAGGGAGCACCAATTAGACTGTCATCTGATTTCTCAAAAGAAACATTTCGGGCCAGAAGGGAGTGATGTGAAATATTCAAGATAAAGAAAGCAAGGACCTACAGCCAAGGCTCCTTTACCCAGCAAGGCTATCATTTAAAATTGAAGGAGAGATAAGGATCTTCCCAGACAAGAAAAAACTAAAGGACCAAATCAGTACTGCAACAAATGTTATGGGTTTGCTTTAAGAAGGATAGGAAAAGAGCAAAAGAAAAATAGAAAAACAGAGGAAAACAGTCTCACAATAAAATGGCACTAAACATGTATCTATCAATAATCACTTTGAATGTAAATGGCTTAAATGCTCCAACCAAAAGGCACAGGGTAGCTTAATGGGTAAGAAAACAAGACTCATATATATGCTGCCTCCAAGAGACCCACCTCAGATTGAAAGATACACACAGACTAAAAGTAAAGGGATAGAAAAAAATATTTCATGCAAATGGAAAGGAAAAAAAGCTGGAGTAGCAATACTCACATGTGAAAAAATAGACCTTAAAACAAAGGCTATACTAAAAGACAAAGAAGGACACTATATAATGATAAAGTGAAAAATCCAACAAGAGACTATAACCTTAGTAACCATTTACACACCCAATATAGGGCACCTAAATATGTGAAGCAAATCTTGATGGACATAAACAGAGAAATCAACAGAAATACAGTAATAACTGGGGATTTTAACACCCCACTGACTTCAATGGATAAATCTTCCAGACAGAAAAAAAAAGGGGGGGGGCCTTAAACAACACTCTAGATCAAATGGATTGAATTGATATCTTCAGAGCATTTCATCACAAAGCAGCAGAGTATACATACTTCTCAAGTGAACAAGGGATGTTTTCTAGGATAGACCATATGTTAAAATACAAAACAAGTCTCAATAAATTTAAGAAGATTGAAATCATATCAAGCATCTTCTCTGACCACAATGTTATGAAACTAGAAATCCATCACAAGAACACTGAAAATCACAAAGATATGTGAGCTAAATAACATGTTATTAAACAACGAATGGGTCAACAACCAGATCAAGGAAGAACTCAAAAGACACCTTGAAACAAATGAGAATGACACAATAATCCATAATCTGAGGGACACAGGGAAAGCAATCCTCAGAGGATAATTCATAGCATTATAAGCCTATCTCAAAAAAAATAACAAACAAGAAAAAGCTTAAATAAACATTCTAACTTTACACTTAAAGGAACTTGAAAAAAAAAAACAAAGCCCAAAGTGAGTAGAAGGAAAGAAGTAATAAAGATCAGAGCAGAAATAAATGAAATAGTCTAAAAAAGTGATACCCCTCCCCCAAAAATGAAACCAAGAGCTGTTTCTTTGAAAAGATAAACAAGATTGACCAACTTTTAACTAGACTCATTAAGAAAAAAAAAAGGGCCAAATAAAATCAGAAATGAAAGGAGAATAACTACTGACACCAAAGGAATAAAAAAGATTGTAAGAAAATATTTTAATTATATTTCATTGATTATGCTATTAGAGTTGTCCTAATTTTTCCCACTCCACCCAGCACACCCCACCCCCTCAGGCAATTCCACACCATTGTTCATATCCATGGGTCATGTGTATAAGATCTTTGGCTTCTACATTTCCACTACTGTACTTAACACCCCCTTGACTATTCTGTAACTACCTATTTGTACTTCTTAATCCCCTCTCTCCTTTATCCGTTCCATTGCACCCCCTCCCATCTGGCAACCATTTTAAATGCTCTCGGTATCCATGATTCTGTCTTTGTTCTTCCTGTCTGCTTAGATTGTTTTCTAGAATCACTTATTGAAGCCAGAAGAGAATGGTAAGATATTCCAAGTCATGAAAAGCAAAGGCCTGCAACCAAGACTACTCTACCCAGCAAGGTTTTCAATTAAAATGGAAGGCGAAATAAGGACTTTCCCAGACAAAAGACTGCTAAAAGAATATACCTCTACCAAACAAGCCTTGTAAGACATGCTAAAGGGACTGCTTTAAGAAGGTGAAGAAAAAGTGAGAGAGAGAGGAACACAGGTACCAAGAGGGTAAAATGGTAATGAATAAATACCTATCAATAATATCCTTAAATGTAAATGGATTAAATGCTCCAATCAAAAGACATAGGGTAGCTGAATGGATTAGGAAACATGACCTGCACATATGCTGCCTACAAGAGACCTACTTCAGAACAAAAGACCTACACAGACTGAAAGTGAAGGGTTGGAAAAAAATATTCCAAGGAAACAGGAAAAAAAAAGCCAGGGTAGCAATACTTATATCAGACAAAACAGACTTCAAAAAGAGACAGAAGTACACTCCATAATACTCAAGGGAAGAATCCATCAAGAAGACAAATATCGTAAACATATATGCACCCAAATGTATAAGAAAGATCTTGGGGGACTTCAAGAAAGTTATAGACAGCAACACAGTTATAACAGGGGATTTTAACACTCCCCTGTCAACAATGGATGGATTTTCCAAACAAAATATCAATAAGGATATTTTGGAACTGAATGAAGCATTACATCAAATGGACTTAACTGATATACATAGAACCTTTCATTCTTTCTTTGCTTCTTTGCAAAGAAGCAAAATATACATTCTTTTTAAATGCACATGGAACATTTTCAAAGATATACCACATGACAGGACACAAAACAAGCCTCAACAAATTGAGGAAAACTAAAGTCATATCAAGCATTTTCTTGGACCATAAGGGCTTGAAACTAGAAACCAACCTCAAGGAAAAAACTCAGAAACATTCCAACTCATGGAGACTGAATAGCATGCTATTAAACAATGAATGGGCTAATAATGAGATTAAAGAAGAAATCAAAAAGTTTCTGGAAACAAAAGAAAATGAACACACAACAGTCGAAAACCTATGGGACACCGTGAAGGCAGTCTGGAGAGGGAAGCTCACAGCAACACAGGCCTATATAAAAAAAGAGAAATATTTCAAAGAAAGAACCTAACCGTATATCTACAAACACTGGAGGAAAAACAAATGAAGCCCAGAATGAGTAGAAGGAAGGAAATAATCAAAATCAGAGCATAATTAAATGACATAGAGACTAAAAGAACAATTCAAAGGATCAATAAATCCAGGAGCTTGTTCTTTGAAAAGATAAGCAGAACAGGCAAGCCTTTAATCAGACTCATCAAGAAAACAGGAGAGAGGGACTTCCGGCCAAGATGGAGGAGTAAGCACATAACACTTTTCCTCCTTGCACAACCAAAAGAAGGACAACAACAAATTTAAAAACAAAAAACAACCAGAACTGCCAGAAAAATCAAACTGTATGGAAGTCCAACAGCCAAGGAGCTAAAGAAGAAACATTTCATCCAGATTGGTAGGAGGGGTGGAGATGGGCAGCTGGGACAGAGAGGACACAGGCAAAGCTGTGGCTGGAGGACAGGGTGGGCGAGGCAATGGCTGGCAGACTGGGCAGCCCCACATTTGCATGCGGATAAACCAAAACCAGAGGAACAGCTGGGAAGTGAGAGAGTCACTTAATCCAGGGTTCCAGCGCAGGAAAAGAAAGCCTCAAAACCTCTGGTTGTAAAAACCTGTGGGGATTGTGGAGGCAGGAGAAGCTCCCATCCTCATGGGAGAGTCCGCTGGAGAGACCCACATGGTCCTGGAATGTACACAAACCCGCCCATGAGGAAATCAGTACCAGGAGGACACAATTTGCTTGTGGGTAGGGAGGGAAGTGACTGAACGCAGGACAAGAGCCGATCTCGGACCCCTCCCCCACACACAGCATCACAACTCAGAGACCTGGGTTGCGCTACCCTGGCAATACCTAAGGTTCTGCCCCTTCCAAGTAACAGGCATGCTGAAATAAATATGGCCAAATGAAAGAACAGATCAAAGCTCCAAAAATAGAAATAAGTGATGAACAGATAGCCAACCTATCAAATGCACAGTTCAAAACACTGGTAATCTGAATGCTCACTGAATTGGTTGAGTATGGTTGCAAAATGGAGGAAAAAGTGAAGGCTACGCAAAGTGAAATAAAGAAAAATAGACAAAGAACCAACAGTAAAGGGAAGAAAACAGGGACTCAAATCAAGGATTGGGAGCAGAAGGAAGAGATAAACATTCAACCAGAACAGAATAAAGAAACAAGAATAAAAAAAAAAAAAAAAGGAGAGGCTTAGGAACCTCTGGAACAACTTTAAACAATTCAACATCTGAGTCATAGGGGTGCCAGAAGGAGAAAAGTAAGAGCAAGAAATTGAAAACTTATTTGAAAAAATAATGAAGGAGAACTTCCCCAGGCTGGCCCAGGAAATAGACTTCCAGGAGATCCAGGAAGCTCAGAGAGTCCCAAAGAAGTTGGACCCAAGGAAGACCACACCAAGGCACATTTTAATTAAGTTACCCAAGATTAAAGATAAGGAGAGAATCTTAAAAGCAGCAAGAGAAAAGGAAACAGTAATCTACAAAGAAGCTCCCATAAGACTATCAGCTTATTTCTCAAAAGAAACCTTGCAAGCAAGAATGGGCTGGCAAGAAGCATTCAAAGTCATGAAAGGCAAGGACCTACAACCAAGATTACTCTATCCAGGAAAGCTATCATTTAGAATGGAAGGGCAGATAAAGTGCTTCCCAGATAAGGTAAAGTTAAAGGAGTTCATCATCACCAAACCCTTATTACATGAAATGTTACAGGGACTTATCTAAGAAAAAGAAGATCAAAAACTATTAACAGTAAAACAGGGGTGGGGAGGGGGAAGAATGGGAGAAAAGGTACAAGAAATAAGCAGCATAAATAGTAGGTACAGAGTAGGCAGGGGGAGGTTAAGAATAGTATAGGAAATGGAGAAGCCAAGGAACTTATATGGACAACACGAACTAAGGGGAGAGGGGAAGAGCTGGGGGGTGGTACAGTGTAGGGCAGAGGGGAATAAAGGGGAGAAAAAATGGGACAACTGTAATAGCATAATCAATAATATATATATAGAAAAAAGAAAAAGAAAACAGGAGAGAGGACCCAAATAAAATCAGAAATGAAAGAGGAGAAATTAAGAACTGATACTACAGAAATACAAAGGATAGTAAGAAATTTCTATAAACAACTATATGCCAAGAAATTTGAAAACCTGAGTGAAGTGGACAAATTTCTGGAAACATAACCTTCCAAAACTGAATCAGGAAGTATGAAGCTTAAATAGACCTATAACAGCTATTGAAATTGAAGTTGTAATAAAAAAAATAACAAAAAACTAGCATACAAAAGCCCTGGACCACATGGCTTCACAGGAGAATTTTACAAAACATTTAGGGAAGAGCTAACACCTATTCTACTCAAACTATTTCCAAAAATTCAAGCAACGGAAAGACTCTCAAACTCTTTTTACGAGGCCAGCATCATCCTAATTCGAAAACCAGATAAAGATACAACAGAGGAAGAAAACTACAGGCCAATATCACCGAGGAACATAGATGCTAAAAATCCTCAACAAAACATTGGCAAACTGGATCCAGCAGAACATTAAAAAGATCATACATCATGATCAAGTGGGATTCATTTCAGGGATTCAAGGATGGTACAATATTTGCAAAACAATAAACATCATACATCACATAAAATGAAAAACAAAAATCACATGATCATATAAATAAATGCTGAAAAGCATTTGATAAAGCACAGCACCCATTTGTGATTAAGAAAAAAAACCAACATTCAGCAAAGTGAGAGTAGAGGTAGCATACCTCAACATAATAAAGGCCATATACAAGAAACCTACAGGCAACACCATACTCAATGGACAGAAATTAAAAGCTTTCCCCCTAAGATCAGGAACAAGAAAAAAAGGGTGTCTACTTTCACCACATCTATTCAACATAGTTTTGGAAGTTCTAGCTGCAGCAGTCAGACAAGAAAAATAAAAGGCATCCAAATTGGAAAGGAAGAAGTAACACTCATTGTTTGCAGAGGACATGATAGTGTACATGGAAAACCCTATAGACTCCACCAAAAATTCCTCAACCTAATAAGTGAATTTAGCAAAAGAGCAGAATACAAAGTCAATATTCAGACATTAAAGGCATTTTTGTACACCAACAACAAAATATTAGAAGCAGAAATTAGGAAAAAAATATCCCATTTGCTCTAGCAACAAGAAAAATAAAGTACCTAGGAGGAAACCTAACCAAGGAGGCAAAAGACCTATACTCAGAAAACTACAGAACACTGAAGAAATTAATTAAGGAAGACACAAAGAAATGGAAGCATATACTGTGTTCATGGATTGGAAGAATTAACATCATTAAAATGTCCATACTATGCAAAGCAATCTATAGATTCAATGCAATCCCTCTTAAAATACCAATAATAGGTGTGGTCTGCCTGGGCAAGATGGCTGCTGTGTATGGGGGAGGGGTCAGCACCCTGATCTTGCCTGCTATTCCCTCGGTTCTCTCGTCAGGGCCTCCTTCCCCAGTCCATCCTCCAGCATCTCCTGCCTACTCTGCCCCAGCCTTTGCTGAAACCCAGGCAAATCACCTCCCAAATCGCCTGCCTCTGCTGCAGTTTAGAACAACTTCAGGAGCTACTTGACTGAGGGCTTCCTGAGACCACAGGGAAATAGACCTCTTTCCTTGCCCTCCACGCCCAGTTGCCACAACAAACAACAAAGGAGATGACTATGGGGGATGTGAAGCTGGCTGCCTCCACACACGTTTCTAAAAGCTCCCTCAAAGTGGATTACTCAAGAGTTGGCTCCATGCCCCTGACCAAGGCTCCTGCTTTCATTTCATCCCCTCAGAACCTCTGCATCAAAGAAGGAGCCTCGCCAAGTTTGAAGGGAGGGTCTGGGGTTACCCAGAGCCCTGCGTGATGTAGTACAGAAATGGGCAACCCATCACCAGTGGGGGCTGCTTCCTGATGGACTGTGCAATCCGAGGGAGTTTCAGCCTTGATTCAGACCCGGCCTGAAGAGGACACGGGAAAGTATACCTGTGAAGCTACCAATGGTAGTGGTGCCCATCAGGTGATGGTGGAGTTGACAGTGGAAGGACACACATTCTATTATCTCCCCATCCCCTGCCACTGAATGGAAGCTCCAGGCAGAGAGGGACTTTATCTTGTCCACTGCTGTATGTTCAGCATCTAGAAAACTTGCTCATGATAGATGCTGAAATATTTAGAGAATGAAGGAATAGTATTTATTATCATCATTATAAAGTAATATATGCCTGTTATAAAAAATTTTGTAAAACCCCCCCAAAAATATGTGATAAACACACCAAAAGAAAAAATACCAATGACATATTTTACATCTATAGAACAAATATTTCAAAAATATATATATGGAATCATAAATGATCCTGAATAGCCTCAGCAATTTTGAGAAAGAAGAACAAAGTAGGTGGGATCACAATACCCGATATCAAACTATATTACAAGACCTCTGTAATTAAAGCAGTCTGGTACTGGCATAAGAACAGACATATAGATCAATGGAACAGAATAGAGAGCCCAGAAATAAATCCAAGTTTCTATGGTCAATTAACATGTGACAAAGGGGGCAGGAGCATCAAATGGAGTAAAAGTAGCCTCTTCAATAGTTTTGGGAGATCTAGACAGGGACATGCAAAAAAATGAAACTAGGCCACCAACTGAGACCATACACAAAAATAAACTCAAGATGGATAAGAGACTTAAATATAAATCATGACACCATAAAACTCCTAGAGAAGAACATAGAACAGGAAAATTTCAGGTAACCCATGCAGCAATATTTTCAGATATGTCCCCTGGGGCAAGGGGTATAAAGGAAAGAATAAACAAAGGGACTACATCAAATTAAAAAGCTTCTGCACGGCTAAAGAAAATATCAGCAAAATGGAAAGGGAACCAACCATACAGGAAAACATATTTGCCAATGATACCTCAGACAAGGGTTTGATCTCCAAAATATATAAAGAACTCACATGGCTCCCCACCAGGAAGACAAACAATCCAATTTAAAAAATGGGCAAAGGATCTGAACAGACACTTCTCCAAAGAGGACATACAGAAGGCGCAGAGGCACATGAAAGGATGCTCCGCATCACTAGCCACCAGAGAGATGCAAAGTAAAATCACAATGAGATACCACTTCAAACCAGTCAGAATGGCCATCATTTAACAAACCAACAAACAACAAGTGCTGGCAACATTGTGGAAATAAGGGAACCCTTATGCGCTGTTGATAGGAAAGCAGACTGGTGCAGCCACTGTGGAAAACAGTGTGGAATTTCCTCAAAAAACTAAAAATGGAACTACCTTATAACTGGCAATTCCATTGCTGGGATTATACCCAAAGAATTCATTTTTAAATTCCCTATGCTAAGGGTGTCTTAGAATCATTGTCTTTCTTTTATTCAGCTTTACTTTTTGCAAAACATTTAATGAAGAAAAATCTTGTGAATTTGTAGGAGAAAGATATTATTCATTTCTCCCTTTCTGACACATAATTTTGAGCAAGAATATCAAACAGTTCATTTTTTCTGATATGATTATCAGATGAGAAAAACATTATTTCAAAATGTTTATCTTAACATTTTTAAGAAGCTTTGTGTGATATCCTTTAAAAATCCCATTTTCACATATGATAGGATAGGCAAAGCTAAATTATAGTTAATGAACAAATTGAAGAAAGCTTTTGAAGTGTATTCTCTTTGGGTGAAAGACCAACAGAAATATTATTAAGCAAACATTTGTCAATAGATGTTTAAACACACTGTATAAATTTTTTTTTTGAGGAATGATTATTTCTGCATGACATAAATAGAAGTAACTGTTCTCATTCACTTGAAATTACTTAATGGCTTAAGATACTTTCAGAGTTTGTTTTATTTCTCAATTAAATTTGGTCCCTTAAGCTTCATATGCCTTATGGTTTAAAAACAAAAGGGTTTCTCTTAACAGTATCTTCAGTGAGGAAAATCAACAATTGTGCTTGGGGACTTTTTGTCATGGGGACCAATACCCATTATTCTTGTTCTTTTTTTTTAAACATGTGAGAGAAATATGGAGACTGGTATAAAAGCACCAGAAAGCTTTATCTCAGTAAGGATCAAGTTAAAAATTTGTCAGACATTCAGATTACTGTCCCTATAGTAGCACAGTTAGTTGTAGCATAATGGTAAAGAACACAAAGCCAGAAAAATCTAGGATAGAGAAAAATCTGAATTCAAATTCTGCCCATGTCATTTACTAACTGTGTAGATTTGAAAGAGAAACTTAACTTTAACCTTTCTGACCTTGATTTGCTACATTAGTAAAATGGGAATAATAATGTTTATCTTACGGGACACATGAGATCAAATTGAGATATACTTTACAAAGTATAGCATCTGGCACACTAAATGTTAAATATGTAGCAGGAGTCCTCAAAGTATAATCCATGGAATCTAGGAGTCCCCAAGACCCATTTCAGAGGGTACATGAAATTAAATAATAAATTTCTGAATATATTATTTTCATTTTCCCCACAGCAAACTCAAGCGTGGGGTGAGAAAAGGGCAATTTCACTTAAGAATTCCTTTGATCCTGATAAAGCAGTATAAAAACCGATGATCTACTACCTTGGCCTTTCCATACACAGCTTTTAAATATTCTGTACAATAAAATAGGAATAGAGCATAAGCCACTTCTCTATACTAATGAATGATGGTTGTCTAAATGAAAAGCATATATATATATATATATATATATATATATATATATATATTTTTTTTTTTTTTTGTGCTAAACTAGCTGCTTTTTTCCAGAAACACCACTTTTACCAGGAGGAATGATGGGTGTCAACAGCAAAAAATTTTTAAAAATCCAATTTTAAAAATCGGCAATTAAAAAAATGGGCAAATAACGTGAATAGATATTTTTCCAAAGAATATATTCAAGTGGACAACAGGTACATGAAAGTTGCTCAATATCACTAATCCCCCAGGGAAATTCACATTAACACCACAACTAAACAGACCAATTATTAGTTAAGGAGAATGAATCAATAACAAAACTTTCCAGAAAACAAAAATCTAGGACCAGAGAGCTTCACTGGTAAGTTCTATCAAACATTTTAAGAATTAATACCAATCCTTCTCAAATGTTTTTTAAAAAAACAGAGAAGAGGGGAGAATACTTCTGAATTTATTTTTTGATGCCAAATCACCCTAATACCAAAATCAGACAAGGATTCCACAAGAAAATTACACCCCAACTACCTTGATGAACAGAGATGCAAAAATCCTGAAAAGATGTTAGCATACCATATTCAACAATAAGTTAAAAGGCTCATACACCATGATCAAGTGGGAATTATTTTTAAAATGCAAGGATGTTTCAACATCAGCAAATCAATCAATGCAATATACCACATTAACAAAGAATAAAAATCATATAATTGTAATAGAGGCAAAAAAAATTTGACATTTGACATTATTCAACATCTTTTCATGATAAACTCTCAAACAAGTGGGTGTAGATGAAACATACCTCAACATAATTAAGGCCTTATATGACAATCCCACAGATAATATCATACTGAAAGATTCTCCTCTGAGATCAGGAACAAGACAAGGACACAAACTCTTGTCACTTTTATTCAAAATAGCATTGAAGCTCTAGCCAGAGCAATTAGGGAACAAAAAGAAATAAAAGTCATCCAAGTAGGAAAGGGAGAAGTAAACCTTATTACAGATGACATATTATATAAGGAAAACCCTAAAGACTTCACCAAAAAATTGTTAGAACTAATAAATGAATTAACTAGCAGGGTGAAAAAAAAATCAACATGCAAAAATCTGTTGTCTTTCTATAACAACAAACCATCAGAAAGAGAAATTAAGAAAACAATCTCATTTACAACTATATCAAAAAAGAATAAACCACCTAGGTGTTGGGAAACGCCCTGTCTGGTTTCAGGAACTGTGACCCTGCAGGCAGGCGAGAGGGCCTCTAAGGCTGGAAATAATCAAGGAGGCCTTGGGAAAACAGGCCCCTGAGGAGACGAAACCTGTCCTCCTGGCAGGGGTGCAGCCCCTACCCCCCTCCCCGCCCCCTCTCACCACATCACCCTGCTTGGCCCTGTGATGGTCACTTGTCGATGATGGGTAAGCTTTCTCACGAGGAGAAAACAACCTAAGACAGACATCGGCCGGTATGGGCAGCGGACAAGGGCATGGGCAACACAGAGAAAGGGCAAAAAGGTCCGTACCCCTCGGCTCAGCTTGGACATGGCCAGAGTCTTCATTCTATCTGAAAAAAGTCTCCTTGTCTCTTGGTGGCTCCCTTTCCCCGCCTGGCTCAGGCTCAAAACAATACTGGAGACAGCCCTAAACTAGATTTGGCAGTTCCCAGGGGAAATCAGGCCTAAAAGTAAGTTCTTTAAAGTATGTTTTGTTTTTCCCTCAAAAAATATGATAGCCAGCTCATGCTGGGAAGGAAATGTACATTATTCACAGACCCTAACCCTATATCCTTAGGCACTCTTATGTTTACTACACTCTCATGTTTATTCGTCTCTCTAGTTTACTAATCTCTTCTAGGACCCATGTAAACTGGGGTGTTCCTGCCATTTGTTTTCTTCAAAACATTATCTATTCTCTGTAAACATTAACATACTGATGTAATGAGACAACCTGTGCATTCCTGTTACCTAGCCCCACTGATAACCCTTTCAATAAAAGTCTTTGAACAAAGGGGCACAGGGTCTTCCCCACTAGGGGGATGTGCCATGTCCCCTCTCCTGGCAAACAAAGTGTTTGTGATGCTTGTATTTATCCCCCTCATCTGTAACAACCCTGAGCCAGGCTCTGTGGGATTCAGAGTCCCCATACCCATCTCAGCAGGCCCAGAACAGTAACCCTCAGATCCCCGAGTGCCACTCTCCCCGCCACCTGCTCCATCCCTCGGTGCAGTTGTTGCCCGGACCAGGAACAAGCAGCGACCCGCAGCACTCATCCAAGTGGCACTTAGGAATAAAATTAACTGAAGAATTGAAAGACCTGAACACTGAAAACTATAAAGCATTAGGGAAAGAAATTGAAGAAGACAAAAATAAGTGGAATGATATTCAGTGTCCATGGATTGAAGAATTAGTATTGCTAAAAATGTCCTTATTATCCAAAGCAACTGTAGATTCAATGCAATCTCTATTAAAATTTCAATGGCATTTTTCACTGAAATAGAGCAAATAATTCTAAAATTTGTATGGAATCACAAAAGACCGTTAATAGCCAAATCAATCTCAAGTAAAAACAAAACTGAAAGCATCATGCTCTCTGATTTTCAAACTATATTACAAAGTTATAGCTATCAAAAGAGTACAGTATTGGCATAAATATGTCAATTAATGTGAAGGGATAGAAAACCCAGAAATAAAAGCACAGATAAATGTTAAATTAATTGATGACAAAGGAGGTAATACAATGGGGAAAGGACAGCCTCTTTAATCATGTTGTGAAAACTGGACAGGCATGTGCAAAAAGAAAGAAAAGAAAAGAAAAAGAAAGAAAGAAAGAAACTGGACTACTATCTTATACCATATACAAAAACTTACTCCAAATCGGCTAAAGACTTGAATGTAGGGCATAAAACCATAAAACTCCTTGAAGAAAATATAGGTGGTAAACTCTTTGATAGAGGTATTATCGATGAGGACTTTTTAGTTCTGACACCAAAAGCAAAGGAAAAAATAAACAAGTGGGAAACATCAAACTAAAAAACTTCTGCACAGCAAAGAAAACCATCAACAAAATGAAAAGGCAACCTACCAAATGGAACAAAATATTTTCAAGTCATATATCTGATAAAGGATAAGCATCCAAAATATATCAAGAACTCCTACTATGCAACAGCAAAAAACTCCCAAACAATACAATTAAAAAGTGGTCAGAAGCTGAAGAGACATTTATCCAAAGAAGACATACAGATGGCCGACAAGTACATTAAAAGATGCTCAACATCACTAATCATAAGGAAAATACAAATCAAAACCACAATGAGGTTAGACCAAATGAGGTTATCATAAAAAAGAAAAGAAATAACAAGTGTTGGCAAGGATGTGGAGAAAAGGAAACCCTGTGAACTATTAGCAGGAATGTAAATTAGCACAGCTATTGTGGAAAACAGTATGTAGTTTCCTCAAAAAATTAAGAATAACTATATGACCTAGTAATTTCACTTCTGGGTATATATTTCAAGGAAATGAAATAATTGTCTTTAAAGATATCTGCATCCCCATGTTCACTGCAGCATTATTGCAATAGCCAAGATAATTAAACAACCTAAGTGTCCATCAATGGGTGAATGGATAAATACTTTATATATACATACATACATATATACACAATGGGTTATTATTCAGCCATAAAAAAGAAGAAAAGTCCCACCATTTGTGACAGCATGGATGGACATTGAGGGCATTATATCAATAAAATAAATTACAGTGAGAAAGGCAAACACCTTATGATCTATATGTGGGAACTAAAACAAACAAACCAAGAAACTGAACACGTGGAAACAGAGTGGATTAGTGGTTACCAAGGCATGGTAGGGAAGTGAGGAGGGGAAATGGGTGAGGGTGGTCAAAGGGTACGAACTTCCAGTGGTCAAATGAATATGTTCTGGGGAATTAATATACAGCATGTGACCGTAGTTAACAATACGGTATTGTATATTTGAAAGTTGCTAAGAGCAGACCTTAAATGTTCTCACCAAAACACACAATGTGAGGTGATGGATATGGTAACTAACCTTACTGTGGCAATCATTCTGTAATATATACACATATCCAGTCATCACCTTATACTTGACCCTTAACATTTTAAGGTGTACATCTCAAAGCTTTTAAAAAAATATTGACAAGCAGACAAAACATAATTATTCAGACTTTGTTATCTAGACACTTTTTTGAAAATGAATGAAGTGAGCCTATAATTTCTAGAACTGGCTGAATTTGTTGAATTTGTTTGAAAGCTTCTTTCAAAAGGAAGTTAGAATTTTGAAATATTTATATCTGCCATTGTGACTCTGATAGTTTTCCAATAATTAAAGACTTGAGTTAAGTCAGTGGTAATATTTATGAATGTGATTTAAGATACATGTATGATGTTATATTAGCAATTAGAAGATCAACATAACTCTGTAACCACTATTTTCCAAAACACCAATGCATGTTATAAAATCACGCATAAATAATGATTCAAAGTCTAAGATAGACCAATATATATTAATGTAGCAGAGTACAAAAAGTTCATTGGTATGTTTCAGACTCTGCATTTCCACCAAACTTTGAGAAACTACTATCTGTTAAATTTGGTTTAGTATCAATCAATAATATCCACAATTATTTGAAAAAGATATTAAAATGTTCCTTCATTTTCTAACTACTTATCTATGTGAGGCCAGCTTTTCTTCATAAACTTCAACCAAAACAATACATACATACATACATACAACAGATTGAATGCAGAAGTAGATGGGATAATTCACCTATTTTCTATTAAGCCAAACATTAAAGAAATTTCCTAACATCTTTTCTCAAATATTTTGTTTTGGAAAGTAGTGTTTCTCATAAAAATGTTATTTGTGTTAACATAGAATGAAATGGACTTATTGTTATTTTAAAATAATACTTTAAAATTTTTCTCAGTTTTAAATTCTAATATGGTTAAATTGATAAATAAAATCCATATAAATCCATAAGTGAAATCTCTTTGAGAATGCAAAGTGGTCCTGGGACCAGAGTTTGAGAGCCATTACTCTATGAGATTTTATATATATAAAAATATATATCCTACAGACAAACCTAATTTTGTCAACCTGGTGTTATTTGATCTATTTTTTTCACCAAAGAATATATTTTTGTGTTTCATAAACCATGATTTAGAAATATATATCCCATTTAATTTTATGCAGCCAGAGAAAAAGACATTAAATAGAGAGGAACAAAATAAGGATGACAGATTTTTCATTAGAAAGAATGCAATCAAGAAGATACTTAAATAACATCTATAAAATACTGAAAGAAAATAAAACGGCCAGCCATTTTTTTTTACCCAATTGAATAAAAACAAAATATTTTTAAAAAGTAAAATAAGGACTTCTCCAGACATAAGCAAGCTTTAATATTACATCACCAGTAAACCTGCACAACAAGAAGTGTTAAAGAACTTTTTTTATAACATAGAAAATGATACCAATAAGGAAAGAAATCTGGATCTAAAGAAAAAATGAAGAGCACTGGAAATGCTAACTATATGGGCACATGTATTTTTTTTTTTGCCACTGTAATTAATTGCCACAAATTTAATGGTTTTAACAATATAAATTTATCTTACAGTTGTGTAAGTCAGAAGTCCAACACAGATCTCACTGGGTTAATTTCAAGATATAAGCACAGCTGCATTCCTTTCTGGAGTCTCTAGGAGAACATCAGTATCTTTATGTTTTCCAGCTTCTAGAGGTCATGGCCCTCTTCTCCTATCTTCAAAGCAAGCAAAGCTGAAATTTTCTGACCCTTTTTCCATAGCCATAGCTTACTCTGATTACAGCTGGGAAAAGTTGTTTGCTATTAAAGACTCATGTGATTAAACTGGGCCCACCTGAACAATCCAGGATACTGTCTCCCTCTCAATACCCTTAACCCAATTATGTTAGCAAAGTTTGTTTTGCTACGGAAAGTGACATATTCACAAATTCTGAGGATTAGGACATAGATATCTTTGAAGGGCTATTAGTCTGTCTACCACAGATGTAGAAGACTTGAACACTATCAACAAACTTGAATTGACGTTATAGAACCTTCCACTCAACAGCAGCAGAATATACATTCTTTTCAAATACAAATAAAACATTTACCAAAATAGATCTTGTTCTGGGTAATGAAACGAGTGAATATTTACAAAAGGATTCAGGTCATATAAAATACATTTTCTTTTAAAGGACTTTTAGCAAATACCATGAATTCTCAAAACTGAATAACAAATAAATCAATGAAATTTGGCAAAGATTTGAACAAGTACCAAATAAGATATAAGAATGGCAAAATAAGCACATAAAATTTTTTTCAATACCATTAATTACTAGGGAAAGGCTAATTAAAACCACAATAAGAGCATTATACCTATTAGAATGTGTGAAAGAAACAATTGAACAAGACAAGTGTGGGTTAGAATGGTGAGACTATGAAATGGTATAAATACATTCCTTTGAAGGACTGTTTGGCAGATTCTTAAAAAGTTAAAAATATACTTACTATTACCCAGTCATTACTTTCCTAAGTATTTAACCAAGAGAAATGGAACCATGTGTTCATACAAAGGCATGAACATGAATGTTTATAGCAGCTTTAATAGTGACCAAAACCTGAAAACAACCCAAATGTCCATCAATAGATGAATGGATAAACAAATTGTGGCATGTCCACATAATTAATTCCTATTCCAGTAATAAGGAATAAGTTACTGTACACAAAGCAACATCAATGAATCTGAAAACAATTATTTTGAGTAAAAGAAACAAGAACAAAAGTGTACGTATCATGTAATTTAATTTATATAAGCTTTAAGCACCTGAAAACTAATCCATGGTGACATGAAACAGATAAAGTGGGAGGCTGTGAGAAGAAGCAGAAAAGGGAATATAAAAGAGGACAGGAAACTTTTACGGTAATGGCTATGTTAATTATCTTGACCATGGTGATGGTTTCTCAGGTTTTATAGATGTCAAAAACTTATCAAATTGCATGCTTTAAATACATGCATTTTATTGTATGTCAATTATACCTTAATGAGGTCATTAAAAAAATTAGAGGGTAACCTGATAGAAATTTGCTTTAAAATGCAGATGAAAACAAGAGTAAGAATGTTAATCATGATCTGTGTCCAGGTGTCTGCATATTAATCTGTATAGTATGATATTTCTATTTCTTTCCTATAATTTTTCCTTATCGCTACTCTCATTTTAGTCACAAAATAACATACACTTAGTGAGTTGCCCTTTTAGCATGAAATATAAGGAATTTCTGATATCTTCACACCTACTATGTGATGCTTTTTTTAACCCCAGAATACATTGATATGATAGTTCACCTAACTCAGAGGGCTCAAAGTGAACTTATGCATTAAAAAAAAAAAATGTCAGGTAAAATTTTTCTTCAGTGCCTTCTTCCTTGACTAAAATTCATCAACATTGTTAATATATACTTTTGTGGATCCATCAGGTTCAGAATACTTGCGTGAGAGATATATAGAGAAGAAGAGGACATAATCTATACCCTAGAAAAGTTTATAGACTACTTATATGAAAAAAACTGTAAATATAAAGCAGAAATTTAAGAGAGAGTAATAGATAGCTGATTGGAAATTTAGTAATCAAAACCTTGAAACTCCTTGCAAACTCCTTGCATTAGTTTCCTTCTTAACAAATTACTACAAATTTAGTGACATAAAATAACACGAATTTATTACTTACATTTCAGGAGCTTAGAAGCTCAAAATCAGTCTCACTAGACTTAAGTCCCACCAGGATTTATTATTTCTGGAGGCTGTGAGGGGAGAATTTTCTTGACTCTTTTAGCTTCTGGAAACAACCTGTGTTCCTTAATTCACGGCTTCTTCCTCACATCACTCCAACTTCTATTATCACATCGCCTATTTCTACCTTTGTAAGGACATTTGTGGTTACATTGGGCCACCTGGAAAACACACAATAAGTTCCCCATCTTGAGATCTTTAAGTTAATCACATCTGCAATGTCCCTTTTACCATGTTAACATATTCATAGGTTCTGGGAACTAGGACGTGAGCATCTTTGGGGTGCCATTATCTAGCCTACCTTGCTAGTTGACCCAGAAATTCTTCTAAGCTTTCAATCTGAAGTAAATGTGTTCAGGGATTCAACTATGAAGATATCCATCTGAGTGAACCAATCACTGAATCCTGGTGTGTTGCAGCCTATCGAGGCCAGGCAGGTCCACTCGAGACTCAGGTAGATGGAAGAAAATGCATGGAGCCATGGGGATGCGTGACATATCTTCATTTGAGGGAACCATGCAGGCCACAAGCCCGTGTTTATGTTTGCACGCATACCAAGAAGCCCCTACCTTCTTAAGTACTGGGAGGAAAAAAGCTGGCTACAGGCCAAATGGTTAGGTAAAATAGCGTCAGCTGCACATGCAAGCCAACTTTATGTTATGGGAACTGTTTATAAGATCCAGATTCAAGGCTGTTGAGACCCAGCCTCAAAGCTATGGGAACACTACTTTAACGGACCCCTTCAAGGTTGTGAGAAACTGCTTCCCTTAGTTACCCAGACACCTGCGTGAGGAAGCCAGACTAACTCCACTTACCCTACAATCCACCCCTTCTGGGTTCCCCGACCAAGAAGAAGGAATTTCTCCACCTCCATAACAAAAGCTACACTGATTCTCCCTTATCTGGATCATTCTAGCCATGCATCATTACATTACACTCAGTAGTGTCAGTAGTTCAAATATTAGTTATTAATATTACCATTAGAATTCAGTAAAGTTTGGAATTTAGATGGGAGCAGTTTTTATATGAGAGAAATGGAAACAGTAAAGAAAGTAGATTGAAATTCATTTTTTTTCCTCCTACATTTTGTCAATGTAATTCCAAATCAGAAATATCATCAAAGATGTCACTGGAAAGATCAATGATACTCTAAGAAAACTGATTCTATTGAGAGATATGATCAATCCAGTTATATTAACTAATTCTGTATGAAATAACCAGGCCCTGGCCTGCAAGTCTGTACATGTTTTAAATTTGGAGGAGACTGTAATGGAAATTCTGAACACCAATTTATTTAGAGGCCTAATAGCACTGTGAGTTTAACAGAGAAGCACATCAGTAAAGTAGAGTATTTGGATGCTATTACCGAGTGATTTAAAATAGAAATTCTAGGAATTCATAGACTTCTCATGAATTATGAAGGGAAAATCTGTTATTTATATGTCTTTTATTTATACTTTCCTTTCCTCTTCCCTTTCTACTTATTTCTGGGACATTCTCTTCATCCTTTTTCAATGGCTTATGGTTTGTTTTTACCGTCTTCCATGCCTTTTGACATGCTGCTTTCACATTACTCAATTTTTTCAGTTGCATCACTTCCACCCCTATTCCAACTACTGGCTAATGCGGTCACACCTGGTAATTTATCATTTAAAACTCTTGAAATTCCTCTCTGACCACAACCTCCTGTTCATGCCCTCCCATTTCCTTACACCACTGAATCTGTTCTTTGTCTACGTTGTTATTTCTAGTTCCTCAGTCCTGATCAAATAAATAACATCCCCAGCCAAACACAAGGATCTTAATATTTAATGTCCTGTTCAGACCTGCTTTGACTAAAAGCATATAAGCATAAAGCATATAAGCATATAAAAGCATAAGTAGATAATAAACTCTTTAAAGTACAAAAAAAAAGATGTATTTGACATGGGAAAACACAAGGCAAAGTCTGATTTCTTTAAAATCTTCATTCCCACAATTGTTTAGGCTTTTCTGTATTAAAATGTATTTAATGATTATCACCAGTCCATTTTCAACCGCTCCTCCAATGTGGAGTTTGTTGGATTTCATTCTCAAGTGGGTCTTTTCAGAAAGTCCCACAATGCTGTGTTCCCCGAAGTTTTTTGTGTTTTACTGGCCCTCTGGCCCTCATTTTTCCCTGAATCTTCAAACTTTATCACCTTCTTAATTTGTTCTACGTTGTAGATATTTCTTAAATTCCACCTTTTCCTACGTATTTCTTTCTAGGTACTTAATCCTATTCCAATCTAGATTGACTGAGTTCCAGATGTACAGTCCTTCTACTGAAACTTAAATTCATTACTTTCTTGCATTAGATTCACTATTTCTTTAATCCCTATTTTCCTGCTTTTGTTTTGCTTGTTCTTTGTGTGTAGGAGAGTTTATTCTCTCATTTTTTTAGAACTTTTGTGATAATTTACTAGGATAGGATATATGAAAAGTATATTTTCTGAGTTCCTTCATGTCCAAAAACGTGCCTATTCTCCTCTTGCTTTTTATTGATATTTTGGATGGGTATAGAATTGTAAAATAAAACTGGTTTTCCTTATTTTATCTGAAGGCATTTTTCCATTGTCTTAGAGCAGTCCTTGTTGATGATGAAAAACCTGACACTAGTCTGATCCTTATTTCTTTGTAACTGGGCTTTGCTTTCACTTAAAAAGATTTCAGGATTTTCCCTTTATCCTTGATGTTCTAAAATTTCAAAATATCATATTGAGACATGAATCTTTTTTGCATTATTTTTGAGGGGCACTTGGGATACCCCTTCAATTGAGAAATCCTTTTCCTTCTTTTTGAAAAAAAAATCTTGTATTATTTTGTGATGACGTTCTCTCCATTTTCTCTATTATCTCTTTCTATAACTCACATTTTCAGGATATTGAGCCTCTTATATAGAGACTATTTCTTATTTTCCCTTATATTTCCCAGTTCTATCTTTCTGTGCTGTTTTCTGGGAGATTTGATCAACTTTACCTTCCTTTCTTCTGAATATTTTATTTGGCAACCCCTGTCTTGAAGTTCCTGGAGCTCCTTATTGCTGTTTCTTTTTCATAGCATCCTTTTGTTGATTTGTGGATGCAATATCTTCTCTCAAATATCTCTGTTGGGGCTTCAAATATTCATCTTCTGAATTACTTATTTTCTTTGGGGTCTTTTTTTTCCTGTTTATATGTTGTCTCTCATGTTGTAATTTTTCCTAAAATTTCTAGTGATCGTTAGTTGCACATTTATATGTAAGAATGATACATTAAAAAAAAAAATCACTAGGAGTCTGTGTGAAGGATCAGGGCCCATTGCCTGGCAGACTTTCCTATGAGATGAGTTGGCTGTTTTGTTGCAGGACCTACAAATGCTAGAATGCAAACACCTCTGTTGTAGGGCCATTTCATGTCTCCAGAAAAGAACCCAAATATCCCCTTTCTGTGGGATGGGGCCTAGCTGCCTGAAATTCTAGCGGTAGGGGGAAAAGGATGAAATTTTGACTTTTAAATAATGTCTGTTTTCAACTCCACATTTCTTTCCTACCCTCCATAATAACCAGGTATTTGTGAGGCCCAACTGTTTCCCAGGTCTATTGGCTGTATGTGTGTTCACATGTACCTCGGTATTTTAGGCAGCAGTTACTTCTGTCCTGTTTCATCTGTTCACTTCCTTTCAGTCTCACTTCAATCCCATCACTCTCTAGTTGAAATTCATTAATGTCATGCCCACTGATGGCCTATATTTTGTTCCCATAATATTTATGAATTTATTTCCCTTTTATGCTTGGCTTACTTAGTCAGATGGAGTAGACACAGTGTTTCTGAGGATCCCTGGACTCCCATGTGGTGTAGAAAGGGATGCAGGTGTTTCCATATTAGATATATATTGGTAGATGCCTTATGATAAGAGCCCTCTGTAAATTCTTACTGAGTTCTCAAAAAAAAAAAAAATCTTACTATCAGCCAAGTAAAAACTGATACTTGCAAAGAGTAGTTAAACATAAAGTTGCAAGTGGTAAGACCCACTTTAGAAGTGATAGGAAGGTAAGACCCAGTTTTAGGAGTAACAAACGTTTCTGGGGCTAGAGAGGCAAAGATACAGAAAGGCTTGTAAGAACAGCCACCTGAAGTCAAAGGAGAGCATTGCCAAGAATAAAAGACTCATTTTGGCTAGCTATCAAGGTTTCAGAAGACCTCCAAATCCAGGTAATAAAAATGTATAGGAAAAAGAGCTAAGCTTAGGGACACCAAATTTCTCAGCCTGATTCCTTTTGATTAGACTTGTGATACTAATTCTCTACATTACTTGGTGGTGGTAGTGCGGGGGGACCAACTTAGTTGTTCCATTTGGTTCTTTCTGGGACAACTCTTTGTTAGATAATTCACCCTTTTAAATTTTATATGATTCTAGCAAGAGAAAGTAAAAATAGCATAAGAACCTTGACTCTCTTTGAAAGCAGTAATCACACATGAAATTTTTTTTATGGTAATAATGATTTTATGTAATGCTAATATGCTGACACTTCCTTTAGGAGTTTTTAAATTAAATAAAACATATAGCAATAAAGATAAATATTTTTAAAGAAGGGAAATAACCTATATACCTATTCCCCTACTTGGGTAACTGTTTTTTATTTCTGTGTATTTCCTTCTGCACATGTGTCATGAAACTGTAGATCTAAAAGAAAGCTTGGAATTCAATTACTCCAATTTCTTCATATTCAGATGAGAAAACTAAAACCTAGAGAGCTGTGAGGTTAGGTCAGAATAATGCCTTATTACTTCCTTTAAAACATTTTTAATGTTAAATTTTTAAAAAACGGTTGTTGATAAGACACGAATAACTCCTTAATCAATGATTTTCTCCACTGAGAACACAATTGCGAAAGGAAAAATATCTTTATTATGTAATATGGTATTAGCCTTATTGAGAGCAATATCTGAAGAATTATAGCTGCAAAATCTGGATTCCTAAAAAACTCTCAGAAGTCCAGGAATTTCTAGGAAACAGATATAAATGTAACACATTTATATTTAAGGATTTGGATTTGAAGTTCACATATTACCATGTATTGCTACTGCTGATGCTGCCTGCACATTGTTGATTCTGGAATGTACTCTCCTTGATAAACAGGCAAATTATAGCTCTTAAAAAGAGCACCTAATTTAGGCTTTCTCTCCGCTGCAGTTCAAATAATTGAAATAGCATTGAAAAGGGGAAGTACTTTGTAAGGAACATGGTTCCTTTTCAAAACAACTGTGCTAGAAACAGTCTGGACCCACATTACAAGGGTCCTTAATGTGCCATAGCAGAAAAAGGCTCAAAATGCGAATAGAATACTCCAGTTCTGAGACTAGTCTCCCACTAACAAGGAATATAACCTGAGGCAAACATTTAATTTTTCTTGTTTTGTTTCCACATTAATAAAACGAGGTTAGCCTAGCTGATCGCAGAATTCTTTTCCCATTATAAAATTCTATGATTCTATGTGAAAGGTATCCTGTATTTCAGCCTGTGGGAATACCCCAGGTGTTAAGAGCTGGCTTAACAATGTCCTAAAATCCTTTTGTTTTCTTATCCTTCTGAGGTAAGCCCTGGGCAGAAACCTGGCATTTCATTGGCACCCCCTTCCCTCCTTCATCTCCCGCCTTCATATCCTATCTGTAACAAAACCCCATTGTCTCTTCACTTATGTTTTATTACTTTTTCTTTTCCATCCACACTACCAATAGTTTAGTACTGGTCCTCATATGTGACCCACAGGAAGAAGTAACTGTTTTTCTAATGTTCCTTTCAGAGTACAATCTGCTATTCCATTGAGCTCCATTTTATTCTATTGTTAAGACTGATATCCCCATGGGAGTAATCCTTGAGTTCTCTCTTTCACAGTGTGTATTCAATCTGTCAGTAGATCCTGTTGTCTGTCTTTAAAATACATCCAAAATCTGACCACTTCTCATCATCTCCACTGCTGTTATCCACCCTGGTCCAAGCCAGCAACAGGTTCTGACTGATCTTCCTGTTTTACCCTTGTTCCTATTCAGCCCATTCTCAACACAGCATCCAAAGCGATCCTATCAAAACATTAAGTTAGAACATACTTAAAGAGAAATTCTCCACAATGGTCCACAAGGCCCTAGGTGCCCTAGTCATTGCTCCCTATCTAACCTCATTTCCCACTACTCTCCTCCGCCCCAGCTACACAGACCTTTACCTCCAAGCTACTAGGAACATGGCAACTTGTGGTGACTGCACTTGCTTTCTGCCTGGAATACCAGATAGTTGCATTACCAATTTCCTCACTTTGTCACTTAACTGCAATGTCTCCTCTGGTCATTCTATCACACTAACATTCAAAGCCTTCTTTTTCTTGTTTTGTTTTCACCTCAGCAATTACTACTATGTAACACAGTATGTTTTTCTTATTTTCCTTCTTTATTGTCTCTCTTCCCCACAAGAGTATGGAATTTTGTCTGTTTTGTTTATTGCTATACCCCAAACATTAGAATAGTGCCTAGCATAGCGGGTGCTCGATTTTTTTGTTGCTGCTGGAACGACCTGGGAGTTCTGTACCAGGGGAACATAACAGCATGCAAAGATGGAGACACACTAGGAAAAAATGTCGTTTGTTCATGGCAAAACAAGATTTGACGATTATCTTAACCGCGTGTAGTAAAAAAATTCATTGTCTATTGTTTTACGTCTCTTGTACAATGTTCTTGATCTCATGGAAAACATTCTCCATTATCAGACAATTTGGTCGCTAGAAGCTGGAATCCATCATGTCTTCCAAATGTTATCCTGTAATTTTGAGAGCTCTAAATTAGAAAGAAAGGTCTACTATAGATTTAAAATTCCAGATCCTCACCTTTAATGCTCGAAATCCTCAAAATTTTAAGATTGTAACATTTCACTCCAAGGAAGTGACTATTAAGTGTAATGGTAGCGATTAAACAAAATTTGCTAACATCAAATTTATCTTAAGTTAGATGCAGTAGAAACTCCATTATCCCCCTCAGTTTCTGCTTTCACTCCCCGATACACAGGAGAGTATAGATTTATATTTAACTTGTATGGGGCAGATCAATGTTTTCAACAAAAAGAGATACCTAGATTTTGTTTAGGTGCGGCACTGGTCTGAGGGTTGTGGTCCTTCAACTCTGTTCGCATTCTCTGTTATGAGGGACCTGTATTTATCAGCCCCAACAAACTCCAAGAGGGCGTCTTTCCTTAAGGATGATGAGGGGAACTCGACTCTGGGGACGTCACCAGCTCCCTCAAAGTCCCGAGGGAAAAAGTCTGCGGGAATAGGGGGTTCCACTGCGTGAGCTCGTGACCGCCCACGCTCGGTCTGGTCGCCTTCGCTCTTGTCCTTGCCAATCCTCGGGACCTGCTTGTCGCTGAAGAGACTTACAGGCTGCCGCTGTTCCTCGTCGCCCGCTGAGGGGACAACCCGTTAGCTGAGAGCCGCCCGTCCTCTCTGTTGGAGCCGCGTCCCAGCTGCGGTGGGGGAGGGGAGACAGCGCCAATCTTGCTGCGTCGAGTATCCCAGAATTCCCAGCGGCCGCGGGGAAAGTTTACAGGACGTAGGCGGCGGCGGTAGCTGTAGCGGTTATTCGGCGGCCCGCGGCGGATCATGGCCCTGGCCGGGTGTCCCTGGCCTCCCCTCACGGAGTCCTCGGGCTGCGTCACTGAGCGGGCAGACTTCCGGGAAGGAACTGACAAGCGACTGAGCGGCGGCCGGCGCGCTTAGCGCCCCGAACATGCGGCAGTCCCTGCGGGCGACCCCGGGCTGCGGAGAGGCGGCGGCGGCGGCGGCGGCTCGGGAGGGAAGGAGGCGGAGGCGCCGGTGGAGGTGGCGGCGGGAACGGCCGGCGCCAGGCTCGGAGCCCTAGGGAGGCGCGGTCTGGGGCCTCGTCGACCAGGATGCTGTCCCGAAAAAAAACCAAGAACGAAGTGTCCAAGCCTGCCGAGGTGCAGGGGAAGTACGTTAAGAAGGAGACGTCCCCTCTGCTGCGGAGTGAGTGTCGGGCGGGGCGCGCCCCTACCTGTCCCGGGCGGCTGCGGCTCTCCCTTTCATTCCTACTGATCTCTGTGAAATACTGGTTTGTTTGTTTTTTTAATCTCATTATGTCTGACGTCATGTTTGTTATTTGAAACCGATAAAGACTAAGAAACTTAAATTAGTTCCCCCTCCTCCTTGTGCTCTCCCCCCCCCCCCCCCCCAAAATAACAACAAACTTTCCTGTCTCTTTATGGCCGAATGTTACTGGTTTTACTGGAAAGAAGAGGTTCTTTAGGAAAAATTTACACTACTGAGTAAAAGTGATTAGACGGGAACACTGTTTTCTCCTCTATATACGTCGAGATCTGTCTTGTGTTTGCAAATATTGCGGGTGTCACTCGCCCAATGCTGGAAGTTGTGCGAACTCTTGGCCAGAATTCCTTAGCTCTGCTGCTGGGTGCAAACGCGAGAAGGTGAAAGCTGACCGTCGCTATTGTAGCCGCTACCCAAAGCATCATCAGTCTTAGATTTCACCACAAGCATGTGTATTTGGCTATGTTCATGAGAATTTCTTCAAATAAAAATCCCCAAGGACTCCTAAAAGCCGAAGTACTCAGGATGATTTCTGTCGTATTGTAGAGGAAATTACCAAAAGTTTTTTTTTTTTCCTTTTAACTTTAATAGGATGCATTTCTGTCGCCCCACTTCCCACATCTTTTTTCTCTTCAGTTTAAGTATTTGACTCTGGTTTTCCAGCCAAATCTTTTAAATTTTTAAAATTTGCTGTGTGTTCAGAACATTTCAGAGCTAAGGAGCTAAAATTTTGGTGCTCATACTGAGTGCTGGCCCTTTGTGTAAGTTTCCTTCTTGGAAGCTTGTAGTAATCTTGTGACTTAACCATTACCTCATATTATAATTGGGAAAACTGTTCATAGAGATTCCTAGTGTTTGCCCAAGATCATGCAGAAAGGCGTGGAGAGCATGTTTTTCCATTATAATCACATTAACTTTACAAATTTAACCTTGTATTTGATATACTTTCTTACAGCACAACATAGATTAAATGGGTACACCAGTAACCAGAAACTTGACTTTTAAATCTTTTTTTAATGGTTCATTTTTAAATTACATGTTCTCTTACATTTTTGGAAAAGTTTGTGATAGCTTGCAGTTTGCTGCCAATAAAGTTTATTGAACTTCACTTGAAATCATGAAATGTTTTTGTCATACTTTTAAGCAAATAACTTGATACAATATTTTGTTTTAGTTTTAGTTCCATGAGGTGTTGAGCCTTATTTATTTGGATATTAATCTCTGTCCAGAGTTTGCTTCTGAAGCTTATTAATGAGTGCTCTCTAATACTGTTTACTTAATAATCTAATAGAATGGTCTCCACATCTAATTTTCATGTTTTAAGGGTTTTGCTTTTTTTTTTTTAAATTGATTTGAGGGAGAGAAAAACATCAGTTTTTGTTCTTGCACTTTATGCATTCATTGGTTGATTCTTGTATGTGCCCTGACCAGGGATCCTACCTGAAACCTTGGCATATCGTGAGAACACTCCAACCAACTGAGCTTCCCTGCCAGGTCCAAGAGTATTTTACTTTCTAATCAGGAATGTCCAAGCTATTTAAATTCTGTATTCTGAAATACTATATCTTGAAAGCCATTGTTCTACAATTCTGTTTTGAATTATAACTGCTTGCTTTAAAGGAGCCGTAATTTTAGGCTTTGTGTTTCTTGAACTAATTCAACATTATGTACTTCTATGAAATGAGATCTTTTTTTAAATTTTCATAGCTAAATTTTTGGCTTTCCCTTTTGGTTACTGTGCTATTAGTATTTAATTCCAGGAGAAGGAAGGCCAGGTAAATAATTTAAAAATCTTTTCAAAGGAATCCACCTTTATATGTTTGGGAATAGCATTAATGTTCTGTTTTATTTTTGAAATTGTGTTTGCTTGAAGGACTTTTTGGAATTTTGAATATGAGGTGAAATCAACAAAACTAATTTTAAATTATGTTGGTAGTTGCGTTAGATTGTTTTCTATTTTTACACATTCATGAGTATTTCATTAATATGTACTTCATAATTAAGCTTACTGATATTTCATCATAATATGTGTAGAAGTATGCCAAATATATTCTACACATTTATACAAATTATAAATTCATTCAAGTGGAAGAACATTAATCAGCTTAAATTTTAAAATACCCAAGTACTATTTTAAATAAAAAACTTTTAATTGTGCTTTCTTCAGTCCATTAAAATTTTGCGGTGATAGATGTAAGTGAACAACTTTTAAAAAGTATACTGATTGAAGTGGTCATTTTATTATTTGTTTCATTATAGATCTCATGCCTTCATTCATCCGGCACGGTCCAACAATTCCAAGACGAACTGATATCTGTCTTCCAGATTCAAGCCCTAATGCCTTTTCAGCTTCTGGAGATGGAATAGTTTCAAGAAACCAGAGTTTCCTTAGAACTCCAGTTCAAAGAACACCTCATGAAATAATGAGAAGAGAAAGCAACAGATTATCAGCACCTTCTTATCTTGCAAGGAGTCTAGCAGATGTCCCTAGGGAATATGGCTCTTCTCAGTCATTTTTAACAGAAGTTAATTTTGCTGTTGAAAATGGAGACTCTGGTTCCCGATATTATTATTCAGATAATTATTTTGATGGTCAGCGAAGGCGCCCACTTAGAGATCGTACACATGAAGATTACAGATACTATGAATACAACCACGATCTCTTCCAAAGAATGCCACAGAATCAGGGGAGGCATGCTTCAGGTAACTTAAAATTAGAACTACTACATTAGATTTATTCACACTTAATTAAAAAATGCTCTTTTCTGGATTTTCTTGGGAAGCCAAGAGATGTTACTAGAGAAATATTTTATCTAGCCAGGCTTGCTAAACCAACTTGGAAGTAATTATTAACGTACACTGAGGGAAAGGATTTTGCGTTCATTTATTTTATTAATTCGTTTTATAAAAACTTTGTACTTATTTGAAGTTATCTTGACTGTTAACACTATGAACCTTGAAAACCTAGATAATTTAAAGTCTACAGTTAGATTGAATCTAGGTTTAGTTTGGTAGAAAGGGAAGGTTACGGTTTCAAAGAAACTGGACTTGAACTGGAGAAAGGCAAGATAGATAGGAAGATCTGGGCACTGCAGGTAATTACATGGGCAACTGCATCATTACTTAGCTAGAACCTGCACTTTCTTAACAGAACTTTTTGTAGTTCAGTAATTAGTTCCCAAATTGGTCATACAGCCTTGTGAAATACTTAATTGTCTGTTAAGCATGTCTTTTTGTAGTTTTTTGAAATGAGCAAAATTATTAGTCATAAATTTTTGAAATCTTCTTTCCATATTTGCCGGCTTGGGTATTCTTACACAAGGAGCCGAAGAGATAGGAGAAACGCACAGTTCATTTTAGTCCTGACATACTGGACTACACCATGACATTCTTTTTTTACATTGTTATAATTAAAATCCATATAGTTTTCTGTCTGTTTCTTACTTGAATGAGTTTTTTAATGTAATACACTGTTTATGAGTAGTTTCAGTGACTCTCTAAACTTCCATTTGGTGCTTGTTTGGTGACTAATATTTTAAATGTTAATGAAGACCTGACCTAGGCTGGAGACATTTGGAAAGGGGGGAAGTAGGACACACCTGCATTGATGGAACTTGGCCACTAATGGGGATATAAGGATGAGGGAAAGAGAACAGTTATATAGGATTAGTGTAGCACCTGGCTGTGTTTAGGAGGAGCTCCAAAAATAAATGGTTTATGAGTAAGTGAATGAATCCAGAGATTTCAAGTCTGGAATCTTAAGACCGTTCTGGTAGCTAATGGGTAGCAGGAACAGTAGCTTATAACAATCTGTTTATCATTAATACAAATTGTTGTTCTTCATATTCACCTTACCCATGTGTATTTATATTGCAAACATCACTGCTAGTGCATAACACTCTTCTGCTTAAGTGTAAGTATGAAGAATTAATAATACCACATTTATATCTTGTATTAAAATTCTTATTTGCCAAATATCATTGAGAAGATACTTGAAGAAATAAATTTCTGTCCTGGCAGGGTGGCTCAGTTGGTTGGAATGTTGTCTCATGCACCAAAAGGTTGCGGGTTTGATTCCTTGTCAGGGCATGTACCTAGCTTGTGGGTGTTATCCCTGGCTGGGTCTCAGTCAGGGCACACACACCTATGTCGTGGGTTAGATCTCTGATCAGGTGCATTGTCAGGAGGCAACCCATCAATGCTTCTCTCACATGTCTCCCTTCTTTTCCCCCTCTCCCCCTTTTTCTCTCTCCCTAAAATCAGTAAACATATCCTCGGGTGAGGATTAAAAAAAATAAAAAATTTCTACTGTCCTCTCTTAGGAGCAGTCTGACAGGTTTTTTTAAGTCTAATGACAATCTTTAAAACAATTTTTTAATTGCAATTTAGAAATAAAATGTAACTTAGATACTATGTAAAATTGACAGATGTCATTTTTTAAAAATCCTCACTGGAGGATATATTTATTGATATTAGAGAGACATTGATGTGAAAGAGAAACATAGCTCAGTTGCCTCTCGCATGTTCCCCAACCTGAGATTGAACCTCCAACCTAGGTATGTGCCCTGACCAGGAATTGAAACCTTTTGGTCTATGGATCGAAGCTCCAAACAACGGAGCCACCCTGCCAGGGCAACAGATGTCATTTTCTTTTTAATTTGCATTTATTGCAGAAGTTGTACATGCTTGAAAAATTTAACTTAACATTAATTTTTATGAGGGCAATAAGATTAAATGTTTCATTTTTTAGGGAAAAAAACAGTACTTTGAGGAAGTCTCTTAAGTGGCAGTGAAGGATTAATAACCAATTACTAACCAAACAAAAAAGCCTAACTGTCTTTTCCAGAGGGAAAAAAATGTGCATATGAGACAATAGCTGGAAGTTTGTTGAATTCATCTTGAAAAGATTTGAAACTTACTATATTTTCAAGATTTATGCTGGAGAGAGTTCAAGGAACTTGAATGAATTTGGAAGGAGAAAGTAAGTTTGTCAGAGGGTAAGGATGTAATGTAGACAGATTTATTTTCATAGACTTTTAAATTTTGATTGCCGTTACTAATGTATTGGGTTGGCCAAAAAGCCTGTATGCTTTTCTTCGTGAAATAAAGGACACACTTTTCATTTTCACCAATAATTTGTTTGATTTGGATATTTTGAATATGTCAGCTATCTTTTGCATGTTATAACGTTGATTGTTCTCAGTTAATGTCTCAATATGTTCACTATCAACTTCAACTGATCTACCCGTTACAAAGCCTCATCCAGCAAGAAATCTCCAGCATGAAACTTGGCAAACCACTTTTGATATGTTTGATCAGTCACAGCACCTTCTCTGTACACTGCACAAATCTTTTTTTTTTGCATTTCAGTTGTGTTTTTACCTCTCTGGAAATAATAAAGCACAATATGCCAAAAATGTTACGTTTTTTCTTCCTTCTTCAATATTAAAAATGGAGACACAAATTTACCAGTTTTGATAAGCTTTTCTTTAAATGCATGCTGATATGACAGCTGTCATAATACAGTCCAACAAAACTGTTTTGATGAAGTAAAAGACAACTAAGTGCTACTAGAGTCATCTTACGGAAAAAACCAAACTTTTTGGCCAACCCAATAATAAGCATTTTATGGAAGGAAATAGTTTTGTAGTGAGTTGATGAGAGTAGTAATTCCTACCACTTAGGTACTATTTAGACTTTCTGGAACACCTATCTCAAGGGTTAAATTCATCTTACTGTATTTAGCCAAAGCATAAAAACAAGTTGTGTAGTATCTTAAAGGGTTTTAGGGTCTAGCAAGTTCTATGTTTAGCTGTAAAATTTGACCTTTAACATTTTGGCCAACATACCAGTCAGGCACTTACTGTATGTGCCAAAGGAAGGAGTCCTGCTGTTAACAGGAAGCCTTTAGTTAGAATACTAAAGGCAGATTAATTTCCTTTGTTTTGCACTTAAGTATTTTAGTTTTATATAGTTTTAAGTAACAGACTTTAAAATATATTTTTAAAGACAAATGTCAAGTTATAAAAATAAAGGTGAAAAGTGTTAGGCTTTACAAAAAACACTGGAGTTTCTGTTTATTCCAGGATATGCGTAAATATTTAGTAAACCATAGTCATCTTTTGAGGAGGGGTTATTAATCTTTTGGGACACTGCTTTATTTTGTAATTATTTTGCAGAGGAGGCAGTTGGCTTGCTTCAGTACTTCGATCTCTTTATCAACACCATGATAATGATATGGGCTATAATGTTTAGCATTTATTACCCTGGAGCTTGTAGACCTTCATTAGAATTCCAGATTCCTTTTTGTTCTCTGTAGCTGCTACAAAATTAGGAAATTAGAATTTTTGAGCTTTGTCTGTAAGGGCAGATCTCATAGATATCTGCCTGATGACATGAGATTAAGGTCTTTGGAGACATGCCTAAAGTGAGCTTGGTCGACAAAACAATTCTTTTTACATGTCTTTGGGAAATCATGTATGGGGTGGGCAAAGGTAGGTTTACAGTTGAGAGTATGCAAAACAGTTAATGTATCTATCGTAATAATCATAACCTGTATTTTTCCACCCCTGTATTTAGTTTATGAGTGCTTTATTTTATATAAATGGAAGGTGTGTGATTAGTTCTTGTAAATGGAACTTATTTGGAGGATTATGAATGCCACTCCTTCTCTGGGACCAATTGAAATTATGAAAAACTAATTTTTTCCTTGTAGCTCAGAAACAAGTTCTCATTTTCCACTGAGTTCAAAATTGATAGCTTGCTTTAGTGGCAGTCATTTTTCTTTCAGGAGTTACAGATGATCTTTTGTTGCTAAGATTACATGGTTAGTAATATTATCATTTGATTTTATACCATCTGTGTGGCTACTTCTTTGTTAGAGTTGTTTTGAGTATGAAATAGTGCATGTGGAAAGAGCCAGGGACAGAATAGACTCTCACAATTCTTAGTGTTCATTCCCTTTTCCCAGATTTGGCATGTTTGTTATTGAAGCTTCTACTTTCTGGCTGAACTTCTAGTGGAGGTCTGGTGTGTTAAAGTTTGATACAGCCTTTTTTTAATTTTGTCTACTAAACATATTTTACTAGTGGTAATATTTTATATTTTAGGTCAGTGGTTTCCATTTCTAGTTGGTTTTATAAACTTATCCCAAATAATAGTTTGAAAAAAAATTAGTGTATGTGACACTTTAAAAATGTACAGGTGGAGTGTGTCACAAAACCAAAAAAGCTATTTGTGGAGATTTCTATAAAGGTAAAAATTATGATTCCTAAGGTGACACTGGTAAAGCTTGATGAGACTATATGGCAAATTGTCAAGGTTTAGTTCCTGGAAATGCGATTTTTCAGAGAGGTCTTTGTATATCTGGTGTTTGATACATAATGTTTAACTGACAAAGTACATTTGTTTCTAGATTTAGTCTAGTTCAGTATGTGGAGCTTTGGATTTTCTAAAATGAATGAAATTGTCACAAACCTTAATACCCTCTGAACCCGTACAGTTTTAAATTATGAGTTCTGTCCACCCATGTAATATGAAAAATAAAGAGACATTTATTGAAGAAGATACAAGACACAAGAAACACTGTACATAGGACAATGACACCTCAGTCCCCTTCAGAGTAGGCCCCTTGGGACCTCACCCAGTTCTCCCAGTCTCCATCAGCTGCACCATCGTATTTTCTTGAATCTCATCAGTGATGTGAAATCTCTTCCCTTTTAAAGGTGATTTTAGTTTTGGGAAAAGCCAAAAGTTGCAAGGTGCCAAATCTGGGCTGAGTCACCTGGGTAATTTGATGTTTCTCAAAAAAACTCTGTGTGAGATGTGATGCATGAGTGGTCATGTTATGATGAAGCTGCCACTCATCACTTGCCCATAGCTGAGGCCTTCTGAATCATCCAAATAGTTTCCATGGAGGAATGTTCAAGCTGAATGCAAAATTTGATGCAGATTCATTGCTCTACTCTTTCAGTCATTTTGAATGTGACGACCACACAGTATACATGTTCACTCAACACTATACAGGACATCTGCTGCCCTACTGACTAGTACAGTGAAGTTGTCATTGTTCACACATGCATTCCAGTTCACTCTCCTTGGGTGCCAGGTTACATCAGTGTTGTGCAAACTGTCCTTATTAACAATGGTTGGACTTTTTCTGGGCAGACCTCGTATAATAGTTTTTGTTTTTATTATTATGTTTTTAGACGTAGAAAGGAAGGGAGAGAGGGAGATATTTGTTGTTTCAGGTATTTATGTATTCATTGGTTGTTTCTTGTACTTACCCTTGCTGGGGATCAATCCTGTAGCCTTGGTATATTGGGACGATGTTCTAAGCAACTGAGCAACCTGGCCAGGTCCAGGTTTTGTTTTTAATAATGGCTTTATTTATAAATGAATACATGTCATGGGGGACCTCTGTCAGGTCAAATGTTAAACGTTTCTTAAAAATAACTCTATGATAAATACATTGAATTGACTGTGTGTATATGCTGAGTGGGATAAAAGTAGGTTTCTGGTTGTATGTGAACAGTTTATTCTTGTATTATTATTTGTTAATTATTGTATTTTACATAGGAACAATTGTAAACCTACTTTTGTCCTACCCTGTATGTATGTATGTGTGTGTATGTATACGTAAATATATTTTTAAAATGTTATCCTAGGTTGTTGCCAGTAGTACATTTTTTATAATGGAGGTATGAGAAAGTATAAAGCCATTGTATGCTTATATAATGTGATCTCAAAGTTATTTGCTCCATGTATATCTTTAGTACATTGGGTTATTTCTTTTCTTTTTAAATATTTTCTCTAAGTCCTGAAGTTCCATAAACTATGCTTATTAAATAAACCTTCAGTTGCAGTTTGACAGAAGCCAAGGTCTGTTTCACCAAAAGGCCTTTTGTTCTGTTCTATAGTCACCATCTGCTTTAGAAGTGTACCCCTTTCTTCCCAAAGGGTACTGAGCAGAAGTGATTGTTTTCTTTCTTGCACTTTCCTTTTTGCCACAATACTTTTTAAGTGATGTTGTATACATTCTGTTCCATCAGTTCCAGAGACATGTAATGACTGATTTCTCTGTGATGTTAAAATTGATCATGCGATTAGATCAGTCCCATTCATCCATCATGAAGTTCTGCTTCAGCCTTTTATCTAATTATTTGGCAGCTATTAATGATTCTTAGATCTAGTATTTCACTAGGTGTTCAAATGGTGATAATCTAATTCTGTCATTTCTTCTCTGTTAGATGGAATTCTATAAAGAAAAACTTTCCCTTATCAATTATTTGGTTGCTGTTCATAAAAGACAGGATAAATGCTAGATCTTTTATTTACTATTGTTTCAGAATAATGAAACAACAGTAAAGGTAACCAGTGAGTTGGTATTTTAGAATCTTTATGAACTTAGGGATTTTTTTTTTTTAAGTTAAACTCTTAAGTTTTATTTGGTTAAGAACCCTTTGGCTGACAAAAGTTTACAAAAATTTATCCTACTTTTTAATAAAAAAGTTTTATAGTTTTATGTTTGCTATATGATCCACCTTGAGTCCATTTTTATATAAGCTGGTAGGTATAGGTTGCGATTAATTTTTTGCATATGGATGTCTAGTTGTTCCAGCATCATTTGTTGATAAAACTATTTTTCCTCAATAGAATTACCTTTTCACTGTTGTCAAAAATTAATTGACCATGTGTATGTAGATGTATTCCTGGATTCTGTATTCCATTGATCTGTTTGTCCTTTTGACAATATCACACTGTCTTGATGGTTACCATATAGTAAGACTTAAAATCAGGTTTTATGAGTTCTCCAACTTTATTCCTTTTAAAAACTGTTTTGGTTTCTCTAGTTCTTTCACTTTTTCATGTACATTTTGGAGTCTGCTTATCTATATCTGTCTATATCTACAAAAGCTCCTGCTGGAATTTGATTGGAATTACCTTAAACCTAAAGATTATTTCAAGAAAAATTGACATCTTAATTATTTTGAGTTTTTTAATCCATTAACATGGGGGGACTGTTTTCATTTTTTTAATAAGTGTTTTGTTAGGTTTATATGTAAATGCTTGATTTTTTGGAACTGTTATGATGATATAAGTAGTTAAATGTTTCCAATTATTCTTGGTATACGGATTTGAGTTTTGTATGTTGACCTTATCCCCTGCTACCTTAATAAATTTACTTAGTAGTTTTTTGTTTTGTTTTTTTTTTAATCCCCACAAATAAGGGAGGACTACTAAAATATTTAATTTAATATCTTGTATGCAAGAGTCCTCCCACTATTTTTTTCCATTACTTAGTAGTTTTGAGGCACAGCCAAATTATTTTTAGAAATTATAAACTGGGAATAGTTTTACAAGTTCATTTTGCCGTTTTAGATGAAATGTCAAATCAAAACTCTTGAATGAGGTGAAATTTTCTTTTCCTCACTTTTCCTTTAGCACTATACATACTTTAGCTTTGCTAGTGGTTAAATATTTGTATATCCTGGTGATGGAGGCATCAACCCAAAATACCCAGTTTCAAAGGAGACTGTTTCCTCCCTGTTTTTGTAATTAAATAATAATAAAGTGGCTATTTTAAAAAAATTTTTTACTTACTGATTTAGAGAGAGTGAGGAAAGGAGAAAGGAAGACAGAGAGGGAGAGTGTCATCGATATATTGTTCCCTTAGTTATGGATTCATTGGTTGATTCTTGTATGTGTCCAGACTGGAGATTGAACTCACAGCCTTGGTGTATCGGGATAATCTTCTAACCAACTGAGCTATTTGGCTAGGACAGTATTAGCTAATTATATGAAAATTTTTATTTATAATGATAAAATCATGAATTTTAACAGAAAAGTATAATCACGATAGTTAATTTTGTAACTGTTGCTTAAATATCATCTTTTTATCTTTGAGTAATTGTTCTGTTTTTTCTTTTTCTCTTTCTCAGGTATTGGGAGAGTTGCTGCTACATCTTTAGGAAATTTAACTAACCATGGTTCTGAAGATTTACCCCTTCCTCCTGGCTGGTCTGTGGACTGGACAATGAGAGGGAGAAAATATTACATAGATCACAACACAAATACAACTCATTGGAGCCATCCTCTTGAGCGAGAAGGACTTCCTCCAGGATGGGAGCGAGTTGAGTCATCAGAATTTGGAACCTATTATGTAGATCACACAAATAAGAAGGCTCAATATAGGCATCCATGTGCTCCTAGGTATTGACTTTCTTTTCAACTTTTTGTTTTGAGATTGTCTAATGTTAGATTTTGAGATTATGTGTTCATCAAAGGGAAAGGTATTCTGAAGATAGGTATTTGAAAGGTTTGTTTTTCAAAGTTTATGATAACTTTCTCTAGACTTCTTTTTTAGTAATGAATGACTTTATAATTTTTTTCATAAAAAAGCTTTTCTCTTTAAAGAATCTCAGAAACAGGCTCAGTATTCTTATGATTAGATTCTGCTTTAATGTACCAGAATGTTTTTGTCATAGATATCCAGAAATTGAGATAAAAAAATAAAAATAAAACCTCTGCCTCTTTACATTTAAATTCCTGTAAGTAATATAGATCTCTCTCTTAATGTGTCAAAATATACTTTTAGATTGAAACATCTTGCTGTTTTTATTCAGTTTCAGGCATTTTATGTTCTGCTTTTTACCATTAACAGGCAAGAAAGCAAAAATTGGAACTGTACAAAACATCCCAGATCTGTTTAGTAAATGTAGCAAGTGATCCTTGGGCTACTTTGATTGATGATAGGCTAATTAGTAGGCCTTGCTTATGCCAGACTTGTAGTCTTCTGAATACTGTATCTAGTTGTCACATGTGATTGAATACTTGAAATGTGATTAATCCAAACTGAGGTGTGTTGTAAATGTATAAAATACACACTGGATTTCAAAGCATATAAAAAGCTAGTATTGATTGAGTAATGAATTTGCAGGTATTCCTAATTAACTCCATTTGAGCTCTCAATAACTGGACCATAGAACTAAAAATGTGTAGAATATCATCAACATGTTAATAGATGTTGTTTAGTATCATCTAGCATAACACAGATCTTTGGTTATAGCATATATTTGCATTTTTTAGAATCATTAAAATCATTATGAAAATACATTTTAATATCACCTAGAAAACTTTAAGCTTTATCATTGTACTGTTTTAATCATATTTTTATAAATATTTGGACTTATTCAAGTTTGAAAAGCAGTTTTTTTCTAGTGATTCCATTTAGTGGCACTTAGTCATTATCTGTTGAACAATTGAAGCTTTCATCCCTTTAGAAGAACCAGACTGACCACTCTGTCTCTGTTGGGCTATGGCCCCTTCGTCCACTCTCTGTACTATCTCAGATAAGCTTCTGCCTCCCTGGCCTCCATTTTCAAGCCTGTGACATGGGAGTAACACTTGAGAGCTCCACTTATTCCTGTGGTGTCCCCAGCACCCAACACAGAGAGGCACAAAGTGGGAGTATAGCAGATATTTGTTGAATGATGGAAAGAAAAATACAGTTACAATTTCATGAGGTAGCAGAGGACTTTGTGGTCTAGATAACCAGATCTGAAAGTATATTGAGCTTATGTTTCCATTCATCATCATTAACCCTAAGATGTTTATAGTTTACAAAGCATTTTCATAATTAGTTAATCTGCTTTTCTCAGCAACTCTGTAGACATTAAAAAGGAGAGAATAAACACTTTCCTTAAACTTACAAAGGTAGGTAGTATTAGTAACTATTTGATTGTCTATGTTATACCAATCTTTATACAGAACTCTTGACTTATTTTAGGTCACTTAATCCTGAGGACAGTCATCTTTGGTATGAATTTATTTCGTTTTCTAAGTAAGGAGGCTGAGGCTTAGAGAAGTAAAGCAGTTTTGCCTGCATTCACACAATTTCTAAAAGGCTAACCCCTCTAGACTTCAGAGCCTCAGTTCTCCCTCCCCAATTGTGAATATTTCACTTTGCACCTATGTATGAAAGAAGAATTAAAGATAAAATTCAGTGCCATTTGCATATTGATTTTTACATTGTTAAACATAGTAGAAATATAACACTTCTTTTAATCCCAGATTAGTATTGCAATGACGTTTTCTGATATACGCATAAATCTTAATGTTGGGAGGCAGTCCCACTTACAGTTGTCTCCCATCCTGGAATAAACCGTTTTGATCTCCCAGAATTTACTCTTTAACCTTCAGATAGTTCAGTGCTCTCCTTAGTGTTTTCCTATATAGCAGTCTCTTCCTTGTGTTGCTCTTCTCTTCCTGCCCCCAACATGTACAGGCCATTAGAATTAATTAAAAACATGCTTTTTTTTTTTTTTTTTAGTCTAATTTAAAATGGGTTACAGCAGAAAGGAAATATTACAGTTAATGTGGATATTTCAAGTACTCCTACTGTACTACATATTCCAAACCCCCCTTTCAGCCTGAAGCAGGAATAAAATATCCATTGTCATTTTGAGAGAAACTTACCAACCTTTCCAACAT
This sequence comes from Pteronotus mesoamericanus, assembly GCF_021234165.1. Classification (NCBI taxonomy): domain Eukaryota; kingdom Metazoa; phylum Chordata; class Mammalia; order Chiroptera; family Mormoopidae; genus Pteronotus; species Pteronotus mesoamericanus. The sequence continues at coordinate 35,525,595 of NW_026555078.1, forward strand.
AAATTTACAACTAATTAGTAGTAATTATGGGAATTTATGATTCTTGTTTTAAGACTATATAAAGGTTACAGCTTAGCTCCAACTTTCTTACAGGCTTTGAAGTAATCCTTGAGAAGACTAAATACCAGCCAGAAGAAATTTCTTAAAAAAAAACATGTAAAGATTTAGCTTAGTTTATATCCATCACTAGTGACCTGCAAGTTTCTGAGACAGGGTAGATTTTAATTTCTCTGTAATATGATTTTTTTAAAAGCCAGACTTTAGACTTTTTTTTTTATCATTATGAATTTCTTTTATTTAATTTTCAATTCTATCTGAAGAAAAATAGCAATAGACTACAATGAAAAAGTAGGTTAAAATTAAATGTAAAACTATTTTAAAAGTTTCAAAGCTTTGCTATGAGTCAATAGAAGAAAAATGTAATTAAAACAATTATATTTAATTGTGTAGAACAAAGAAGTCGTTGATTATTCTCTTTAAAATCTGATGCTCAACGAATATAAAAAATAATAAAAATCACTTTTTTGAGGAAATTTATTGTTTATATTCTTCTGTTTTTAAATAAAGCCAAATTATAAATAAAACTATAGATACCTGGCTAAGTTAATATTTATCCAAAATAACTTAATTATGAAAGAATTTGGTTTTAACTCAAACTTTAATTCTGTTTACATGTTCACTTCTCTTCACTTGGAGGATCATAACACAATCCTAAAAGTAAAGTAAAACATATTGGGTATTGATTTTAATATCAATACCTGGAAAGTAAAATTCTTCCATAGCAAATACTTGTATTACTCCTCTCATACCAGTGATATTGGTAACGTAATAATGTAAAGAGCAAGGAAGACTTTAGACTTTTTTTAGGTGGTAGAAGGTACTCAGTTTGGGCAGAAAGCTCATTAAAAAATCAAATATTACTTGTTTTTTATAGTTTCTTGTTTAGACTTAGGGCCTTTATCCTAATGACTGTCAATTCTTTCTTCTTAGTGTACCTCGGTATGATCAACCTCCTCCTGTCACGTACCAGCCACAGCAAGCTGAAAGAAATCAGTCTCTTCTGGTACCTGCAAATCCATATCATACCGCAGAAATCCCTGACTGGCTTCAGGTTTATGCTCGAGCTCCTGTGAAGTAAGTGAACTTATAGCACAAATTTTTGTTGAGGGGTGAGGCTGCTTAACACATCCAGCAGCATGTTTTTTCTCTTCATAATATTGGACTTCTAAATAACATTTTATTTGAAAAAAGGATATTGCAGCTTATAAAGTTAATTAGAAATATGTTCTGCAAACTTGTTTTGAATCTTTACTTTCTCTGCAGACCTGAACTATATTAGGGATACAGTAAGAAGCTTTCATTCTCATAAGGGGAAATTCAATTGTAAATAAGTGATACAATATCTTATGATGAAAGTAAGGATGCAGGTAAGTCCTAGGCACATGGGTGAAACAAGCAGGACACAAAGGTACAGGTAGTGGCTGCAAGTTCTGGAATAAAATGATCTAAGTTCACTGATACACTTTAGTTGTGTAACCCTGGGTAGGGTGTTTAACGTAGTTTTGTCTTCTGTAAATTGAGGATAGTAATGGTACCTAGTGTTAAGGTTATTAAGAATGTAATAAAATGATGCATCTAAAATATATATCACAGTACTTTGTATACTGGACAGAACTTAGTAAATAATAATAAATTATTATTATTATTATTATTATTAGGGGGAGAAGTGTAGAATAGTGGTTAAAATCGCTCAGGAAGGAAACTGATTTCTGGCTCCATCACCCATTTACTGAACGACCTTGTGCAAGTTAATGAACTTAGATCTAAGTGTTTTTCCTCTATTGAAACATGGGGGATAATAATCTTACCTTCCTTTCTTGATGTGGTGAGACTTAAAAACGATCATGCATTTTTTTTTTTAAGATTTTATTTATTTTTAGCAAGAGGGGAAGGGAGGGAGGAAACATCGATATACTAGAGAAACATTGATCTCTTGCCTCTCACATGCCCCCAGCTGCCCGAAACGGGTGACCTGGCCCACAATTCAGGCATGTACCCTGACCTGGAATCGAACGATCCACCTTTTGAATTGCAGGACAGTGTCAACCCACTGAGCCACCCAGTCGGGGTTGATCATGTGTTTTAAAGCACATGCTAGGTACAGTGGCTGTCATGTGTAAGTTCTTATGAGTGGAGCAAGGAAAGCTGCACTGAAGAGAAAAATAACATGCTCTAGTTTTTAAAGATGGTTATGAGTTTGCCAGGCTCATTGAGGATATAACACTGGGTGCCATATAATGTAATATAATCATGAATGTAGTCTTCAAATGTGATCATGAATGATTTAATGAAATCTTAGCCTTAAAGAGCTTTTCTCTGCTGGAAAACAGAACTATGTACTTAGATCAATAACCCAGCATGATAAAGATTAGTAATAGTGTTACATTCAGAGTGCTATGATTTCAGAAAAGAGGATGTTTGAAAGTAAATAGTTATTGGTTATCCAGTGCTTCCTTTGTACCTTATTGTGCTAAACTTTTAGGCATGTTATTTCATTTAACCTTCCCAAAACCTATTTTGCAAGTGAAAAAACAGGCTTTATCTCAGCTCAAGATCACAACTATTAAGTAGTAGATTTCGAACCTTTATCTGTAACTTCAAAGACCATTAACTTTTGTCATTGGTAGTTTCTTATTTAATAATAATTGTCATTTACTTAGCAGCTATTAAATTCCTGGTACTTTGCTAGGCGTTTTACACATAATAATTATTTCATGCACTTGTACTTTTAACAACTAATAAGGTAACATTCAGTTGCCAGTTTTTGTAGCCTTACTCTTTATTTCCCGTCTGTATTTCTGAAACCAAAATTTATCAGCATAAAGTAGCCCAAAGAAGAGTTTTTAGAGAGTTCAAGATAATTGGACAGTGAATTTGGAATAAAATAATTAAATCTTTGATGTTCAAATAAAAGGAGTGTAAAACCTTTCCTATATACTTTTGTAATAGTAACTCTTTTCTGTGGTTATAAAGGATGATCATTGAAATAAAATTTCCAAGAGGTTAAGCCAACTCTGATTTAAATTTTTACCATCCTGCTATGTATTTACTGGCCCTTTGTGTTTGTGTGTATGTACACACGCATGAATAGGCCTTTAATTTTTTTTTCTTGCTTAGAGCCATTTTGTTACGAGCTTCTTTTCAGGCTTCTAATGTGAATAGTTGGTATATTACCTAAAGGATATGCCTCATCATTATTTGACCATGATTCTGGTCATTTAGGCCAGTTTAACATTCTCATAGTTTTTGGTCATTTGCTATTAATTATTAATTTTTGGCCAATATAAAACATTCCCTTACATTCCCTCTATTCTCAGTCTATATATTAATATCTTCTGATCTGTGGCCTGCTGCAGAGAGACAAGAGGATCCTTGAAGATTGTGGTCTAAAAGTATTAGTTCTTTTTTTACCCCAAAGTCAAATTTAATGTAATTTTTAAAGAGTTTTTAATTATAGATATTCTGCAAAGAATACACAGTGGGTATGTAATGTTGGTTTTAGTACTTGAAATGAGGTCACGTTTATCCATAGAAGTTAGCCTGGTTGGGTGTCTTAGCTAACCTAAAAAAGCTTCTTTATCTGATAATATCTGTATAGTATAGGAATGGGATCAGGAATGTGATAGCAGGTAGACTTTTCTTCCCTTTTCCCCTCTTCTTTCACCCCCCTTTTTTAATTTGACTTTATTTGGGTGACATAGATTAATAAGAATATATAGGTTTCAGGTATACAATTCTGTAATACATCAACTCTATATTATATTATATGTTCATCACCCCAAGTCAAGTCACCTTCCATTACCATTTATCCCCCTTATACCTCTACCTCTCCCAGCCCTCTCCCCCTCTGGTAGTCACCATGCTGTTGTCTGTGTCTAAGAGTTGTGTTTTGTTTTGGGTTTTGTTGTTGTGTTTTGTTTTGTTTTTTTTACTTAATCCCTTCTTCTTTCACTCTTGAATACAACTTGACCCACTACTTTATATAGCCTTTGTACATAGGCGCTGATCCTATTTTGGGGGAGTTGATAAAATTGAAGAGTGTTACTCTTTGTACTTGATGTTATTTCTATTCTGTAGTCATTGTTAGGAAAAAACATAACAAACTTTTATTTGGGGGAAAAAATGATAGTACTTAAATGGAAATCCTTGCTTCTTATGAAAAGAAAGACTTCCAAAGATTATATGTTCCTTTTGTACCTGGTTCTATGAGCTAATTATGAAACTTAAGGAAACTAGCAACTTTTTTTTCCCTTTAGCTAGCTCAGACTCTCCCAGAATGGGTCAGACTGGAAAAAGAGAGCAAATATTTCTTTGCTGAAAAACTTAAAGGTCTATAAACCTGTTGCTTTTTAGTTGCTCCTAAATTTTTATCCCTGAAGAGTGTGGAAATGGTTAATATTGTTCTGTCAGCAAAGGGTAAGCTGTTATCTATGAATTAGAGATGGAGAATCAATTATTTATCAAAAAGAGGTGTTAGCCAAAACAACTAGCCTTTCTTCCTCTTGTTTAACAATTGAGAATCTTCTAACTTCCTGAAATTTTTATTCTACCTCTAGCAGTAACTTACCAAAATAATGTTTGTGTGTACTATCACAACCTGATTTAGAAAAAGATTATGTTCTAAATTATTATTTATTAATTTTAGTAAAGTTACATTTCTGAGTCTGTTCACAGAAGTCTATAATGTATCATGTAACTGTAATTAAGCCAAACCATCCGATAAAATTATAGGATTTAATCTTTAACAGGAAAAAGACAGTCAGGAACATGCTTTCTAATATTTCTCATTCCCCCACCCCAGCACTAGTACCTGATAGCATTGTGGCATGGATTCTATTTTATTCCCGTAGCTTGGTGATCCTGCGCTGTCACCACTGACCCAGCTCTGGGTTTATATATAGGTAGAAAGAAAAGAGTGGGCGCACACACACTGTTACGGGGGCAGGTACAGGGAACTTAGGCAATGTTACCATACCTGGGGCTGAGAAAGGCAGCACTTTTTGCTTCTAAAAGCAGCATCCACTGCAGTATGAACACATTTTTGGGTAGCATTATAGCAATAGCTGTTTTTATACATGGTTATTTATTAGTAATGTTTGAATAGAATCCTGTCCTAGAAAAAAACAGCAAAAGAGATGCTGTAACCACAGGCTACTGGAGTGGTTTTTACAGCCTATTTTCTAAATGATTTGCCTGTATATTTAGAGTATAAGTGGCTAAAAGTTAAACTTAGGGAAGTAGATTATTTGGCTAGTTAAGAAGGAAAGAATAGTAATTAGATACTTCAAAAAATAATCAGACATACTGCGATGCGTTACAGGCAGAAGGGAAGTAACTGTAGAAACAGCAGGGGCAAGAATTTGGAATGGAAATTGGTGTGTTGTGTACTTTTCTCATTGCTACTCTTCCTTAGAGTGCTTTTTCTTTTCCCCAAAGGATTTTCTCTAATTATTTTGATTTTGTGCTTCTACCCATAATCCTATTCTTGATGGCTAATACTATGGGAGGTCAGAAAATTATCTGAAATGTTTTCTTTTTTTATTTTTTAAAAAAACTTGAATGCTTATACAGAATATTTTTGTTAAAACAAGTACATTTTAACCAATTTATTCCTCTCTTCTTTTTTCCTTGCTAGAAAGTACACAGATGACAAGTGAGTTTTAATGTTCTTACATTATAGTTCACCACCTGGCATAAATTTAAGCATCTTGAAGCAGTAGCCGTTGCTGAAATGCCCCTTAGCTATGGAATTCATATTCTAGAAGATTAGTACTTTTTGTTAGGAATTATGAATTTGTTTAAAACAAATAAGTAAAACCCTAAGCTACATAAAAGGCAGATATTCTAGGAAACACTTTACAACTGTTTCTACATGGAGACTCAGTGAGTATTTCTTGCAATGTCTCCCAAGTTTATGTTGGCAAGTAGTTGGAGTTTCCTACTGAAGAGAATATAAAGCTTCCTACCAAGTTTATCTATTAGTAATTTGCAGCACTCATTAAGTAAGTAAATGAGTAAAATTGGGATCCAACAAAATATGCTTACCTCGTGGTTTTGCATATCATACTCCCGGTATTCCTGGTACATATACTCAAGTTACACAGAAATACATGTCAGTGTGCCAAGTACAGTATTTGGCTCATACTGGCTGCTCAGTATTTGTTTCCTGTTTTCCTTTTTAATAAGCCTTTTAAAATTTACATTAGACAGGTGATCCTTCTAGAATAAGATGGTAAATGAAGTACAAAACAAAGGACCCATTGGAATTATAAATGATCATTAAAAATAAATTTATTAGAATTTATAATCAAAACTTCCTATTATGCCAGTTCAGTAGGATGATTTGAGAAGTATAACTTCATTATCATAGGATTATGCCTTGCTCTAGTTGAAGTTCTTTGTCTAGTCTTAGTATTATTAACATTCAAGACTATTACTCTGAAGTGTCTCGGTCCATAGTTTTTTCTGTCTGATCTTTTAGTCACCAAACAATTTTGCAAGACCTGTATAGCCTCTTTGGGTTTCAGTTTTTTTTTTCATCTGCAGAATGAGAAAATTGGATTAGAGTGTTGTCTTTAGGTGTCTTTCAATTCAAAGTGTAAATTACTGCTTTAATAGTTTGTGGCATACTTCCATCTAATATGTGATCTATTATTGAAGAAGGCCTTCTGAGGGTGGGGGGAGGGCGCGCGCGCGTGTGTGTGTGTGTGTGTGTGTGTGTGTGTGTGTGTGTGTGTAATCTTACATGAGTCCTTCCCCACATTGTGGCATCTTCTGTTGTCTGCTTATTCTCTCATTTTGAAAAGAACTTCCTATTTCGTTTCTGCTTGACTTCTTTATTGTTTGAGTTTGTTTGCTTTCCTTCTTTAAATACTGTATATTTAACCTCAGGAAAACTCAACCCACAAGATGGTTCTTCATTCCTCTTCTGCTTAGTTCTTTGTTTGCTGTAGTGAACATTCCTCAAAAAGCTCTATCAACACTAATGACCTCGCACATTTTCATGTATTGTTTGCAGGCACAGTGTGGTCTAAAGCATTCTTAAGTTCCTGAGAGTTAACCTTGGATGAACTTATGAATAGCATAGAATGTGTTTTTCAGATACTCTAGAACCACAGTGGTTTAAAATCTGTGTTTGTTGTTGTCTAGTGTTAATATTAGAATAACTGATAACTTAAGATTTTTAAAAAATGGCTATTACTTAAATTGAAATGAATAAGTTTCCTCCTTTCCCTAAAAAATAGTATATTTAAATAGCAGTTAATAACTCAGTTATTTTCAATTATAGTTTATATTTATAAAAATAGACTGGTTGATTACTGTAAATACATATTTATGTATGTATTCTGATTATATGTATGATTGTGTTTTAAAACAGATATGACCACATTCTGAAGTGGGAACTCTTCCAGCTAGCTGACCTGGATACATACCAGGGAATGCTAAAGTTGCTTTTCATGAAAGAACTGGAACAGATTGTCAAAATGTATGAGGCCTACAGACAGGCTCTTCTCACAGAGTTGGAAAACCGCAAGCAGAGGCAGCAGTGGTATGCCCAGCAACATGGCAAGAATTTTTAAGTTAATTTTTAAAAAATAGAATTTAAGTTTTATAAGGGCTTATTTTCACAGATAAAAACCTGCAAACAATTACTTTGATTAATAAATGAAGCTTTTTAGAAATTATAATATTCTAATTTTACATGTATTTTGTTATTAAAAATACGTACTCTTATTGAGCAAGAAATAGAAAAAGAGTTTATCATTTTAAGAGCCACCACGGAAAACTTCTAAGTGCTGCATATTAAGAAACTGCTTTGAATATTCTCAGTGGAGACAAATGAAGCAAGAAATGTCATTATAATTAGATATTAAATAGGAAATGATCACTTGGTAAACTCTTACAGTAGCAGTACCTTCTTTAAAAAACAGAGATAACCTATGCAGTATTTAAAAAAAGATGTTTACTGCTTTAGTGTGGAACATTGTCTGGAACTGAATGCTTTAAATGTTACTATTGTGTATAGTTCAAAACATAAAGTGGGATTTGGGACTTGTTTTGTGATAAATTTTTATATCTAATTTATGAGATTTCCTCCCCCCTCCCCCAATATAAAGAACTCTTTTAAATGTGATGAGAAAGTATTTTTGTGGTAGGAAAGGGTGAAGGGCTTGTAATCTTTCAGGAATAAATTTAGGCAAAAAGCCTTAGTCTGTGTGGGAAAGGTATGTACAGCACTCAAAGTTGCTAATATCACTTCTTTACTTTTGGCCAGGGCTCTTATGGCATTTAGGAGCATGGCTCTGATCAGACAGTGGAGGGTTCCCTACAGCATAGCATGCTGCCATCCTAACAAGGTGGATTAAGCTGCCAAAAATGACAATCAGGGATTTATTAAGAAATCTTGGTCAATAAATTGATTTTACTTAATCTCTCTTTTTTTTTAAAGAGTTTGTCATGGAACTTCAAAACCCAGTATTTCCTCCCATTTTTTCCTTTTGATTTAATGCTTACTAAGACATTGTTCTTAATTTGTGTAGTACATTTGATTGCAGACAAATTAATGGCACTTCTAGCCTATAAATGTTTAGAATTCCGTGAATTTCAACATTAGTTGAAGTAGCTCTTCAGTTATAATTACATGTGTTGTAAATATGTGAATATATTTTTAGTTTAGGTGATCTTCCAAAATACAAAGCACTCCCCGTTAGATAGCAATGAGTTTGGATTGTTGATAAAATGTTGGAAATGTTAAATGTTTGATTTTATACAACAAGCTTATTAAATATATTTTTGTGGAAACTAAATGTGTTTGAGTCCATGTTTTATGCATAGTGCTATAAATATTTGATTTTTCCATTCATAAGACCCATAGGCAAAGGAAGCAATATATTGAATGGGGTATTGAAAAATAAGCTAGTGGAATTTTATCAGTGGGAAAAGTTACTTTGCAGGGCATGTGATCAAACTTTTGTAAGATTTAAGTTTACATATCTTATGAACTGTCACAGACTCTATCTGAATTATTTCTTCCTGTTACTAACTTTATTACAGTTTAATTACAGCTTAGCTATTTCTAAGAAAGAAATTATTGCTTTAGAGCTCCCAGATAAAAGGCATTACTTTTCTTTTTTCATTACCACACTTTTTCTCTAAAAGGTGTGCTCAGTGAAGTTCCACTAGAGATTTTAGTAATTAGAAATACAGTACAGAATTACTGGTTCAAAAGAACTGGAATGTACCTAAAGGGATTAACATACACTTATTACAATGGAAAGCTGAATTTATAATAGGGTCAACATTAAAAAAAGTGCATTTTGAATTTTTAAAAAAGAGATAAACGATCACCAGTATTTATCAACATCTCAAACACTTCCAAATTCAGTAAGCATTTGTTTTTAATCTTAGGAACCAAAGTAAACTTTAATAGTAGTTCACATTTTAAAAGAATAAACCTATGATGGATACATTTCTTTGTGTACCAAATGAAAAAGTATACAATGCAGAAACTCACATACAAAGTGATTTTTTGTGCATTCTTGAACAAGAGGTTTATATTCTATATCAAATTATAATATAAAAGAAGCAATATATAGTTTTTGATAAAGCAACTGAAAAACTCTCTTAAATGTCTTTAAAAATAAAAGCTTATGGTATATGTAAGATGGTACAGATTGTATCAAGCCTGTTGAGTTCTAATGCTGTGCTTTAACAAATGGCTGAAATAATTAACAATTCCTCTAGAAATTAAATGAGCATATCCAAACATGGAGCAATATTACTACATGGTTTAATTATAACCCAGAATTTAGTAAATTCAGGCAGAACACATATATTGTCATCATAGACAAATAACTTTAAATTATAACAGCATATTTGAAGACAAAATGAGGATACTGTACATGTTACCAAAATGATAATAACCATGCATACATACATCTGCTGTTAAACACTGAAATAAAAGAACTAAACCATTTTTGCAGTCTTCGGAGATGTTTGGTATTTTACTCTGTTCTGATGGAAGCACTGTGAATGTTTACATGGAGACATGAAATAATATGACAGTTGGTCATGCATGTATGCTTTTTAAAATTTGGATTAGATTTTCTTCTTTTCTGATTGTTCGGTAGGTTCTGACTTTGGTGCAGGGAAAGCTTGATGATACAGGTGTCTGTGGGTTGCTGCTGCACTGTAAAGCTTGTATAAAGCCTAAAAATACAAGAAAACATTATAAAACATACTAAACACAGATGTAAAATTTTTCCTTTTTAGCGTAATTAGTTACTTTATGGTATTACATAAAATTTAGCATGCTAAATTTGAAATCTATATTATTAATCCATACAGGATATTACGTTAATAACTAGTATCTTAAAACCCAAAAGTATTTGCAACTCTTTAGAGGAATTTTAGGAGCTCAGAACTTTTCACTGCCAATAGCTACTTTATTGTACATAGCTTGACCACTTATTATCAGGGCTTCCTTATAGATTTATCAGAATGGGGCCACTCTTAGTCTCCATTATTTCCTGATATAGTCATGAAAATAAGCACATATGTTGCCCCCTCTGTCACACTGGTATCCCTCACTTAAATGTCTTCTTGCCTTAGTTTTATTAATTCATATTTTATAAAAACTTTATTCAGAAACATCACCTCAGCCTTTTTTTAAAAAATTAAGTTTATTGGGGTGACATTGGTTAATAAGATCATTTAAGTTTCAAGTGTATATTTCTATGATAATGGGATCTGTATATTGAACTGTGTGCCCACCACCTAAAGTCAAACTATCTTATCTTAGGTCCCCCTCCAACCTCCACATCCCAACCTCTTCCCTCTGGCAACCACCACATTGCTGTCTGTGTCCATGAGTTTTAGTTTTATATCACACATATGAGTGAAATCATGGTAGAAAGCCTATTGTCATTAAAACTACCTGTGTGATTGTTATTTCTGTCTGTTTAACAGTGTTTGAATCAGGAATTTTTATGTACTGCTTTATATATATGTGTTCTAATATTTTTATGTTCTCCCCACCTGCCAAGCTAGTGTCTAAGATTCATTCCCTTCTGACTTTCACATAATGAACATTCAGCTAAGACCAACTTCTTTTATGTAAATCTGGAGTCCATAATAAGTCCGAGTATTTTAAAAAGCTGGATAAAAGCTTGATATTCTTTAAATAGTAATTGATTCCCAGAAAAATACCATTAATTTTTGTCTTTCTTTGTCTATATGGCTATTTCTTATGTCTGAATAGTACCATCATCAGTTCTATGAATGTGTATTGATGCAACATGGTGTTCTATTTCTACTATATTCTGATTCCAACACAGTTTAACCCCTATTCTTTTAAAAGCTTAGATCTTTTTGTTAAGGTTTGGTTTACAAAGTTGAAATTTGTTTTTACTTTAGTGAATTTGTTTTATTGAATTTTACATAAAATAATTCCCTATTGACTTGTAAATATTAAGTGTATCATTGGTATTTGATTACAGAACATCATCTAGTTACATGTAACAGAAACGGAGGAAAGAATTATGTGCTGTCTCTTTAGTTGTTCAAGATGAGTTTTGCTTCCTGAACACAACAACCTAAATGACTCATTTTCTAATGTAACAAATTATTCCTTCTTGGAAGCTCAGATTCCTTCCTCAGATACAGAGTTTGCACATGTGGAGAGTGATAAAATGGAAGGGTGGTAGGAGAAATGACCAATTTATAAATCACGTATGAGATATGCCAAGAAGGTTATGATGCATACTGGCCTGGAACCTGCTTAAGTTGTATAGGTTAACTAACTGTCATTCAAAAGCCAAAGTTAAAAGCAACTCCTAAAGACTGTAGCTTCATTTAAATGCTCTCCAGTTGTTAAATTTCCTCAAGATTCTTAGCTATACTTGTTTCATTCCTCAGTAGAGCAAAATGCACAATGTTGAAGCTTAGGAATTTTGAAAATTTTTTGCACATTAGGAAACAAAGCAAAATATTCATGATATTCATGATAACCTATTCTTGTGCTTCATATGTACATCAGATCATATGTCTGGAATAAATATTGTTTAAAACCATGTTAAAATTCACAATTAAAATTGTAAACACAAAGAGAACATAGGAGCAATAGTCACCAAATATTTTCTCATCTACATTTACACATCCTTTAATGGCTAGTCAGTTTGTAAAATAAGAATATCATATTTACAAATATATAGCTCTTAATCTAAAAAAAATTTAACTTACCTCATTTGTACTTCCCTGTGGCAAAGACAGATTAAAAGGGAGAAAAAAAAGAAGTATATATCCTGTTTCATTAATAGTATTACAACATTCAACTTTGTTTACAGTATTAATTTGTGAGCATTTAAGAATACCCCTGCAAATCTTTTGTGTATATTACACATTTTATATAAGTCTTTTGAAGAACCTAATTCTATATCCCTTATAAGTTTCAGCATCATATTCTAGGAGGGCATTGGGATTTTCCTCAAAAAGCCCCTCTTCAATCTTTTGAGGTTGAGGGGCTCTTTAAGACAGTGGCTCAGGTGATCCAATTTTTAATTCATTCTTTTCCCATAGTGCTGCCATTAGTTTATCTCAACTAGGTTTTTCAAAGGCACATAGTAAATCCATTAGTTAAAATTCTATTTTAAAGAGTACATGTAAGTATTCTCTAAATGCTGGGAGAATTATTACTTGCTACCTCAGACCATAAATGTTCAAAAGTCTTCAACATTTTCTGAAGTATCTCAACTTTAGCTTCACTAAATTCCCTTAATTTTCATGAGGTAACTGAGAACACTTCCAGAATGACATCGTGAGTTGATTATTTTTCCAGGTGTGTTTATAATTATTTCCCCTATCCATAATCAATTATTTAAACAGTGGACCAGAGTAAACCTGAGTTATAGTTAATTGGACCATAAAGGACAACTGACCCATGAACAACTAACTGGTCAGGAGGTTGACCTGGACTCATGCTATGGCCTGGTACCAATGTCTAGTTCGAACAAAGATAATCTGAAGTAATCAGATAAAGTTTTTAGGAGATGGTACTTAGTGATAGAACAACTTAATGATAGTGATTTGTATGATCTTAACAAAGCCAATGCTAGTCAAACGATAGGTTTTAATATGATATAAGGCTAATGTATAATTGAGTCACAATCAGCTAAATAAAAACAAACTTCGCATACTTCTTTAGCCATTTACTTCAGATAAGAAAAAATAAAAATAATCCATGTATTTTTTAAAAATATTGAAATTTTAACTGGAAAACAGTTATGTGGGACTTCACATACTGTATTGCATAATTTTTTGTGTGTCTAACCATTTGACAGATTCTAAAGTTCTTGAAAACTGGAGCCCAAGTCAAGGCCATCTGTGTATTTCCAACATCTAACATAATGTCCAGTACATAGATGGCATTCAAATGTGTGTTGTATTGAGTTGAAGAGAATTAAAAGTGTTCCTACCTGGTCCCACAAGGCTGCAGCCACCTGGTCTATTACAGCTCCCAGCTCTCGGTATTCTCCAGAGTACCGGATGTATGCCCAGGTGCACAGAGTGATAAGGGTCAGTCCCATTATCATATTGCATAGACTAGCTATGATGTCCAAACCAATGAATCCAGTCACACCAGCAATCACATATGTGATAAAGATGACAACAAACAGTGTGGCTGGAGTACGAGCTGCATGGAAGATATTTTTGCTATCATTGTGCTTGATATATTGGATATAAAGTTCATCTATTTCACTCTCCAACTGTTGTAGGTAACGCCGGCTAAATTCCTCCCCACCCATCTTCTTCACCCCTCGGAATAGCTTCACAGACTCTTCCTTAAGCTCCAGATGTTTGGTCTGCAGGTCATTAGGGGCCAGAAATGGTTTGTCACCACCACAAATCTGTATCAGATGCAGAAGTATTGTTTATGCAATGCAGAGTAAAAGTAGCAACTGTATCAAAAATTTTCACTTAGTTAAATTTGTTAGAACACATTAATCATCAAAGAGTTTTCCACAGTTCATATCTATCAGATGTGACTACAAGTGGGACTGGTGCTTTATAGGGGACATATATAAAGTCATTCTTATTTTTATTATCTTTTTTGACATGGGAAAGAATCCCCATTGTGGGAAGGTGGAGATCAATGTATTTGAACAAAAAATTAAAAAATGAAAAAAGAAAAGAATACCCATAACTTAATCCAAGTTCCTCAAGATGAAAAGGCATGACACACAGTGAACTGCAGACTGAGTTCATTTACAGAATGAATCCAAATTCAAGAAACCCAGTCCCTTTAGGAAATTTTTTTCTAACTGCACTGAAATAATTTTGACTAATAAAGTTTAATGTAAAACAATGAGCAATGCTATAAAGCTCTAAAGTAAAATCATTAAAAATTTTCTTTGGCAGTTTCATTGATTTTTGTTTCAATGGAGCCCATTCAGCTGTTTCTTAGAGACTAAAATGGAAACATAGCAAATGTCCTTGGACCACATTTTCAACTTTTTTCCAGAAGTTACAAAGGAAATTGCAGTTCCTCATACCATTCACTTTAGTTATTTGAGATTTAACTATATAAAGGATACTCTCATTCTAATTACCCTTTAGTTATGTCAAAAACACCATTCTGTATACTAATATATTTCCCTTGACTCTAAGACTCCATCACTTTTTAATGTAATTTTGATTTTATAACATTTTCAGGGGAAAAAAACACCCATCACATTAGATATACACAGTAATTATTAGGTGCATCCTAATTGAGAATGATAAACAAAAAAGAGTAAATATGGTATGTGGAAATATTGGCCCTAGAGGCTTAATTTCTTTTTTAAGATAGAAATTCTGGAATTGTGGTATGAATGGAGGTGTAGTGGAAAGGGTAGCATATGTTATTTTAGCTACTAAATCTTATAAAGTAGTGGAAAGATTGACAAAGTATCTATTAAATATAGAAATAACATTTAAAATACATAGAAAATCGTGCATTACATAGTGTTCTTTTCTTGGTTTCTTTTAAAATATTTTAGGACTATGTCCTGCTGGTGTGTCTCAGTGGATTGAGTGCTGGCCTGAGAACCAAATGGTCACCAGTTTGATTCCCAGTCAAGGGCACATGCCGGGGTTGTAGGCCAGGGCCCCAGTAGGTGGCATGTGAGAGGCAACCACACACTGATGTTTCTCTCTTTCTCCCTGCCTTCCCCTCTTTCTAAAAATAAATAATATTTTAAGTATACAATAAATAGAAATGTGATACATAAGGCTGAGAAAAAGTCATCTCTTTGCATATGTATACAGTGTAACTTGGAAGAAAAAGGAATGAGCTTAGGGGAGAAATACTGACTTTATTTAAAACATTTAAAATATAATTTAATTCTTACCTCTTCCATTTTCTTGTTGTATGTATCCTTGGCAGTTGCCACGGCTGCTAAATTGTTAGCTTCTGCTGTGGCCTTTAGACAAAGTACAAAATATGATGTGAAATGGAATTCATATTTATTAAACTTCCATAGGCAGTTCTCATGTGAAAGCATCATGTGCAAGAACCCAAGGTCATCAAATAATTCAAAATCCTTGAAATATTTCCACTACATTTTAAAAATTTAGTAAAACTAAAATTTCAAAACGCATACTACATAGATGTTTACTTAATAAACAGTTCTAAAATGAATTTTCATTTGGAAGGATTTTTCCTCAAAACATATTTTCAAGCCTCTCCCCAAACTGGGGGAGTGGGGATCTATAAATCCAAACACATGGGAAATAATATATGGTACATTTTATATTCACTAATATATATTTACAATATGTCAAGTTTAAGGGCTGCTACTGATAGAACAATATATCTGTTAACTAAAAGTAACTATTAACTTAAAGAAAAATTTTTAAATAAGAAAAAGGCCAGTTTCTCCTTTTTCAAATGTTATTTGTAGAAACCATTTATTTAAAACCTGGCCCTGCTTTTTTCTACTACTTGTTACATGGGTGAATCTAAACCACAGTATGAGTCCATTTTCTAACAAATTTAGTACAAAGAGAATGCTGCTATATGTTTATGTGAAAGTGTTTAGCTCAACACACAATGGGCAGTTACTAGAAAAAATAATCTTCTAATAAATCATTCTGCCTATTTTAATTCGGTAATTTCTGACAACCAGATTGGAACATACCTTTCCCTTAGCATAGCATAAAGTTAAGGAAAGCTTAGCTTTAGTGACAAGTATGCTTTAAAGTGTCATGCCTCCTAATTAATAAATACCTGTAACATGGATTTGGGATGTGGTAATTCTTCACCTTGATAAATCTTTATATAAGCCTAAAGAGAAAGAAAAAAAATACTCACGCTCAAGAAATTCTATTCTATATTTCTCTAATTCTGATAAATTGTATTCTAAGGTGTAAAGTCTTGACAGCTCCCAAAAAATAAAGTATTGGCAGTTTCAGGAACTATTATATTTTTCTCATATTTTAATTCCTTCTTACTTAGTTCTTGTTCCCTTTTCACACTTCTGCACTTGCCAATCCTGTTGTTCTTAAAGGCTTAAAACTCACTTCACCTTCTCTAAAGTTTTCTCAGGTTCTTCTGCTAGGAATAACCTTGCTTTTTCAGTTACCCACAGGAATTTGTACCTGCTGATGTCATAAGCTTCATGGAGCAGATTTCTGTAAGGGTCCTGAATCTCCTACTAAATTTTGAGTTCCTCCACAGTGTTATGCACAGTAAGATTCAAATTTTAAAAATGTAATAAGTCATTTATTGCTGAGAATGATGAAGGTAAATAATCACACAGGCGATACACGACTGCATTTTAAATGACAAAATGTTAATTTTAAAAATTGACATTTTAGTCCTTGGAGCATCAGTACACAAATGAGATTGGTAACTAAAACAGGTAAATGCAGAAAGGCAATCTCAAATTGGCCCTTGGTGCAGAGTGGGGAATATGGAAGCATTATCTTCAGTAGGAAGACAAGGTGTGGCCCCTTTGAGAAAATCTTCAGAATGAAGGTAAAATTCAGTATAGGTCATAACTGAGGACTGTGTGGTATAGAACCTGAGAGAGGCAGCCCCCCAAAGAAGATTTTTCAATTCTTAGATACATTCATATTTCAAAATATATTTCCCTCTAAAAGTTTCAAGGAGTTTTCTCAAAAAATAATTTCAGAAAGCAAGTTCCTCTTGGGATTCTCACAATTTTTCATCATTTTTATAGATTCCTCATACCTTTACCCCCATATGATAGGCTGTAATTTTTGTTGTTGTAGTTTGTTAGGTAGGAACATGTCAAATTTAAGTACTCACAAATGCGCTAGAAATGAGAGAAATACCTTGAAGTACTCCACCAGACCTCGGCAGGTGATTTTGTTCCCATTGATCTCTTTAATATCTAGGCTCTCAGGACTAAGTAGCCAAGGAATGAGTATTTTCAAGTTTTTGATGAATTCATCATCTATCTCTATAAGTAAAAGCAAATTCATCATTATTTGAAAAATCCTATCTAGTCTTCCATGCCATACAATAATACATCCTTTGATTTCTTCTATTTCTTTCCCAGTGATAAAGCTATGACTTTCTTACCATCTAAACAACTCCTGAAACCCACATTTCTTAGGGTGAATGATCCTCTTTGCCCAAACTTTCTATTGCTGTTCTTTCTTATCTCCACTTCTATTACACATTTACCTCATCTTCCACCTATACAATAGCTTACTTGATATTAAACGTTATACAAATATTTTACACCCTACTTACATAAACATTTTGTGTATTCTGTCTTTAAGTTTTATTTGTGGTTTTATATATAGGTTCATAAATTGGGGGAAAGCCAGATATTTACCAGGTGAGAAGATGTATTCCCTCAGGAAAGTGTATCCAAAACTGTTCAGTGTTTAGTGTATTTATCTTAGGAAAAGTATATAGAACTGGCTATGGTGTGGTAACTAGGAACTGAAGTTCAGAAAGATAGCGATGATGATGCTACCTCTAGTGGTGAAAAATAGCAACACAAAATAACATGGCAAGAAAATATGGAGGCCTAATAGAGTAGCAAGCAGATGAAACATATTTGGAGTTATTTACCTCTCACGTTTGGCACAGTGATTACACATAACCTATGTTATAGCGTTAGGTTAATCTTAACATAATAGATTTAGCAAAGTAACAAAGAAAATAGATCATCAAAGAAGTCTTTTGAACACAGTGGTAATTTATTAAATCATTATTTCAAAATATATAGAGAAATGCACATAATATATGTAAAAAGCAAGATATGTCCAGAGACTTGATATCTAAGTAAATGCAGTAAACTGCGTATAGTTTTTAAGAATCTGAATTTCAGCAGTCACTGAGTTTTCAGGCTTTGGGTTTGGTGATTTCCAAGGTCTTAAGGGTAAAGATGAAAACCTTATGATTGTATTTGCATTTTTCCTGCCTGTTTTTATAGCCCCAATATACATTGAAATACCAATTTAAAGAATTTGTTTCTTCTTCTTGCTGCTTTTATGACATGCATGAACATTATGTTGGAAATCCTTCAGATTTATTTTGCTTCACATTTTGTACAGATTTGAGATTTTAGTTTTATGACTGTATAGGAGTTTGTTCAAATTTATTTTGCTCTTTGCATTGCACCATATTTTACTTACAATTTTGCTTTGTATTATATAAAGATCTACTCACATGTCTTTATTATTGTGGTTTGCTATTTAGTTACCAGTATTCACTGAAATACAATACTGGTATTTGTATTATGTTACCACTTTGCTGTGTTGTGTATTTTGTTGCCTGCTATGTATCTGTATTCACTGATACTAATAGGTTTTTTTTTTTGCTATATGATTTTATGCTTTTTTTAGCTTCTGTAGAATATTACTATATATTTAGAATGTATGAATTTTTTCTTAATCTCTGTATAAAACAAAAAGCTTTCTCCTTATAAAACCACTTTTAAATCGTACTTAAACCCCTTTGCCCCACATTTCCTTATAAAATGGGAAAGCAGTAAGATACACCTGTGTATCTAATGTACCAGCAAGTGTAGTAATTACTGTTAAAATAATCAGCATATTTGGATTAGAAATGTGTCTGAAGATGGAATTAGTCATGGTCTAACTTTGTTCTCACTGAGACTAATGCCAGGTATTTCAATTTTGGAGTCAGAAAATATGAACAATATATTCATAACATACACAAGTGGTGAGTTTTTGCTAACAAATTAGTTGAACACAGTAAATACATGACATCTGCAGACCAGTTAAAATCAAATTGAAGAAATACTAATCAGATTTGGCCCACTACAAATGTTCAATAAATATGTGCTTGTAGATGATTATTCAGGATGATGTTCTGTTTTCACCATTTCTTCAGTAGTTTTTGCCACAGGAGTAAAACCTTGCTAGGAATTCAGGGGTTAGGCCAAAGTAGTTATCTGTTGCAGTAACTGAGGATATGATACATGCTTTATAAGCTCTCTGCAGGGCAGGTGTAGTGCTGCTCTGTAAAGTAACCGAGGAAGATACTTTCTTGGGATCACCTGACTCTGACAAATCATTAGAAACATGTTTTAAAAAACAATCCCCTTGCGATGGTGTTGCTTATGCTTTCTGAAGTCTTAACTGGAGCTGCTAAGGATGAGCTCTACAATTTCTAGTGTGTTTCCCTGGTCGTTCTACTTGGGGCACTATAACACACAGCAAACTCAACAAAAGGTAATTCTTTGTTTAGTAAAAGATTGGATTTGCTATGGGAGGGGAGGTATTCCGTAGGCATTTGGTAAAAACTGGTTGAATGGAGCGTGAATGACTGATTCAGTGCTTCTGGTCCTTTTGATTTCAGGAAGCTATTAAAACAATAGTAATTAAATTTAATCATAGTTATTATAAATTTTTAAAAAAGATTTTACTTATTTTTAGAGGAGAAGGGAGGAAGAAAGGGAAATATTGATGTGCGAGAGAAACATCAATTGGTTGCTTCTTGCACGCCCCATCCATAGATCTGGCCCACAACCGAGGCATGTGCCCTGGCATGGAATCGAACAAATGACCTTTGATTTGCGGGCCAACAGCCAACCCTGTTCAGTCAACATGACTGAACAACACCAGTCATGGTCACAGTATTACACTTTAAATAACACTGGAAATAGGTAATTTCAACAATGTGAGGGACCATGAACAACAGTAACTACAATTATTACTACTGATAACTTGAAAAATTATTTCTATAAGTTGTGAAAAGTATGTGAGAAACTATTATCAGAGCAGAATTTTTGCAGTTTTTTACTGAGAGACATTTATTCTCCAGAGGCAACATTCAGATGCCATCCCCCTGGAGAAGAGCGTGGCCAGCAGACAAGATGTCCTGGATAGAAATCACACCAAATTACAACACTCAGCATGGGATGGAAAAACAATGTAGAGAGCAGACTATCAAAACTGCCAAGGAGAAACAGGTAAAATAGAACATTTTGGCACACAGAGAGATTATGCAGCAGTCCTATAAACCTCATCAAAATGGAAGTTTTGATGGGAAACTACAACTGTCTTTCATTGCTCTTGTGGCCTAGCTACTTTGGCAAACTCATAACTTACGGGTAACTGTAAACCAATTGGGTAGATTAGTACTTGTTTAGACATGAATAAAATTTGATGGAGAACAGATCTGTTAAAAAGTGTGATTCTATACTTGCATGATTTGTCTTAAACTCTCTCCCTAGATCTTTCATTGTGAATATATCATTTAATTTTAAAACTGTAGATGTATACTACAGAAATAGAACAAGAGTACTTTTTTGTCCAATAAAGAACTGTTGTTGGAGGCCTGCCCCTCCTCTTGCCTGTTTACGGCTTCCCAACTCCAGAGAAGAAAGAGAGGCCTTGTGGGAGCCTTCTTTTTATGTAATTTATTCAAAACACATGGAAGCCATTAGGTAATTGCATAGTATCAACAAGCCTGTGTGCTCACTCGTGGATTGGAATTCATAAGTGACAGTGAAATTGTCGGATCCTGGAATCCGTGCACTAATAGCCTACTGCTATTTTTCTGTTTTATAAAGGTAAGATAATTTAAAATGTATAAAAGCAATGCTGATGATTGAAAATTTTGGGATTCTAACTATGATATTAACCATAGTTAAAGGCCTAGTATAAGGTATCTGAAAGTAAACACCATGGATCATTGCTTTTCAAACTTGCCAGCTCCATAAAACTGGACGTAAGTTATGTTGTCCTTTTTTTTCTTAAAAAAAAAAAGAGTAACTGTAAAGCTCTTTGAGAACAATTGTGCTGAAAAATTTATGCCATTGTCTCACCATCCTGGCACAATGCAGAAAGGCCACAGTATATTAAGCAAATGCCTGAACTCAGTGGTGTACTCAATGCTAGGCTTACAAGAATAGAAGTCAGAAATGTCTTTGTAGTACCTTGTATTAACTACAAAGCAAATATCTAAGAACCTGGTGATTATCTGTTAGGAAAGATTAACTTCCGTTTCCCCATACCTCTACATCCAACCCCCTCTTTTTTTTTTAATAAGTTGAGTTGGTTTGGAATCTTAAAATGTTAGATTGCCTCTGTTTAAGAGAAAATTACATACTACTAGTATATATTGGGCTGGCCAAAAAGCCCATATGATTTTTTCCATAAAAATTAAAGACACATTTTTCATTTTCACCAATAACTTTATTGATCTGGATATTTTGAATATGTTAGCTATCATGTGGTATAATGTTGATTGTTCTCAATTAATGTCTCAATTTGATCGCTGTTAACTTCAACTGATCATTGAAAATTCCAGCATGAAGCTTCGCAAGCCACTTTTGACATGTTCGATCAGTCACAGCACCTTCTCCATACACTGAACAAATCTTTTTTTGCATTTCAACTGTGTTTTTAACTTTCTTAAAAAAAATAAAGCATAATGTGCTGAAGATGTTGCTAATTTTCTTCCACCTTCAATATTAAAATGGCTACCCAAAAATTCACCAATTTTGATAAGTTTTTTTAAATGCACATTGATATGACAGCCGTCACAATACAATCTAACACAATTGTTTCAAATGAAGTTAAAGACAACTAAGCACTACTCGAGCCATCTTACAAAAAAGACCAATGAACTTTTTGGCCAACCCAATACTATTTGAAAAACACTGTAGTCTTTGGTTTTTAAAATATTGGTCCTGATCCAGGAGAGGATTTCACTTTTAGGGAAGCTTTTCATAATTTTTAATTAAGTTCTTTATTAGCTATTTTAAAGAGCTTGAATTCAGTACTATGCACTATTTCAATCTCTAATTATATAACTTAATGCAACATCCCAATAATATAGACATCTATTTTTCCCCTTTAATGTAAATAGAAAAATGAAACAGGAAGACATTAAGGGGTGAGCAGGAATCTCTGTGAAAGGGTGACAGTTATTGCCTCCCAAGTAGACACGGGATTTAGCCTGTATCTTGCGTACATACTCAGCACCCACAGAATCCCACAGTTCACCAAGGAGATGCTCTAGAACCAGCCCAGGAATCCCAATTCTCCTGACAATTTCTAATCATCAGCCTCACGTAAGTAAATGAACTAAAGAAGCATTTGTAAGCCCAGTGGATAAAATGACATTTTTATAATCAGACTAAGTGATGAAGACATATTCATTAAAAGACAGACAAACCTTTCAGTTTTCCATCAAAGTTTGGATTGGTAGCTACTTTTAAGCCAGGATGAGGTAGCAGAAAACAGGAAATTTTGGTGAAACAGGAATGGATGTGTTTTCGAACATTCTGTAGTTCTTCATGCTGGTTCCCTGAGACCTGCAGTAGTAAATCATCCTGAAGTTTAAACTACTTTAAATATTAATTGAGCTCCAAAGAATTCTGTGGCATCTTATATTTTCTGTCTATCTAATCCCACAATATTATAAAAATGACATGACAGGGCTGATACTAAATAAAGAATAAAATCTTGTGTGAATTTGCCACACATGAATCCAGATATTTGTACTGTTGGTACTTAGGTTTACTACCTAAGGATAGTAAAATATGACCTTATTATTACAATTAGCAAATGTACATCGGTGTGCTAACTCAGATGGGCCTTCTCATTTTTCAGTACGTATTAGTGGAGTTTTACTCTAGCTAGGTCCTACAAATTCCAACTTAAATTCAAAGTACTCATAGGAAACATGAATAGATCATAAAATATTCCTCCCTTCCTTTCAGGAGATACTCAAGGCAGCTTCTTGTCAGCTGGTAGGTATACATTTAAATTCTAGAAAGGCATCTGAATGGTTGGGAATTGCACCTTTTTTCACATATATTTGACAGTTAATAATGCAGATTACCTTAAAAGAAATTATAAACCTAAAAAACCCCAGAGATCCTGATTATAAAAGAACTTTTTAAAATCTCTATTTTTTTCAGGTGTCTCAGTAGGTATTTTTTGTGATATCTGTACAATGTAAATCCTTCAATATTCAACCATGATGATATAGAAAATGGAAAGTCTTCTAATTTTAATTTCTGTGAACTACTAGCAAAATGTTCTAAGATTGGGGATTTCAAAATTAGGTATTTCTGTTAAATTGACTTTTAAACCTCTACTAAAACATGAATCCAGATATTTGTACTGTTGGTCTTGAACTAATTTAATTCTTCAAATTAAAAGTTTTGTTTTTAGGAATAAATCATTGTTTTATAGATAATCTATTGTACAAAAGAACTCTTTATCTGTATCATAATTATTGACAATATTTTAAAATTATAATTCTGAAAGTATTAAATATCTTAGTTTGTTCATAAAGATACTATGAGGGTCAAATGAGATTGTGGCTACTGAGTATCTATTCAGGAAATCATTCAACAGAAATAATTGATAGATTATTATTGGTGAATTTCATGCACTTAAATATCTAACAAACCTTGAGGCGTTTTTCCAAGAATTTGGAGCCACCATCAGATCCATATGAAAACTCGTATGGGAAACTCCAGTCTCGAACAAGAAATATCAGACTCTAAGAAATAATTAGAAGAAAAGATTGATAAGGGTACTCTAAGTTGCCTCCTTCTGCTTTTTAATTGAAACCAATTAAATGATATTGTCACTTGAATAGTATTATTTACCACATTATGGAATTAAAAGCAAACATAAAATCTTTGTGAAAGTTTCTGAGCAGTTTCTCCTCTAGATTGTTATTTCCACTAAGCGTAAACCAAAAGCTGCTTGAAAACAGATCATAGTTACATAGTTTTATTCGGCTAATGTGAGGACATCTCTGTCTCTCATTTCTTGGTGGGGTGCATTCAGTTTGGCAGTTTTCGAACAACTTTTTATGATGATTCCAATTTTATTTGAAGAAAATTTTCTTCTATTATTTCTTTAGATATTTTTCCTCTATTACATGTGCCCCACTCTCTTCTACAGGGGCTCTCTTTATGCATAAATCGTATAAAAAGGGGTGGGAATCCAGGTTTTGTGGGAACTGAAGCTTATGTAATCTGTGGGGGGAAGATTCAATAAGAAAAAGAATAGAAAATCTGGCTTGAAAGTGGGTATGTATTTAGAATGAGAAAAATAAATTACTAATTTAAAAAAGCTAACAAATCTCTCTCCCTCTACTCCTCCCTCACCACACACACTCCAGAAAAAAATAACTAACATAACATTGTAATACATTATTTTTGCCTACAGTTTTTTGCTGCAAATGATTTGATCACTTCTTCATATGATGACTTTGAAATATTTTCTATTACAAAACTAATTCAGTCTTCTAACAAGGCCAAATTTTTGATTACGACATTTTTATTAATAGTTTAGAAACGTTTCAGCTTCACAACTTTTATTTGTAATGTCATGTACACTTCTAGCTTCCTCATCTCTCAAATAGGGATATAATAGAACCCGCCTCACAGGGCTACTAAATGAGATAGTATATAAGGCATTTAGAATAGAGCCTGACACATAGCTAGTGCTCTGTTAGCTATTTGATTTTGATTTTAATGGCCAAATAGTATTTTAGCACAGGGATAGACCATAGTTTATTTTGCCATTCTCCAAGATGGTTTCCAATTTTTCACTACTCTAAGAAAATCATTTTTGAAGTTAAATATTTGTTTACATCCAGAAGGATATTATCAAGGACTGTGTTTCCCAAATTACAATACTCATTAGTATCATTTGGGAGGCTTTCAAAACTACAAAATTCTTTTTTTAATATGTATTTTATTGATTATGCTATTACAGTTGTCCCATTTTCTCCCTTTTATTCCCCTCTGCTCTGCAACCCCCCTCCCACCAGCATTCCCCCTTCCCTTAGTTCATATCCATGGGTTGTACATATAAGTTTTTTGCTTCTCCATTCCCTATACTATTCTTAACCTCCCCCTGCCTATTTTGTACCTACTATTTATGCTTTTTATTCCCTGTACCTTTTCCTCCATTCTCCCCCTGTCCCTCCCCTCTAATCTCCAATTCTATGATTCTGTTCCTGTTCTAGTTGTTCGCTTAGTTTGTTTTCATTTTTTTTTTTTAAGGTTCAGTTGTTGTTGAGTTTGTTTTCATTTTACTGTTCATAGTTTTTGATCTTCTTTTTCTTAGATAAGTCCCTATAACATTTCATATAATAAGGGCATGGTGACAATGAACTCCTTTAACTTTACCTTATCTGGGAAGCACTCTATCTGCCCTTCCATTCTAAATGATAACTTTGCTGGATAGAGTAATCTTGGATGTAGGTCCGTGCCTTTCATGACTTTGAATACTTCTTTCCTGCCCCTTCTTGCCTGCAAGGTTTCTTTTGAGACATCAGCTGATAGTCTTGTGGGAACTCCTTTGTAGGTAACTGTCTCCTTTTCTCTTGCTGCTTTTAAGATTCTCTCCTTATCTTTAATCTTGGGTAACTTAATTATAATGTGCCTTGGTGTGGTCTTCCTTGGGTCCAACTTTTTTGGGACTCTCTGAGTTTCCTGGATCTCCTGGAAGTCTATTTCCTGGGCCAGCTCGGGGTTTTCTCCTTTTTTTAAATTTTTTTGGGCCCTTTTTTTTTCTTCTTTCACCCCCCTTTTTTTTTTGTTGGGTTTTTTTTTTTTTTCGGGGGGCTCCACCCCCCCTTTTTTTTTTTTTTTTTTTTTTTTTCTTTTTTTTTTTTTTTTTTTTTTTTTTTTTTTCTTCTGCTCCCAATCCTTGATTTGAGTCCCTGTTTCCTTCCCTTTACTGTTGGTTCCACGTAAATTTTTCTTTGTTTCCCTTTGCATAGCCTTCACTTTTGCCTCCATTTTGCGACCATATTCAACCAATTCTGTAAGCATCCTGATTAGCAGTGTTTTGAACTGTGCATCTGATAGGTTGGTTATCTGTTCATCACTTAGTTCTGTTTTTTGGAGCTTTGATCTGTTCTTTCATTTGGGCCATATTTCTTTGTCTCAGCAGGCCTGTCACATTGGTAGGGGCAGAGCCTTAGGTATTCACCAGGGTGCGGCTACCCAAGTCTCTGTGTTGTGCAGGGGAGGGGTCTGAGAGGGAATAATGCCTCCTGCTCAACTCTCAGTCTGCTTTCAGTAACTTCCCCCACTCCCCTGAGCAAATTGCGCCCTTCTGGTTCTAATCCTGGGTGGGTGGGTTTGTGTACATTCTAGGATCCCATACTCTTCTGTGAGACCGGGAGTTTTTCCTGGTGCTGCAACCCCCACAGATTTTTATAGCCAGAGGTTTTGAGACTTTCTTTTCTCTCACTGGAACCCTGGATTGCATGGTCTGTCTCACTCCCCTGATGTTCCTCCTGGTTTGTCTGCACACAAATGTGGGACTCCCTGGTCTGCCAGCTGCCACCTTGCCTGCCTGGTCCTCTAGCTGCCACCTTGCCATGCATTCTCTCTGCCCCAGCTACCCACCTCCACTCCTCCTACCAGTCTGGATGAATGTTTCTTTTTTAACTCCTCAGTTGTCAAACTTCCATACAGTTTGATTTTCTGGCAGTTCTGGTTATTTTTTGTTTTTAAATTTGTTCTTCTTCTTTTGGTTGTGCAAGGAGGCAAAGTGTATCTACTTATACCTCTATCTTGGCCAGAAGTCCTAAAACTACAAAATTTTTGGGCCCCACCCCAGACCCATTGAAAGCAAAGTAATATTAGCTTGCATTTTTTGAGTGCCTTTTATATGCCAACCACAATACCAGGAATTGTACAAGTGATAGTTCATATATTCCCAAGAGATAGGTTATAATTTACTATTCTTTTCAGAAGAGATGTATAAAAATCACCTCCACCCTCACCTGACATTAAGTAACTTTCTCAAAGTCACACACCCAGAAATGGAAGAGTTAGCATTTAAACTTGTGCCTTACTTCAAAATCTCTGCTGCACTGCCCCTCAAAGTTAAGTATAAAACATGTAGTTTACAGTTTGAGGGCTGATTACAGTACACTTTTATAAATTAGCTTAAGAGATACTTCAATTTTTAGTTTCTGAAAAAAAGTAAGAAATTGAGAAAGAAATTATATTTTATAAAATTAGCTACCTTTAAATGATCTTTCTAAAAGTTTATATATTCTGAGTTTCTAACTGAATCTTTTAGTCTTGCCCATTAAAATTATGTCTTTTAACTTTCTTTTAATCTACAAGTATCTTCCATCTCTTATTTTCCCTTATAGTTCATCTGTTGAAGAACCTAGGAATTTGTCCTGTAGAGTTTCCTATAATTTGGACCTTGCAGGTTGCATGTTCATGGAACAGTTTGACATGTTCTTTTGTCCTCTGGATTTCACAAATGGCAGCTGGGTACAGAGGCTTGGTCTGACTCAGGTTTTATTTCTTTCACAAGGCTATGTGAAGTAGAGTGTCCTTTTATCAGGAGGCACATAGCATATGATTACCTTTCCTTTGATGAAGTTACATAATCTTTCCTTATGTGAAGCTCAGTTTTCAGTTGAGTTCTCATTAAGGGCTCATGGGAACAATATTTTTTGCATGCTTACATGTTGAGAACAGTTTGTGCCATTTATAATTGAAAGCCAATTTTGCTGGATGTAAAATCTTTGGTTCACATCATCTTTCTTTAAAAAGGAATGTTTCTCAGTTTGCAATATAGGTATTTCTTGTCTTACTAAGGTGGAGCCTCCTCTCTCCCTCTCTCCCTCTCTCCCCCCAACCTTGTTTTGTTTTGTGGATTCTTGTGGAGAAGAGATTCTTATGGAGAGAAGAATTTAAAAATACCTATGTCCACCATCTTTAAATAGATGCCATTTTCTGTCAACATTTTTGTCAAAATAAAATATAACAACTTATATTCAGAACATTTATACCTAAAATATATTTTGAAAATAAAGGTTAGCTAGGAAGCAACTTTTGCAAAACAGAAGTTCACAAACCAGGATAAATGAAACCAAATATGTGGATTTGGCTATATCTTGCATTTTTCTTGGGATATTTTAGTCTCATTTCTTGGTCTTTTTCACGGGACACCTTCCAAAGTCAACCTAATGAGGACCATGTGTAGAATAGCATCAAATATAAGGTCTTATTTTTGTCAAATCAACAATCTAAATTCTGTTTTTCTATCTATAGTGTCAAATTCCCATGTTCCCTGCCTAATGCTCCCTATCCAATGCTGTACTGGTAAACTGGCTCTCCAACAACAAAACTCCTTGATCTGCAGTATTTGACAATTTCTGTGATGTAAATATATACACCATGGCTGATTTCAAGCTCTTAACTGTTTAATAATTGGCTTACATAATTCCTGAATATTTTACTAATTAGCTCTGATGAACTGATATAAGCCAGCTTATAAGAACACCCATTGGCCCCATCCCCTCCCATGATAATCTGTATGTTTTGTATTTGTCATGTATGGAATCCTATGAATCACAGTCCTTATTTCAAAAGCCATCAGTTTTCTACACTGCTGAATCTGATTTGTTCATATATATACGTAGAGATAAAAATCGTGACTATAAATTATCCTAATTTTCTCAAATAAAATCATTTGAAGCCATAAATACTTTTTTTAAATGAATTAAATCCAGTTAGGCAACTGGGGCAAAAGATGGACCTATGCTGTGTATTTCCTATAAGTGATCATATATATTTTTTAAATCATGAAAAAACATTATCACTTTGTTAACTTCCCTTTGGAGACTATATCCTTCAGGAAATTATTCAGAATGAATGTTACTGTACTACTATGAGCAATAGTGAAAAAAATCCAAATGCTTAACATTTGGGATATGGCTATACAAATTATGACATATTGATATGGCAATACATTACATGGCTATTCATATTACAAATATGTGAAATATATCAATACATGTTTTATGTTGGTTATAGACATGACATGGGCTCACAATAGAAAAAACTGAATTTTCTGGAGTGAGGAAGAGGATAGAAGTGGTTAATGCTCAGAAAGCTTGCTGAATAAATTGAATTTTTATTTAAAGTTATTTTATTTTGGATTTTTTTCCTCTGTGCTTTTTCTGATTTAAATGTGAATTTTTTTGCTGCTATCTTAAATGTTCTGAGATTTAAATATATTTGCATTTTCTTTTCATTTTATAATATTTAGTATTTTTTGGTTTGAATTTTGTTGTTTTAATCTTAAATATTATTAAATAGCTTTGGAAGCCTCTTTTGCTACTTAATGAGTTTCTCAATTCAATTTTAGATACTTAGATTTTTAAGTCCAAATCTGTTTAGGAGTTAGCTGACTCAATTTAGTCAAAACTTTTTCTTTTCACTGACATTTCATAATACCAAGTTTACTAACAAGTGATGATCTCTTAAAGTTTTTTCTATTGTTTGTTTACAGTTCATGTTTTTAACCAAAAGTAGTTACTCTATCAACTGATATATCTGTCTATCTATCTGAGCATTGGTTAGTCTCATTTGGTTTTAGTATATCTGGCAAAGTGTAAGAAGCAATGATACCTGCTGATAAGACTTAACATTCCTTTCCAGAATTTACAATGCAGTTCCCCAGGCTATGCCAATGGGTCCTGAGAGTAACAAATTCAGAGAAGAGAAAAATCAAAGCAAGTAGCCTAATGACCATATAACATTTCAACTATCAGCCTGACAAATCATTTTTAAAAAGACAATGGAATCTAGTAGGTATTGTAAACCATATAGAAGATTGTAAGCAGGAAATGGTTTTATTCTACCTCACCTCCTCTTCCCACCCCCTTCCCCAGACCATAGGGGAGAGATTGCGTACTCTGTCACTCACAGCATACCATCATTTCTCCATGCTAAGGTCCCATTTTCTTTACTTTCTCGTTTTTCCCAGATCCCCACTCCCATTTCTGAAGTGTCTGCTCTTCACTCTACTCTATACTCTATATAGTGTATGTAGAGTATTTTAAATAATCATAAGTAATGTTACAGATCACAAACTTTTTTCTACTCAATTCATATGAACTTTAACATTCTATTATTCATGCTACTCTATATACTGCTGGTTCACTACCTTTGGAGGTTGCAAAATATTCCAAAGTATGCTCTACACCATATTTTATGTATCCATTCGTCTAATGATGGACACCTAAGTTGTCTCCAACTTCGCACTACTACTACTACTCCTCTATCAATGCTCCGATGGATAGCCTTATACATTTTCCCTGCTCCACAGAATGGCTGCTCCAGTCCTGGGATTCCCATTTATCCAAATCCTATCTATCATTTGGTATTAACCCCATGTTCTACTTTTTGCCTACTTAACATGTGCAAAGTGGTATGTCATTATTTTAATTTTTATCTGATTATCAATGAAATTTGACATTCTTCAAAAATGTGTTAACCATTCAGGTTTCCTTTCTGTGGATTTCCTATATATCCTTTGCCTGTTTTTAAAAATTAAGTACAGTTTATCATTTATTAATGTTTTGGTTTTTAAAGGCTATTTTAGAACAGTTTTAATTGAGAGGAAGGTATGAAGTATTAGCCAATACCACCCATCCTTATATATGCATAGCCGTCCCATTCATCAATACTACTCACCAGAATGGTACATTTTTTTAAACCAAGAATAAACCTACATCGACACATCATAACCACTCAAAATCCATAGGGTTCACTCTTAGTGTTGTACATTCTATGGGTTTAGACAAAGGTATAAGGACATATACCGATCATTATAATATCACATAGAGAGTCCACAGCCTTAAAAATTTTCTGTCCTTTGCCTATTCATCTCTCCACTCCTCACCACCCCCACCATCCTCTGATCTTTGACTCCATTGTTTTGCCTCTTCCAGAATGTCATATAGTTGGAATTATACAATATGTAGCCTTTTCAATTTGGCTTATTTCACTTAGTAATATGTATTTAATGTTCTTCCATACTTTTTCATAGACTGATAACTCATTTCCTTTTTTAGTGCTGAGTAATATTCCATTGTCAGGATGTATGCAGTTTATTTATCCATTCATGTACTAAAGGACAAATTGTTTGCTTCCAAGTTTTGGCAATTGTGAATAAAGCAGCTACAAATATCTGTCTGCAGTTTTTTGTGTGGACATAAGCTTCAACTCCCTTGGATAAATAACCAAGGAGAATGATAACTCCTTGAATCATATGTTATGAGTATGTTTATAATTTTGTAAGAAACTGCCAAATTATCTTCCAAAGTGGCTGTACCATTTTCCATTCCCACTAGATGTGACAATATCTGTTGTTCCACATCCTCTTTTGTGGAGCATGTGGTTGTCAATGCTCTGAAATTTGGCCATTCTAATAGGTGTGTAGTTGTTCCTTTGCCTGTTTTTTGATTGATAAAACTTCCTTACTTATTTGCAAAACTTCCTTGCATATTCTATAGACTAAGCCCTTGTTGACTTTTGACATGATCATTACTTTCTAACAGCCTGTTCACTTTGCTTATAGAGTCCTCTGATAAATGAAAATACTCTATTTTAATGTAATAATACCCATCAACTTTTAACTACATGGTTTATTTTGTGAGGGTCTTAGTAAATTGTTTCTTCATCTCAGTTCAGGATATTTCCAGTATTTTCTTCTATTAGTATAGTTTTAACTTTCATATTTAGTTCTTTAATCCAATGGAGCTATGGTGTTAAGAAGAAATTCAACTTTTTCTTCAAATAATAAATTATTTTTTCTCAACTCCAGCTATTAGTCCATCCATTTCCCACTGGTTTATGACACCATCCCTGTTGAATACAGGGTTTCCATATATATGGGGATATTTTTGGAGTTTGTTTAGTGTCATTGGGTTTTTTTCTTGTATCTGTGCAGGACCACACCCACAGGACTCACACCTGCAGGTCCACACATTTTCATTTTTATGGTTTCTTACTGTGTATTCAATCCTCCAATTTGTTTTCTTTTAAAAAACTGACAAATAAAAATGGGACTTAATTCTTCCATATAAGTTACAGGAAAAAATGTGTTGAGTTTCTTTAGAAATCCTGTGGTGGTTTTAACTGGAATTGCACTGAATTTATTAATTTGGGGAGAATTAAATCCTCTGCACCATTAAATCATCCCATATGAAATATATCTCCTTGTTTTATACGAATTTCCCTTTATGATCATTAATGTATCTTTGAGTTTTTTTCCATGAAAGCCTTTATATTTTGGGAGTAAATTACCAATTTGCTATTGTAAATGGTATACTTTTTTAAAAACCTTATATTTTGCTAGTTGGTAATTGCTGGTTTTGAGATATACTATTGATTTTTTAAGATTTTATATTTTTATAATATACCTACAGAATAACTTTTATGTATTTTATTAAGCACATGAATAAAATAATACCTGTGAATCTACAAACCCACTGAAATCATTGAACATACCAATAACATCGCAGCTTCCTGTGTGTCCCTCCCTGATATTCCTATTTCTCCTCTACAGTGATAATCACTATCCTATATTAAAAATACCATCATACTGTAAATAGTCTTTAGGAGGCAACTTTTTTCAATCCACAGTATGTTTTTAAGATTGATCTATCTTGAAGCATGTAATTCTTACTAGAGTCTTTCTTCTATTTTCTTCAGGTTTCTTGTTTTTCTCTCTCTTAATTCCCAATTTTCTGCCTTTCTTCTTTTCTAAAATTAACTTTTACGGCTGTGTTTTTTCCTCCAAGTACTGTTCTAACTACAGTATTTTTTTCCAACATGCACAATTTTTAAAGCATTCAGCTCACAGTATTTTCAAATTTTTATTATGAGTTTGAATTGACTCAGGAGTTATTTTTGAAATATGTATGTAAATTTCTAAAATATGCTTTTTTAAATGAACACTTTCTTATTAACTTTTAACTAAGTTATTCTGTGGTCACAGAATGAGGTCAGTATGAATTCAATCCTTTGAAATTTGTGGAAACATGCTCTGTGGCTTAGTGTGTGGTAAATTTTTGTAAATGCACCCTGTACGCTTAAGAACAATGTTTATTTTCTGTGTTACGTATAGTGTTTTATACATGCCCAATAAAGCAAGTTTATTAACCCTTTGTTTCATATCTCTCTCTATTTACCAATTTTCTATTTCTGTGACCAATCAATAGTTAGAAAAGCTGTGCTTGAATAAATTTACACATTTCCTCTTACAATTCTATCAATTTTTACTTTATATATCTTGAGACTCTGACATACATATTTAAAATTCTTACATTGTCCTGGTTAAGTGAACTTTTTGTCATTATCAATTTCTTTATTCTAAATAATTCTTACTGACTTGAAGTCTCACATCAATATAGCTACCCAAGTTTTCTTTCATGTAGTATGTACTTGGTATATCTTATTCTTATGTTTTAGTACGTTTCTTATAAATAACATAGATTATTAATTTTTATAAAAACTAGTAACTTCTTTTAATTGGTGTTTAAATATATTTTTATTGAAATCATGAATATCTTTGGACTTTACCACCTTGCTTTGTGGTTTCCTTCTGTCTCTTTTTCCTTGCTTCCCTTTTTTCTAGTCCTCTTTAGATTCACCACAATATTTGCTTGTTTTATTTGTTATTTTCTAATGCCATTTCTATCCTCCATGGCCCTGGATGTACTATATTCTAGTTCTGTTATTCTTGTGATAATTTTAGTATAATTTTTAATACTTCTGATTGATACAAGGACCAGAACTTAAAATTTTGTCCAGTATTTTGGTTCTGTCTTTTTTTAACTACCATAAATTAGAACTTACTATTTCATATATATTTGTTTACATTTGCTTATATATTTACCAATTTGTTTACTCACAACTCATTCTTGTATTATTAAGAAACACCCTTTTACTTCTAGTAATGCTTTTCTCTCAAAGTTTACTTCATTTGATATTAATGTAGCAACATTAGCTTTCTTTCTATTGGTGTTGTCCAATAATACTTGTCCACTCATTGGACTCTACCTTCCCTCTGATCACAACCATTTTTTACTATCTTGTTAATAATCCTTCATTCAAACAAATTTTTTATTTTCTGTTGAGATTTTTTTTTATTGTGGTCAGAAGGTTAATCCAAATTATCTAATCTTCTATTACTGGAAGCATAATACATTCATCCCTTATTTCTTAAGAATATTTAATATGCTCCTATGGTAGTCTGCCTCCAATAAGGCTCCTAAGATCCCTGACTCCTGGTATTCCCACCTTTATTTAGTCGCCTCCCATGTTATGCTAGGGTTGGCCTGCATGACCAATAGAATTTGGCAGAACTAATAATGTCTTCATTTCCAAGATTAGATTATAAATGATTGCTGCTTCTCTCTTGGTCGCTCTCTCTGGCAATGGAACCATTTACTGTGGGGGATGCCTGCTGTGAGCAGCCCCTATGGAAAAGTCCATGGGGTGAGGAATTGAAGCCTTCTGCCAACAGCCATGTGAGTGAGCTTAGAAGTGGACAGTCAAGTCTTCAGAGAATGTCTCCCAGCAACAGTTTGAGCAAGACTTCTTGAGAGACCCTGAGCCAAAATCACCCAGCCTAAACCACTACAGATAGATTCCTAACCCTCAAAAACTGTGAGATAGTAAATGTTTATGATTTTAGGACGATTTGTTATGCATCAACAGATAACTAATATAGCTCATTTTAGCCATTTGAGCCATTAATCATAGCCCTTTATTAGTTGTTAAATTTCCTTGTGTGTGCACATTCCTTGCAGGGCATGATCCATTTTGGCTGGTGATGTATATCTGAAGGGAGAGGCTAAATTCTAGGAATTAGCTTGAACCCCCTCTGATAAGCCTAGGCTGAAGCCATCATGCTTCAAGTAGACAATCTTTTGTATTTAAATCTCTTCCTTCTCCAGGTAACTGTTTTTAAGGGCTGTTTGAGTTAGTTAAAAATCACGTGGTTCTTGGTATATAATTATAGAGGTAGCGGGCTAGAGTGTCTGCTTATACCATGCAATCCAAGCGCAGATATTGCTCTGATATTGCTCAGAAGAGGCTGAGCTGTTTATTGTTCTTCTATGATTCAGTGTAACAGAGAGGTAATGGTTCCCAGAAGTCAATGTGTGAGAAAGAAAAGGGCATCTCTAAAAACTGCTGCAACCACCTTCTATTG
Organism: Pteronotus mesoamericanus; assembly: GCF_021234165.1. Taxonomy (NCBI): domain Eukaryota; kingdom Metazoa; phylum Chordata; class Mammalia; order Chiroptera; family Mormoopidae; genus Pteronotus; species Pteronotus mesoamericanus. The sequence continues at coordinate 35,561,163 of NW_026555078.1, forward strand.
TGCCTGGCGCCTTACTTGTTTTTAGGTTCTATGTTTGACAAAGTTAACAGAAATTTTTTGTGTGTATGACATTGCTAGAGTTGGGTTTAGGGGAGAAAATTTTCTTTTTTTGTGTGACATTGCTAAGGTTGGATTTAGGGGAGAAAAACTGATACTGCAGGTACCATATCTCATTCATTCTTTTATTTTTCCTTGTTTAAAAAACACAATTAGTTAAATTTTTATTTCCCTATTTCTATCTTCTCCAATCATCAAATTGCATTACATAGGTATTCAAACAGGCTTCTTAGATGAAATTTTAAAAAAGAGAAAGGAGCAGACCCTCTCAATTAATTAAAATACTTGCTTATAGTCTTCAAGAAAATTTAAAAAGAATTTACCATCATTTAACTCCAACTCACCTGAAATGGCTTCAGGAATGTTTCCTCCATTGCCAGTCTGCCATACTCAGTGAAAAGCTAGAAGGAAAATCACACACAAATACAAACACACATGCACAAAGAAAACTTCAGTATCTGCAAAGTTTTACTTCTTGGCTTTCTTCCATTTATATTTTTTCCCAAAGCTGTAAGATAATACTATATGATTAAGATTGTAATAGTCATTTTAAGGAACTAAGCAGATAAAATAGTATAGTAATTAGATATTTTAAAATTAAAGATATAAAGTACATTTTTAAAATAAAGTTTCTACTTTAAAGCTAACACTTTTATATCTAGAATATAGAATAGGTTTTTTTGTGTGTTTTTTTTTGGGGGGGGTGGGTAGGGAAGATGAGAAGAAAAAAACATGTTAAATGACCTTTCAAAGCAAAACTTGTGTAACTAGACCAGAGAGCAATAAACTATGTAGGATATATTTATAAAAGTTGTTGCCTGAGGACACTTCACGGCACAATGGCCAGGATTATTACAAAGGCATATAGGCATTTGGCTTAAAAAGTGAACAATCAAATACACTGCTGTCTCATACTTTTTTATTGCTCCCAATTAAGAGGCATAAATAGTAGTTTTTGTGTTGCCAGAAGTGGAAGGTTTTGGAGACCTGAGGGGGTGACTGTGACTAGGCCCCTGGTGAGAATTTCATCCAGAGTGGCTGAGTGGGTTTCCCCATGTGTACACAGGAAATGCCACTGTATACACAAGAGTAACAAGCCACAGTGGCTTCTCAGAGCTGGGGAAGAATGCTGACTCCGAGGATCCCCATCCCTTCTCCCTTTAGAATACTCTCCATGGTGCCACATTGTCTCTCCTGTGAGGGCTATGAATCTAGAAAGCAAAGGGTAATTACTGGGTGTCTGATTAGAGTTATTAAGTGAAAGTCTGGCTAATCATATCTAAAAGGCAGCTGGTCCAGAAATGAGACACTCTTATTAGAATCATACATTAACATAAACTGAAGTCACAGTCTTTTTTGAGGAAGACTGAGATGTTGTCATTTACAGGAAAAAATTTAAATTGATCTCAAAAAAGATAATTTACTTAATATCAAAGTCCAAAACCACCCCTTGTTTAGAAATCTCTAAAATTGTATTGAACAATACATGCCTGAAGAAATAATTGAACTTATTGTAAGAAACATCTAACAATTATTTGGCATATTGTCTAGTTGTCATACATGGTCACTGAAATGTATAAGAAATATATTTGGGAGTAATGCTGGTTGTGAACTCAAATGATATCAAATCACCTTGCTTTATCATCCTTTGCTTTCTGTTAAATTTGTACACAACTCTTATTGACAAGATAATATATTGAAAGCAAAATTTTCTATAAAACATGCAGAGGGCAACTACCAGAGAAGCAATAGGCTTTGCTATGTAGCCAATGTAACATGAATTGAAAGAGAGCAGAGTGTTACAGATATGTGAAATACCTTTAGGAAATATCTAATCTTTTACTTGAGATTTAAGTGCTGCTTGGAGAGTAGAAGGAGCACTGAGCCCAGTCAGATGACCACGTTTTTATTTCTACTCCACCACTAATTAGCCACAAGAATTTAGGCAAGTCTTATTTATTTCAGCCAAATTTTCCTCATGTATAAAATATGAAGTATAAGGTGTCACTGAAGCCTCTTTCAGATCTAAAACTGAATTCTATCAGTTATCATCAAATTCTTAGGTAAAGAGTGGTCCACAGGGGGGAAAACAAAACTGGCATGCAACCGATATCATACTAGCAATTATTAAATCCCCAACCTTAAGACTTCAGCTTCATACTTTGGGTCATTTTTAAAACCAAAACTCTTTCCATCCTAATTTGCCACATATTTTCACATATACAGGGCCAACAGCAAGTAGCTTTACGGAAACAGAGGAATTTGAAAATTGATTTAGAAAGGACATAACCATATAAGGCTGGAAAAAAATACTCTGGAAATAGGACAAGCTCCATTTGGTTGTTTCCAAAGCTTTCTGAATTGTTGTTTTCAAAGTAGAAGACCCAACCAAATCCTGAAGTTTCACTACTCATGCTTAATATATTACCAGATATTTTTAAAAGGGTATAAATACTGTTACCTGGAGGTGCTGAAGATCATCCTCCTGGACATTTTGGGACAAATTATATACCTTGATTAAGAAATAGAGTTAAAATGAGAAAATAATTAGCATCATTCTCAGCACTCACTTTGTCTTTATTTTTCTAAATATCAATTATCACAAACTTGAACTCTCTTACATACATTCTTGTATAATGATATTTATAAGACCTTAATCAAGGAGTAAAAGAAGCTTAAGAAACAATGAATAATTTACAATGATCATAAAATTGTTCCAGAAATGCAACAGTCACCTGTTCTGAAGGCAGAATATAAAAATTACTCTATGAACCCGAATTAACAATAGTCAATAAAACACTTCTTCTTATAAATAATGGTGATCTAAATCTGAATAACCCAAATGTAAAATTGTCTTGAAAATGTTTGTTGACTTCTTCACAATTGATTATCTTAGTTATGTCTATAGAATATTTCATCACATAAAAGTTAGGTTCTGAATATAGTTCCCACACCCATAAACATATACATTATTGCTTCATGAACAGATTACTATTAAGATGAAATTATTTTAAGGGGAAATATCAGTAACTTCAAAGAAAAGTTCAGGATGTGTACATTTTTAGGTACTATTACAAATTTTTAAATAGATCATTTCTCAAGCAATAACCAATAGTCATTACTTAAAGGACTTAGATTTTTCAGTGAAAATATTCAATGTCTTCAGGTAAAATATAAATAGTAAATCATAAATATTAAAAAGGCAAAGTCAATCTGGCTTTAATCAACTTGTGTAAATGGCTTACACTATTGGTTATAAAGAAATTAGGTAAGTCAGTATTTTAAAGGGTCATTCATTTAAGAAGTATATTTTTTAAATGTTAATCAATCATAGGTTATAATTATGGGTTTTACCTTAAGGCCCTTTATTTAAAATATTCAGTCTTCCCTTTATCCACCCTCTTATGGTTGTTCTACCCACCCATGATGCCTTTATTGCGAGTTCACTAACTCCATTTTCTCTACTCCCTTCCAATTTTAGCCTTGACTTGCTCATCCTAACCATTTTGTCATTCCTACCTTTTTAAACTATCTTACCTTTATTTTAACAGCCTGTTTCTTGTTTACTATCTTTTCTAGCTCTTTCCAGTAAATAGAAAATATTTTAAATAGTCTTAAAATCCTTTATGCTATGGTTATAGGAAAATTCTCAAAGGACTTTTAGGACAAATTATAAAGTCTACAATAACCTCAAAGATACTACTTAATAAAAGGGAAAGAAAAAAGGAAAGAAAAGGAAGATAAAATTTTTACAAGAAGACTTGTATATTTCTAAATATACATTAAAATGTTTTAAAAAGCTGTGGACACATAGATTTTTTTATATTTACAAATGTTTCTACTAACAATGTAAAATAAAAATTTGCATTTATAAATCTTGTTTCATAAAATATAACTTATAATAGTTTATCCCAATGTATCTGCATACATTGTAAGATTTAATATTAAGTTTATTACATGCTTTAAAGAGAAAAAATTATCAATAAGATAAGATAACCTTTTCTGACCAAGTAGGCAATTTGCAAACTTACCAGAAATTAGATGACAATAACTAAAAAAATTATACTCTTATAGAGTAGAATGATAAGAACTGGTATGCAAATTGAGCCAAATAATATACATGATTTACCATTTCTGTTGTTTGTCTCCCTAGCACAGAAACATCCATAAAAATGAATTTATTTTACTCCATACCTGTATTGAGCTGATCATTGTGCTAAGGGCAAATACTGTGGCAGAATCTCTCAAAGTTGACTGACTATCAAAGGTACCCTGAGTATCCATCAATAGCACTGCAACCTATAGGCAAGTAGAGTATGTTATTGATATTTTACAGAACATGTAGAACATTAGAGTTACCACAAAATTAACACCATAAAATCTAAAGTAAACCATTAATAATGAATACTGTATTTTTTACATGTGCCATGAATGCCACCAAAAATAAAAGTATTAATTAGCTGCTGAATACTATAATGATTAATTTTCACAGGTAATCTGACATAACAGAAACAACATTGAAACAAAGTTTAGATGTTAACTGATCTCCTATTCCATTGTCTCTACAATTTTGCCTACCCTGATCACTAGAAAGGGAAATGGGGAACATGCAACAGAATGCTATTCACTTCCCTTCTAAACATCATGTCAAATGGCTAAAAATTAGTTTTCAGAAGAAAGTTTTTGAGGATCTTGAAAAGTAGTAACTTGTTCAAGTGAAAAATTTTTTTTTTTTTCAAGAAGTTCACATCATACCTTTTTACCATCAGGTTTATTGACGAGGAAGACTTCACTCCATATCTGGATTCCTGTAGTCTCTCGTTCAGACCCACCTCTCCATGAAAAACCAGTCAAGGGTTCATTGTAATCTCCAACCCAATCAACTGATTCCTATAAATTAAGAAAGTCTATGATACAGAACTAGATATGTGGTACAGTATTTTCCATTCATCCATTCAGGATTATATCTCTCTCCAACTCTAGTCAAAAGAAACAACAGCCCTGGCTGGTGTGGCTCAGTGGACTGATTGCTGGCCTGCGAACCAAAGGGTCACAGGGTTCGATTCCCAGTCAGGGCACATGCCTGGGTTGCAGGCCAGGTCTTCATTTGGAAGCACATAAGAGGCAACATACACATTGATATTTCTCTCCCTCTCTTCCCCTCTCTCTAAGAATAAATAAATAAAATCTGAAAAAAAAGGAAACAACATATTCACATCTATTGTATTGATACAATTACTTTATTTATTCATCCAAAAAGTAATTACAGAGGAGCAATTGCCTGCCACATTTTATTCTGGGTCTTGGGGATACAAAGATACCCAGACCAGAGGAAGTTCATAGCCTATAGCCTAACAGGGAGATAGACATGCTAGCAAACCCTGATAATGCAATATATGCATGCCAAAATGGGCGTGTATACTAAGGATAAATGGAAGAATAAGAAAAGAAATAACTAATTCTTGGTCAACTAAGCCTTCAAAGGGGAGGTGATGTTTGAGCTAAGACTTGAAGGATGTTTAGGAATTTTCCAGATGAGCAAACTTGGGGAGGGCACTTAAGAAACAAAGAAATAAAGACATGAGAGAACATATTATATCAGGATATAAACAATCACATACTGCTTTGGTATTGGGGAAGGAGGGAGTAAATAGCAGGAGGAGAGGCACCTAGTAGTATGTGCAGAAAAACAAAAACAAAACAAATCTGTTACACTTTAATCTGAGTAAATGCTATTTACATTAGCAGCGTAACAAGTGTTGAGTATTTCACCCAAATGTTTAACAATTAAAACTATGAATATGCCTAAAACTGTATAATTCCAAAGAATGTAAAGTATACTAATTTTGTCCATTCAATTTTCCTATCTCTGCTAAGTAGCACACTAATGCTGGTATGCTATAAATAGAAAATGATAAGAGTTTTGCTTGCTTTCAATGCCTGAGTATTTTAGCAGTTATGTTCTTGATTTGTTTGAACGGACATTAAAGATACAAGTTGTTAAGGTTAACATTACCAAATTATTCAAAAATAGCCCAACTATAGAAGATCAGTCCAAAATGAATAATTATTGTAGAAATACATAATACAAAGTTTCTTTGGGTAGTGTTTCTATTCTGCCATAAAATTCATATTTGTACGAGAACTGCTATGGGTAAAAGTGTAGAAAAAATACTGGTATGCTCTCCACTCCCAACCCTGTGTTCCCCAACTCTCTAACATTCTATTCATACCTCTTGCTTTTGGTTTATCCTGTGTCCCTTAAAGTCTCATTTCTGTACCATACTGTTGTCACAAATGTTATGACACTTGGTTGCCTCTGATAGGGGGTAAGGGTGAGAAATGAATGTGAAAAGATAAGATAGAACTTTCTGAGGTAAAGGTAAGATATACTTGATAAGACTTGGGGTTACAGATGTATACACATTTTTTAAAAAATATGCAAATACACTCTTGAGATTTGTGCATGTAATTGTATGTAAATTTTACAACAAAAACTAAATAACTACTAAAATCTATCATAATTTAAATATTGGTGGGGAAGTATACTAATATCAGCAACTTACTTTTTTTCTTTGAAATGAAGCAAAAATATAAGATGAAATGATGGATGGAAATAATAGTTGGAGACACATGTGATAAAGCAAGAATGTTAATGTCAATGATCGAATACTCAGTACTGAGTAGTAGGTACTCAGGTATTCAGTGTAAAATTCTTTGAACTTTTCTGAATGCTTGAAAAATGTCGTAATAAAGGTTGGGTGGGGGAAGTTTGCAATAAAAAAGTTATGACAAAAGTTATTTGACATTTTAAACCCTATAACATATAAAATTTATAATCGTATTACTACACTATGTCTATTTTTAAAAGAGTAAAAAAATAAGTTATATTCTATATGCAAAGTGACAAAGTGGTTTCAGATAACAGTGGCCTGTGTAGTTTGGTATCCAAAGCACCAAAGTTGAAAAGATTACACCATAGCATTTTAAAACTAGTTCATATATAGGATACATAAGAATAGAAATGGAAACAATAGACACTACTAAATAAAAAACACCAGGTGACAGAAGCACAGAACCAGAAAACTTTTTAAAGTACCTCTACATACCTGGTTGTACATGTATCTCAACATGAAGTCCATTAGGAATGATTTTCCTTTTCTAAAGGCTCCAGCAACAGATACAGCAACAACCTCCTTGTCTCTGACAGCCTCTGAGAGAAGGATTCGATTTAGTGCAGTTTCATCTAACTCAAAAGAATGGTCGTCTTTAACAATAAGGACTTGGACCGGTCCTGCCTTTTTCACTGGCTCTTCCTCTTCTGAGCTCCATTCATATGCCTTTTCTGAAAACCCACCTGTTGAATAAAACAGCAATTTATTCAGGTAATCAGCACAAAATACCAAGAAATGTATATGTACCTCTTAACTCTCAAACATCTGAAATAGGAACACAGTAGAATTAGAAATGCTCATTTTAAATGACATATATTAATATCATTCATACCATATCTCAGAAAGATTTATACCTGGTCTGATTTATATTTGATTATGTGACCAAATCAAACAATATTATTTTTGAAACAGCTCTACATCAATACAGATCTCTGTTTGCAGAGAAAGAAAATCAAAACAATGGAATCTACTTTTAGAACAGAGGAATAAAATGGCTTTAGTGGACACTTTCTTCATCTCCTAGAAATAGGCTTAGTTATTCACATGAAAGAGACTTGAGAAATTCTTTAAAGCTGAATATACATAGCAGGAAATACCTATAGGGACTTAGAATCACATATTCTTGAAACTGGAATAAATCTCTAAAGCATCTAGTTCAGCTCCATCCAAGGTATACATCCCACCTACAAAATCCTAGACTCTTCTAATTGTCTAAAATTATACCTCATAGCAATAGAAGTTAATGAGAATTAAATTGGGTAGGGCCAGATTACAGGCCTTTAAATCCATAGCAAAGAGGTCTGGAAATAATTCAATTAAAAAGGAAACTTTTGAAAGTTACTTTATGTGGAGACCTTACAAAAAAGTGGCATGAACGTAAGATATTACTAAACCTCTCGGTTTTTCCACCTGTAAAATGGAAACTACTAATAGTACCTATTTAATAGGGTTGTAGTAAAGATTAAGGGAGTTATATATGTAAAGTGCTAAGGACAGTGCCTGTCACTAGTAAACTCATAAGGAGAGCTATCATCATCACCACCACTACCTTGTAACTACTGACTGAATTAACTATTCTTAAAGAAGTTCTGCATACTTCCTATAAATCTGTGTATGTGTGTGCATGTGTATGTATGTCTGTGTGTACTTGCATGTTTTCTGAGTTTTCTATTAAATTGTCAGAAAAGTGACTTTTTGACAGAGGTCAACTTTTACAATTCATTCTTAATATACAAAAATTTTGGAAACCTACAGACTGGAATTTGAGGTATATTACAAAACAACCTCAATGTGTCAAGTGACACATTCTTATATCTACTGCCTTTGTAACTTTATAACGGCCCCCTGCTTTGACTCTGCCATCATCCACATGACTTCCTGTAGCAGACATGCCTCTGCCATTCACCATGAGAGTATTTGTTGACTAGTTTGCTTGCTGCGGGAGGAGAAACACTTGGACCAAGCTCTGCAGCAAGCTGACCACCTGCCAAGCCAAGATCAACAGAGTTGCCTAACACCTACTTTACCGTGTGATCAACAGATACTTATTGTTCTATGCCCCTGAGGTGTTGTGATTGTTTATCATGCAGTTTAACAGGCAATAAACAACTGATGCAGCCCACAACTCCTTCCCTTAGAAAGGCAGTAGAGTGTAGTGGCTAAAAACACAGCCTCTGGTAAAGAAACAAAAACAAAAACAAACAAACAAACAAAACACTGGTTAAAAACCAGACTGCTAAGATTCAAATCAAGGCTTCCCCATTTCTTAGCCAAGCAACTGTAGGCAAGTTGTTTAACATCTCTTTGTCTACCTCATAAGGTTGTTGTTAATACATGCATGTAACACACTGAGAATAGTGGCTGGTACATAGTAAATGCTATTAGTATTATTGTAGATTCAAGAAACAAAAGGCAAAGATGTAACTGACCTTGTACAAGAAAAGGAAGTAGAATTTCTCTATCAGGCAATATAACATGCATGCCATTTTGTGTTATTTATTTATTCCTTTAAATAGCCTAGCAAGGTATTTATTATCTGTATTTTTGACAACTGAGAAAATGAAGAATTGGATTAAGTAACTTGCCCAAGATCACACCCACTAGCAAGTGATATATACAAGTTCACACAGTAAATAACTGTCAATTTGGGATTAGATCTCAGGTATTTAACTTCTATCTCAGACCTTTCTACTATAATATTCTTCCTCTTTAGTGGATATCAAATAACTCTTGGACAACACATAAATGGGCTCATTTGTATTGTATCAAAAGAACAGAAAGTCAAAACATGCACCAATTGATTCCTCAGATGAGATATATGACCTGGCCTTAAATATTAACCTCAAATCAACCCTTAATAATACTAATTTTTGAAACAAATTGGACTCTTAAATAACCTTTCATCTAAATTTATAAAAATATACTAAAATAAACATTTTTCATTATGTCTATTTGATAAATCCTATAATAAGAGAGAAACAAAGTAATTGGATTTTGGCATAATTTTAATAAGTCATAAGGTCACATTGATACACACACACACACACACACACACAAATATATATATAATATTTATATCTCTATATATCACTGTTCATCTACAAAATAGTGCTGTTGAGCCCCAGCCAGTGTGGCTCAGTTGGTTAGAGCATTGTCCCAAAAAACAAAAGGTCACAGGTTCGATTCCCAGTCATGGCACATGCCTGGGTTGCAGGGTAGGGTTGGAGCACAAACGAGAGGCAACAGATCAATGTTGCTCTCTCATATTGATGTTTCTCTCCCTCCCTTCCTCTCTCTATAAAATCAATAAGCATATCCTTGGGTGAGGATTAAAAAAATAAAAATAAAAATAGTGGTATTGAAATACTGCACATCTAACATGCAATTTAGTTTTTCATTAATGGAGACAGACATATAGCAATACTTTCTGAACAACAGTACAAAGCAAAGCATCGGGACACAACAGAACCATTGGCTATAGCCACAAATCTCTGTGCAAAGTTTAGAAAAATGGATGTTATATCCAAAATATAGTGGCTTATAAATTGTCATATGATAGGTGCAGTAGTCAGAGAGTCTGTTTAAATCCCAGCTTTACAGCTTACATATATATGAAGTTGGGGAAATTGTTTAACCTCCCAATGGCTCACTATGCTATATCTGGAAAATGAGATTTAAGAGTGATACCTACAACCCTGATCAGCGTAGCTCACTTGGTTGGAGCATTGTCCCATAGGCCAAAAGGTCGCCAGTTCAGCTCATGGTTGACAGGGCACATGCCTGGGTCGCAGGTTCAGTCTGGTTGGGACATGTATGAGAGGTCCCTGGCTGGGGAGCCTATGAGAGGCAATTGATGGATGTTTCTCTCCCTCTCTCTCTCCCTGCCTTACCTTGTCTCTAAAATCAATGATCATGTCCTTGGATGAGGATTAAAAAACAAAGGTAAAAATAGAAAAAGAACGGTAACTACATCAGAGAGGCTTTGTGATTATTAAATGAATGCTCATTAAATGAAAGCCAAAGAGCCTGACAAGTAGTATGTGCTTAATAATGGTAACCATTAATAATAATAATAATAATAATATTTATTATTATCTACTCATTTGATTCCAGTATGACCTGCCTGCCTAACTTCAGTCTCAGCACAAAAGTCCCTTTTTAGGATAGCAACTATACATTTTCTTTGATGAAACTCCTAGCCTATGGTATAGTTATCACCTGAGTACACAACTGATGTGAATCAGGTACCCTGGTCAGATATAGTATTTTGGATAGAAAAACATCTTTGCAGCTGACAACTACATCACAATTATTTATAGACTGACATATTTCTTTAAAATTTGTAGCAAACTAAATATATGCAAGATGTACCATGAATTAAATTTCTGGGTTGTACTTTTTCTGAATACTTAACTTTACAATGTGATGCAAATTTTTTTAAGTGGTTGCATTAATTTTTCACTCCCAGCAATTTCTTAGACATCCTATTAAGCTATATCTTTTCTAATACTTGGTTTTGTCTGACTTTTTCATTTTTGTCAATTACATAGGTAAAAATGGTATCTCACAGTGGTCTTGATATATATTTCTCTAAAGGCTAATCAGGTGAGTACATGTGTGTTTGCTCATTTTTCTATTGGGTTGTTTGTCTTTTTCTTACTGATTCATAGGGTTTCTTCATATATCTTGAATGCTAGTCATTTGTTAGTTATATGTATGGCAAAAACCTTTTAGTTAGAGCTTGCCTTTTCACTTTCCTTAAACTATTATTGAAGAGCAGTTATTAATTTTAATGTATTAAATTTTATTAATAAATTATTTAACGATTAGCCCTTTGCATGTCATGTTTAAGAAATTATTCCTTATATAACATATGAAAGACATTCATATATATTTAAGTTTTGCTTTTGATATTTAAGTTCTTAATCTATCAGGGATTGTTATTTATATAAGATGTCAGAGAGATCCAATTTGATTTATTCTATATTAGTAACAAAATTTTCAGACCTTTATCAAAGCGCCTTCTTTCCTCAAGTGGTCTGTCCTGTGATTTTTGATACAAATAAGAATTACACACACACATACATATATGTATGTATATATACACATACACATATGTATTTCATAAATATATAGTGATTTTGTTTCTGAGCTCTCAATTCTGATCCATTCACCAATTTGTCTATACTAGCACCAATAGTACACTACCTTAACTGAGATCACTTTATAAAATGTTATGATATATAAAATGGCCAGCCTCTCTTATTCTAATTATTATCAGTATTGACTATTTTGACCCTTTCCATGTCAATATCAGAATCAAAATGTTAGCCTGAAGTTAGATTAAATTTATAGATCACTTTGAAAGGAAACAATACTGTTGTAGCATTGTGTTCAAATCCATAAACATGAGATATTGCTCCATCTATATTTGGTCTTTAATCCCCTTCAATAAAGTTTTTATAATTTGTAAGAGAGCGGGGGAGAGAGAGACAGACCATGTTCACATAACCTTTATAGCAGTATATTATTATAATTCTTCTATTTTATTGTTAGTTATTGTTGTTAATCTTTTACTGTGCCTAACTTTTAAATTAAACTTTATCAAAGGTATGTGTGTATAGGAGAAAACAGAGTATATAGAAGGTTTGCTACTATTCGCAGTTTCAGGCATCCACTGGGGATCTTGGAATGTATCCCCTGCAGATAAGGGGGGAGTACTGTGCCATATTTTGTTTATCCATCCATCAGTTGGCAGGGCTTTGTGTGTTTCCTCTTTTGGTTATAATAAATAATGCTGTTATAAACATTTATTTGCAAGTTTTTGTGTGAACATATATTTCCATTTCTCTTGAATAGTCAACTGATTTGTGACAAAGGTGCTAAGGCAATTCATTGGAGAGAAAGTAGCTTTGCAACAAATGGTGCTAGAAAAATTGGATATCTACATGCAAAAATATCAACCTCAATATACCATACCCTACCCTATATAAAATATTAACTCAAAATAGATCATAATTCTGAAAGTAAAACTTAAAACTATATAATGTTTGGAAGAAAACAGAAAACAAAACATAAAATCTTTATGACCTTGGATCAGGCAATAAATTCTTAGATATAATGGCAAGAACATGACCAACTGTCTCAGTCAATTTGGCCTTCTATAACAAAATACCACAGACTGGGTAGCTTATAAATAACAGACATTTATTTTTCACAGTTCTGGAGGTTGGGAGTCCAAGATCAGGGTGCCAGCATGGTTGCATGAGGACCGTCTTCCATGTCACAGATTCCTTCTATCCTCAAATGGTAGAAGGACCTAGGGAGCTCTGTGGAGGTCTCTTGTGTAAGAGTATAAATCCCATTAATGAGGGCTCCACCTGCATGACCTAAGCACCTTCCAAAGACCCCATTCCCTAATACCATTACATTGGACATTAGGATTTCAACAGATGAATTTGTAGGGTGGCACCAACATTCACACCATAGCATGGACAACACACAGAAATGGAAATGATAAGGGAATAAAAATGTTACACTACAAAAAAGTTTATCTAAACACATAAGGATACAGTAATGTAAGAAATGAGGGATGAAATAGTTACAAAGCATAAAGAAAACAAACTGCAAAATGGCAGAAGTAAATCCCCCCTTATCAATAATTATATTAAATATAAATGGATTAAGCTTTCTAATCAAAAGACAGAGACTAGCAGGATGGATTTTAAAAAAAAATCATGATCCAACTACAAAATGCAAATCAAACCCACAATGAGATACCCTGACTGGTGTGGCTCAGTGTATTGAGCGTGGGCCTAACCAAAGGGTCACCAGTTCGATTCCCAGTGTGGGGGCACATGCCTGAGTTGCAGGCCAGGTCCCCAGCAGGGGGCACAAGAGATGCAACCACAAATTAATGTTTCTCTCCCTCTCTTTCTCCCTCCGTTCCCCTCTCTAAAAATAAATAAATACAATCTTTAAAAAAAAACAACCCACAATGACATACTACCTCACATATAAAAATGGTTGCTATAAAAAAATAAAATAAAACCAGAAAATAAGTAGCATTGGGAAGAATTTAGAGAAACTGCACTATTAGTGGGAATGGAAAATGGTACAATCACAGTAGAATACTACATGGTAGTTCCTCAAAAAATTAAAAATAGAATTACCACATGATTCAGCAATTCTACTTCTAGGTACATATCCAGAGAATTTAAAGCAGGGTCTAAAAGAAATATTTGTGCACCTATGTTTATAACAGCATTATTCACAGTTGATAAGACATGGAAGCAACCCATTGACATAAATAGATCAGCAAAATGTAATGTAACAATGGAATGTTATTCAGTCTTAAAAAGGAAGAAAATTCTGATATATGCTACAACACAGATGAACCTTCAGGGCATTATAGTAAGTGAATTAAGCCAGTCATAAAGAGACAAATACAATACTGTATGATCCCACTTATATGAGATTCTTAGAGGAACCAATGTCACAGAGACAAAAAGTATAATGGAGGGTGCCAGAGTCTGGGAGGAGGAGGAAATAGGGACTTAGTGTTTCATGAATATAGATGTTTTGTAAGATGGAAAGAGTTCTGGAGATGGATGGTGGTGAATTCACAATAACATGAATGCACTTAATATCACTGAACTTCACACTTAAAAATGGTTAAGATGGTAAATTTTATGTTATGTGTATTTTACCTCAATGAAAAATGAAAAGATACATGTAAAACTTTAAAACCAAATATTATGGGAGAATATTTTATAACTTTGAGGTAGGAGAAGATTTATTAAAATATAAAGAGTACAAATCATAAAGGAAAATATTAAATGGAGGACTTTTAAATATAAAATTTCTGTTTATTAAAATATACTATCAAGAGAGTAAAATTATATTACAAAGTGGCAAAAGATAGATGTAAGATAAATAACAAACAAAAGACTTATACCAAATATTTAAAACTTGTACAACGCAAAAAGAAAAAGATATTTCAATAAAATATTGACAAAGGGTAAACAGGCACAGAGTGGGAAATATGAATGACTAATAAATATATTAAAATATGCTCATACCTCATTGGTAATCTATAAAATGCATATTCAAACCATAATGTGATATCATTTTGCACCTGATATAATGCTAAGTATAGGTGAGGATAGGAAGTAAACAAAATATGGAAAAAGTCATACTCTAGGTTCCATTTATATTAGGTACTTAAAAATGTAAAACTAAATAATATGTAACATTAAACATATACATATTATATATATGTTAAAATTATCAGAAAATGAGCCCTAGTTAGTGTGGCTCAGTGGACTGAGTGCCGGCCTGCAAGCCAAAAGGTGGCTGGTTTGATTCCCAGTTGGGGCACATGTCTGAGTTGTGGCCAGGTCCCCAGTGCGGGGCATGTGAGAAGCAACCACACGTTGGTGTTTCTCTCCCTCTTTTTCTCCCTCCCTTCCCCTCTCTCTCTAAAGATAAATAAGTAAAACCTTTTAAAAATTATCAGAAAATGAAACACCAAATGTATAAGTGTTTATCTTTGGAGAGGAAATAAGAAGAGGTTGCCATTAAGGAGGAGCACACAAACAGTGTCAAGATATTGACAAAGTATATTTCTTCAGCTAGGGAGGGAGGATATAGGTGCTCACTGTTATCCTTTTAAAAACTCACCATCTATGTTTTATTTGTTCTTTTGTATATTAGATATTTTTCATAAGGATTTTTATGTAAGAGCCTCTAAATTTAACAATGCCCCAACTGTTTAAATGACTAACAGTAACTCACAGTAGATCATTTTCCTGATGATCATTTTACTGATAACTACCGATTCTACTTACAGCCTAGTCACTGGTTCTAAAGATAATGAAAGCTACAGAATTTGAAATAGAGCAGAGCTATTACCTAGGAGACATCAATACGAGTTGTAAGCAGATACAAAGTATACATATATATGAAAATCTGTTTGAAAAAAGATGTAGAGAAGGCAAGTCAAATTATAAAAATGAGAAGTGGGGGTCTATAGGGAAGTATATATATAACCCATTAGAAGTTATATTTTGTTTCAGAAGGTATAGATATATGGAAAATAAGGCAAGTAAAAAGGAACAAATAGTCTCATCCCATGAAAAATGTAATACATCCAATGAGAAAAGAAAGATCAGAAGGTAACTACTATATTCAAGATTGTTTTTATATTTTTCCAAATAAGATACACAAACAGGTGCATAAAAAGATGATGCTCAACATCACTAGTCATTAAGGAAATTCAAATTAAAATGACAATGAGATACCACCTCACACCTATTAGATCAGTCATCATCAAAAAAATAAGTCATCATCAAAGAGATAATAAGTGCTGTTGAGGGTGTGGAGAAAAGGGAACCCTGAACACTGTAAGTGGGATTGTACATTGATGCATCTACTATGGAAAAAAATATAGAGGTTCCTCAAATAATTAAAAACAGAACTAGTTAAAATTGTGATCCAGCAATTTTACTTCTGGGAATATATCCAAAGCACATGAAAACACTAACTTGAGAAGATATCTGCAACCCCATGTTCATAGCACCATTATTTACAATAGCTAAGACACAAAAATAACCTAAGTATCCATTGATGGATAAATGGATAAAGAAGTTGTGTTTGTGTATATATATATTATATATATAATCTGGCCCTATCTATCTATCTATCTATAGATAGATAGATACACACACACACACACACACACACACACACACACACACACACACACATATTATTCAGCCATAGAAAACAAGGAAATCCTACTGTTTGGGACAATAAGGATAGACCTTGAAGGCATTATGTTAGGAGAAATATGCCAGACAAAGAAAGACAAACACTGCATGATCTTATGCACAGAATCTTACCAACCAACAAAGCAACCAAACCACCATATTTATAGAGAAAGAGATCAGATTTGTGGTAACCTGAGGTGAGAGGTTGGAGGGAGGGAGTATTGGAGGAAGGTAGTCAAAAGGTACAAATTTATATTTATGAGATAAATAAGCACTAGGGATGTATGTACAACATGGTGACTATATTTAACACTGTTGTATGATATACAAGCATGCATAACAAAGTTAAGAGAGTAAGATCCTCAGAGTTCTAAACATAAGGATACATTTTTTATCCTTCTTATTGTATCTATATAAGATGATTGATGTGGTAATCATTTCCCAATATATGTAAATTAAACCATCATACTATACACCTTAAACCTATACAGTGATGGAAATTATTTCTCAATAAAACTGGAAAAATTGTTCTCAATCTTTCCACAAAAAACCAAAAACCTAAAAATTGATTTTCAACAAATAGACTTACTGTAAAACTGAGATAGTTTTTCTTTAAGGGCAGGAAGGGCTGACATTTTAGTGCAATATTATTTTTCTAAAGCAATATTGCACTGACAGTTCCTGTTACATTGTGGAAAACTCAAATTCCTATGTGGTATCCCAAGTTTTTAAGCAACTGTAATTAACTAGAACAAATAAACAAAAAAAAGGGTGAACTTCTGTTTTGTTTCTAGTAGTACTTAAGCTCTAAGCCCAACATTAATAGACAGCTTACTGGGCTTCTGCCTCCTGATATTCATCTGTTCCCTTTGCTTTTCACACTAGCACACTCTTTGCCTTCTTTTCTAGTCCAAGGTGATCAAATTTATAGAGCCTTGATTTCTTATACCAGCTTAAGCCTGGATAGGCTTACTGTGGCACCTTTTGGCATACTGTTTTAGCTCCTTGTCCTCATCACATGAACTGGGGAAGTGAACAACTCTAAATTTCTATCTTAGGTCTATAATATAAATTATGGAATCTATGGTAAGTTACTCATGTGCTCTGATTCCCTGTATATTAAAATGAGGATAATGCCTATCTTTGAAGAATTCATTTTTAGAAGTTTCAATGTATTGAAACTTCTAGTTCAATGTAGATTTAAGTACAAGACTCTGAGTCCTCTTCACAAATCTGCTTCCCAACTGTGCCTCTGGGTATGATCCTCAAATATCACCCCCAATTCTGGGTGTCAGCAGAGGTGCTTTTCTGTTTTTTAGCTTCCATGGTCCTTGTAAAACCTACTAGGTCTCTGACCACTCAAGTAATAGTAATACCTGTTATATGGTCCTATAGGGGGCCCTTATCTAAATCTTAAGTGTCCTGTACAGATTTTACAAATATCTCTCTTGCCATTTCTCGGAAATCATTATATATTACAATTCTGGATAGCCTACCTTTGTCCTCCATAGTTGGCTTTCTAACTTGTCTGGGAAATACTTATCTAGGTAGATGATAACGTCAGTCTTTTGTAACTATCACCTGAGTTTTTTCTCATCAGAGACCTCTGGCTTCTCCAAGGGCTTGTTCTCTCTATTCCCCTCACACTATGCCCCATTATCTTGTAAAACATTCCACAGCATTATGTTATAGAAAATAAATTAGAAGACATCCCTAGATTCTAATCTTAGTTCTCCAACTTGCCAAATATGTTACTATTACCAAGTTATTTAACCAATAGGAGACTCAGTTTTTTCATTTTCACAACAGGAAACATGTCCTGCCAACTTAAGAGGCTAAAGATCAAATGCAGTAATGCACGTGAATGTGCCTTGAAAGCTGTAGTTCTATTTAATGGAGAAGATATTATCCACTGAACAAACAGGCAGTATAGTATATTGGTAAAGATAAAAGAATTTGAAGTCTAACTGCTAAAATTGGAATCTTGGCTCTATTATTTTACCTTTTAATATGTAAAATATAGATTATAGTACCTACCTCAATGATATTAGCTATTATTGGTATTATTAAATGTCTACTATGTGTTAGGGATTCTACTAGGTGCTGGTAATATAATGGAATCAAGACAGACATTGCTAACACTTTGGCAAAAACCCGTCTCCTACTCCATATTTTACATTTTCTAAGTCATTTATGTCATATGTACTTCACACCAAAGAAAAATAGTAAAGCATTTTCATAGAGCATCAAGGTAAGACTCCACAATTCCACTATTTCTTTTCTGTGAACATTTCAGGGAACATATAGTGACTCTGGTATTTTTTTTCCTAATTCATCACTTGAGTTGGACCTCTCTTGGTGTCTTCTGGGTAAAATGTCTGAGTTAAGTTCCTACCAAATATAAATAATTGATGATAATGTTTCTGAAAGTAACATCCAAAGACCACCTGCTTCTCAATCACCCAAGATGCTAATTAAAAGTCCTAGACCCCATTTCAGACCTATTGACTCAAAAGCTTTGGCTGGAAGACATGGGATCTGCATTTCTAATAAGTTCCCAATGTGATTTTTATGCAAATCCCATTTGAGAACCACATTACCAAGAGAGAGAAAAACCTCCACTAAACAAAAATCTGTAACCAAATGAAATACTGAAGAATAATGATCCAAAGCTTCATCAAGGAGAAAATTTTTAACCGTCAGCATGAATTTTCACATGCCTGTCTCCAAACAGAGCATGAAGTTTAATACCAAAACTGAATTGAACATGCACATCTTAACTGTGAGTGTTCAAGAAATTCTTATTCTAGAAGCCAAGAGAAGGGGTGGAAAGGGGACACCATGAAAAAGCTTACCCATATTTCAGAAGAAGTAGAGAAAACAGTGTTATCACAATAGTCACACCTACTAAAATGGGGGTTTGGTGATCCCAATAAAATGGAATCACTTTCTTCTAAATTCAGATAAAGACAGGCCTCCCTACTACATCCCATATGTACCACAAACCTTGGATAATCTCTGAAATGCTAACTTTTTTTACTGGGAGTTAAGTTGATCCTGTGACCAACCTGAGCAAGGAGAAATATGGACTTTTGATAAAAGCACACCAAAATAATCAATTAAAATTAAAATTTATACCTCTTATTCTGATGGATAGTTATAGATCTCACTGAGACATGTGAGAGAATCAAGGTGATCTGAACACCTAGTGGGCATAAACTTTCCTAATAATAATAATAATAATAATAATAATTCAAAGCTAATGAACAACCCACCAAGCCACACTAGCCAGAGATCTGCTCTGGTTCAGATAATAAAATGCCCTAAAAGACTTAATTAAGTCCCTTATGTGGTAGCGAGTTTAGTACTGTGACTAAAAAATCGGGAGCCCAAGGCAGAAAAAGACGCCCAACCGGCCCACACTAAGTATCCTAAACCAAGTCTGGAGCAGCACAGAGGGCGGGGCCGCAATTTCTTCTGCATCACTGCGCTCTCTCTTCTCCGCCTGCGTGAGCACCGCCCACCCACTCACAGCGTGAACCCACTGGGCCTGGCCTCTCCTTCCCCCTCCCCTCCGCCTGGTGCTGAATCATGAGCCCAATATCTCCAAAAGGTAAAATCAAAGAACAATGCCACTCTGAATGGGGTACCAGGTTGGGGTGGGGCAGAAAGCTGGAAATCACTTTTCTTCCCTTCACCCCAAGTTCTCCAACCAACCCCCAAATTAAAACGAGTACTGCAGCACTGGGGCACTCCCAAGCAGGCGTCCCTTCTCCTGGGTTGCTCTGGTGGGCAACGCTGTCACTGGGCCCGGCTCACTCTGCTTCATTGTTCCAATACCACCCGCCACCGGAGCCTGAGGGGCAGGAGAGCTCGCAGCAACCCGGGAAGCGAGGGATTGAGGATCCCCAACACCGTGCCCCTCCCCACCAAGTAACAACAGGCCGCTGCCCACCCTCATCGCCTCCCTGCCAACTAGAGCTAAAGCGGAACCAGCCAGTCCCCCGAGGCCAGCGGCGGGTGCTGTCCAAATGCTAGGAGGAGGTGGACTAGGGGAGTCGGGGAGAAGCAGGGGAAGCCTGCGTGAAGCCGCAGCCCTCGCCCACAGCGCGACTCGGTTACGTGGGTACCGCTCTGCCATGGTTCCTCCGGCTCGGCCCTGACTGTCTCCCAGCCCTGGATGCCGGCGCCCAGCAGTCCTTGGCCCTCCTCATCTCCAGAAGCAGAAAGTAGAGGGCCAGTACCGCTCAGACTGCTGAAGTCATCATATACTACTCACCCCAACTGTTTCTGTCCCTGCGGTTCTTGGCCATGGTGGTCCAGGGACTGGTGGCCGTGAGGAACTGTCACCGCGCTCGCTCTTCTCCCGGGCCGCAGGTTGCTGGCAATGGGAGGCTCTGTGCCCGTGCTGGGCGCAGTTCGCTCAGACTCTGAGGATGTTGCTGTGGCGCTGGGGGGAAGGAGTGGGGAGGAGAAGGGAGGAGAAAACAGATGAACCAAGCTCAGCTTCAAAAGCTGGAGTTCACACAAATACCAGCGTCACACCCTCCCTACTTCAGCCCACCCCCAGAGCATGAAGACAGTGACAGACATGTACTGCAATATTTTCAATGGGAAACACATACACACAAATAAACAGCAGCCCCTCACACATACTCTCAAAGAATTTAACAGCATTATCTAGTCACAGAAATACACAAAACCATACACTGCATTATACTGGATGTTCAAATATCTGTTTTCGTACAACAGTTACATATTAGTACAAACATGCTGGCAATATTTATACAGCTAAAGAAGTTAAATTAATCTGCATTTATTTACCAGACACTATTTTCCCCCATTTTAAAAGCAAGGTCATGTAGTAGAGAGGGTATTGTGTATTTTGTACCTGTCTACCAAACACGCCTTTTAAAGTTAGGCTAGAAAAATGAGATCAAGAAGATCCAAATAAATGAAAACTGAAGATTTATCATAATCTGTAACTAAATGTCTAGTGGGCAAAATTTCCCACTAGATTTGTAGAGGCAAAGTCTGAATTTATATTGGCAAATACATGAAGTAAATTCATGCTACATAGTCTGGGTGAGCCTTGGCAGCCACAAAAGCTTGCAGACACTTTTAAAGGGAAAGCAAAAGGCAATAAAAAGTATTTTCAATCTCTCCCTTTTCCCTGATTTCTCTCCTCTCTGCCTACAAACTTAGTTTTTAGCATCCTAGAAACACTGTCCTTTATGCTACCTGGCCCTCAAAATACCATCATCCCATTCCACACCTTCTTAACACAGTTTTCTCCTGCAGTTGGTTGTTGCCCACATTCTACAGATCAGTTCTGCCCAGGAGAGAGACTGCTGCTAGCCTCTTCCATGTTCTCTCAATATAATTTACTATGGTGTCTTCAGACAGGACCTCCATTCAGATAATTCCCAAACCTATACTTCTTGTCTTAAACTCCCCTGAGAGAGAATCAACATTAACAGAGCTGAATTTTAGCTGTCTTTAGTCATCTTCACTTTGTTTTTCTACTGACACTTCAAATCAACATGTCAAAAAACAAACTGTCTTACCTATTACTGCCAAATTTTATGCATTCCTTATTTCAGTTAATGGTTCTCCTGACCTCAGAACTGTGAACACTATAAACCAAGTTTACATTATAGTTTTAAAGGGAACTGTGTTAATTAGAATTGCATTACTCACTAATAAAACAACATAGGAAGATAGACATTATCTTGCCACTGAACCTACAAACCAAATTCATAGTACAAAAAAAAGTGGGTTCTGTTCTTTTTTTGTATTTCTTTGCTATAATTCCCAGGTCACATTCCAGACTGATAACCCCTTTCTGGTGAATACCATTGAAAGAGCACAGTAGATTCCCCAAAACAATTGTTCTATAATTTAATATCTGTTCTTGATTTTAAAAATTATTTAAAAAAACTCTTTCCCCATTGTAATTAATAAGTAATCTGTGGGATAGTGCTCGGTGACTGTGTGAATCTTTTTTTTTTTTTAATCCTTACCAGAGGATATGTCTATTGATTTTAGAAAAAGAGGAAGGGGGCAAGAGGGAGGGAAGGAAAGGAGGGAGGAAGAGAGGGAGAAACATTCATGTGAGAAACATCAATTGGTTGCTTCTGCTACATGCCCCAACAGAAGATGAAACCTGTAACCTAGGTATGAGCCCTGACTGGGAATCAAACCCACAGCCTTTTGGTATATGGGACGATGCTCCAACCAACTGAGCCACCCAGCCAGGGCAACTATGTAATTATCTTGGCCAAGAACTTTTCATCCCATGATGTCGAGAACCCATTGATTATACTTACCTGAATCAATTTTATATTAGTGATTTTAACACAGTGATTTTGAAATAATTATATCACTTATTTTACATTTAGCAGCTGGTATTCCCTCTCCCATCTTTGTTTGTTGAATACTGTTATGGATTCATGAAAACTAGGACAAAAAAAAAGTTTTGGATTGTGTTATCACCATCATTATTCTATCTGATATTCAAATTACCCTAAATTTGGCCAATGGGAGCCTCTTCAAGTCAACCCTCTATCCTTTATTGTATCCTATTTGTCTTTGATCACTATTTTGTTTTCTCACACAATAAAATGTTTTAAGTTTCCCTGCCTCAGAATTAGAATTAGCTATGCCCCCTCTTTTTTTAAGTTTAATGTGCTATCTTTATTATTGTAAAGCTAGAAAATATGACTTGTGGGCCACTCCTTTGGTTGCTGGCTGGAGTTTTGCTGTTTCTACATTTTCACAGTAGAGATGATTGGAACATATTTATTTTTTTAACCATAAATTTAAATAAATAAATTTAATCTACTCTGAAGAAATACCTCCAACAGTATGTACACACACACACACACACAGTTATTAATTGCAGCATTTCTTGTAATTGCAAAATACTGACAATAACCTCTATGTCCTTATATAGGAGAGCGATACACTATAATACATCCCCACAATGGAATACTGGACAGCTGTAAAAAAGGATACAGAAGAACGTTATGGATTGATATAGAATACACTGTTAAAGAAGCCCTAGCTGGTGTGGCTCAGTGGATTGAGCATTGGCCTGTGAACCAAAGGGTCACCGGTTGGATCTCGAGTGCAGGGCACATGCCTGGGTTGCAGGCCAGGTCCCCAGTAGTGGGCACATGAGATGCAACCACACATTGATGTTTCTCTCCCCCTCTTTCTCCCTCCCTTCCCTTCCCTTCCCTAAGAATAAATAAAATCTTTTTTAAAAAGCATGATCAAAATGATTTAAAAAATACATTGCTAAATGGAAAAAACCCCAAAGGGCAAATACTTTTCCTTTCTGTAAGAAAGGATATGAAAAATATGTGTATCTATTCATCTGTGCAAAAGAAACACAGGAAATTGCTAAATCAGGAGCTAGAAAAAGATGTTTTAAAATTGTGAAATCAATTCTGTACAACTCTGTGACTATCCTAAAAGTACTAAATTATACTATTTAATTTGATGAATTACATGGTAAGTGAATTGTATCTCAATAAGGCTGCTTTTAAAAAGTCGTTTATTTTAAATTAAAAAAAAAGGAAAAATAAGAAAGCTATTCCTCCATTTGTACTTTAGTACTCTAGATCCTCTCTCTTCCTGGCTCCTCTGGAAAGTTACTTTATATATTATTCCCTCCTTCCTGTATCCTCAGTTATTTTTTCTTCCATTGGTTTCTTCACCATGCTCATTCCCGCCCCCCCCCCCCCATCATAAGAAAGCGGCTTTCTCTAACAAGAGTTTTTCATTAGGTGATGCTCCAACGTGCTTCTTTTCTCTACAGCTAACAATCTTGAAAAAAAGAATTCTATGAGAATGCTATTTGCAGTAACTCAAAACAGCTTAAACAAAAAGGACTTTTACATATTTTTTTTCTGGAAGATAGGTTGGTTCTATGGTATCTAATTCATTAGCTCAACATCATCATCATGGACTCAACTATTTAGAATTTAGATTTGGCTGCTGTAAAAAAATTAGTGGCTTAAAACAGATACTTCTCTCTCATGAAATAATTTAAGCATAAAGCCATCCAGGGCTAATATGGTGGCTTCAAAATACCAAGGAACCCAAGCTGTTTATACTTTCTTTCATCCTTAACTTGGGATTTCTATTGCATAATCTAAGATGGCTGTTTGGGCATTCACATCATTTCAGTCATATAGAAGGGAAGAAAGATGAATATATCCCCCAAACCCATAATTATCTTCTGGAGGGTGGGCCCCTTGTAGTACAGGCTTCCCCTGCTAGGTGAGTGTTCTAAGGAACCCATCTGTATCAGTGTACCAACTGGTGTTGTTGTGAGAGGCTGCATAAGGCCTCTGAATTTTTTTGAAGACTCTTTAAACATGTTTGCCCATTTCATGATGTGTAATTTACGAGTGCACTGAGTGCACCTGTCCATAACAAGCTGAGTTTTTGACCAAAAACAGCATGACCCCTGTGCCCCACCCTCCCTATTCACCTGATATCAGCTGGAGCAACTTTTTTGTTTGTTTGTTTCCCAGGATGAAAAAAGTCCTCAAAGGGAAATGTTTTGCTGATCCGGAAGAGGTGGAAAAAAAAAAAACCCAGAAGAAACACTAAAAGGCATCAAAAGTGATGAGTTCAAAACTGTTTTTGAGCAGTAGAAAAAGTCTTGATACGTGTATTGCAACAAATGGAGAGTATTTTGAAGGTGACTTAAGTTCAAACACATAAGAATACACGTTTTTATAAATAAATTTCTGCTTTTTGCTCCCCCCCTTGTATCCATTCTAAAAGTACAATACAGAAGTTACACATATCACCTCTATTTGAATACTAACGACCAGCACACATCCCAACTAGCCGATAAATATACCATGTATCAAACTAAAATTTAGGGGTCTAACACTAAAGAAGGGAAATGGATATTGGAGGATACCAGCAGACTTTGCCACAAGCACCCAGGTTGCACTCTACCATCCTTGGTGCGTTGGCTTATTTTCTAATGAGAGTTCTCATGACTCCAAAATGACATCTGCCATTCCAGTCACTGGAGGCAGATAAGTCATATTTAGAGATAAAGAAAAGGCGTATCTGTGTCTTATATAAAAGTGAGGAACCTTCCCAGAAGCACTCCAGCCAATTTTTCCTTGTGTCATTGTCCAGAATTATCTAAGCCTAAATCATTCTTTTAATAAGGGGAATGAGGCTAGGCCAATCAAAATTTATCCCCCCGGACTGGGGAGTGTCTCAGTCTTCTCACATTAACATAGCCTCTCAGAAAAGGTCAACAAATTGTGGTTCTTACAGTAAGGAAAGAAGAGAGAGGGTAGTTTTTGAGCACAATGCCCAGGGTGATGACCATAGCTTCCATTTTTTCCTTACCCTCCCCTAGTATCTCATCTGGTGGGGTGACCTGAACTTTATTCCCATAGGATCCAAGTTCTTCTTAGTGGTCTTACCTTTACTGGGTTGCTGCAACTTCCCACTGTCCAGCACTATCGGTCATGTAAACACCAAGAGTTACCCTAGCACATACCTGGGGTTCCAGACATAGTCCTTCTTATTCTGTTTGTGGAGCAATAACCAATTTACCCTCGATAAGTAGATCCAATCATCCCAACCCATATAATGACACCCTCTCTGTTGGCTCACCAGTCTTAAGACCTCATAGCAGCCCAGTGGTAGTTTCAACTTATTTACTGGAACTATGACCATGTTATGTGGAAATAGTATCTGTGCCTTGGGCACTGGGGCCTTCAGATCCACCAAGCCCAATGTTAAAGACAAAATTATAGAGACAAGTCGTAGAGACGAAAATTATTCAAGTGAGTTATTAGGAATAATAGAAGAACCACTGCCATAGCCACCTCTTGGTCTTAGGCCCATAAACAGAATGGGTAAAGGTAGGTTTAAGTTGTGAGTGGGCAAAACACAATTTGTTCTTGTATTATTTATTTGTATCACAACTGTAAACCAACTTTTGTCAACCCCTGTATTCTGAATATGGGGTAGATGGCAATATATATTGGCTACGGGGTCAAGTTCTATATCATACCCTCACCAGGGTTATCTTTCAGCCAGCACCACAACTGATCCCTCATCAGGCCTTTCCTCCATTCTATTAAATTAGCTGCTTCTTTTTAAAATTGATTTTTAAAGAGACAGAGGAAGGGAGGAGAGAGAATAGACACATGGATTTGTTTTCCACTTATTTATGTACTTATTGGTTGATTCTTATATGTGCTCTGACTGGGCATTGAACCCACAACCTTGGTACATCAGGATATGCTCTAATCAACTGAGCTACCTGGTCAGGACTCAAATTAGCTGCTTCTAAGTGATGGGTTTGAGGCAAGATTAGTTAATTCCATGGGCACGTTTCCGTAATTTCCCACCGGTAAAGTTTAATTTTGATTGTCAACTTTGGCACAAGGGAGAGTAAATTAGCTGGGGATGTTTCACATGGCCCATCATAATAGTGCTTACTCCATGTAAACTTAAGGTAGGGATTCTGCTACTCAATATAGCTATTCCCACATACATTCTGGACTGGAAAGATAGCCCCACATATTTCTTCAGTCCCACTGTATCCACTATGAAACAGTCCTGAATCAAGACTACACTTGACTTTCTTAAGTCTCAACTCTGATCACTGGAATTTTGCTGGTATTTTGAGAGAGCAGGGATTAATATTCAGGGCCAATATTGATTAATTTCTAGAAGGTGTGAAAACTTCCCATTCCTCTGTTCACAATCACCCCAGTAAAAGGTCGCAAGTACCTCTGGGATTGTCTCAGAAGAGATTCACTGTTTATACCTGGCTGCACTGCAGGATCCTTCCTCAATGGAGCATGGCTTCTCTTTCTCAAATAAGGGACTCTGGTTTGTAAACTGGCTTTAGTATGGGAATTAGGTGACATGTCTTGAATCTCTATTACAGTGATTTCAGTTAGGTTTCTGCTCAACAGACCTAAAGCTGTTCTGCTTAGTATGTCAAGTAGCACTTAAGTAGGCTGCTGGTTTCATTCATTCCAGAGACTTGGTAATCATAGACCACCACCAAAGATCCTTGTAGTCAAACATCCTGATTTCATTACTTCTTCCTGAGCATTATGATGGCAATTGCATTGAACATGTCTTTGACAGTTAAGAATCCCCTACCTGGCCTTAACCAGGATCTCAGTATTCCCACTGAATCATGGATCCCAATTTCATTGTGCCATCTCCATCATCATCTTCAACCAACTAAGTACAGATGCCAAAGAATTTTTCAGTTATATATGTGGCTCTTTACCCAATGCATTGATAAAAGTAGATTTTATGGGCCCTCCTCGGGATAATATAGACAGAGCATAAGTGAACAGAATACACATGCAAGAGGAAATTTCCATCTCCCTGAATCTAAGATTTCTTCCTCTACACAGTAACAGGGGAGTTCTGGCATCTCAGCATATGTACTACTAGCTTCACGTAATCAATTTAGGATTACCAGTTGCTCAAGTCAACAAATTGAATCTCAACTTCAGGTAAGTATTTGGCAAGATCTCCTGATTCTTTCAGTGCATAAGCTCTTTTCTTCAAGAACAGGTCTTATCCTTCTCCTTCAAGATCAGGGCTATGTCGAAGTATAATTCTTATTCAAAGTTCTCAGCCTCATTCATATTTGCCGAAACACCCCCATTTCATGCAGCAGGGTCTCAGTTCTTCTCTATCAGTGCTTTTAATCATTGCATAACAGATCTAGGTCTCACATTGAACTGACATTGCAACTCTGCAGCCTTTACGATTAGGCCCTGGGCTAAATCTTCAGCCATATCTGCCTACAGCCATTAGAGATACGGGTTTCTTCCAAGCTCTCAAAGAAGCTTTCTGATATTCTACTCATGCCTTAAGTTTGGAATTCAAGTCTTTCTGTCTTTTTTCGCATCTATCCTCAAAGAAGCAGTCAGAGCAAATGATACCAGTTTTATGAAATATCACTGTCAAAGCAGCTAAGTGCTAGTGGTTGATCTTCCAATACTATGTTCTACATCTGCATTACATCACATGCCACTAGTGATAATTATTTGAGTAATTATGATGCCGCTCCATGTTATGAAATATCATTGTTCTATTTTCCATGACAAATAGCTTATACAGGTAATCATCAGATATGTGAGTAATACCATCCCAAAAAGCAAGGGTTTCTTTCCTACAGTTACTTCCAATTCCTCTAGCAATCAGGATTCTGGCAAGAAAGAGGTAGCACAGAAAGAGAAGCTAATGAAAGGACTATTTATAAAAATGAGGACAGGGTTAAAGGAACCAACAAGGGATAGTGAAGCACCCTGAAACTAGCAACAGTGGGGAGACATTATCGTTCTTGCCCTAAAGGGGAAAAGGAAAAAAAGTGCTTATTAGAAGCCTGCAAGAGTTGTATAGCTGTAGGATAGGGCCATAGCCAGGCAGTATGGCCTCCTCTGCATTAGTTTCTCCGAATACTGGTCTATTTGAGGTGTAAGCAAAGTTTAAGCACCCCTTCTCAACATTATACTCATGGTGTGAGGAAACTGATAAGGAACAAAATAAGGTTATTTGTAATATGTATCTTTTCTTAGTTATTATATTTGTAGACAGGACCAATCTGTGAGTTGAATACAGGGACCATGCTACCAATTCTCATATAAACCTTAAAACCACCATATTGGGATCAGAGTAATAGAAACAGCATTTTAACATACTGGATGAGCAATTCAAGCTGGGTAAAGAAGGGATGTGCACTGCCTTCCTCAATCATTTTTTTTTTTAAACTCCCATCCTAATGATCTGATACTGATTCTAAATGAGTACATTCTACTGCCATCTAGAACAAAACAGAATTCTCCTATATGTACTTTGATAACATGGGTCTTGCCTCACAGAAAACTGACCCTAATTAGTAAGAGAAATCATGAGTTATCTGAAAATCCAAATCATAATTATGGCAGATGTCTTCCAACATTTAATTGATTTATATTTAACAAACATATAGAACAACCAATTCAATCACATTGAGTTACACTTTGCAACTAGTTTATGTTGGAAGATTCATCAGGAGATTACATCGTTTAAACCTAAATGTTCCTTAGACTAAAATATTGTCCTTATGTTCTGCCACATTTTAGGGTTTTAATTAGCCATTCCGTCTTGCACAGTAAATTGTGAACCTTACCTACATAGAAGTTAAAAATTTTTATGTCTCCAATTTTTAAAAGTTCAAACTAGGCTGAAGTTGAAACCAGAGGCCACATATTACAATAAGCATTTTACTAAAAAAACTTTGGAAGAAAGGAAAAACACTGTAAAGCATAGAACAAACCATTATGGATTGTTATATAGATGAGAGTAAAAGCTGGAATACATTTACATATCAGATATTATGAAGACACTAAGAAAATAAGATAATTTGGTTGTGATGAAGGACCTATTAAGCCACATTTATTTTTATTCTTTACTGTCATTATAAAATTGGGTAGTTTGTAAAAAAATCTCTCCTGTTAGCTATAATTTTTTTATCGTAATGTAACTGTCGACCTTGAAAGTATGTACTTAATTTAGGATAGAGAATTAAATTTACACATTGTAGTTTATTTTATGGAAATTTAATTTGAATTTACCAACCATGTAACATTTAACCACCAGCTATGACTTGAGTGATCTTATTAAAATAAACTCAACCAGTATTTTAAAATCCTTAAGATTCTTTTGGAGTCAGTATAAAGCAAATGCTTTCCTCTTTACATCAATTGTGGTACAAGTAAAATAATGATGATAGCAGACACATTTTTTAACTACCACGTAGAATCTCAACTTTTTTTTTGCTATCCACCACTAAGTGGATAGTCAAAACATATGGATCTTCCATTACTGGCAACATAAAATATCCGCTCTCCAGGGTCTTGTTGAAACCTATAATCTTAAATTTTCTTTTGCTTAATTCATATCAAATATTGTTTCAAGAATAACGTGCTTGAAGGATTATCAGAGGACAATATCCTTATTTCAAACTGAATTCAAAGTTTCCACTTTATGAAGGCTTATGAGGTAAGTTTTTCTGAAGTCTTAGTATTGGGGGAAAAATATGCTCCTCTCTTGATTGTGATCTCAGAAACGCTATAAAATCCTCTGCTTTGGCTAATTTGTTACATTGTTCCACTATCCTATTTTCCCTCTCTTTAACATTATACTCATTGCTTCATTTACGTATTTTTGTCTTGTGTTATTGCATGTGTTTTCTGTATAATGCCTCAAATTCTCTGGAATAATGTGTGTACAAGTAAGAATAAATTTCAGACTAGAGAAAGGATCAATGCTTATAGGATCACAGAAGAAAAAAAGAAAAAAGAATCTATGAAAGTTAACAAGTACTAGGATACTAACAGAACATTTGAAAAGATTTTGAATCATTGAAGCCAAAAGTATGTGCCCACCAAAACAAGTGCCAACACGCTCTGAAAGAAGGAACTGTTCTTCAACAATTTTTTCAATACAGCAAACACATAGGCTTTGTCCATAGAGCATGTAAGTCTGAGCTGACTTATGTTTCATAAATAAGTGCTTTTTGTGTATGGAGCACAAGAAAATACATATACCCTGTCCTGTTAAGGTGTGAATTTAATTTCTATATTACACAATTGATTACAATGATCAAGAAGGAGCATATCACCCAGGAATAGAATTGAATTGAATGTTCAAAGCCACAAGCCAAAATCTGGACCTTGCTCTTTTGTGATTTTTCAGTCACTAAATGTGTTGGCTGAGTGTTATGTGGCTTTTCTGTTCAAAACTTCTACAGGGCTCTAGAAATAACTGCCAGTATAAATCCAGCAAATTTGTTTCTACCTTCATGATGAGATGGAACTAAAAATGTAAAATAGCTTGTGAGATATCAGCCAAATTATTTCCCTGAACTCCTCTTTGATATTCTGTCCATTGTGAAGTATTTTTAAATCTTTTATATTTGATTACCCTCTTTATAATCCTGTAAAAAGCAGGGGTGTCCAACCCACGGCCCAAGGGCCACATGCAGCCCAGGATAGCTATGAATGCAGCCCAACACAAAATCGTAAGTTTACACATTATGAGTTTTTTTGTTTTTGTTAGTGTCTATGTACTTAATGTGTGGCCTAAGACAACTCTTCTTCTTCCAGTGTGTCCCAGAGACGCCAAAAGGTTAGACACCCCTGCGACACTTTCTCAGATGTCAGGTGCAAAACTTAATCCTTTTCAAGCTGCAGATAAGGATAGTGAGATATTGCCAAACACAACGTCTTGTCCCAGATTACATACTGAAGAAGTGGTAGAGCCAGAGCCAGGTCTTGGTCCTTGACTTTGTTTTAGCTTCTGCAGAACTTCTGATTCAATCAAAGGGCAATACCCCTGGTGAGACAGCGCTCGTGTCCAACAGGAATAAGGGCCAGAGGCTTCCTAGGAATTCAAATTTTCCAAAGTGTCTCGGGAAAACTCCGTAGAAGACAGGTTGTTCAGGTGTGCAGTCCAGCCTTAAACTGGTACCACTGGGAATAGTTCGCAAAACAGGAAGGTGCAGTAGGGTGTGCCGCGACTTAGTTAACCTGGCACTCCCCCACCTCCTTCCCAGCGCCCCACTGCCAGGTTCCTTCTGGCCCAGTGCCCGCAACGTACCTTTTCCGTGAACTGGGAGGGCTGCGTTCCCATTGCCCTCGTGACCACCCATCTCCCTCTACCCGTCACTAAGTTTACCTGACGAATCTGGGGGCTGTTTAGCGGAGGCCCGTCGGCCCACGAATGCGCGGGGGCGACCCTAATCTCTGCGAGTGGGTAGCAGAGCCTGGGCCCTGAAAAGACGCTCCCGGCCAGGAGAGCGCCCGGGAGGCTGTCGTGTCCCGACCAGGCCTCAGGGAGGCACTCTGGTCTCACGGCCAGCGCACTCGGGCGGGCCGCTGGGCGCCGACCCACGCTGACCGGGAACGTGTCTCCCGGTGACGCAGCCCCGGGTGGGAACGTGCTGCGACGGCAGCGGCGACCGTACGCGCCTCCGCCGCCTGCGAGAGGACGTGCGGTGCAACGGGAGACGGCGGCGCAGAACTTGGAGCGGCCGGCGGCCGGGCGTTGGGAAGCAGGACGCAGGCGCCGGGACGTAGGACGCAGGCGCCGGCGAGGAAGTAGGTCTCGGGCGCGGCGCTCAACAAAGCGGGGCCGCCCCTCTCAGGTACCGAGTTGTCCCCAGGCCCCGGCGGGCGGAGAGGCTGGGCTGGACAGTTCACGAGCGGCCGAGGAAGGGAAGGGCCACAGTCGGAACGAAGCTGCGGGTCGCCGGGGACCCTCCCTGGGCCGCTTCTCCGTCGCCTCCAGCGGGGCGGAAGGGAAGGGGGCTGGGCCACTCGGGGTCGTAGCCCGTGGCGCCAACCCGCCTTTGCGTGTCCCTCGTGCAGGCTGAGCTGCAGGCAGAGGCTCCATGTTGGGAAGCGGCGTAGCTCGTCCTTGTTAGCGGGAATCGGGGCGTCGCGGGCAGAGCCGGCGGGGGCCGGGCGCTGGGCGAAGATGGAGGCCCCGCTGCGGCCTGTCGCGGACATCCTAAGGCGGAACCCGCAGCATGACTACGAGCTCGTCCAGAGGGTCGGCAGCGGCACCTACGGGGACGTCTATAAGGTGAGACAGGCCGGCCCCGGCCCCGAGCCAGGCTTTTTTCCTGCGGTCAAGGGCTCCCGGGAAGAGGGCCGCTTTTTGGCGAAGTATGAGGGGGAGGATGCTTTTATTGTTGTATCTTAGAGATGAAGCGGTCGGGGTGCCGTTTACTCCATTCAGAGCGCCCGATATTCATTGCTTGCTCAAATCGCTACCAAGAAGCAGAAATAACCACACCTTTGCAAACCACTGGTGTACTTTTTTGTGGTATAAATGCATTTTTCACGCATAGTTATCGTGTTGAAGGGAGTCGAATCTACTTACGGAGTTGCACTTGAGGGTGTTCTAGTAGTAGCATGGAAAAATGCTTCATGGAAAACAGACGGGAGAAAATATTGACATTCGGATATTTGCATTTAAAAAACACTTTAAAGCAAATGAGCTTAATTTTAAAGTATGAAACCCTGCCTCTCAATTTTAACAGTACACAGTCTAGTACTGGGTCAAAATGACGTGAGCACAAACGTTATCCTATGCAGAAAGATGCTTTTCCTGGCAGAAGTGTCCTCATTTGTATGTGGCCGATGATTTTTCCTCCCATTTTCTGGGATTTATAATGTTCCGTCTCTGGGATTCATAACATCTCATTACCAAGCGTGCATAAGAGCTGCTGTATTTTTAATTGTGCCTTTTTGCATTATTTGAGACAAATTGAGGAGTGTGAGTTACTCTTAATTTAGGATTTAAGAAAACATGGAGAAGAAACCCCAATTTCCTAAATCCACTAAGTTCTTCAAGGATCAAGAGGAAGGAGATTGTTTCAGATGGCCTCATGTTTTTTGTTCTCTGTTCAAAAAGGGAGCATTAATGCAACTTATACGGGGCTATTAAGGGACATTTCCTTTAATTTTGCAACAGCATTGTTTATTGGATTTAATCATGATATATATCCCATTATTCCAAACAACACTCCTGCATATAGCTCAAAGGGGTATGCAATATGTCATGGTCATATTGTATGTCATAGGGGTAATTAACCAGTAGACTCCTCTGGGGTATGTTGTTTTGCACAGGTGGTAATATGGAAGGAAAACATTCTTTCTTCCTACATTCTGCTTTTGTTCAGTGTGCTCTCTATTAATACGTACTAACAATTTAAGGTGGTGTTATGACAGCTCTAGCTCTGTTTGATCCTACAGGGATGGACTGTAAGGGATAGGCTTTCAATTCTTTAAGTAGACATTTGAGTCTTCTGTACTAGGCACTGTTCTAGATATGGGTTGTTGAATTGTGAGGTAGTTCCCAGATTTCATGTTGTATACCTTCAAATTCAAAGTGGATAATTATAACAGAATCCTCTTTTTCCTTATGTAGAAATAGAGATAATTAACTCAGCTGTTTATCCATGGATTAGTCATTTTTTGGAATGCTCTTTAAAAAAACTGAGATTCCTATTTGCCTTCTCAGTCTTACTTTTTAGTCATCTTTGTCTTATGATTCACTATGTATATGCATTTTCCCTACAAAAATCCCAAGACCTCTCCCTTTTTTCTTTAAAAATATAGCAACTTAAAGCAGCTCTCTGAAGCCAGATTTTATTCTTGCCAGGGAATAAAAGGGTTATATTAAAGGGGCAGCTAATACTTCCCTTTCACCCTGATACCTTATGTTTCTCTTCCGTAGTTTCTAAAGAGAGGATCAAAAACTGAATATTTATCAAATACCACCTTCACCACCACCCCCTTCTCGCTCTCCCATGATCCTCTTCCCTCACATTCATGCTCCCTCATCTTTACAGGTATCCTCATACACTAGATGAGCCTCTGATTCCTAAACCTCTTCAACTCTGGTTCCTTGTCTTTTGTTTTCCTGTGTTCTAATTACCTGGAATCACCTGCCCTCATTTAAACCTGTTGCTATCCTACCTGTCCATGAGAACCTTGCTGAAATGCTCCTCCAGGAAGCTCCACTCTCCCTTTGCTCCAACCTCCTCTACTACTGTCCCCATTCCTTCAGTCTGCTCTGGCCACTCAGGCCTGCTTGCTCTTCCTTAAACATAATCATATTCCCACCTTTGGGCCTTTGTTCTTGCTAGTCCTTTTGCTCAGAATGTCTTCAGAAAGCCATTGCTGCCTTCCCCACTTGCTTTTACACCCTCTACATTTTTTTTCCTACTTAATTTTTTTCTTTTCCTTTATCACCATTTATCATAATGTTTTCCAATTTTTTCTTGTTTATTATGTCGCAGTCCACTAACATACTCCATGAGGACAGGAGTTTTATCTGTTTTGTTCACTGCTCTATGTCTAACACACCTAGAATTTTGACTAGGAACAGAGTAAGTGCTTCCTAAAAATTTGATAAATGAAAGGATAAATATCAGTAATTATATCCTAGTTCTGTGGGAATATGATTTTGACATAACAACACTAAGTAAGCATTTAATAATCTGTGTACCTGTAATGCCTATTGTGATGTCCTATGTATGCACTTTTATTACAAATTTCAAATATTTGAGTTCTCTAGGAAAAAATATTTCTGGAAAACTCTATCATAGCATATCCATTTTTAGTGCTCTTAAGTCCTACAGAATTTTGTCAGTTAATATTTACTCTCTAATATGCCTAAAAACATGTACCGTTGAGCTGCTGTGCTGAAGTTTTTAAGCTCAGAGTATTTTGACTAATTTTGCTATTTATCACTGTGTTTCTGATGAGCTGAAAACCCTAGGAAGTTTAGAAGTAACATAATTACAGTGAAGAATAATGAATGTAAATTTGTCACTGTTCTAATCAGATATTGTCTCTACTTTTCTCTCTTTTTTTCTTACATCTGAGATACCTTATAAAGCAAGAGCTTTAAAAAGACTACAGCTTGAGATTCTTTGTGAATTACTTTTATGTTTTTCAAGACCACAGATCCCCTTTGAGGCTCTAATCTTTCCTGAGAATCCCCAAGAGGGGAAAGCTCAATCTTAAACTGGCTGTGCCCTGGTTGAAAGAAGAAGAATATAAAGTTTCTTTTAGATAGATGGAGTATATCATTGAGGACAAGAACAAGAAATGGTGGAGGGGAAGAAACAAAAGAGAAAAGAAATGTGGTTGAAGATGGATAAAGGGTCAGATATAAAAAATGTGAATTTTATTTGTAGTTACTGTTAATTTTTAAATCTGCTAACAGGAAAAGGAAGTTTGGAGATTTAGTGTCTATATTACTTTCTTTCCATAGTGGTCTAGACAATTATTGTATTTTAATATTGTTTACAATCACAGTACACAACATTTGGGTGGTCTTTATCCGAATATTTGTATCAAAATTGTCCTCATCCTATATTCCAGAGAAGTTCTGGATGGTAAAGTTTTTACCTTACATGGAATACAAGTGTAGAGTGGGCAGTCCCTTCTGTTTTTTTTCCTAACTGGTTTGGTTTTTTTGATTGATTGTAAAAACATAATATGTTTAGCTCCAGGAGGACAGGAATAGATGTCTCTTGCTTATCACGGTACAATAGCAGACAGGTAGATGCTCAATAAGTATTTGTGGAATGACATTAGTTGTAGAAAATTACCCAGAGATAAATGCTGATAATAATTTAATATAGTTTGTTTTAGGCTTTCTTCCTAAACGTTTTTATACCAATATGTTTCTAAAAGTGGCTTTTATAAGTTGGTATCATGATATAGTTCCTTTTTTTTTCTAGTTGATAAGAATCAACAGCATTTTCATTGGTTATTACTATTAAAAAATATCATTTTAAAAAGATCCATTGTACAAACCCTCATTTAGTCATTCTAAGTTTCATATTTGTCATTTCCAATTAAAAAAATTTTTTTCGCAATTATAAATAATGTTATAATTTGTGTAGAAATTTTTCTCATATAGTCTCATCACATGGTTTACTCTGGATGCTTGATAAACTGGGTCCACTGTAGTGAGTACCTCTTTTACATACGTCTTTCTCTCCCCCAAGACAGTACTTAAAATTTTTGAATGGCTTAAGGCACTTTGAAGTATATTCCTAGATTACATTCTATAAAGACAAAGCTCTGTACATCATAACACTTCTGTAAGCATTCATTTATTTAAGAAATATTTATTGAGCCGTGGCTGGTGTGGTTTAGTGGATTGAATGCTGGCCTGTGAATCAAAGGGTCACCTCTTCAATTCCCAGTCAGGGCACAAACCTGGGTTGTGGGCAAGGTCTTCAGTTGGGGGTCTTCAGCTGGCAAAGATTTCATAGGCAGAAAAGGACCACATAGTGGACCTTACGTGTCATGTAAAAGAATTTGGACTTCTTCCTGTAAACTGAGGAAACACTTTAGGGGGGACTCTTTCATTATGTAGAGGATTAGACAAAGTTGCTGGACGTATAAGGACCAGTTACTGAATAAACCAGATGAAAATTTATGCAAGTACAAATTTAAGCACTGGTACTGGAAATGAAAGGAAAGGATGGATTTGAATCATGTTGAAAGATGATCAAAATTCCCTGGTGATTGATGGTGGAAAAAGAGATAATCAGTGGCATTTAGAATTTCTGGCTTGTGTGACTGCATCAGTGTCATCAACAGAATTAGGAAATACCAAATTTGTGGGATCTGGATTTTGTTTGGTTTTGGACATATGACATTGCATAGGTGGATTATATCTAAGTGGTAGGAAATACAGCTCTGGCCTTCAGAGATCTAGACTGGAGATACAGGTTTGGAAGTCATCATCACATTATGAGGGTGGTACCTATGAGGTATAGGTGAAGTCACCCTGGAGAGTTTGTAGGAGAGTTGAGGAAAGACTTGTAGTGTTACAGTAGCAGAAGAGATGAAGGTGTCTGAGAAGACGCAAAGAGATTTAAGGAAGTTCTTTTCATAGATATCCAAGAGTTTCAAGAGCCCATTCTATCATCTGCATCCATTCTTGTTGCCTTCCACTATGACTGCAGTGAGGAAAATGTATTGATTTTCAAAAAAATATAAATCTAGGTTTTGTGGCATTCCCCCTTTATTCTCCTTGTCCACAGAATAGTCTTAGAATGATATGTCTTTTGAGGCCCTCCCTACACCAAAAGGCTAGCCATTCTGAACTTCTTTCAGTTCAGAAGTTCATCATCTTCTCTTCTTCTCGTTCATCTGTTTATCTTCTACTGTTTGGCTTGCCCTTTAAACACTGCATTTTCAGAGGGGCCTTTTCTGTTCCTTATACAGGTAATATTTATCTGCTGTATGATTTCTTACCATAATACTCATCATTTGTCACTCCCCATTATTGCTGTCAGTCTTCCTGCTCTACTCAAAGTACATAAGAACAGGGGACCTTGTGTTTACTGCTGAATCAGCTAGCTTAGCATAGTGCTTAGCACATTGTATGTGTTCAATAAGTATGTTTTGAAGGAGTGAGCCATAGAGTGGTCATGTAAGTAAGGAGTAGCAAGGATTCATTAAGAGTTGAAGTGTGAATGGTAAATAAGGAAGTAGAGGGAATGTGGATGATTCCTTGAAGCAGCTTAGCTATGAAGGGAGAAAGAAATGAGACACAAATGTTTCTTTGACGGTTTCTGGGTTTTGCCCTCTATTGAAACTGGTTACAGCTTTCATTTATTCTTTTTTTTTAATCCTCACATGAGGACATGCTTCGAGAGGGGAAGGGAGGGAGAGAACTATCGATCAGTTGCTTTTTGTATGCCTCTGGACTGGGACTGAACCCACAAGCTAGGCATATACCCTGATCTGACCATGAATCAAATCCCATGACCTTTTGCTTTACAAAGTGACACTCCAACCAACTGAGCCACACCAGCCAGGGCTCAGTTATTATTCTTTAAGTTTATTTTATCATCCAAGTGACCAGGGGTATTTACTCAGTTGACAGAAGGAAGTCAGACAAAGAATTTGGGAGGAACTGGGAATTTAAAAAGGAGACTAAAGACAGAAACTTAGGATGGGATTGTTAGGAACCAAGGTAGGGTATAAACTGAAAGTCTTCTCTCTTCCCTTTCTTTCTCCTTCCCTTCCTCTTTTCCTCATTTTCTCTCTGTTGTAGAGCCTCCATTGATTTCCAGCCCCAGTTATTCCCCTATGGTTAGGCTGAGACGCAATGATGAATGGGGAGCTGGGCAGGGCGGGGTGGGGGGTGTGTGTGACAGGGTAAAAAGGAGTGTTAAGCATTTATTTAACCAGTATTTATAGAGGGCCTCTTATGTGCTAGATGCTGTTCTAGTTCTGTGGGATACATCAATAAACAAAGTGGAGAAAGATTCTTGCCATCAGGAATCTGAGAGGAGAGAAACGGTAAACATAGTAAGTTCTATGATATGTTAGAAGGTGATTAAAGATATGGAAAGAAGAAAAGTTGAACCAGTATGTTACTTCTTACACATTTGCACCCTTTTTTTTGGTGTCCTGTACCTGCTTGCTCCTCTTTTTTAACCATTCCTCTTACCAATATCAGGGGGAGCCAATGTGAGCATGACTTAATATTTTAACAGACATAACTTTCAATATATAAGTAACAACTTTCATATTTTAAGTGTTTTAGCTTCTATCCTGATTGTAATAGAGAGTGGAGAGGCTTGAGTCCCTTACCGTTTTCCCCCCCAGGAATAATTTTCTGTTATTCTTTCTGCAATAGCATAGATCCATGGGTAGCACTTGCCTTCCTATTTTGCCTTTCTCTACCTTGCCTCAGCATAGGTAGCCTTCTAAATAACATGTGTTCATTTTAGAAAAATTTCAAATGGGAATAAATGAAGGATTACCTGTCTCCTTCACCATAATCTAAACGTTGTATGTATCTTTCTAGACATCTAAAAACTCATATTAAAGACATATACAAAAATTACATATAAACATATACATCATATATACAATTTTTATTTTGTATATATATTTGATAATATACTTTTTTGTTTAACAACATCACAAGCCACTTTTCATGTCAGTAAATATACACATTTAATATTTGTGTATGTTCTTATATTGTTGTACAGTTTTTAATCCATTATTGTTGAACAAGCAGATTATTTCCAGTATTTCCCTATTAAAAGTAATGCTATGATTAGTAACCTTTGAACAAATTCATATCACATATCCTTAATTATTTATTTAAAGTTTTAGTGAATTTTGACCAATTATTCCCCCCTAAAGTTTTGGCCACATCTTTTCTGTCTTTTAATCTTAAATCCTTTCCTTCACCATTAAAACTACCAGATTATTAGTTCAATTTAAGTAATTTTCTGAAAGGGTCTCATTTTTCAATAAAAATTAATCTGTATTAGGAAAGTATTAGAAAAACTCTTTTTTCAGAGACAAGTATCCTAACAAACTAAGGCTTTAGTGTGACCTGAGATATAAGTCATGTGGCCAGATTTGGATCACCCTAATGGGCAGGCCTCAGGCTTGGAATACGTCTGCCTGGTAGTGAGGGGAAACTTGCAATACGTCCTGCCATGGAAGAAGGAGCACTCTGCCAGCTTCTATAACTATGTGTGGAAGACAGCTTGGAAATAACTTGCTCCACAGAGGACCTCTCATACATGTCCTATCCTTGAGAAATGGTCATTTAACTTACTTAAATAATGACATGCTATGTTTAGAAGCAGTCATTTTCTTTTTAAAACTTTCCTGTATTGATCTAAAATCTGACCCATTGAAAATTTGTCCCATTGCAATAGGGCAATTACATCTTTGCTGTCACCCCAATATTCTCACACTTAAAGTATCTAATGCATTAGAGGTAGTCAATGAATAAAGGTTAAAATGATATACGATGACTCGTCTTTATTTTAAATTATTCATGTGGAGGATATTCTATAAGTTGGTCCCCTTTTATTATACTTTGTATCCTAACTTTGATAATCTTATTGGAAGTGGTTTCTTTGAAATTTACATAACAATTTATATAGTATATAATATATGTAGTGTCTGTAATCTCCTTTTACCCGAAAGGATTTACAGTAGAAGTAAAATGAAGCACTTTACTTTGCTCCTGTCAGAGGATCAACTATTGCATTATGTTTTCAATATAACACTCAATATTTATATTTAAATTTTAAAAATAATCAGTTTTATAGACTATGAAAAATGAAAAGTCACTTTTAATGTCATGAAGCTAATATTTTAAATACTATCATTTTTGTTGGACATCAAACTTTGAGCACATAGTCAAAGTAAATAGTAACCAGAGTGGTGGAAAGGGTCTGGAATCTATATGGGGCATGTTGAACAAGTTAGCATGTTTCATCCATAGGTAGAAGGGGCTTTTATATTTTGATCTGAGCATGGTTAAAATTAGAACCTAGGTCCCCAGGCTGCCATTGAGACTCATTTGTCATAGTGGGAGGAATGGACTAAATCAGTATTGTCTCACAAACCAAAACTGGGATTAATGAGAAATTATAGGAAAGTAGATTTTGCTTATCATAAAAAAGTCTTTATACAGCAAAAGTTATCCAGAAAGTGAATGTATTAGGTTGACCAAATGACCTCCATAGACTATGTAGAAGAGAATTGCCTTTTAGAAAGGGAATTGAATTAGATAACTTCTAAAAGTTTCTCCAAACTGAAATTCTAATAGAATAGTATCTCGAGTAGTTTTAGTTTTGTCTATTTTCACCACCCCTTAAATGCGGGTAATTTTTAGAAATTTGTTCTTGACTCTTTTCTTGTAACTCTACATACCCTTCCTAAGTAACCTCATCTACCTACCTAGATTCGATAATGTTAATGATGCCCAAATCTTTATTCAATTTAGTGCTATTTTGAGCTAAATAGAGCTATTTACTGGTTAGCTCTTGAGCTTCAGGAGCTGTATATTAAGTGGCTAATGGAATACCACCAGTTAGTTTTCCATAGGAATCTAAAATTTAAATATGTCCAACTCTGAACCCATTATCTATGACCCTTCACTGCCCTCCCCCATTAAATGTATCCATCTTCCTATGATTGTCACCTTAGTGAATGGGACCACACTGCCTACTCAGTTGTGCAATCCAGAAAGTAGGGACTATCCTTGACTTACTATTGCTTTGCATTTCACATTAAATAGTTTACCAATTTCTAATGGAGACATGCTTGGATTAGAGCATGACAGAGGAGGTAAAGAGAAGTGAATGGGTTTTGTTTATATTTTTAAGCCATCAAGATTTGCTGATCACATATCAGATGCAAAGGTTGTGAAGAAAACAAATGAAGAATGACCTTGGGTTTTGAACTTAAGCAACTAGATAGGTACCATAACTTTTATTTAGATTGGGAAGGTGTGGGGACGAATAGGTTTGTGGAGCAAGTATCACTGAGTGTTCTGTTAGACATGTTAGGATTATGATGCCTGTCAGGTGTCCATAGATTCAGGAATCTGGAGCTCAGGGAAGAGATTTGTTCTGGAGATGGTTGTTAAAAGAGGATGTTATAGAAAGAAAAGGTGAAATTCCATCAGTCAGGATAGGTAAGAGAGGAAGGAGTAAGAAAGAGGCTGAGGTATTATTGAAGGTTTGAAGACAGAGGAGTAAAATAGTCCTTACAAAGAGTTGAGTGGAAAAACCAAACCTAGTGGAGATGCTATAGCTTGAGATTTGTGTTAGGATTGGAAATTAAGACCAGTTAGCCTAATTTTTTAATTTTTTTCCTTAACATTTAGCTATTTGATACCAATATGGAATTACTGGGTAATTGGATTTAATAAGATTAGGATTTTGTCAGGTTATTATATATAGAGAGAGAAAGAAGGATAAGGAAGTTAAAGATTTTGCAAGAGAGTAATTCTGAATAGAGTGATGCGCCACGGAACCCTTACAGGTTAAGGGAGAAGGTGGGGAGTGCATTGGGTTGATGAGTTGGAGGAACCACTGGAATGAAAGGGCTAGAGTAAGTGAGCTGGAAGGATAGAAGGTTATA
Organism: Pteronotus mesoamericanus; assembly: GCF_021234165.1. Lineage (NCBI taxonomy): Eukaryota > Metazoa > Chordata > Mammalia > Chiroptera > Mormoopidae > Pteronotus > Pteronotus mesoamericanus. Next base: position 35,604,183 of record NW_026555078.1, read on the forward strand.
ATCAGAAAGTATAACGTTTGAAACCAAGATTCAGATAGGAGGTCAAAAAATCAGAAGTCAGAGAGGGGACCTGGATGTTGAGGTTTCTCAGAATGGTGATAAGAATCGGGTAGAGGGGAAGGAAGACTGTGCGCCAGGGGCTATAAAGTCCTAAAGGAACAAGAAACGACGACCAGAAAGTTAGTAGGTAATAGCCACAGGAGGATGGCAGGTGCTAGTCTGTGCAGTCTTTGCTGAGCTTCAGAGGAACCTTAGCTCTCATCACACCCTCTTTATACTCTTATGTTCCCTAATAGGAGACAATTTTACTTATTTGAAATGCCCATATTTTCTTTCTTTATACCTTTGCCTGGAGTTCTGCTGTAATCCCTTACACCCCACTCCTCCCAGGAAGTCTCATTCAGTTTCAGCTTAGATTTACTTCTTCCTGTAAACTTTCTCCAGTCAATTTTAACTGGGCTCAGAATGCTGCTAGGTTGTTGTTTAACACCCTGGGAGCATTTCTCACACTATATTGTATTTACTGTTCACTTCTCTTTCTCTCCAACTGATAAAACCTCCCTGAAGACAAGAACTGTTTTATGTCATGACATCAACAACAATGCCTGACACATAGTAAGTATTCAGAAATATTTGTTGAATGAATGAACCAGTCAAAAACAACGTTCCATTAAAAAATCAGATATAGAAGTTTTATAGCCTGTGTGACCTGAATGACTTGACTTTTTTTGTGGACAAGCCAGCTTCTTTGCATCCCTTCAAACCTTACAGCTGCTGTGTTGCCACTTCTGTATTTAAGTCCATATTATTTAATCTGGGAAGCATAATTCTGAGGAGTAGTCACTGGCCAGTAGAGATTGCTTGTTAAATATTGGGACATCTGGGTTTTCCCTTGTTATGTTAAAGAATATTTTTGGTGGAAGGAGGCATATTTAAAATTGATGCCCCCAGTTGGCTTCATGGAAAAGTTTTATGACCTTAAAAATACGCTGGGAGGAAGTTAACAGGTTAGGATGAGGGGCCTAATGTAAAGAACAGTAAAGTGGAATACAAGAGTTGACCTCATTCATTTTCATGGTGACCATCTGGGTTGCTAGAGCTTTTAGATGGCTATCATTGCTTGCCAGTTTCATTATTTTTACCCTAGATTAAAAAAAAAGTCTTCTAACTTTACGGCTACTGAGATGTACTATGTATTGTTATATCTTCTTTTTTTTTTATTAATTTTATTTCTTTATTTTTAGAGAGGGTAAGGGAGGGAGAAAGAGAGGGAGAGAAACATCAGTGTGTGAGTTACCTCTCACATGGTCTGAACTGGGGACCTGGCCTGCAACCCAGGCGTGTGCTGTGACTGGGAATTGAATCAGTGACCCTTAGTTCGCAGCTCGGCGCTCAGTCCATGAGCCACACCAGCCAGGGGCCACATCTTCTTAGTCCTTGTTGAAAACTTGAAGTTAAAATATGTTAGACATAAAACTTTAATTATTTGTCACATTAAAAATTTCACAGCGTGTAGGAAAGTTCATGGCTGGTAAAACGGCAACTGGATAATGTTGAAATATAAATGGCTTAGTTAGAAAGATTAGCTTCTTTAATTTTTTTTTTTTTTTTTTTTTTTTTGGTGCAAGTGAAAATCTAGGGGTAGTTTTTTATTTTGAATTAAAAAATCCAAGATAGGAGAGTCTGAGTTAAAAATACTTCTCCAGTAGTAAATTGACTTGAAAATATTAAGAAATTAAAGAGAACTGCATTTGCAAGTAGAGTAGAAACTTAATTAACTGGAAAGGCTGTTTTATGGATTTTATGGTGGCATTGATCCCATTAGTTTATCTTTTTTTCCACTCAGTAATTCCAATTCCTGATTAATAGAAGTTAAATAAAAGATTTACTGTAGTAAAATAGATTTCTGAGTATTTGGTATGCTTTTAAGCCCAATATTAGTGTATACCAGTAACCTACTAAATAAATAGGAATCAGAAATATATTTAGATCCTTTTTGTAGAAGTGCTGTCTGTTAGTTCCTTCTATAAACATAATCCACAATCTTTAAATTCTTATGTGTTAAAGTTAAAAACAGAAACACTTGAGAGTATCACATTTAACTTGTTGTAGGGAAATGTTGGGTTTCAAAAATCAGTATTACATATGACTGCTTTGGACTTTAGTGTGAAATTGTATAGTTAAATATCTGAAAGATCTATTTAGTACATTGAATCTGTAAAGTCTCTGTTTAGAAGATCTTTTTTTCTGAAAGCCTCTTTGCCTTTCATTATAAAAGAGCCTGGTACTGCTTTCTGTTTTAAAAATCCAGCTGGAAAATTACAGAATAAGACCATTGCCCATTAGTTCTTCATTTGGAGAGAACAGAAATATGTATCAAAATGGAGACTGACATTTATGGAGGTATTCTATCAGTGGGAGTTAGAGCTTATAGTATTTTCTGCTTTTTACTTAACTACGTAATATTTTGAAGACCTCTGCGTAGTATAGCTGAATTTTAAAATACCATCTTTATTTTATGTGGTTCTGTGATTGTTGTTCAGATCATCCAGTGATCTATTTCTTTCTGAACCCCTCAGAATCTCTGAAAATAAATCAGGTGTCTTTGGTCCTTGTATTTTTGGTTGTTAATTGAAACAATGTATCTGTGTTGATTTTAATCATAAAAATGGACTCAAATGTATCTGAAAGTATATACTTAAAATAATTTTATGTGTTCTTTAAAAAATAATTGATAGAATTCTAATATAATATTAGATTTACAGAATAATTGAGCCAATAGTACAGAGTTGTTTCATCCACCACCCCACTCTCCCACCCACACAGTTTCCCCTTTTATTAACATCTTCCATTAGTGATACATTTATTACAATTATTGAACCAATGTTGATACATTATTATTACAGCCTGTAGTTCACATTAAGGTTTACTCTATTTGACAGATACATAATGACATGTATCCACCATTACAGTTTCATACAGAATAGTTTCACAACCCTAAAAATTCCTTATGCTTCACCTATTCTTCACTCTCCACCAAAACTCCTGGCAACCATTCTTCTTTTACTCTTTTTATATAGTTTTGCCTTTTCCATAATGTCATATAGTTGAAATCTTAGTATGTAGCCTTTTCACACTGGCTTCTTTTACTTAACAGTATGCATTTGGGGTTCCTCCATATCTTTTCATGGCTTGATGGCTCATTTCTTTTTGCCACTGAATAATATTTCACTGTATGGATGTATAGTTTATCCATTTACCTACTGAAGGAAATGTTGATTGCTCCAGTTTTGGTGGTTATGAATAAAGCCTTCAATAAACATTCTTGTGGAGGTTTTTGTGTGGACATGAGTTTTTAACTTAATTGGGTAAATGCCTAGTGGGGGATCATATAGTAAGACTATTTGATCCCCCAGTATGTGTTCTCAAGAATCAATATAATTCAGTCTGGATGGATCTCCTCTAAATTATTCACTGGAGTTACCTTAGGGGGATGAGAGCAGAAGGAAGGGGGTACTGTCATCTTTTACTAATATTACTTGAATTTTTAAAAACAATGTTTTGTAATAATTTCTTACACATAAATTTTTCTCCAAAATGCTTTATATAATTCTTAGTAATAAAAAAGGAAAATGAATCAACCAATATAAAATAATAGGCCACTTAAAACAGTATATTATCAATTTCATAGCATTTCTGAGTTATAGAGGATTTTAATATTTTATTCTTATTTTGTAAGTAAAAAGAGTAATAACCTTTCTATAATCATAATTGTTCATTCAGCAAATTCATAGAGGATCTGCCCTGCAAACCTTCAAAGAATCATGCCCAGAGATAGGAAGAGAACACAGTTCTAGCTTTGAGATACTAGGCAAGACTCCCTGGAGCAGGTGATACCTAAATTGCATTTTGAAGGACAGTCAGGATTAACTGGGCTAAGGGGGAAGGAAGGAGGGCAGGGGGAGGTGAGGATTCTAGAATGAGGACAGTTTTTCCAAACTAGAGATCAGGTCATTTGCTTCTGATTAATCTGACTGAAACTGGAAGTAATTGTTCCAAACTCTCAGAGAAGCATATAAGATCTTTTCATGTTGTTGACGCTTGTTCGATAATCTGTATTTGCAAAGCATAGACTCATATTTTCTTTTGGTTTCCAGTGACTGTCAGAGTGTATTGCTCTAATGCCTGTTTTGCTTGGAAAACTGAAGTAATGAATAAGCTGAAGATACTTTGTTGTTGGAAATGTGTCAGCAACTGTCACTGTCACATGAGTTAAGCATTGCATTCCTTTCCTGAATTTTAGAACTTTGAATAGTTCAAGTGGCGTTATTTGTGAGTGTACATATATATGTTACTTTCTTGTGTCATCATGTCTCTTATACTTAAATCTTTCTACACAATATATAAACTTCCACTCTATATCCATAGATGTTTTCTGTATTTTTGTTTGTTTGTTTTAGAATTCCAATGAAAATTTTTGAAATCATCACTTTTAGGAGGATGGGGGAAAGGGGAGAACCAGGAAATGTACTGACATTTAGGGATAGAAGTAGATATTATCAGCTTTAGAATTATTTCTTGAAGACTTTAAATGTCTCTTGCTCACATTCTGTTATATTGAAAATCATCATAGAAAATAACGGTTTAATGTAAAAGATAATTGGTACATTACTTGGTAAATTATTCAACAGAAGTCACCTCTGGGAATTGTTAAATATTATTCAATTAATACTTTCCTTTAGTACCTGTTGTATTTATTTATTTTTTAAAAAATCTTTACTAAAACTAGCAATGAGGAGTAGAGGAGATGGATTCCAGAGATATTTAGGATATGGAATAACAATATTTGCAGACCGATTGCATATAGCAACTTAAATAAGTCCTCGACTATCTCGTATCTACATGAGCTTATTGCATTAAAAAAGGAAAAGAGAATCCAATATATTGAAAAGAGCAGTGAAACCTCGATATCAGAATACAGTTCTTGGGTTCTGACTGTGACTCTTGTCCCTGTCAGCATATGGCCTTGGGTAAGTCATGTCACTTTACTAAGCTAAATCTCTATGCTTTTAAATAAATATAAATAAGTACTGAATATGAAAGTTCCCCCAAACTATAAAGGTTTACAAATATAATTGCCATCTTTGTTACAGAACTCACATCTTATGGCCCACTGAACAAAATTCCCAGGAGGTCAATTATTGCTATGTTACTTCTAGCCATGTTTTCTGTACCTGAATCTCACTGACATGTGAAGTGTTGAGTAGTGGACAGCCTAAATCTGTATGTACATAGCGTTCTATAACCCAAAAGAGATTGAAATGCTAAAAGATTTTAGACCCAAAGCTAACAGACTTTTTTTTTTTTTTTGGTCCGAAGGCCAGAAAGGAGATGGTAAGAATGGTGTGAGATTTTGGGTGACCAGTCCAGTTTCTCTATTTGTGTTAGTGATTGGGGGTAGGGGGTAACTCTGTGTGAGCGTTATTAAAATGCCTGTTCTCTCTTCATGTTCCCTCCTTACCCTGTTTACCACAACAGATGAGGAAAATGTAAATTTCTCCTCACAGAATTTTTTAGTCTTATTGTAGAACAGTCCTTTTTTTCTTCTTCCTGTGTATGACTGTACCTCTGTGGTTCTCTCCTCCATTCTATTTTTCCCTCACCCTCTGTATGTCATTTCTAAAAGTATGCCTTGTAAGGCTGTCTTCCCCACATTCTTTGTCATTCTTTCTATTTTTTTCCTCTTTTCCTTTAACTTTTGGCTCAGGTGAAATGACTTGTTTATTTAATCCAACAAATTAGTAATCATTCTTTCCTGTTTTATTGTGCATTCTTTATTTTTTATGTTAAGTATGAAAGTTCACATTAAAATCTAATTTAATAAGGGGAAGATGTCATAAATTGTTATATTGAATTTCCACATATGGGGTGCCATGGTTGCAATGAAAATGAGCACCGATATTAGCAATGACAGTATACTGGTACAACCCTTTTAAGATATTTAGGCAATATGTCTTAATGGTCTTAAATATTCATATTTATACCCTCTCTCCTAGTAATTCCATTCTTTAGAATCTATTTGAAAGAAATAATCTTAAAAACTGAAATGACTGTGTAACATCCTTAATATATAGTAGTAAAGGAGAATGATTTATGGACTATTATATAGCCATTTAAATTATGTATAGCATGGTGAAAATATATAACTTCAAAAACAAAAATTTGTACAGTATAACTTGACAGATATAGATTTAATATCCAAAGTTGGTGAAAATATAAATTGACATAATTTATTTTAGAACAATATGGCAATATGTCCATTTTATTTTATTTTTTTTGCATTTTTAATATACATTTTATTGATTATTCTATTACAGTTGTCCCTTTTTTTTCTCCCCTTTATTCCCCTCTGCCCTGCACTCCCCTCCCCCAGGCCCCCCCCCCCCCCTTATTTCAAGTCCATAAGTTGTACATGTAAGTTCTTTGGCTTCTCTATTTCATATACTATTCTTAACCTCCCCGTATCTGTTTTGTATTACTAATTATATTCCTTATTCCCTGTACCTTTTCCCCCATTCTTCCTCCTCCCCCGACCCCCTCCCCTCTGATCTCCATTTCTGTGATCCTGTTCATGTTCTACTTGTTTGCTTAGTTTGTTTTTGTTTTTAGGTTTAGTTGTTGATAGTTGTGAGTTTGTTATTTTACTGTTCATAGTTTCTGATCGTTATCTTTTTCTTAGATAAACCCCTTTAACATTTCATATAATACGAGCTTGGTAATGATGAACTCCTTAAACTTTACCTTATCTGGGAAGCACTTTATCTGCCCTTCCATTCTAAATGATAACTTTGCTGGATAGAGTAATCTTTGATATAGGTGCTTGTCTTTCATAACTTTGAATACTTATTTCCATCCCCTTCTTGCCTTCAAGGTTTCTTTTGAGAAATCTGCTGATAGTCTTATGGGAACTCCTTTGTAGGTAACTGTCTCCTTTTCTCTTGCTGCTTTTAAGATTCTCTCCTTATCTTTAATCTTGGGTAACTTAATTATAATGTGCCTTGGTGTGGTCTTCCTTGGGTCCAGCCTCTCTGGGACTCTCTGAGCTTCCTGGATCTCCTGGAATTCCATTTCCTGGGCCAGCTCGGGTAAGTTCTCCTTCATTATTTTTTCAAATAAGTTTTCAATTTCTTGCTCTTCCCCTTCTCCTTCTGGCACCCCTGTGATTTGGATGTTGGATAGTTTAAAGTTGTCCCAGAGGTTCCTAAGCCTCTCCTCATTTTTTTGAATTCTTATTTCTTCATTCTGTTCTGGTTGAATGTTTATCTCTTCCTTCTGCTCCCAGTCCTTGATTTGAGTCCCTGTTTCCTTCCCTTCACTCTTGGTTGCCTGTATATTTTTCTTTTTCGCACTTTGCATAGCCTTCGCTTTTTCCTCCATTTTGCAACCATGCTCAACCAACTCTGTGAACATCCTGATTACCAGTGTTTTGAACTGTGCATCCGATAGGCTGGCTATCTGTTCATCACTTAGTGCTGTTTTTGGAGCTCTGATGTGTTCTTTCATTTGGGCCGTATTTCTTTGTCTCGGCGCACCTGTCATGTTGGAAGGGGCGGAGGCTTAGGTATTCCCCAGGGCCGGGCAACCCAGGGCTGTGTTGTAACATTGTCTGGGGGGAAGACGTCCGAAAGGGAATAATGCCGCTTGCTCAGCTCTCCGTGGACTTCCAGTCACTTCCCCCACTACTCACAAGCAAATTGGGCCCTCCTGGTGCTGATTCCCAGGTGGGTGGATTTGTATACATTCTAGGGCCCTCTGGGTCTCTCCAGCGGAACTCTCCTGTGAAGGTGGGAATTTCTGCCACTGCCGCACCCCCCACAGGATTTTACAGCTAGAGGTTTTGAGGCTTTCTTTTCCTTCACAAGAACCCTGGATTGTGTGGTCTGTCTTGCTCTCCAGCTCTTCCTCCAGTTTATATGCACGCAAATGTGGGACTGCCAGCCACCACCTTGCCCTCCTGGTTCTCCAGGGCCTCCAGCCTCTGCCTTGCTGCGTGTCCTCTCTGCCCCGGCTGCCCATCTCCTCTCCTCCTACCAGTCTGGATGAATGTTTCTTCTTTAACTCCTTGGTTGTTTGCTTCCATACAGTTCAATTTTCTGGCAGTCTAGTTGTTTTTTTATTTTAAACTTGCTGTTGTCCTTCTTTTGGTTGTGTGAGGAGGCAAAGTGTATCTACCTATTCCTCCATCTTGGCTGGAAGTCCCAATATATCCATTTTGAATCCACGTACCTTTTTGACCTAATCATTATTCTTGTAGGTTGCCTTACTGATAAACTCATATATCCTAAAATATTTACAGTGGTAATTATTGCAGCACTAATTCTAGTAAGTCTGTCTATAATATTTTAAGTGGTAAATAGATTTTAAGTAATTTAAAGGAAATAAAGCTGTGGATAGATATAAACTTAAGATACATTTATCTATACTTAAAAAATAATATTAAAATCCTAATATCCACAATAAGAGATTAATTAAACAAATAACATGTTCTAGCAATGGAAAATTAGCATTGCAAAGCATGGTGTAGAACAGTGGTCCCCAAACTTTTTGGTACCAGGGATCAGTTTCGTGGAAGACAATTTTTCCACAGACCGAGGGCATGGGAGAGAATGGTTTCAGGATGATTCAAGAGCATTATGTTCACGCTCACCTCCTGCTGTGCAGCCTGGTTCCTAACAGGCCACAGACGGAAATTGGCTTGTGGCCCTGACGCTGGGAACCCCTGTTGTAGAAGATTGTGATGGCATCATCCTCTTCTACAACACATACACACTCTCATGAACACATGCACTCATGCATGCACACATGGGCCAGAAAAAAGCAACACATATACTAAATGTTAACTTTTTAAACTTTTTTCCTCCAGGTCTTAAGATACAGAGTATTTTGCAACACATATACTAAATGTTAACTTTTTAAACTTTTTTCCTCCAGGTCTTAAGATACAGAGTATTTTTTAAAATTTTCCTTCAATAACCTATGACTATATTTATCAAATATGTAACAACCATGAGTATTCTTTAAGTTAAATTTATTGAAGTAACATTTTTTCCTGTCATTGGGGTTCTTGCTCCCCAAGATAGAAATCAAGAGAAAACCCCAGAGAAGTTTCCAGACAGATTTTATAAAGTTTACACTCAAGGATAAGAGAGGCAGCATAGAGGAAAGGAAGGTTCTTTCAGCTTGCTCAGGTACTGGTTCTGCTTAGCTATTTTTATAAGCTTGCGGACACAGCAGACTTGTATGAAAAGGCAGGCTTTTTAAAACGGGGAGGGGGCTTGGGAATTTCTGTGTCAGGATACAAGAAGCAAGAGATCAGAAGTGAGATACTTTCCCGAGGGAGCAGAGGAGTGGTTGCATTCTTCTTGTGGGCCTGTTTTTTTTCTGGCCATCAGGCAGCTTTTGGATCCCAGTGAGGCGTCGTTGGGTAATGCCAGCTCTGTGGAGTATTTTGGTCTCGTGTCCTTGCGATCATGGGCCCAGATCCCTATGCTGTCTCACATTGTTAATAATAATATGTTAGTTTCAGGTGTACAACATTATAATTTGACATCTGTATACTCTGTTGCATGCTCAGCACCTGAAGTTTAGTTTCCTCATAAATATTTTTTAATTTAGAGAAATATTAAGTATAAAGAAAAGACTTGAAAGAAATACACTGACATTTTAAACAGTAACTGTTTTTAAGTGGTGGAACTAAAGGTAATATTTTGAATCTGTATCTTTTGTATATTTTTCTTTAATGGGAAAACGAATATACTCAATTTTATTGAAATTTTGTTTTTTGGTTCTTTTAAAAGCATGATTGATAAGCAACAAATTAACATAATACTAAATAACTTTTACATAGTTAACAGACTTTTAAAGCATTTTATTTTCATTTTCATTTTAGGCCAGAAATATACATACGGGAGAGCTGGCTGCAGTAAAAATTATCAAATTGGAGCCTGGTATGTGTTAAAACCCTCAAGGCAATTTTTGAACACTTTTCTTGTGCAGTTCATAAATATAGAACTTAAAAGCATTTTCCATATTTTTTTCCTTGTTTCCCTTCTTCCAAAAGAAATCTTTATATGTTGTTAGGGCAGTAGGATGTCTCAAATATAGTTAGATTAAATTGCATTGGAGGTTGTTAGTTTAAGACAAGTTGATGTAATAGTTTTGTTGCTAAATAAAATTTCAGATGTGCACATTCAAAAATTGGAAGACACATTGACAATGTTAAAATAATTTTCTTTTAAGTTATAGTGAAATAAATGAACTTTAATATTAACTTATGTGATAATTCAATTAGGAAAGTGTTCATTGATTTCGGGGAGATATATGGTGATATTCAACATAATGATATTTTATATGTCAACTCTTTCTGACTGATTAATATAAGCTTAATAATTCTCGTCTTAGCCTAATGCTTATTTTTTAACACTTTTTTTTTTCAGAAGGCTGTTTTAAAACATACCGAGTAATTTGCTTTGCAAACAAAAGTACTATATAACACCTGAAACAATTTTTATTATTTTGATATCCTCAAAGTTGGTTTTTTTTTCTCTTAGCAATGGGATCTTTAAAAGAAGTATTACACTTGGTGTTGGGCCCAGGTTCAATGCAAAAAATAGAAAATTCAGAAGTGTGTAAAGAATAAAATAAAAATAATCCATTATTTTATCACCCAGAGAGAACTGTTATTGCCTTTTTGTATATTTCCTCTCATTTTTCTCCTATATATACATGTAAACATTTTATAGAGACAGCATATCCTACATGCTGTCCCCCACCAACATTACCTAAAGGACATTTTCTAGGTCAGTAAATATCTTTTCCTTTTTTTAAATTGAGGTTGAAATCGCATACGACATTGTATTAGTTTCAGATGTACAACATAATCCTTTTTTTAAATTGAGGTTGAAATCGCATATGACATTGTATTAGTTTCAGATGTACAACATAATGATTCAATTTTTGTATATACTGTGAAAAGATCACAGTAAGTCTAGTTAATATCTGTCATAATACATAGTTACATAGATTTTTTTTTCTTACAAAGAGAACTTTTAAGATATGTCCTCTTAGCAACTTTCAAATATGCAGTACAATATTATTAACTATAGTCACTATGCTGTACATTACATCCCATGACTGACTTATTTTATAGCTGGAAGTTCCTACCTTTTTATCCCTTCACCCATTTTGCCCAACCCCCAACTCTTTACCTCCGATCTGTTCTCTATATCTGTGAGCTTGGAGTTTTCAGGTTTCTTTAGATTCCACATGTAAGTGAGATCTGTTATACTTACAGTATCCTCAAGGTCCATCCATATTGTTGCAATTAAAAGTTTCTAATGAGAGCAGTAGTAGCTTTTTTTCCCCCCCAAGTTGGTTTTTTTTTTTTAACTGTGGTAAAACACACATTACATAAAAGTTTACCATCTAAACCATTTTTAACATTACAGGTTTAGTGGTATAAATTATGTTCATGATGTGCTGCCATCACCACTGTCTAACGCCAGAACTCTTTTCATTTTGTAAAACTGAAGCTCTGTACCCAGTAAACAGTATACCCTGAAACTCTATACCAAGTTTCCTTCTTTCCCCCAACCCTTGTCAACTACCCTTCTATTTTCTGTCTCTGATTTTGACTACTTTAGGTACTTAATATACAGTACTTGTATATCTGTTACTGGTTTATTTCACTTAGCATAATTTCCTCAAGATCCATCCATGTTGTCACATGTTGGTTTCTTTTTAAGACTGAATAATGTTCCATTGTGTATATATGCCATACTTTACTTACTTATTCATCTGTTTAATACTTGGGTTGCTTCCACACTTCAGCTATTATGAATAATGTTGCTCTGAGCATGAGCTACAAGTATTTCTTTGAGGCCCTGCTTTCAGTCTTTTGGGCATATACCCGGAAGTGGGATTGCTAGATCATATGGTAATTCTATTCTTAATTATTTGAGGGACTGCCACACTGTTTTCCATACTGTTTTCTGTACACTTCTATAGTCCTTCTAACAGTGCTCAAGGGTTCCAGTTTCTCTACATCTTTGCCAATACTTTTTATTTTTCTATTTTGGTTGGTTTGTTGTATATAGTAGCCATCCTAATGAGTGTGAGTAGGTGGTATCTCATTGTAGTTTTTATTTGCATTTCCCTACTGATTAGTAATGTTGGTATCTTTTCAGGTGCTTATTAGACATTTGTTTCTCTGCTTTGGAGAAATATGTATTCAAGTCCTTTGTCTATTTTTTAGTTCTGTTTGTTTTTTGGTGGTGTTAAGTTTTAGGAGTTCTACATGTTTTTTAGATACTAATCTCTTTATCAGATACCTGATTTGCAGATACTTTCTCCCATTCTGTGGGTTGCCTTTTTACTGTGTTGATAGTGTCTTTTGATGCATACAATTTTAAAATTTTCATGAAGTCCAGTTTTTTACTTATTCTTTTGTTGTTTATGCCTTTGGTATCATACCCAAGAAATTACTGCTAAATTTAATGTCATTCTGAAGCTTTTGCCTTATGTTTTCTTCTAAGAGTTTTATAGTTTTAGGTACTACATTTAAGTCTTTGATCCATTTTGAGTTTGTTTTTGTATGTGGTGTTAGGTAAGGGTCCAACTTCCTTCTCTTGCTTATGCTATCCAGTTCTCAACTATTTGGTGCAAAGACTGTCCTTTCTCCCTTTGAATGGTCTTAGCACTCTTGTCAAGAAATATTTAACCATTATTTCTGTGCGCTCTATTCTGTGGTCTGTATGTCTGTCTTTATGCCACTGTCACACTGCTTTGATACTGTAGCTTTGTAGTAAGTTTTGAAATCAGCTTTGTTCTTTTTCAAGATTGTTTTGGCTATTTGGGGTCCCTTAAGATTCCATATAAAGTTTAGGATGGGTTTTTCTAGTTCTGCAAAAAATGACATTGGGATGAGGACTAGTAATTTGTGACCAGGTAGGTGAATAGTTGATCTGTTTATTTGCTGCTTCATAAACTTAGACATGTGGAGTAATTGTGTGGCTAATAATTATGCCAAACAGCTTCTAAATTTTAGCAGTTAAAATGGTTTTGCATTTCACATATAGTATTTTGATCATTATGGGTATAATTCATTAGAGAGATACACTGTAGCAGTAAGCTTTGAGGTATGGCATAGTATCCTTTTACCCTGGCTAATAGAAATTATTGTAATGATATTCTGTTTGAATCCACTTACTAAGCTTCACATAATAACTTTACAACTCCTACTAATGATGCTCAAGGGTTCCAATTTCTCCACATTCTTGCCAACAAGTTTTGTTATACTATCTATCCTAAATGGGTGGGAGGGGGTGGTATCTCATTGTAGTTTTTATTTGCATTTCCCCCTTAGAATGATCTCCAATATGTCAGTAACACAGTAGAAGATAATAAGACTAAGCAAGCATTTGCCTCTCTAGGAGGAGTCACTTGAATATTTAGTCAAGTTATGTTCAAGGAACAGCTATAGTCCTGGAAGTGAATGGATTGTGTTAACCCTTCTCGGCCTTCAGTGAGTACACTGGGCTTATGATAGCATGGTTTCGCTTAATTGACTTAGGATATGTCTTACTTTTGATTTTAGTTCATATAATGAATTGATTAGAATATTTTTTTAAATCCTACGATTCTGACTTCTCAATAAGCCATAAAAAGGAAAAATACAATATTACTATTTAACACATAATGAATAATTGCTGGAACCATAAATTAAGACTCTTTGAAAGGTTGGTTTCTCCCTGCCTTGCTTTGTAAAAGCTGCTGACTTTATGTCAGAGTTCAACTCATACAGAAAGATGGACAAGTGTTTAAAATCTTTCCTCCCAAAAAATAACATAAAAGTTAAGTAAATACTTGATGATGTGATTTTAGTGTTTGACCACTTTTATACTGGTATTTTCCTATACATATGCTTTGTTTAGGTTATTTGTCTTCTATATTATTGAGTTTTAGATGCTATATGCACTTTGAGAATAGTGACTTTACATATGTTTTAAAAGGTTTCCCTAGTTTGTCTTCTGTCTTTGAACTCTGCTTATATTATCAGGAACATTTTTTTTCCAAGGGGTGAAGGGGAGCTCTAGGTCTGTTCTTTTCAAATGGCTAGACAGTTTCCCAAAGTTGTTTACTACAAACTGTCTTATTCATAGGTGCAAAATGCCTCAGTTGTCATAAGCTGAATTTCTATGTAAACATGGGTTTCGTTTTCTGTTGCAGTGATGTTTTTCCACTCCTATTTGTAGTTCAGTACTATCCTGTTTTTTATTACTCTAACTTTTCATTGCATTTTATAATCTTTATTGCTTTTATTTTTCAGTTATTTCTATTTTTGTAGTTATTTTCTAGAACTTTAAGATCATGTTTATTAAAGAAAAAAGGGTGTGAGGTTAATTTAGAAGACTTGGCATTTTGACAGTATTAAGAATTGTTCCTTATTCAGATCTTCAGGAAAATACTATATCTTTTGCCACATAAATTTTCATATTTATGGTATTTCTTGCTTTGTGAATGGAATTTTTCTATTATACTTTCTAGTTGGTTACTGTATATATTTTTGTAAGTCATTGATTTTATTGGATTTATTTTCTAGCAGTTTTACAGAATTCATATTTTTTTTGATAATTTTTCATAGTTTTTCTGATAGGTTATTTTCAGTTTTCTTTGACCTTTTTTGCCTTGAATATAACTTTGTCAAACAGTGATACTGACAATCCCCTCTTTTTTTGTTTACTATTGTAATGTAACAAATGCATAGAGCTGCTGTACTTGGACCTGTCATTTTACTTTAATCTTTTCTGAGTTACTGGTTTTTAGGTGTTTCTCTTATAACAAATCATATTTGAGTTTTATTTTATAATCCAGTCTCAGTCTTTCTTAAAATTTAATTTAATTTAATTTTTTTTAATATTATTTTCAGAGAGGGGAAGGAAGGGAGGAAGAGAGGGAGAGGGAAACATTAGTGTGGCTGCCTCTCGAGCACTCCCTGCTGAGGGCCTGGCCCACAACCCAGGCAAGTGCCCTGACCGGGAATCCAACCAGTGACTCTCTGGTTTGCAGGCCAGTGCTCAATCCACTGAGCCATACCAGCCAGAGCTAATTTATTTAATTTTTTTATACTCACCTGAGGACATTTTTTTCCTCATTGCTTTGAGAGAGAGAGGACAGGAGAGAGAGAAATATTGATGCAAGAAGAGAAGCATGGATTGGTTGCCTCCTATATGTGCCTGGACCCAGGTTCATAGGCACCCGGACCGGGCATGGAACCCGCAACCTTGGCATGTCCTCTGACGAGCATCAAGCCCACAGCCTTCAGGTTATGAGATGACACTCCAACCAACTGAGCCACCTAGCCAGGACAGTAGTAATTGTAATTTTAAAAATTAGTAATAACAACTATAAAATTAGTCACCTGAGAAATAAAATAGGTTTTTATATACTTTAAATATATATGCTTTTCTTTTTAGAAAACAGTTTCATTTATTTTCATCATCTGTGGCTTAGAATTGGAGGAATTGATCTTCTGTTTGTGGTGATTTTATTCATTTGGGTTGTTTCATTACATTTTATTTGTGAGGTTTTTCTTTTATTTCTTGCCTTTAAAAAAATGTTGTCTATATGACCGTAGATTTGTATACCATAGTGTTTTAGCATTTTCAGTAAAGCCAAAATAGATGCTCTTTTTCACATTTTTTTAAGAACAGACTTAAGAAATGTTTAGGTCAAAATCTGATGGTATGCTAATTTTCCCAATATTCAGTTCAGATATGTCAAATAATTCTGGAGACAGCTGTATTTCAGAAATGAATTCTTAACTGTACTCAGCTCTTTAAAAATTGCACTAAAGCCAATGTAATACAGAAGTGCTTCCTTGTATTGATTTAACAGATGAGCTAGTTTAGAATTGTTTCTAGACATGGAAAGATAATTATTTGCCAAGATGACTTAGAAAAAGCCTTATGTCTGATAAAACATAAACAAGACTTTTTTAAGTAAATGAAATCACAGCTGTAAACTTAATAATGCTTTTCACCCTAGTTAAAAAATTAATTATTGAAGTCTATAGTAATTTTGAAGTCCTGTGTTTTATTATAGATTTACTGACTTATTGCTGACAATTTAAATTTATAATGTTATATTTAAAATTTTCCTGAAAAATTGCTTTTGAGGCTTTTCCTGATACTCATAAAAATTCTAAAGTGAACATTAGCGTTAACAATAAAAGTAGATTAGCACAGAGAATTGTTTTTTTAATTATCCACAGAAATAATTGAAAAAGATAATGAATCAGCATTCCTTCTTATGTCCCTATATTTTTGTTACTCTTTTCACACACACAAAAATGATTATTTCTAAGAATTATTTAACCATTTCTGTATCTCATTTTAATAGTAGATGCTTATTAGATATAGGCACCATTTTTCAAATAAAGTTTAACATGCTAGTGATTAGTATTGAAAATAATATCAGTAGTACCATTTTAATTTTTATTTAAAAATTAAATTCAAATAATTTTCCATTGCTTTGGTCAGGCATCATAACTGCCCTAGAAAAGCAGGCAGGTATTACAATGATGCTTGTCACCATATTTTCCTGTCTATGTCTCAATTTCAGCTTGCTCTCTAACTTGTTTTACAGATGTTCATTTTTCTCTAACAAGTCTGCAGCTAGTGGCAGCAGGCAGCCAGAACAGGAGCAAGATTCCTGGGAAAGTTAATCATTAAAACCCTGATTTCCCTTCCTTCCTTTTCTCTCTTCCCACTATCCTTCTTTAATGGTGAAACTATATATTTTAAAGTTATGAGAATTATAGTTTGTTGAAAACTGTGAGTCCAGTTTAATAAAATTATCACCGAAGGTGATTAATGAGTGTACTTTGTTTGCTTTCTTTTTTAAAATGCTACATTGATTATGCTATTATAGATAGTAATAGGCTGTAGACATTTTCTTGGCTTTCCTCCAATTAATAAAGATAAATTTAATTCAACATGCAAAAAATAAAACGCGAAATTGAAATACTCATGAAATAGTTCAGTATGTTTAAATAAAATAATAAGCTAAATGTATTTCATTAGTGTAGACAGTTTTCAAACTAAGAATCTTTAAATATCTTTGAATAGATAGATGTTTAGAACTTTTCTCATTGTTTTTCTTGTTCCCTGGAAGTATAAGCATGGAACAAAAGAGCACATTTTTAAAAGAGTTTAGAGTCTGTAAAGATTTGAACGGCCATTAGTTTGCCTTCTTAATGCTCTAAAAAGAAATTCCAAAGTAGGAGCTTTTGCCAGATAGGACAAATGTCAGCTATTCTGGTTAGGTGCTGTGTTCTTGCTTTTCAGTATTTGCTTATATATTTTTAAATCTAATAATTTTGATTTTTAAAAATTATCTGTGAAGTAAAGTATTGGAAGCCTGTCTTTTCTCTTTGGAAGTTCAGACCTGAATTGGTGGACAGTGTTAATGTGAATTAACAAATGCCCACCAAATGTGTTCTTTTATTGGTTTTAAATAATAGATACAGAAAACTTAATAAGCTTAAGTAGGTATTTTCTGCTATTTAATAAGTAAAAATCACTTATAATATTAGGGTACTATGTTTCAGTTAGATCCCAATTTGCTTTTGAACACAAGATAAAATTGAAATGGTAAATATTTTTTGTAACTATGTAATAAAAAGATGACTTCCAATTCCAGGTGTTAAGTTAGTGAATTTAAAACTGATAGGGTTTTCCTCTTTAGGTCAATTTTCAGAATCGAAGGTAGGCACCCCAAAGAAAATGTCTTGTTAGAATTGATTGCCCTACTTATTTGCATCCTACATTCATTTTGCTCAATTGAAAAAATTCATGTTTCCATATTATCAGCCAAAACAAATTGACAAGATTGCCACCATTGTGTCACTATATTTTCATGGACATTTGAAAATGACCTGAGAGAATAGTTAGCATTGGACTAATTGGTTCTCTGAAAATACTATTAACTTATTAGCTGTACAGTAAAACTGATTTTCTGTTTTGGATTCTATTTTTACTGTTGATTTTGTTTCATAAAGTTCAGAAATTTATTTAGTACTTACTAGTTAGTGTAAAAGGCTTTTGCCATTGCTCAGTGTAGCAAATATTCATTTAATAGATCAACACCCCTCCAAAAGAAAAAAGAAAAAAAAGATCTAGCCCTGGCCAGTGGCTCAGTTGGTTGAACATTGTCCCATACACCAAAAAGGTTGTGGGTTAAATTCCCGGGCAGGGTCCATACTTAGGCTGTTTGATCCCCAGTTGGGCCACACGCAGGAGGCATCCAATCTGTCTCTGTCCCTCCCCTTCCTCTCTCTCTCTCTCAAAACCAATAAACATATCCTCTGGTGATTTTTTTAAAAAGTACTTTTTATATTGTAAATGATATCAAAGATTTGGGGTTCCTGGATTTTTATTTTTAAAGGAGTAGTTTTTACAAACAATCCAATTAAAAAATGGGCAAAGGACCTGAACAGACACTTCTCCATAGAGGACATATAGATGGCCAATAGACATATGAAAAGATGCTCAACGTTACTGATCCTAAGAGAAATGCAAATTAAAACCACAATGAGCTATCACCTCACACCTGTCAGAATGGCTATCAATAAATTAACAAACAACAAGTGCTGGTGAGAGTGTAGAGAAAGAGAAACCCTAGTGCACTATTGATGGGATTGCAGATTGGTACAGCCACTGTGGAAAACATTATGGAGTAACCTCAAAGAATTAAAAATTCATCTGCCTTTTTACCCCGTGATCCCACTTCTGGGAATATATCCAAAGGAATAAAAAACAGTAATTCGAAAGAACAGAAGCACCCCTGTGTTCATTGCAGCATTATTTTCAATTCCCAAAATGTGGAAGTAGCCCAAGTGTCCATCAGTAGATGAAAACAACTATGGGACATTTACATGATGGAATACTACTTGGCCGTAAAAAAAGAAGAAAGTTTTACCCTCTGCGACAGCATGGATGGAACTGGAGAACATTATGCTAAATGAAGTAAGCCAGTCAGAGAAGGACAAATACCATATGATTGTACTCATACATGGAATCTAATGAACAAACTGAACTAACAAGCAGAATAGAGACAGACTCATAGATAGAGAGCAGGATGACAGCAAAGGTGGGGAGAGTAAAGGAGGTGGAGGAATTGAGCAAAAAGGAAAATGGACTAGTTGGCATGGACAACAGCATGGAGATTGTGAGGGGTGGGGTATACGGGGACTAAATGGTAATGGAGAAAATACAGTAAAAAATTAATTAAAGAGTAGTTTTCAAAACTTGAATATCCAACCTTAATGAAATTGTTAAATAAATGAGGCTATATTCACATAATTTAAATTATTTCTTATTGCACACCAGTGCACTAGAAATAATAACATAATCATGTGGTACTTAATACGATTTTAGAAATACTAACTTTATTCTCAGAATAATCCTCTACAATTTTATTATATCCTCATTTGTAGATGAGGATACTGAAAGATTGAATATCATGTAAGAAAGTAAGGAATAATCAAATCCTAAAACCTTGAGAAGTAGGCAAAACAATGAGGCTGGCTTAAATGTTGAGGAAACTTTTAAAACAAAAAAACTGATTCGCCTTTTATGTTCTTCACAATGGGCATAAGGGATAGGTGATAAAGTCCAAGACCCATCCTAGCTGAAGAGGCAACACCCTGCAAAAAGCTGGATCTCCCAAAGGCTTTTTGTCTGGGTAAACTAGAAATAAACTTGCCCAAGGACTACAAAAAATATTGCTTGTCTTTTCTTTTAAATTTATTTTTCAATTACAGTTGATATATATTAGCTTCAGGTATACAACATAATGATTAGAAAATTACATATGAAATGATCACGCCAATAAGTCTAACCATCTGACACCATACATAGATATTATAATATTATGGACTTTATGCCTTATGCTGTACTTTATATCCCCTGACTATTTTTATAACTGACAATTTGTACTTCTTAATCCCTTTCACCATTTTTACTCATCCCCAGTAATACTCCTCCCATCAGTTTGTTCTCTGTATCTATAAGTTTATTTCTTTTCTGTTTGTCCATTTATTTTGTTTTTAAGATTCCACATATAAGTGAAATCATATGGTATTTGTGTTTCTCTGACTTATTTCACTTAGCATAATACCCTCTAGGTCCATGCATGTTACCACAAATGGCAAGATTTCATTTTTTATGGCTAATATTCCATTGTAGGTATATACCACATCTTCTTTATCCATTTGTGTACTTATGGACATGTAGATTGCTTCCATATCTTGGCTGTTTTAAATAATGCAGTAAACATAGGGGTGCATGTATCTTTTTGAATTCGTGTTTTTGGATTTCTTCAGATAAATACCCAGAAGTGGAATTACTGGATTGTATGGTAGTTCTATTTTTGATTTTTTGAGGAACCTCCATACTCTTTTTCTTAGGTGGTTGCATCACTTTACAATTCCATCAACATCCTTTTCTCCACATCCTTGCCAATATTTATTTGTTGCTCTATTGATAATAACCATCCTGACAGCTGTGAAGTGATACCTTCCTGTAGTTTTGATTTGCATTTCTGAGGTGATTAATGATGTTGCTCATCTTTTCACATGTCAGTTTGCCATCTCTGTTTCCTCATTGGAGAAATGCCTATTCATGTCCTCTGCCCACTTTTTAACTGGATGGTTTGCCTTTTTGACGTTGAGCTGTTTGAGTTCTTTATGTATTAATCCCTTATTGAATATATCACTTGCAAATAACTTCTCCCATTCAGTAGGTTGCCTTTTTGGATTTGTTGATAGCTTCCTTTGCAGTACAAAAGCCTTTTAGTTTGATGTAGTCCCATTGTTTATTTTTGCTTTTGTTGTCTTTGCTGTAGGAGACATATCCCACCCCCCCTACCCCCCAACAAAAAAATTGCTAAGACCAATGTCAGAGTTTATAGCCTATGTTTTCTTCTAGGAGTTTTATGGTTTCAAGTCTTAATTTAAATCTCTAATCTATATTGAGTTCATTTTTTAAGCATTGTAGTACAGTTTAATATTAGGCAGCATGGTACCTCCACTTTGGTCTTTTTCAATATTGTTTTGTCTCTTTGGGGTATATCCTTCCATTTATTTGTGTCTTCAGTTTTCTTCTTCACTGTCTTAGAGTTTTCTGAATACAGGTCTTTTACCTCCTTGGTTAAACTTATTCCTAGGTAACTTATTAATTTTGATACAATTGTAAATGAAATTATATTCCTAATTTTTTATTCTGATTGTTCATTATTGGTGTATAAAAATGCAGTCGATTTCTTCATTAATTTTGTATCCTGCCACTTTACCAAATTCATTTATTAGTTCTAATAGTTTTTTAGTGGAATTTTTAGGGTTCCTTATAATAGTACTATGTCATCTGCAAACAATGGTAATAAATATTGCTTGTCTTGAATTGGAATCACACTATATGTGTGACTTTAAGAACCTCTTTTCTTTTTTAGTTGCAAATGTCTCCTAGAGTGTCATACCCAGCCATGTAGCGGAAGCTAATGTAGTCTCTCACCTTTAACTCAAACTTGGAAGAATTCCCACACATAAAGTTCCAAGAAATAAGAGCGCAGAGTCAAAAATGATAAAAGGCACAAGGAATTAAGGCGCGTTGAGCAAAAGCTAGCAGAAACAATAGAAGAGACCCATGAAGACATCAGAAATTGGACTTATATATTCTATATATAATATAATTAGATGAAAGAATGATTTGAAACTATGAGTAAAAAGTAATAAATTATTAAAAGAGAAAGGCAGATTTGAAAAATAACAATTGGTATTCTAGAAATGAAAAGTGATTTTATGTTTAAAATTCAATAGATGTTAACAAGATAGATATAGAGGGAATAAATAAACTATGCAAAATATAGCTCAGAGAAGCAAAAGGATGAAAAATATTAAAGAATATAAAATCAGTGTAAGATAATGAAAAGTGGACCACCAGCCATCACCTCGCCTGCCTCATTCTCCAGCTGCCTCCTTGCTGTGGATCCTCTCCACCCTGGCTGCTTGTCTCCGCTCCTCCTACCCATCTGGATAAATTCAAAGACAAAATTAAAGAGAGAGGTAAAGAAAAAAAGAGAGAGAAAAAGAAGCATAAAGCAATGAATGAGATCAAGAAAGAAAATGGAGAAGTCAAGATTTTGCTGAAAAGTGGGAAGGAGAAACCAAAAACAAATGTAGAAGACTTACAAATTAAAAAGGTAAAGAAGAAAAACACAAAGAGAATGAAAAATGGAAGCGTCCAAAAATGTATAGCAAATCTATTCAAACCATCTGCTCAGGATTGCTATCTGATGTTGAAGATCAAGAACCCAAAGGCATCCTAAATGATAACATAAAGGATCACAGTGGAAAGAATTTGGATACCAAGAACTATAATTTCAAAATTCCAGAGAACAGTGAGTTTCCATTTGTCTCATTAAAGGAGCCACGGGTTCAGAATAACCTCAAAAGGTTGGACACTTTGGAGTTCAAACAGTTCATTCATATTGAGCATCGGCCTAATGGAAGTGTGTCAGTTATCCATGCCTTCAGTAATGAACTCACCCATCTGTCTCCTGTGGAGATGGAGAGGTTTGCAGAAGAGTTTGTGGGTCTAGTATTCAGTGAAAATGAAAACACTGCAGCTTTCTATGTAATGGGTATTGTTCATGGGGCAGCTGCTTATTTACCTGACTTTTTAGACTACTTTTCATTTAATTTTCCCAATTCACCAGTGAAAATGGAGATTTTGGGAAAGAAGGATATAGAGACAACGACTATGTCCAATTTTCATGCTCAGGTAAAAAGAACATATTCTCATGGTACTTACAGAGCTGGCCCAATGAAACAGATTAGCTTGGTGGGAGCAGTTGATGAAGAAGTAGGAGATTACTTCCCTGAGTTCCTTGGCATGTTGGAAGATTCACCATTTTTAAAGTGTACACTGCCATGGGGGACACTATCTAGTCTAAAATTAGAGAGTCGAAAAGATAGTGATAATGGTCCCATCATGTGGGTACATCCAGGAGAACAAATGATCCCTGTGGCTGATATGCCAAAGTCACCTTTCAAAAGGAAAAGAACTACCAATGAAATAAAAAACCTGCAATACCTACCTTGAACTAGTGAACCCTGTGAGATGCTCTTTGAAGACAGGAGAAGAGCTTATACAGATCATATAGGACAAGATTTTGAATGACAGACTATAGCTGGTGTTGGAGTGTTGAAGTCTGTGCACTGTGGAGAGTGGCTTAATCAACCCCGAATAACCAAAGATGTCATTTGTTTTCATGCTGAAGATTTCTTAGAAGTAGTTCAACGAATGCAGTTAGATTTACATGAACCTCCACTGTCCCAGTGTGTCCAGTGGGTTGATGATGCAAAACTTAATCAACTGAGGAGGGAAGGCATTCGCTATACCAGGATTCGGCTGAATGATAATGACATTTATTTTATTCCAAGGAATGTTGTTCATCAGTTTAAGACAGTTTCAGCTGTACGCAGTTTAGCATGGCATGTTCGGCTCAAGTTATATCACTCAGAGGAAAACACTGCTCAGAATACAGCTACTCATGAAACAGGCACATCACCAGATTCCTCATTATCAATTCCTGGATCTCACACTGACAATATGATTTGTGCTGTAAGCAAAACCTCTTTGGAGTCTATTTTTTCAGACAGATTTCATTCTAAATATGAAGTACAGCAGATTAAACATGAACCTGTTGCATCTGTAGGAATCAATGAAGAATCTGTGAATGTTTATGTTTCTGAAAAGA
Source organism: Pteronotus mesoamericanus (assembly GCF_021234165.1). NCBI lineage: Eukaryota > Metazoa > Chordata > Mammalia > Chiroptera > Mormoopidae > Pteronotus > Pteronotus mesoamericanus. The sequence continues at coordinate 35,628,060 of NW_026555078.1, forward strand.
CTAGAGCACCGAATAATATGGATGGCAAGAATGTTAAAGCAAAATTGGGTCATGTTCAATTTACAGAATTTAAGATTGGCGTGGACTTCAAATTTGAAAATAGCAGCAAAGATTCAAAGGAGGAATTGTGCTTAAGTCTAGTTGATACAAGGCAACATAGTTCAACACATTCAAATCAATATAGAAAAGATGATGCTAATTACGTACATACCATTTAAAATTCTTTAAAAAAAAAAAACAAAAACTTAATAATGTAATAAAGATTCATGAATTATGAAAGCAAGCCAAGGACTTGCTCCCAAGTCTGTTACAAAATATAGTCTATGTAGCTTTGTAACATTCCTCAATGCCTGTCCATAACTGTGAAGTATCAAAGCACTTAGGGCCAAATGCACTGTAAACATTGCAGGTTTAAAGAAATGGAGTCTTTAAAAAGTTGTTTGAGTTGTAGGTTTTAAGATAGAGCTGACATTAACATATATATATATTTTGTAATATGAGCCAGAATTCTTTTTCAACAGTTTAAAGCTTTTCCATACAGCTTATTTATACCAATTTATTTTCCATTTTAAATGTGTCAGCACTGTAGTGTAAATAGCTTTAAAAAATTTTTTTAGTGTGATTTATACTGAAATGTAAGCCACTTAATAAAGGTTCATAATAAATAAGTTTTCTGTTGGGTATGCAAAAAAAACCAAAAAACAAACCCTGAAAATTCAGTTACATTAAAAAAAAAAGTGTAGCTCAGTCCAATCAGAGTAGGGATACAATTTGGTAAAGGCATTATTTGAAGCATTTATGTTGAAAACTTTTTCAGAACTTGGAGAAAACACCAGATATTTAAGAATTCCAACCAGAATATATAAAAAAATGCACACGTGCATATATAATGGTGAAGTTGCAGAATATGTAAGACACAAGATATTTAAATCAACTAGAGAAGGAAGACATTAGCTGCAGAGGAAGGACTATGTGTTAAGACTAATAGGGACTTATCAAAACGACAAAGAAAGAAGACAGTGGATAGATATTTTCAAAGAGCTTAAAGAAAAAGACTAGCAATGTTTAAATATCTTTCAATAATGAACGCAAAATAAAGGCATTTTCAGACAGAAACTAATAGCATTTGGCACCAGTAGACCCTCACTAAACGAAATTTAAAAGATAAACATCAAGTGGAAGGAATGCAATCCTAGATGGCAAAGCTGAGATGCAAAAAGTAAGGAAGCGCAAAGAAAGTGATAAATATGAGTTCATCTCTTTAAAAAAAACCCAATATGAAATAATAATGGTAATGAAGATGGTATTTTGTGAGGTTCTAGGAAAGAACTAACATTTTGGCATGCAAGTTGGGAAGAGGTTTTAGAATTAAAGCATTCTGAGGTTAATGTATTGTTTGAGAGGAAAATGAAGATAAGACTTATGTGTATGTTTTACTAAGGAAAGTATACACATTAAACTTTCTAGGGTAACTTCTAAAGAATAGAAATGGGGAGCATCATTACCAAGTGTAGTGGAGAAACAAACGAGAAACTCAATGCAAAAGAAGGTAAGAAAGGACAAAGTAGCATAGAAAAGGTAGAACCAATAGAAATCACAAAATAAGAGGTAGCTAAGTATCCAGATATTTTAGTAATTAATAGAAAAGTAAACATTTAAATAACCTAATTGAAAGAAAAATATTACCAGAGTAGATTACTATGTTTTGTTAAAGTAATGCTCATTTTTAAAAAATTATTATTCTTTTTAATCAAACCAACATGGAGTGATTTGAAGTGGAAAGTAAGTTCTCTTAACTACCTGTGCTTATTCCTGCTCTCAGAGGGAACTACTTTTTTTTCTGTTTCCTTCAGATATATTCTGTATGCTATTCTGAAAATAATCTATTTTGGATTATCTCCATTGACCCCTTCCATTGACAGACTGTTAAAAAAGTAATTTTTTAATTAAAAAAATTTTTTTTATTGTTTAAATACATTTATCTCTACCGTCCTGCCACCACCTTGGCCTTGTCCATGGGTCCTTTATATATATTCCTTGACTTAACCCTTCCCCCTCTTTTCCCCGTTACTCCCACCCTCCTCCCCTCTCGTTACTGTTGGTTTGTAGTGACGTTGAGCATCTTTTCATATGTCTGTTGGCCATCTGTGTGTCCTCTTTGGAGAAGTGTCTATTCAGGTCCTTTTCCTATTATTTAGTTGGATTGTTTATTTCATTGGCGTTGAGTTTTTTAAGTTCTTTATAAGTTTTGGATATTAACCCCTTATCAGATGTATTAGAGAATACATTCTGCCATCCCATGGGTTGTCTTTTTATTTCGTTGGTCTCCTTTACTTTGCAAAAACTTTTTAGTTCGATGTCGCACCCCTGTATTCATTGCAGCATTATTTACAATCATCAAGACAAGGAAGCAGCACAAGTGTCCATCAGTAGATGAGCGGATAAAACAACTATGGGACATTTACATGATGGAATACTACTCGGCCGTAATAAAAGAAAATTTTACCCTTTGTGACAGCATGGATGGACCTGGAGAACATTATGCTAAGTGAAATAAGCCAGTTCAGAGAAAGACAAATACCATATGATTTCACTTATATGTGGAATCTAATAAACCATCTGAACTAATAAGCAAAATACACACAGGCTCATAGATAGAGAGCAGGACGACAGCTGTTGGGAGGGGATGCGTGGGTGGAGGGATCCAACAAAAAGGAAGAAGGACTAATGGACATGGACAACAATGTGGTGATTGTGGGGTGCTGGGGGGAGGGGAGTAGAAGGGTGTTAAATGGTAATGGAAAAAAATACAATTAAAATATTTTTTAAAAAGGCTCAAAATGTAACATAGTGACCGGGTTATTATCATTTTGTTTTTCAGGAGATGATTTTTCTTTGATTCAACAAGAAATATATATGGTTAAAGAATGTAAACATTGCAACATTGTTGCCTACTTTGGAAGCTATCTCAGGTAAAACATAAAAAAAGCTGTTCTCTCTTTGTGTATTATGTCTTTGCTACCATTCTCCCTTTCTTGTTAGTGTTATTATATGTATACATTTTTAATATTATAGTGTCTAAAGTTCTGAAATTTCTTAGGTTTTCTTACTGTTTCACATTGTATTAATAGTGACACCCCCATTTATACAGTTAAACTTTATCTGGCAACTTTAATAAACTATTATGAATGATTACAAGTAGTGTTTCAGCTTATAAAAGGGGTCATATTCTAAACCGTGTAAGATGGGAACAAAGCTAAATTCAGTATGTATTTTTGTAGCTTGAGGAGAGACTGACATACTCCAGTAAATTCAATAAAAAAGGAAAAAAGAGAGACTGCCAGGGTAATTTCCTGTTGCACTCTGCAGTCCGTTGTAAATCTTGGTGCGATGAAGAGTGAAAGCCTTCCAAATATGTCAGTGGTTGAGAATTACTAGCTAATGTACTTTTCTTTCTCTTTCATATTAGTCGGGAAAAACTGTGGATTTGCATGGAATACTGTGGTGGCGGATCACTTCAGGATATTTACCATGGTACTATTAAGTTGCCTTTATATTTTAAGACTGACTTTGGCTTTAATGATTGTTGTTTGACATGTCTAGTTAACCAAGGATATTAACAGGTAGTTTACTGTTTTACATTCTTATGTTCTGTTCCTGGAGTATTGCATAAAAAGAAATCTAAATTTAATTTTTTGTTGGTTATTCCGTTAAATTTGCTGGAGCCTGAACTGAGAAATTCTAGAGTACTTGAATAGTCCGACTTTTACTTTTTAGATGTAGTCCTTTAGAAAAGTATTTCATCTACATATGATACTGCCTAAACTTACTTGTAAATAAGAATTGAAATGCAAAGGGTAACTCTCTCATAAAGGAAATTATATATCCATCTTAATAATAATTTAATTTGCTATTTAAGAAAGCAGTTTAGTTGTTGCTATAATATTTTTGTATTAAAAGTTATAATTTTTAAAATATGGAGTATTTTATTTCTCATTCTGTTAGGCAGTTTTTTGAGTTGAATTTTATTTTGCTTCATAATAATATGTAGAAATAATTTTTGTTTTGGCTCTACAGCTTAGCTTCCAGTTTGTTATGTTGTTGACAGTTTCTTGAATTTCTAGAGTTGATGAAACTATGCATAATCCTTATGAAATAACTTTTCTTTATTTCACTGGATATAGAATAGTAAAACTATTAGAACTGTGCATTGTATAATTTATGTATTTTTAAACATTTCTCTGCTGAAATCTTTATATTAAAAGCTTTATGAAATTTCATGTATTTTACAGATTTACAAGTGCAGCTATAGTAGATGTAAAAAGTGCTACTCCAGATTAAACAATATTTGTAGCTGGTAGAGGTTGAATTTTTTAATTGTGAATCAGTAGAGCAGTGGTTTAAGTATACACTGCATTTAGAATATGGAATACCATGAAGCACTTAAAAAGAAGTAGTAATTCCACTTATATTGACCTGGGTATATCTCCCCAAGGACTTTTTATAAATGGAAAAAATGAGTCATGAAGAAATTTGTATAATATAATCACTCATACTTAGACTTTTTAAAAGTATACATATAAATGCACACTAAAATAAAAGAATATATATCAAATCGGTAAGTCATTACCTCTAGGGAGGAAAAAAGTCACTCATAAGTAAAAGATTGAATTACAATGAAAATATATTGGTATAATATTTAATTATACATTAATAAATATATAGTTACCTAATTTTGTCACAACAAATAACCCATGACAGAAAAGGCTGTGTTGTCTAAACTCTCTCAGGTTAACAGAGGTCTCTCTCAGGCCTCTTTTTATTTAAAATAATATTTAATACCACATAAATATTACAAATATGCAAAAGGATGAAGTGTTTAAAAGAAGAACTAATCTCTTGTTTTAAAAAAGAAAAATAATTTTATTTCCTTATTTATTAGTCTTTTATTTTCTTAGGCATTGTATTACACTAGGCTGACTGTTTTCTTTTATTTCACCCTAGTGTTTTTAAAGAATTATTGGTATAAAATAGCTCTATACCTCTTGATTTTAAGTCTTTTCCATGATTTTATGAAGAATTATCTTTTCTATAGAATGTTTATACAGTAATTATAATTTTTATTCATTTGTGCTTTTACAGAATGAGAACTGAAGAATATGGATAATAAAAATATATAGTTGACATTTTTTACTACTACTTGTGTTAAACTTAAAGAATTGTTTTGATACATTAATTTCATTTCTTCAGGAAATTTCTGTTTTCCTTTAGTAAAACCTGATATTTGTTTAATTAAATTGAATCTAAGAAGTATCAATTTCTGTAAATAATATATTAGCATAGTAATCAAGAACATCTACACTTACAATAAACTGTTAACAGAGTGACTTTTCTTTTTTTACTATTCCATCAAGTTACTACAAATCAAAAGTTTATGTTCCTGAATAGGTATAGAAAGCCAGTGATTAAAATATGCAATAAAATATTTCTCTTAAGTAATAATTACGTGTAAGTACCTTGTTTAGTTTCACTGTCAGCAAACACCACCCCAAATTTCAAATATTCTCTCATGGTATTGGACATATTTCCAAAGCTTCTGGTTAAGTACTTACAGAAGGATTTTGTATTTCATAATGGGGAAAGATCTGGTTGCCAGAAGTGATCTACTTCTTTTTAAATTTTTAGATAAGGTACTGGATCAAGCCTTTGGTTTTGATAGCTATAGTAAAGACATACACTATATCTCGACCTTTTAAAAAGTATATGATTTCTTTCAGTACGTTTCAATAACCAGTCTCTTTACGGTCCTTGACTTCTCTGTAATCTGTATTTAATTATATGTTTTTCTCATTTCTTTGCTTTATTTATTTTTTTTAATCCTCACCTGAGGGTATGTTTTATTGGTTTTGAAGAGGGAGGAAAAGAGAAAGAGAGGGAAACATCAGTGTGAGAAACATCAATCGCTTGCCTCCCCATACATACTCCTACTTGGGATCAAACCCGCAACCTAGGTATGAACCCTGACCAGGGATCAAATGCAACCTCTTAGTGTATGGGATGATGCTCAAACCAACTGAGCCAGCAGGCCAGGGCTCTTTGCTTTGTTTTTGAAAAATTGTTCAGGATTTAGATCATGTTCGTTGCTTTCTATAGAACAGCCTGTGATGCCTAGCAATGTGCTTTGCACTTTGGAGGTGCTTAATATTTTCACTGACCAAAGTTGTTATGGAGTGAAATTTTTTACTTTTAAAGTACATTTCTAATTTTCATCTTTCCTTTCTGTTGTTTTCTGATTACAAGGATAATTTATGTTCATTATGAGAAGTCACCCAACAATAAAACAGAAGCTGTTTTATAATAGTTTGTCATTTTAAAAGTAGACTGTTTTTAATCTGTTATATTCAAATGTATTACAGTGTGGTCATTTTTTTTTCTTTCTAGTTACTGGACCATTATCAGAATTGCAAATAGCCTATGTATGCAGAGAAACTTTACAGGTACTACATTTTCTTACGCAGCTAAAAAAGCAGTTCTGATTTCACAATTAATAACTATAAACTAGTGATCTGCCCAAAAGAGTAAACCAAATGTTTCTGTTAACTTCCCATATTGTAATTCTGTAGGCCTAGTTATTTCTTTCATGAATGATTCACAGGAATTCATTTAAGCTGATGCTGGTATACGCAGTGGTCTTTTTCCATTTCTCCCCAAAAGAAAATAACTTAGCATAGTTATAACACAGAATGATATCTGGAAATCATAGTTCTGTGTGATATTAATAAGCGTCTTTGAAAGCAAAATCTTTTTTTTTTTTTGAGTTTGGTAAACATTGTATTAAGCGGGGATTTCTTTATTCCTTTATTTCAGATCTCTGAGAGCTTTTAGTATGTTGAGTAGGTTGTGAATCTTCATAGGAATAGAGTATGCAGCATTTCTCACAATTTGTTTATATTTTCCGTGCCCTGAAAGAATTACTCATTGAGAAAATGAGTAATTAACAATTTTGTTCATATACAATACAATAACGATTTTGTTCAAAGGCATTTAAATTAGGAAGAGGGATTACGTTGTAGTGCTTGTGTTTCGTTGTTTCTTTTTTAAACTTTGGTAATTTACCACAGATAATTGTTAATTGATGTTTCTATCCCTACGGTTCCAAGGGTGTGTAGTTTGTTCAGAAGTGAAGTTGATGTTTTATATATTCTTCCATATTTTAGAAACTGGGAGATTGACCTGATTTCAAGAAAGCTTTAGTCATTTTGAAAAGAATTGGTTTCTACATGCTTTAAAAGATATACAGTATTAAGTCTTGTTAGCTATATGAAAGTAAGTTTCATATACATATGTGCACACACACGAGTATATATATTTGTGTATGTATAATTTCTTAATATTCACATACCATAGAAATCTTTTTGTATCCATATAAAATACAAAGCCAATCATACACTTAGCAGAGAATTATTGACAGATTAATTTTTTTACATTTTAATTTCCAGAGTTCATTGCTTGTATAAATAATGGACAGAGGACAGAATGGAAACAAAAACTTGGGTTTTTAGTCTGGCCCTGGTCTATGACCATAATGTGTTCTACATTTCTAGTTCCCCAAGAATAAAATGAGTCTTTGGAAAGGATGACCTCCAAGATTAGTTCCAGTTTTAAAATCCTTTCCAAAGACTCACTAGCTTCCACATCTGGTGCCTGCCAACAGACGAATGGTTAAAGAAAGTGTGATGCACACACATGCATGCACGCATGTGATGGAATATTATTCAGCAATAAAAAAGGGAATCCTGTCATTTGTGACAAGACAGTTAAATCTGGAGGACATTCTGCTAAGTGAAATGAGCCAGGCACAGAAAGACAGGTACTACATTTTCTGTAGAATCTAGATGAACTCACAGATGCAGAATGGTGTTACCAGAGACTGGGTGAAGGCAGGGAAGAGAAATGGCGTGATGTTGGTCAAAGATTGTATGAAGCTGTACTCATGTAGATTGATTACTAATGTATAGCATGATGACAGTAGTTAATAATGCTGTATTAAATACTAAAAATATGTTAAGAGAATAGATTTCAGGTGCTCTCATTACAAAAAAAATAGCAACTGTATAAGGAAATAATATGTTAACTACTTTGATTTAAATAATCCTTTCATTGTATATGTATATCAAATCATGTTGTACACCTTAAATATATACAATTTTGTTAAATAAATTTTTAAAGGAAAAAAGGACAGAGACTGTCAGAATTTAAAAAAGTAAAACACAACTAGATGCTGTCTACAAGAAAATACTTTTATAAAGACAAATAGGTTGAAAGTAAAAGAAAAGAAGTAGATGTACCATACTGACTATTCAAGACAAAGCCAGAGTGACCATATTAATATCAGAAAAAGTTGACCTCAGAGCAAAGACTATTACTAAAGAAGGTCATTTCATCAAAATACATAACAACCCTATATGTTTATGCCCCTAATAAAACACAGGTTCAAAGTAAGTGAGCAAAAACCAGTAGAACTTCAAGTAGAAATAGATTCATACAGAGTTCAATACCATGCTCACAATACTTTTGCAGAACAGATAGGCAGAAAATCAGTAAGGATATAGAAGACTTGAACAACACAATCAACCAATTTCTGACATTTTAGTTCAACAACAATGGGATACATGTGCTTTTCAAGTGCCCACAGAGCATTTACCAACATAGACCATATTTGGGGCCATAAAATATGTCTCAATAAATTTTAAAAGATTTAAGTAATGTATATTCTCTGATCACATACAATTAAATTCGAAATTAAATGTTTCTGGAAAGCCTTCGAATATGTGGAAACTGAAGCACTGAAAAGTAACCCATGGGTCAAAGAAGAAATCAAAAGAGAAACTAAAAAGTATTTTGAACCAAATGAAATGAAAACACAACACATCAAAATTTGGGATGCTACTAAGGCAATACTTAGAGGAAGGTTTAAAACACTAAAGAGATTTTTAACTTCTTTTAGAAAGAGGTTTGGTATCAATATCCTCAATTTCCACCTCAAGAAACTAGATAAAGATGAGCAAATTAAACCTAAGGTATCAGAGAAAATAATGAGTGAAAATCAATTAAATAGAAAGGAGAAAATCAATGAAACAAAAATAGGATTTTTTGAGATTAATAAAATTAATAAACCCCTAGCCAGATCAATCAAGGAAAATAAATGAAGACATTCATTATTACAATATTACAATGTAATCTACAAATATTAGAAGGATAACAAGGACAGTTAGTACCCAAGGATTTTAAGAACAGCTATGCCAATAAAGCCTACAACTTAGCCCTCACCGGTGTGGCTCAGTTGGCTGGGCATGGTCCCGCAAAGTGAAATGTTGCCAGTTCCATTCCCAGTCAGGGCTCATGCCTGGGTTACCATTTGGTCCCCAAGTCGGGATGTATGCTAGAGGCAATGGATCGATGTTTCTCTCTCACATCGATGTTTCTTTCCTTCTCCTCCTCCCCCGACCCCCGCAAAAATAAGTGAAATCCTTTTTTTAAATCCTACAACTTAGATAAAATAGACAATCTCCTTGAGAGACACAAATTGCCAAAGCTTACTCAATTAGAAGTAATAGTCTGTATTTATTCCCACAAATAAATCTCTGAGCTAGGTAATGTTACAGATAAATTCTGTCAAACATTTAAGAAAGAAATAATGCCAATTCTACACAAACTCTTTCAGAAAACTGAAGACTAGAGAATACCTCCAAATCATTTAAGGGGCCAGCATTGATCTGAAGCCAAAATCAGACGTTGCAAGAGAACAAAATTCTAGGCTAATATCCTTCATAAACATAAAAAGGAAATTAAATGGTTAACAAAGGCAATCCAATGTCATATTAAAAAGATAATACTTAATGAACAAGTTGGGCGGGGGGTATTATCATAGGATGCAGTATTGTTTTAACATTCCAAAATCATGTCAAGTAACTGTTCACATTAGCAAACAGAAAAACCACATGATCATCTAGAGACAGAAAAAAGCATTCAGCAAAATCAAGTTATTTGTGATAAAAATTCTTAACATACTGGGAATAGAACAGAACTCATTCAACTTGATAAAGCACATCTATGAAAAACCTGTAGCTGAGCCATTCTTAATTTTAAAGACTAGATACTTTCCCACCAAGGTCTGTCAGACAAAGCAAGGTGCCTGCTCTCACCACTTTTCAACACTGTGCTAGAGATTTTGGCCATTGCAAAAAGAAAAAAATGATGAAATAAAATGCATCCATATTAAAAAGTAAGAAGTAAAACAGTCTGTTCACAGACTACACAACTGTTTATGTAGAAAATGGAAAAGAATCTACAAAGTAGCTGCTAGAGCTAATAAGTATAGCTAGAAAGGTTGCAGAATTCAAGATCAATATACAGAATCGATTGGATATCTATATACTAGCAACAGGCATTCAGAAATTAAAATTTTAAAAAATGCCACTTATAATAATAAAAATACGACATTCTTAGGGATATTCACATATCACAAAAGATGCATAAATACCCGTGTACTGAAAACTCTAAAACTGCTGAGAGAAATTAAAGAACTAAAAAAAAAAAATAAAAGGAGAACTATGTCCTATTCATAGATCAAAAAACTCAATACAGTAAGGTGGTAGCTCTCCCCATACTGACCTATAGATTTAATGCAATCTCAATCAAGGAAGCTTTTCTATAGAAATGGGCACAGCCAATTCTGATTCTGAAATTCCTACAGAAATAGAAAGGACCTGGAATTGTCAAACAAAAAGAACAACAAAATTTGAAGTCTACAGTAGCAATTTCAATACTTAGAAAGCTACACTAATCAGATCATAGTGATATGACATAAGGGTAGATAAGTAGTTAAGTGGAATAGAATAGAAAGAAATAAGTCCATGTATGGACTACTGATTTTGACAAATGTGTAAAAGATAATTAGGTGGCCAAAGAATAGGGTTTTCAGTAGATGGTACTGGAATAATTGGACATCTGTGTGCAAGCAAATGAACTTTCAGCCATACTTCACACCATATATAAAAATCTTGTGAACCTAAACATAAAACTAGAAATACGTAGGTGAAAATTTGCAGTCTTGAGTTAAGCAAAGCCTTTTCAGACATAACATGAAAAGCATGACCCATGAAAGAAAAACTTGGTAAATTAGACTTCAAAACTAAAAACTCTCCCCTTCAAGAAGAGGCTATTAAGAGACTAAAAAGACAAGCTGCACACTAAAAGAAGAAAACTGCAAGTAATATATCTGATCAAGGGCTTGTATCTAGAGTATATAAATAACTGTCAAAACTCTATAATAAGAAAACAGCAACCCATTAAGCGAAGGGACAAAAGGTTTAACCAGATAACTCATCAAATAGTCATATGGATGGAAAAGATGCTCATCATCATTAGTTATTAGAAAAGTGTGTATTAAAACCAAAGTGCAATACCACTACACACCAATTAGAATGGTTCTAATTAAAAAGACTGCCGTTAGGAAGGTTGGTGAGGAATAACAGGAATTCTCATACACTGCTGGTTTCAATGTAAAACGGCACAGCTGTTTTGGAAAAGTTTGGCAGTTGCCAGAAGTTTAACTTGTAACACTATATGATCCAGCTGTTACACTGCTAGGTATTTACCCAAGTGGGAAAAATCATATCACTGTACATGAATCTTCATAGCAACTTTATTTGTAGTAGCCCAAAACTGGAAACAACCCAAATGTCTATCAACAGGTGAATGGATCAACAAATTTTGGTATATCCATATAATCAATTACTCAGTACTAACGAAATATGAACTATTGATACACACACTGACAAGGACTGTCACATTAATTATTGTGAAAGATCCAGACAAAGTGCACTGTATGATTTCTTTCACATAAAACTGTTAAAAATTCAGAAATAATCTATAGCGACAGAAAGTAAATCAGCATCAATGGCTGTTAATATCACTAAGAGATAGCCAGACATTGTATAATTTCTAATGGACATCAGCAGCAATGGAGCAGTGCATCCTTCTCAGAAGTCTGAATTTCAGTTCCATGGAACTCTTTTTTCCAGGCTTCTAAGTATTAATAATTCCAGCCTTTTCTCTCCCTTGCTCCCCTAGGTCCTAGAGTTTTGATAGCAGCTTTCTTTATTGCTGCCGCTGTAATACTTTAGTGCTCTCTTTGTTCCTTTTTAGTTCTGTAGTTCAAAATGTTTTTCAGTCTCTCCCGACTGGACTCTGACTGCCCTAGCACCTCCCATGAAGTAATTTTGCCAAAAGAATGTAATCTTGAATTTCATCAAGAACCTAGATATAAGTTGCTCACTTACTGGTAATACAGAGAGGGTCAGAGGAGCATGTAACACAACATCAGTAGGATGTAACTGGCAAAATTCAAATACTGGGAGACTGCACAGGATAACAGCACTTTCTTTAACAAAAACTTACAGGGAAAAAGTAATAAAATGGCAGAGGATCCTATAGATTAAAGAAGTAGGAGTCATGTCAACATATTGCGGTGTACAAACCTTGTTAGATCCCTAAACAATTGTGAACACTGGATATTTGACCATATTAAAGAATTGTTAATTATGAGGCATAATAATATTATTGTGGTTATGTGTTTTTTAAAAAGTCACGACTTAGTGAATGAAATTATATGAAATACGGGGCTTAAAAATAATGTGGTGGAGGGGGAGTGAGTGGGATGAAACAAGATTGGCCATGATTTCGTAGCTGTTAAGGGTAGGTGATGGGTACGTAGGGATTCGATGTATTGTTACTCAGCTTTTATATGTGAATTTTGTGTAATAAAAAATATTTTAATGAAAAAGAAGGAAGAGAGTAGATTAGTGTTTATGTGTGGGAAGAACTTCTGGGAGCAATGGATATGTTTCTTCATTGCAGTGATGGTGTTATAGTAAAATATTTCTGATTTTTATCAGAAAATGAATTTGAAATCTTAAAATATAGTAAACATCGACTAGTAAAAAGAAACCCATCTAGGGTTCCGCTCCAAGAACAGAGACGTTTTCCTTTTTCTTATTCAGAAAGAATTCTAATAGGAAATTTAGTCATCAAGCGTCCAGTTTTGTTAATGCTACCTTTTTTTTCCTTTTTAACTTTAGGGTCTTGCGTATTTGCATACTAAAGGCAAAATGCATAGAGATATCAAAGTAAGTTTATGTAATATGTTTAAATTGATAATATTGGAAGGAATTTTATGATGCTAATTAAACAGTGTTTCTATTTTTGTTTTAGGGTGCAAATATTTTATTGACAGATCATGGTGATGTGAAATTAGGTATGTTATTTCAAGTTTCTAACATTTTTTCCAAATTTCAATAAAATTTAAATTTAACATTATACAAGTTAATAGTCATATCAAGAGTCACAATAATGTTCACTTTTTGTCCCAGTAATTTTATTCCTGAGACTCAGTTTGAGGAGATTAATCCCAAAGATTAAAAAACCCCATATTTATAGATGTAGTTATCATAACATTTCTATATGTAATAAAAAAATGAGAATATAATTCTAGCAATAGAAAAATTGTTAAGTTGTGATAAAGCCACTTAAGGAACATTATTCAGTAATCAAAATTACTAGTTAAGAAGAGTAAGAGTAAAATCCCCTGTTAAATGGCAGAATGAACTATGCATGTATTTAGTTTTTCTACAGCAAAATTTAGCAACAGCAATAAAATGTTTATACATAGAAAAAAGGAAGCTTTTTGCTGAGCTGAAGCTCAGTTCCCTCCTTCCCACCAGATGCACTCAAAAACACAACTTTTTTATAGTAGGACCAAAGTATATACTAACCTGGTTGTGTTAGAATAAAAGGAATTCAGGTGGGTGGAGGTTTTTCTTTGTTTTTGCTTTTTTTTTTTTCCCCAAATTAAATGTGCTTGTAATAAAAATATTTTTATTAACTTTTTTCTTAATAAAGTACATTTTCACTTTAGTAAAGTGCTAATAAATTATCTTTTTTCATTAAGTGTGTTTTAAACCAAGCAAGAAGGGATTTAGGTATTCAATTTTTATATACTTCCCTAGCATTACTGTCTGAGTTATTAGTAAAATTATGCCTAAGGGTGAAACTTAGATATTAGTGCTTTTATTGAAAAGAACTAAAATTTTCTGTTCTGTTTTTTCCCCACCAGCTGACTTTGGTGTAGCTGCAAAAATAACAGCTACCATTGCAAAGAGAAAATCTTTCATTGGCACCCCTTATTGGTAAGACATAATTTTGATTGAATTTTGTGCATCTTCATTTCTTTACAAAGTGTGAAGGCTTGCATGCTCCTTGACACTATCATAGTTCTAATTGGGTCAGGAAACTTTGATACTTATTTTTACTGTCCAGCATTTCCTGTGTTAAAGTGCTAATAATTCCTACCATCTCTGGGATCTTGTATTTAGAGCACTCACACGTATGAGATTTTCAAAAGAAAGACTCAAATTACAGTCTCTTATCTTTTTATTACCCTTTCTTTTGGTATTGTGTCTCCTTTAATCTAGGACTTTGCTATCTCGTTGTTAAAACTCATGCATCCTGTTCTACCGTTCGTCTTCACCAGCCACCCTCCTCCTAGTGCAGTCTACCAATTACTGACAAAATAATCTTTCTAAAACCCTGCTTTTATTAATGAAGACAGATAATTGAGATATAATGGAAAACCTAGTAATAAATTTCAGTATGTAAAATCATTTAATGAATATTATAAATGGTGCCATTTAAAATTTGACAAAAGGTTGGATTTCTTATTATTTAGTTAATTTATTATTTGGGAAGAAATTTAAGTAGCTTCGTACCTCATGCTATTATCAAAATAAATTGTATATGGAAATAGTTAAATATAAAAGTAAAACTAAAAGAAATATCAGTGACTATCTGCTTGAAAAGTTGTTATAAGCCTTTCTTGGAATAAAAGCATAAAATGTTAAACAGAAACTTTGATAGATTTAACTATACAAAAATTTAAAGCTATTATATGTCCACCAGCTTAAAAGGGAAAGGCATGTAACAAACCAGGAAGTAATGGCTAAAATATGGCAGTCTAGGTTTTAATATCTTTAATATGTAAGTTCTTAATAAATTAATAAAAAGAGTGTTTCCTTAGAGACAGTTATTAAAATAATACATATATCATAAAATATGAAAAGTGTTTCCCCCTATGATGACCAAAAATGCAAATTAAACAAACAGTGACATTCTTTTCTATCAAATAGGAAAATATTTGGAATCCTGGATAATAACTATTGCTGTAACTATTTGACAATGACAGGGGAAATTGGTAGAACAATTTTGAAAGATAACTTGGCAGTAATGTTTTTCAAAAACCTTAAGTAATGTTTATATTCTGGGCTCAATTCTGCTTGTATTAATTTTTCATAGATACAGATATATATATTAAGAGCTTTATCAAATACTTATGAAAAATGAAGTATATGCATATGCAAAGTTAGTTAAAGAAATTATGTACATTCTTTCAAATCAATGGGATAAACTATTGGTCTTAAAGATCCTGTTGTAAAAGATGAATGGTCAGTGGATAGGCTTATGATACAATGATAATTAAAAAAGGAAGATTAAAAATAGCATATGCAGTGTTAATAACATTTTTATGGAAGACGTGTGTGTTTTAGTTTTATGGGTGAAAACGTGAAACAGTGGTTCTCTTTGGGTGGGATAATCTTTAACTTGCTTTCTTTCATATTTTTTCATATATTCCAAATTCTCTTCAATCAACACATATCACTTTAAAAATTTTTGTATTTATTTTTAGAGAGAGGGGAAGGGAGGGAGAAAGAGAGGGAGAGAAATATCGATAGGTTGCCTCTTGCACATCTGCAACTGGGGACCTGACCTGCAAACTAAGCATGTGCCCTTGACTGGGAATTGAACCAGGAACCTTTCAGTTTGCAGGCCAGTGCTCAGTCCACTGAGCCACAGCAGCCAGGGCAACACATACTACTTTTAACAACAGAAAAAAGTACCAATAAATACCATTTAAAGACAGTTAGAAGAAAACATAGGTGAGTTACATTGCCTATAAAATTCTGTTCATCACGTACCTGTTTTCCTGTCTCTTTCCTGTGACTGTTCTTCCCTGTGAACACTCTTCTTAGTCAAAATTATCACTTTTTTGTTCCCTCTCTCTTCCAGATACTAGTTATTAACTCCCTAGTATATGTGTCTTCTGTGTTTATCGTAAGTTCTATTCTGTCTGAAGAGTGGCACATGCTCTGCCTTACTTCACCTGTGGCAGACTCATTGGTCACATCTCTGACCTCCATGGGGATTTAGGTATTCTTTTCACATATTGTATAACACGATTCTCATAACAGAAACTAAATAAGACAGCATGGTTTTTCCTCAGAGCACTAGTATTAGAGGAGAATATTTAAGATTTTAAAATAATAAATGTAAAGAGTGCATACATCTCTGTATGTATGGGTTTGTTTTTTTTTTTAAGTCTTTTCTAGTAAAGTTTCTTCTTTCTCAGCAAATGCCTGTCAGCTGCTTTTCCTCTAAGAAGTCTGGTGAATATAACAAAAGTAGCAGATTTTATGTCATTTTTAAAAAGTAAAAATGATATATTCACTGATTCCTTCTAGGATGGCCCCAGAAGTTGCAGCAGTAGAAAAGAATGGTGGCTACAACCAACTCTGTGATATCTGGGCAGTAGGAATAACAGCAATTGAACTTGGAGAACTTCAGCCACCTATGTTTGATCTTCATCCAATGAGGTGTTCTCACAATTTATAATTATACCGTTATTAATAAGTCTTATTGGAGAGTTAGATACTGATAACTAGGGTATTCCAAGCTCATTATCAAGTATTCTAAAATAATAAAAGTATTACTAGGGACTTAAGGATAATCTCATCTAAAACCTGCCCTCTTGTATTGGTATTCTAAAACAGTAGGGAGCGAATAGTCCATACTGTCTGAAGTATTTTTAAATCTTTACATTGATTCTTCCATCAATTGAACCTGTTTCTTTTTTTTGGTCTTAAGTAGAATTATAAACAAATAATAGAATACAGATTAGACTGTCCATTCTTTCATCATGGAGGGCGGGGGTGGGGTGGGGGTGGGGTGGGGTGTGTGTGTGTGCGTGTGTGTGTATGTGTGTGTGTGTGTGTTTTGTGTTTTTTTTAACCTTTTTCTAGGGATAAAGAGGTAGTTGTGCTTAGTATAATTATCTTTTGCACTTAGGGTAAATTGCCTAGAAAAAAAATTGAGGCACTTCTAAAGGGTTTTTAATATTTTGAGGAAAGAGATAAATTGGGCTAAAACTTAAACTTTCAAATTTACAGTTAATTAGAACATCAACAGAATGGGGAGCTTGGTCTTCTAATATACATAGTTAAAGCTAAAAAGAAAATCAACAGAATAAGGAACTTGTTCTTCTAATATGATAGAATGATACATATTGCATAAAGAACTCATTCAGAGATTTTATAGGCAAAATATAGATTGTTTATGAGCAAGTATCAGATACTAAAAGAACATGGAACCCCATTTGACCTCACAAGTAACTGAATTTATACAAGTTAAGAGGTAACCACATTTAGGCAGAATGGCAATAAGTACAGGCTCTTAGGAAAATAATTTAGACATTATTTATTATGGACCATCTAAGTGTTTTATACTACTTGGAAAATTATACTCAGGAAATAATTAAGAAAAAAATTAAGAATTACCATTTCAGGATAACAGGGAAAAATCTAAATGTCCAATAGTTGGTGAATTGTTAAGCAAATTATTTAGCAGTTAAGGGCAACTTTTGTACATATATATAAACCAAAGCAACATGGAAAATTGATTATTAGTTTTAAAAAAGGCAGAACATAATATTACCTACTATAGTGATTCAGTAACTGGCTATTATTAAGATAAAGACTAAAAGGAACAGAAAATTTCGAATACTGTTTTAGTGTTACAGGAATATAGACCTTTATTTATTTTTGAATTTTCCTTTACATATGAATCATTTAATTTTTAAAAGGAGAAAATTTCTTTGGTATTAAAAAAAAAAAGAAGAAGAAGACTAAAGAGTTCGCTTAGAAACCTGGAAGGGGCTTTGTAGGAAATAGTGAAATAGAGCATTTTAGAACTTCCTTCTCCAACCTTCCAATCTTCTGCCCCTATAGTCCATAGAAAATGAATTAAAGATAGAATCATAGAGAAAGAAAGTCCTCTTGTAGGTTGACTTCTGTATTATTCATAATGAGAGAATGTGGGCAATTATTGTCCAAAAAGGAAAACAGACTATGAAGTAAGATTTTCCTGTACACCCAAAATAATTGTAGAGGCAAATCTTCAGTTAAACATACAACCTATATACAGAATGATATGCAACTATATAGACTTTTAGTTAAGCTATAATACTAGTTACATATGTAACAGTATAGTAACAAAACCCTTCTCTAACATTTGGTAGGTTTGCTGAGTGAATTAGAGCTTGTTTGAAATTTAAAGATCCTTTCTGTAGCCAGGAGACATTTTCCATAGGCTTTCCAAAATTTAAAAAAAAATTTAATTTCCATATTTCATACCAGTTTTCATCAGTGCCTATATATGTAGTAATCTTATATAAATTTATTACAGAATGTTCATTCTGATCATTAGA
This sequence comes from Pteronotus mesoamericanus, assembly GCF_021234165.1. NCBI lineage: Eukaryota > Metazoa > Chordata > Mammalia > Chiroptera > Mormoopidae > Pteronotus > Pteronotus mesoamericanus. The sequence goes on from NW_026555078.1 coordinate 35,646,715, forward strand.
TATAGTAAATACAAGTATTTTGGTATTGCTCTTTAACTGAAGTTTTTATTTCAGGGCCCTCTTCTTAATGTCAAAAAGTAATTTTCAGCCCCCGAAACTAAAGGACAAAACAAAATGGTAAGTTAAATAATATATAGATTTATACAATTTTACAGTTGGAAAGAGATGCAGGTTTAGTTCTCTTATTTTATACAAGATGAAACTTGAAGCCCAGAGGCTTTAAGCAACTGCTTTACCTGAAGTTACACATGTGATACCTTGCAGAGCTATGTCAAGGACCTAGGTTTTTCTGGTCAGTGTTCTTTTATAATGTATTACTCTTAAAAACTCTGATTGTATTCTTATGTTCTGCCAGCGTGGGTAAAAGATGTGGTGAGGAAAGGATTTGAAATAAATACATTAAGATTTTAGAGATTCATATTTTTACCCTGTACTTTCATTAATTACATGTTGACTTTTATGGAAGATGATATGAAAAGTTTTCCCAAGTACCATGACACTTAAAATTAATCTACCTTCCTTCCCTAATGTTTAAAAAGGTTACTACTTATTTTTATTCTAATCTTTTCTCATACAAAGTAAACCAGTTTGAATATTGTTACAGTTCATAATGATGTTTTCAATTGAATGATAAAAATTGAAAATTGTTTTTCTGGTAATCCCTTCCCACACATTTAATTTAAAAAAAACTATGCAAATAAGTTTCCACGTTCTTAAATTCAGTAATTTTTCATCTAGATTACATGGATCTCTTTGAGTATCCATGGATCCCCAATATTCTTTACATAGGTATATTCATTTTTCTCATGAGACAGTTCATCTTATTTCAGATTCTAAGAGGCCTGTTCCCAAAACAGGTTCTAAACTACTGTTTAATTTTTTTTTAATTTAATTTTTGTTGTATTTGTTTTCCATTACTATTTAGTCCCCTTCTGTGCATAGTATTACTTAGGAGCCAGGCCATTCTGGGATGATGCTAGGCATGAAAGGCAAATAAATCACACTGTGGAAATGAAGGAGTTTATATTCTGCTAGCTGTATTCTTTTGTATTGACATGAGTTTCTTCCTATTTGTTACCCTAAGTTTTTAAGCAGCTGATACTAGAGGGCTTTATGGCAGGAATGACTGAATATTCATTCAGGAATGAATGACTGTTGACTGTAACCACTGAATTCACTATCAGATTCTAGAGCAGTCATTACCATTGGAGTACCTTTGCCAATCTCAGGCACTTTATGACTCCATGTTGTCTTCTCCACAAGTCACCAAATGTAATGCAGTGATGTGGTTTCTCTGGAGAGAACTGCTCTGTGTTGTGTTAGTTATTCTAACCTTAGAATAACTAAGGTTATTCTCTTTGGTCCTTGCTCAGTCCCTCCTTCAGTGGAATTTTGGCTTTTAATTAATAATCCAAATATGATTCCTTTGAGTTATGTCTTTTTATTTTCCCTACTTTATTAATGCAGAGGTCAGGAAAACTCTTCTGGTTGCTAAAATCACTCCTTTTTCATTGCTCTGGTTTCTATCAAATTCAGTGACGTTTAAGGGCTTTAAATAGTCTTTTACATTTCCACCCTATCTCCATGCCATTCATCTCTTTGGGTACAGAAAAATATTTACATACCATATAAATTTTAGGCATTGAGAAAAAGTCATTTTGATTACTTTAATTCCTGAAACACAAGATTATGCATGCTGTAAATGATGTGCATTTCTACTTTTTAGTGTATTTTTTTAGAGCTCATGTATTACTACTCTGTTAACTAATTGCATTTTACTGAAGAGGTGAAACTGACACATCTTTTCAAGGAATATACTGTGATTTGGATTTAGTTTTTGGTGTATATAGAGCTAAGAGGCCTCAAGGGGAAAAAAAATCATGTGTTTCAGACTTTCTAACTACTTGTAAGTTAACTTTATTTAGAAACACCAAAAAACTAATATTAGTGAAATATTTTTATACATGTCTCTTTTTATTTGAAGGTCATCAACATTCCATAATTTTGTCAAAATAGCACTAACCAAAAACCCCAAAAAAAGACCAACTGCTGAAAGACTTCTGACTGTAAGTCATTGAAATTATAGGGGAATTTTCTATAGGTATGCCTTAATTAGGCATATTACTAGAATAAAAGCATTTAGGTTTTTTAATATAAAAATGATAGTGATCTCTTACAGCAAGGGTCAGCAAACTTTCTCTAAAGAGCCCAGTAGTAAATATTTTAGATTTTGGGGGCTGTATAGCCTGTGTTACAACTATTCAGCTTTGCCCTTTAAACGTAAAAGCAGCCATAGACAACACATACAAATGGATATGACTTTACTACCCAAATACATTTTATTTATTAAAAGAGGCAGTGCACCAAGATTTACCTATGGGCTGTATGTAGTTTGCTAAACCCTGCCTTAGAGAAAACTGTTAAAAATGTTGCTGTCATCTAACATTAATTGCTTTTCTTGGCTGCTTCTGTAAATTTATAGAAAGCTCTGTGTGTATATGTGTTGACTAAATACTTTTATAGTACAAAAAAGCAATGATTATAGCAGTCTAAGGAAACTTTATTTAAATGTCTAATTTTCATTGTATGTCTTTGTACATAACATAATTTTATCAGTATAATGATAGAAGTAATGACTGTCATTGTTATAGCCGAGGTTTTAATTTTACAACCTAATATATTACTCCACAAAGATTCTTTAGTTTTATAATATGTAATTATGGATTCTCTGATTAATATTTTTGCTAATATATTCTGTAATTTATTTGTATTAGTACGCTCCCATATGTTTGTCTCTAATATTTACTGAATGGGAAAATACAAATAACATTTCTATAAGCCATAGGTATAAAGGCATACTCATGGTGTTGGTTTGTTTTGTTTTGTTTTTACTTAGCATACTTTTGTAGGACAGCCAGGTCTCTCTAGGGCCCTAGCAGTTGAACTTTTGGACAAAGTGAACAATCCAGACAACCATGCACATGACACTGAAGGAGACGATGACGACTTTGAGGTATTTGCAGTCTAATACTTGAAAATAAATGTTTAATATGGCCTTACAGTTTGTTTTCTAATTTCCCCTTTTAAGTTAATTAAAACAGATTTAGCTACAAAGATTAATTATCAATGTAAATTACACTTACCCTGAATATAATTACCAGCTGATACTTCTTAAAATTGTGGTATAATATATATAACCTAATCATTTCTTAATCCTAGTTCTTTCCATGTTTTTGTAGTTTCTTTATTATACAGATCATTAATAGAATACAAAGAGTTTTTAAAAATTAAGTTGAGGTTCCCATAGAAATTTTGTACTTCCCAGTACTTATTCAGAGCTATTATTTCTTATATAATTACATGTAGAACTATTCATAACTAAGAGTATGCTTTCCTTCTCTGAAAATATTGTCAGTGAAAATACTGTTGGATTATTTTGAATATATCATATTTAACAACATAACTTGTAAATCAGGAATGAGGGACTTCCTGCCTACTGGCATGTACCTTTTTATACCTGTATATAACAACTATATGTTTTTCACCAACCTTATCCTCTTCTTTGATTCCTTTTTATTTTTGTGTTTCTCGGAATCTCTTTCATTTCTCTTTGTACCTTTATTTCTTTTTATATCTCTGTTTTCATCTTTGGCAAGACTATAAAACTAAACTTTATGTGTTGTTATTTACTGTGTGAAATATCCTACTTTGTATTCTTCAGTTTTAAATTATACTATTTAAATATCCTGGTAACTCCTAACACTCGTTGGGTAGTCATTGTGTGCCAAGTATTAGGCCAAATAATTTCCATATTAACTCATCTAATACTCAGAGCAGTGCTTTGCAATAGGTATTATTACTATTCCCATTTTACAAATGAGGAAATGAAGAAAGAATAGAAGTCATATGGCCAAGATCATATGGCTAATAAGTAATGGAACCAAGATTTTGATCTAGGCACACTAATTCTAGAGCCTATTCTCTCAGTTAATATACCATCATTTCTATGTGTGAACTTAGTAGAAATAGTTATTAAACAATCTTTAAAAACTAATCATTGAAAATGAATCATTGCTTAGTATATAGCATAGTCTTATCGTAGGTACCCTATGAATGTTTTGTTGAATGTTAAATGAATAGTTGAAAATATTAACTAAATCAGCCATACATAGATATTTTTTACTTAAAACATCATATGCAGTCTTGTAATAATTCATAATACTTTAATCTCTTAAAAATTCAAAAATTATTAAAATTGTTTTACCTTGAATGTGTAATTGGCTATTACTTGACTCCCCAGTTAGTCTTTCACTAGATATGTAAATAACAAAACTTCTCTTTTATTTCTCATACTATTTTGCTTGGCTTTCCTAATCCACTCTACAAGTATGGTAACTGTTATGGGCTGGGAAATATTATAGGGACAAGAAAGAATTCACTGTAGAAGTGATATGTATGCTGAAAACCTGAAGGATAAATTGGAAATAGAAGAAAGCAGGTAAAAGTGTTTTGAGCAGAGGTAATAATAGTATGTTTGAAAGCCTGGTGATAAGAGAGAAGGCAGTGAAATGGAGGAACTAAAGATAAGTTAGTCTTGTTAGAGCAGAAAACAAGGAAGGAAGTGGTGGGAGATGAAGTTAAAGAGTTAGACACTAGCCAATTTCAAACTATATTGAATATTTTAGGCTTTAGTCCAAGGGCAGTAGAAGCTGTTAAAAGGGTGAGGGAGTGACATAATCAGATACGCATTTTAAGATCTTTATGACTCCAGAATGGTGATCCCATCCCAAAAAGCCTGTTAAGAGGCTATTGCAGTTATCCAGAAAGAAATAGTGGTGTTTTAGACTAGGATGGTAGAGCAAAGATAGAGAAAAGTGGACTAATTCAAGATTTATATGAGAGAGTTGGTGATTGGAAGAAGATACGAGGGTTAAGGAGTAAGCGAAGGATTATTCCAGATTTTGACTTAAACAGCTAGGTGAATACAAAAGTGCCTTTTATTGAGATAGGAACACTAGAGTAAAACCCGATTTGGGAAGAAAGGTAAGTTTAGTTTTATATATGGTAATTGTTATATTGCATATGGCTTCCAAATGTAGAAATCTCATGAAGAGAGAGAGCTATGTGGTTGTAGCTTGGGGAGAAAAGTTTGGAGTAGAGATACAAATTTGAGAAGCATTAGATATAGATATAGTTGATACCTAAGGGGTAGGTATAATCACCCAAAGGAAGCATGTAGAATGAGAAAAGAAGAGGGCCTAGGACAGCATCCTGAGATTTTTCCCAAAATTTAAGAATCAAATAAACTATCTCTGACTGGTGTGACTCAGTTGGTTTGGTGTTGTCCTGCAAAGCAAAAGGTCACTGGTTCCATTCCCGGTCAGGGCACATGCCTAGTTTGCAGATATGGTCCCCAGTCAGGGTGTGTACGAGAGGCAACCAATCAGTGTTTCTTACATTGATGTTTCTCTCCCTCACTCCCTCCCCCCCTCTAAAAAATAAATTAAAAAAATTTTTTTAAAGAAGTAAGCCAAGGAGAATGGCAAAGGATTGATAAAGAACATTAAAGGAAAGTTTCAGCAAGAATACTGTCTAGGAGTTAAATCTTTGGATTTAGTTGGTAGTGTTTGATTACCTTAAAAGGATAATTTTCACACAGTAGAGGTGAAACTAGACTGGAGTAACTTGAAAGATAAATACAGCAATTCATTTATAAAATTTAGTTGGGAAATGAGGGGTAGGCAAGAGTGATAGCTGGAGAAAAATGAGTTGGTGGGGAATTTATTTTATTTTATTTAGAGGGGAAGGGAGGGAGAAAGAGAGGGAGAGAAACATCAATGTGTGGTTGCCTCTTGTGTGCCCCTTACTGGGGACCTGGCCTGCAACCCAGGCATGTGCCCTAGACCGGGAATCGAACCAGCTATCCTTGGGTTCGCAGGCTGGCACTCAGTCCAGTGAGTCACACCAGCCAGGGAAGTGGAGAATTTATTGACTGTATTTTATGTGGGGCAAAAGTTTGAACAGGATTAAGTGCTTATGAAAAGGATCTAGTAGGTAGAAAAGAATCACAAGAAGCAAGAAGAATAGGCAAAGTCCATGAGAAGAAAAGAGGCTAGGATCTAGATTTTGATGAGGGACTTGATCTGAGATAAAAAAACAAAACAAACAAAAAAAAAAAACACTACTAACTTGGCATTAGAGAGGATAGCTGAGAGTGTAGCTAGTAGTCCTCTAGTTAATGTGTCTGTTTTCTCTCTGAAGTATGTGGCAAGGTTATCTCCTGAAAGCGGGAAGGAATGTGGATGGGTTTGAAGAGTGTGGAGAAGGTGTATTGTGATGAATTTATGGGTTTAATGACTAGAGAACTGTTGTAGGCAAAGCCGAAGCCTCAGATGAAATAAATTTGCAGTGTGCTGTACTGTGTAATTTTCCATCAGCAGTCATTGGTACCCCAGATGTAAGCACAAAGGTAGCCACTTTAATTCATCCAGAGTTGTCATTTTGGCATGCTAGTGTAATGAAGGACAGTAATCCAAAGGGAATGTAGATATTGGCATGGGATTGCTTGAAATTGTGGTCTACCAGATCTAAAGTGGATTGGAAGAAAAGTGAAGATAGGAGAAATGCTAATGGAGTGTGAAAAAGTAATGGATTGATGAACTTGAGATTCTAATATAATGTTTAAAAATGTTTAAGGAGAGTAAATAAGAGAGTGAGCTTAAAGGATGAGAAGTTTGGATATAATATGAATTCGTATAATCAGAGCTGATGACAGGGTCCAGGATGTGATCTAAGGAGTAGAGAGTGCACAGAAATATGGCAGAAGGTCTTTAGAGAAGAGGTCAGAAAACTAAGTCTAGAACAATGGGCTTTTGGAGTCTGTTGGCATGATGGTGGATCTTGAAGTAGAGAAAAAACATGAGCCACTGTCTGAATCATTGGTGAATGAGGAGTGCCTAGAAATTTGGTAATTAGGGCTTGAGCTCAAGACATAGTTTCAAAAGGATCAGGAACTTATATACAAGAGAGTAGAAATAGTATGCTTCTCACTTGGTTTATTATAATATTCTTACTTAGTCCCCCTGCATCCAGTATTTCTCCTTTCCATGCCCCCTTACATACTTACCAGATTACTCTTAAAGATGACTCTGGTGATGCCACTCCCTTTCTGTGAAATCTCCACAAAATATGTTTGCCAAGAAGATAAAATCAAGAGCCCTAGCCTGACACTCAGTGTGTTTACAGCCCTGCTCCTCAATCTCTTGCCAGCTTTGTCATATCTTCACTTAATCTTCATTATAGTCAAATAAAAACCATCTCCAATTCCTCAAACACTCCACACTCAGTTTCCTTTACTTGTTGTCTCACTTTGTTCATATCCTTTCTGCTGGCTAGAAAGCATTTCCCACATGGCTGCACAACCAGTGCCTACTTGTCCATCAAAGCCCCAGATCAGATTACAGGTCTTTCATGAAGAACTTCTCTACCCCTTCTGGTGAAAGATACCCCTTCTGGTGAAAGTCATTTCTCCTTCCTCAGGGCATTAACAGTAATTTTCTACATGAGTGACACTTACCATTTTCTAATCTTTTAAGTATTTTGTGTCTTTTCTTCCCATACTATAAGTTCTTTGAAGATCTCTTTCTTTTTTTAATCTCTTTAATATTTTATATGGTATAGACATGGAGTAAGTGAATAAACTTTTAAAGTACCTTAGTGTGCTTTTCTTTTTTTGTCCTATAATTTATCATTAGGTAGTCATGTTTGTCAGTAAGTGAACATTTAATTGAAAAAGAAAATTTAGCCTTTTAACTTTATCATTGAAATTTTTTTTAAAGATGAAGGGATTAAGAACTTCAAATTGGTAGTCACAAAATTGTCCTGGGGATGTAAAGTACAGCTTAGGGAGTATATGTGTAGTCAGTATATGAGGAAGGACCCAGAAAAAACAGACTTATCTTATGGAGGGCAGACCTCTTGTAGTACAGGCTTCTCCCACTGGGTGAATGTTCCAGGAACTCATCAGTATCACTGTACCAGCTGGTGATGTTATGAGAGGCTGAGTTTGGCTTCTGTGAATTTTTTTTTTTAAGACTCTTTCAGCATGTTTGCCCATTTCATGATGGGTGATTTATGAATGCACCTTCCCACACTGCACTGAATGTTCAGCAGGTTTTGACCAAAAATGGCATGATCCCTGTGCCACACCCTCCCTATTCACCTGGCCTCACCCCTGAGCGACTGTTTTTTTGTTTCCCTGGATGAAAAACATCCTCAAAGGGAAATGTTTTGCCAGTGTGGAAGAGGTGAATCAAAAAATGGCAGAAACACTAAAGTGCATCAAAATCAACAACTTCAAAAACTGTTTCGAGCAGTGGGAAAAAATCTTGATAGGTGTATTGCATTAAGTGGAAAGTACTTTGAAGGTGACTGAAGTTTAGACATGTAAGAATAAATACACAATTTTTTATAAGTAAATTCCTGGGGGATTTTTTGGTTCTCCTTCATACTGTAACAACTATGTATAGTGCCAGGTGGGTACTTGAAATATTGAGGGGACCATTTTGTAAAGTATATATATGATTGTCTAACCACTAAGATGTACACCAGAAACTAATGCAAAATAATATTGAATGTAAACTAACTGAAAAATATTTTTAAAATTTAACTGTATATCATGTTTATATCCACAGCCCCATGCAATCATTCGTCATACCATTAGATCTACAAACAGGAATGCCAGAGCTGAACGAACAGCTTCAGAAATAAATTGTATGTGTTTGGTATGCATTTTCAATTGGTGGTTTTGGAGGGTTGAGCTGGTTATTCATGTGTTTCTTTTTGAAAAATAAAGTCTCTGAGTCTACATACTTTAACACTTTAGAATACCTCTAAAATAGAGGTTGTTTTCTTGGTTTATGATGGAATTCCCTTGGTTTACAATAAAGTAGTTTTTATTTTTTTAATTACAAAGGTAATATATGTTCATTGCAGAAAATTTGCAAGAGGGAAAAACTAGAAAATTAGTACTGCCTATAATCACATCACCCAGTGCTAACCCGCAGATATTTTGCTGAAATTTTTTCATTCTTTTCCATGTATATTTTTAGTGACTGAATTTATAATATACCTAAAATTTTGCTTAACATATTCAAATGTATATTTCACATATTAGCCTAGTCTTTATAGCCATTATGTTTGATGGTTACATCCTATTTATTGATTGATATTGGTCAATATGCTATAGTCAAACAGTTCCTTATTGTTGGACAGTTGGATTGGTTTTAGTTTTTTTAGTCAGTTTAACACTAAGATGAGTGTTTTCTAAAATCTTTTAAAAGGGGAATAGATTTTTATTCAGTAAATTAATCATTGACAGATAAGAGTTTTATATTAACAATATTTGTCCTTTTAGCCATAGTAATTTAGAAGAATAGATTTACAAAGAAGTTTTAAGTATGGATATATTGACTTACATGCATACTTGTTTCAAAAGAGATTTAAAGTATTAGTTTACAATAAAATATAAATAAAAATTACAAACCATAATGGAGGAAGATAATTTATTAAGTATCTAGGCTAATTAGAATTATTGCATATGAACACTTTAATTGTGAGTTTTCTTGAATCCAAATATTTCTTGCTTTCTGGATACAGCATTGGAAATCTAAGTCAGTGGAGAGTTAAAATGTCCTTCCCACATCAGTTGTTTCAATCATGTCTCTTCATAGTTAAACCAGTAATTCAAGATTTTAACTCTGTGTTGGTCCCAGATTGGTGATACTGCTATGCTGTTGCTATTTTATATAATCCCAAGTGAACTCTGGGCTCCAAATGCCAGATGGAAAAGTAGTAAAGTTGATATTCCATTATAAAGTTCTATTTTATGCAGCTGTATAGTATTCAATTAATGTAGTCTAATTTATCCACCTTTTCTTGTATAACTTTTGGGTATTGTGTTATGTTTAGCAGGGCCTTCCTGATGTTAAGGTTATAAAAGAATTTTCCTATTGTTTCTTCTTATATTTTATAGTTTCATTTTTTAATACTTAAATCTTTGATAAAGATATTAATTTATTTAGTAGAAGGTACAAAATATGGATTCAACTTCAGTTTCTTTCCAAATGACTACCCATTTGTTTCATTGCTATATATTAAAAATTTAATATTTTCTCCAATCAATTTGATATGCCACCTGTATTATGTACTAAATTACCACATATATTTTAAGACTCTTTGTGGAAATTCTGTTGCATTATATGTCTAATCATGTGCCAATAGCATACTTTTATTTTAGATTTTATTTTTTTATTTTCAATTTAATCTTTATTGTATTCTTTTTCTATTACCATTTAGTCCCCTTATACCACTCCACCCCCAGTGATCACCACACTGTTGTCCATGTCCATAAGTCTTTTTCCTTTTTGCTCAGTAGGGAGGTATATGAAAGGGTGAACAATAAGTCTGTACTATAAAAACAGACCCAGAGGACTGTTTCCTTGGAAACTTGTAATGTTGTATTCAGAAACCCTTTTATTTGAAGCTCCCTATGTAGGTTGGATATTGAGGTTGCTTCTCTCTTGTCAGTGTCTTAGATCTCCCAGGCAAGAACAGACGGTTATTCTAGTGAGTATGATTTCCTGCAGCAGAGTTTCTGACAATCTGTGATTTCAGAGAATGGTATTTCTCTCAGTAAGAAAGCAGTAGTGATTCAGAGAGGGGATCATTATGTGATACTTTACATGTGTAGCACACCCTTGGGAAAAACATTGATTCTTACTGAGTTTGCGTTTGGATTTGTGTCTGTCATCCTAGCTTTATGAATGATGAGGCAGATTACTTTCTCAGTCTGATCTGTATATGGGTGTATTAGGTAAATTACCTATTGTTTTAAATTGTTTTGTCATCTGAAAAGTTTCTTAGTGGTTGAGTCTAATTACTTAGGAAACTAAGTGATTATCAGGAATTGGAACCAAAGGAAGACGAGAGAGATCCACAAAAAATACGCCCCAACATTTGGTTTAATTGTATGATTTTAGCTGACTCACAAGTTTTAGCCAGGTATTGAACTTATACAGTGGACTGACCCTGGCTGCAAAGAGCAATATTAAGAATAGGGACACTACAGGTATCATATATAAAAGATAACAAGTGTGGCTGTCAACAAACTAAAGTCTTCCAACTTGTAAAGAAGAAAAAAATATAGGGAGAAAAGAGGAAAAAGTTAGAAAATTGTAGTATGCACATTAAAGTATGACAGACAGTGTCTCCCATCATCATGTTCCATGTATCTTGGCAGATAATGAATTTCATGTCATCTTCAGCTTAATCCAGCAGACTTGTATGGGAACTTTTCTTTTTGCATCCATCTGCTTTAGAAGACTCCTTGTCATCTCAAGTTTGAGATGTCCTATGGAGAGAACTTGCATTGATTTAAGATTGGTCTGTCTCTATAATTGAGAGACAGGACTACAAGGATCATAATCCTGTTTTACTGTATTGTGTTAGTTGTCCACAGTACCTGGCAGGATTCTATTTAATAGATTAGAGGGCAGTTTTCCAGAAGGTAAAGTTTTAATCATGAAAAGGTTATTTCAGAGGAAATGCTTCTTGGACGTGTTTGAATTAAAAATTGTGTGTACTTTACGAGCCTCAGCTACGTTAGTTCATGATGTAGAAACAGGAGTTGAGGGCAGTACTCCCAGATGTGTTAGATGCTCAGTTTTTGGTTCATTGGGAGAGAGTTAATAAGCTCCTGAGGAAATTGACCTCACTTCATTTGTGCCAAAACAAACACTTTTGGTTGAGGAACTCCAACAGTTTCTGAAAGTTCACCCAACTTGAGTTTGAAAATGCCATTTGTCCCTCCTATTTTACCTGAACACAGAGGCAATGGAGATTTTGAGTAAGATGTGTTGTCTTACGAAGCTCCTTAGTAACAGTTCTAGGAAAGGTTTACATCACTAGAATAGCAACTGTTTCCCAGGTAGGAAACAAAAAACTACAGCAGCTTTTCTTTGCCATTGTTAAAGTTAAGGCTTTTTAACAAAACTTTGATCCATCCTAGAAATAAACATATTATAACCAAAAATAAAGCTTTTCTTAACAGAAAAACTATTCATGAAAAATTATCTGAAGTATGACATACCCATATGTCCCATCACCGTTTATTCCCCTTATACCCTCTTCCACCTCTACCCACCCCAGTACTGCGCACGTTCGACACACCAGATTTTTTTTTAAATCACAAAATAGAAAATATTCAGGTGCATCACTTGGATCCTTAGTAAGTACTGTACTGTGAAACTTTTGTTAGACTTTGTTTTGTTAGCAGTTTGACTCTGATGTGCCTAGGTGCAAGTTTTCCTTGTTTTATTTGTGGTTCATCATACTTCGTATATCCATGAATTGGTTTTTTCATCAAATTTGGAAAATTTTGGGTGACTGTTTCTTCAGATTTTCTGTCTCAGCTTCTCCCTTCTCCTTTTGGAACTTCATTTAAATGTTTACCATTTGATGTTTCACAGGTTGCTGAGGCTCTGTTCTCTTCCATGTACTTACATGTGCTTTTTGGTTCTCTGTACTTGAGTTTTGTTTCTATTGCCCTGTCAAGTACTTTGACCTTTTTTTATGTTGTGTTCAGTCTCCTCTTTAAGTCCATTGGTGAATTTTATTTCAGGTATTGAACTTCTCAGCTCTAGATTTTCATTTTTATATATAGATATATGTATACATGCGAGGTCTGTCCAGTAGGTATCCAGCCATGTAATATGAAAAATAGAGACATTTATTGAAGAAGATATAAGAAACACTGTCTGTAGGACAGTGATGCCCCAGACCCTTAGAAATAGGCACCTTGGGATCTCACACAGTTCTCCCAATCGCCACCCTGCCCTATCTTATTTTCCTGAATCTCATCGATGGTCTAAAGTCTCTTCCCTTTCAAAGGTGATTTTAGTTTTGGAAAAAGCCAGAAGTCACAAGGAGTCAAATCTGGGCTGTATGTTGGCTGAGTCACCTGGGTGATATGATGTTTCACAAAAAAAACCTCTGCACTAGATGTGATGCATGAGTGGGCACATTGTCATGATGAAGCTGCCAATCACCAGTTGCCCATAGCTGCAGCCTTCTGTGTTATCCAAGTGGTTTCTGTGGAGGAATATTCAAACTTAACGCAAAATTTGATGCAGATTTGTTGCTCTTACTCCCTCATTTTGAATGCAGCTGCCACACAGTAACACATGCTCACTCAACGGCATCTGCTCTCCCCACTGACTAGTACAGTGAAGTTATCATTGTTCACATATGCGCACTCTGGTCCACTATCCCTGTCTGCCAGGTTGCATCGATGTTGCACAAACCATTCATGTTATATGAAGAATGGCTGGACTTTTTCCAGACAGATCTCATATAATACATATGTCCCCATATTTTGCCATGTATAATACATACATTTTTGCCCAAATTTTTGAAGGAAAAATAAGGATGCGCATTATACATGGGTAGTATCTGAAATACCTTGTATCTGTTCTTGTGTTTTATAATTATCTGTTACATAAAATATCTTGCACCATAATATGTTCAAGAATAAGTGCAAAAATTCCTTTATAATACAAAAAACAAGTATTAAATATAAATAAATAATTGAATTAAAAAATTAAAACAAAAAGTTTTTTTCCTGAAAGTTTGGCCCAAAAACGTGGGCGCACATTATACATGGCAACATACGCTATATGTAGTTCCCATTTTCTCCTGAGAATTTCCATCTGCTCACTTACTGTGTCCATTTTTTCAGTTCTTTAATATATAATGGCTGTTTTACAGTTCTTGTGTACTAATTTCAACATCTGTGTCATCTCTGGATCTATTTCTATTTATTTTTCAACTGGTTATGGGTTCTCTTCTCTAGTCATTTCTTACTGTATCTTGGATGTTGTGATAACAGCATTGAGTGTCTGGATTTTGTCCTCTTTATTTTTAAAGAGTATTTAAGAGTTAATTAATTTTGGTAGGTCAGCCTGATCCTTTTGAGGCTTATGCCAAGTTTTATCAGAGTATTTTTTTTTAAGGGTGACCAATTTTGCAGAATTTATTTATTTTTATTATTTTTTTAATTTTAATTAATTTTTTATTTGTTCAAATACATTTGTCTCTACCTTCCCACCACCACTTTCCCCTGCCCTCCTCCCCCAACTCCCTCCTTCAGTCCTTCCCCACTTTGGCTTTGTCCATGAGTCCTTGATATACATACCTTGACTTGACCCTTGCCTTCTCTTTCCCCGCCCCACCAACTCTGTTGGTTTCTTTTTTCTGTCAGTGTTTCTGGTCATATTTTCGTTACGTCTTTGTTTTGTTTTATTTTCCACTTATAGGTGGGATCATATGGTATTTGTCTTTCACCTCCTGGCTTATTTCGCTTAGCATAATGCTCTCTAGTTCCACCCATGCTGTTGCGGTGTAGTAGTTCTTTTTTTCTTTCTGCTGTATAATATTCCATTGTGTAAATGTACCATAGTTTTTTGATCCAATCATCTACTGATGGGCATTAAGGTTGCTTCCAACATTCGGCTATTGTAAATTGTGCTGCTATGAACATTGGGGTGCGTAGGTTCTTTTGAATTGGCATTTTGGGGTTCTTAGGGTATAGTCCCAGCAGAGGAATCACTGGATCAGAAGTAATTCCCATTTTTAGCTTTTTGAGGAAATTCCACCCTCCTTCCCACAATGGCTGCACTGGTCTGCATTCCCACTCAACAGTGTACTAGTGTTCCCTTTTGTCCACAGCCTTGCTAGCACCTGTTGTTTGTGATCTGTTTATTATGGCCATTCTAACTGGTGTGATGTATCTCATTGTTGTTTTAATCTGCATTTCTCTGATGGCTAGTGATGCTGAGCATCCTTTCAAATGTCTCTGGGCCCTCTGTATCTCTTCTTTGGAAAAGTGATCATCAGCTGACACCATACACAAAAATAAACTCAAGATTGATAAAAGACTTTAATGTAAGTCACAACACCATAAAAGTCCTAGAGGAGAACATTGGCAGGAAACTCTCAGATGTCCCACACAGCAATATTTTCACAGATATGTCTCCTAAAGCAAGGCACATAAAGGAAAAAGTAAACAAGTGGGACCTCATCAAAATAAAAAGCTTCTGCATGGCTAAAGAAAACATCAGCAAAATGAAAAGGGAGCCAGCCATATGGGAAAATATATTTGCTAATGATACATCAGATAGAGGTTTGATCTCCAAAACATATAAAGAACTCATGTGACTCCACTCCAAGAAGACAAACGATCCAATTAAAAAATGGGCAAAGGATCTGGGCAGACACTTATCAGAGTATTTAACAAGGTCTTTCCTTGGGTAGAAACTCAGATGTCTTCCCTTTGTTTGATAACCAGGATCTGCATTTAGCTCACTGCATTGTTCTCTTTTCTGACATAACTTGCATAATTTGCTTTGCTTGTGGGCAATTTAGTATTCAGTTAAAGCCTTAACAGACTTCTTGGCATATTTCTAGAGCTGCTTCTTTATGCAGCTTTCTCATTTTAGGTACTCTGCCCATCAAATTACCACTGCCTAAGCAGCTTGAATCTCCAGTCTTTTGTTTCCTGCACCCAGTGAGATTGTTACTCTCTCTCTTTGGGTTCCACTGTCTTGTGCTCTAGTTTGGAAAGTGCCTTCTGTTCGGGCAGAAAGCAAGGGTGAATGTGGATCTTGCCACTATGTAGTTTCCTTCCTTCAAACCTTGTGGTGTCTATTATCCATTATTGCTTCATGTACTTTGTACATACACACACATATTTGTGTTACATGTATGTAGTTTATAGCAGAAGGGTAAGTCAAATTCCTGTTACTTTATTGTGGCTGGAACCTACATGATCTTTTGAAGATAAATAGGAATGTATAATAGAAAACCTTTTGCCTTTTTATTTTCATGGCCAAAGATGCACCCAAAGGTACTCTCAGGATTTTCTTGAAAACAAGACAACCTGCGGTTCATCCCACACAATGATACTGTGGTGGCATTCTGTGCCATAAGTCATAGCTACAGTAACATTAAGCTAGTCAGAATTTGATTTTTTTAAGTAATACTTTTATTATATGATAAAATAAAACATCTTAAGTATTTGCTATTATAAATGAAATCTCTCATTTTCAATCACTGAAACTGATACTGGGATGTGGTTGATATTTTACTATGTCTTTAATCCAAATTTATGAAATTCATTTACTCTAGGAACTTTTTGTCTTGCAGTTTGCTATAGATAAAAGAAAATAATTTCTTTTTTAAAATATGATATTTTCTTCTTTTATATGTATTTTATTGATTATGCTATTACAGTTGTCCCATGTTTTTTCCTCCCCTTTATTCCCCTCTGCCCTGCAACACTCTCCCCCCTCCCGACCCCGCAGCATTCCTCGTTCCCTTAGTTCATGTCCATGGGTCATACATACGAGTTCTTTGGCTTCTCCATTACCTATACTATTCTTAACCTCCCCCTGCCTATTTTGTACCTACTATTTATGCCTCTTATTCCCTATATCTCCCCCCCCCCCGCCGACCTTCTGATCTCCATTTCTGTGATTCTGTTCCTGTTCTACTTGTTTGCTTAGTTTTGTTTTGGGTTTTGTTTTTTTTTTAGGTTCAGTTGCTGATACTTGTGAGTTTGTTGTCATTTTACTGTTCATAGTTTTTTATCTTTTTCTTAGATAAATCCCTTTAACATTTCATATAATATGGGTTTGGTGATGATGAACTCCTAGAACTGTACCTTATCTGGGAAGCACTTTATCTGCTCTTCCATTCTAAATGCTAGCTTTCCTGGATAGAGTGATCTTGGTTGTAGGTCCTTGCCTTTCATGACTTTGAATGCTTCTTTCCAGCCCCTTCCTGCCTGCAAGGTTTCTTTTGAGAAATCAGATGATAGTCTTATGGGAACTCCTTTATAGGTAACCATCTCCTTTCCCTTGCTGCTTTTGAGATTCTCTCCTTACCTTTAATCTTGGGTAACTTAATTATGATGTGCCTTGATGTGGTCTTCCTTGGGTCTAACTTCTTTGGGACTCTCTGAGCTTCCTGGATCTCCTGGAATTCCATTTCATGGGCCAGCTTGGGGAAGTTCTCCATTATTTTTTCAAATAAGTTTTCAATTTCTTGCTCTTCCTCTTCTCCTTCTGGCACCCCTGTGATTTGGATGTTGGATAGTTTAAAGTTGTCCCAGAGATTCCTAAGCCTCTCCTCATTTTTTTGCATTCTTATTTCTTCATTCTGTTCTGGTTGAATGTTTATCTTTTCCTTCTGCTCCCAGTCCTTGATTTGAGTCCCTGTTTCCTTCCCTTCACTCTTGGTTCCCTGTATGTTTTTCTTTCTTCCACTTTGCATAGCCTTCACTTTTTCCTCTGTTTTGCAACCATGCTCAACCAACTGTGAGTATCCTGATAACCAGTGTTTTGAACTGTGCATCTGATAGGCTGGCTATCTGTTCATCACTTAGTGCTGTTTTTGGAGCTCTGATGTGTTCTTTCATTTGGGCCGTATTTCTTTGTCTCAGCGCACCTGTCATGTTGGAAGGGGCAGAGGCTTAGGTATTCCGCAAGGCCGGGCATCCCAGGGCTGTGTTGTAACATTGTCTGGGGGGAAGACGTCCGAGAGGGAATAATGCCGCTTGCTCAGCTCTCTGTGGGCTTCCAGTCACTTCCCCCACTACCCACAAGCAAATTGGGCCCTTCTGGTGCTGATTCCCAGGTGGGTGGGTTTGTGTACATTCTAAGACCCTCTGGGTCTCTCCAATGAACTCCCCTGTGAGTCTGGGAGTTTGTCCCGCTGTAGCATCCCCCACAGGTTTTTACAGCCAAGGGTTTTGATGCTCTCTTTTCCCCACACTGGAACTGTGGATTGCGTAATCTGTCTCACTCCCCAGTTGTTCCTTCCGCTTTATCCACACGCAAATGTAGAACCGCCCGGTCTTCCAGCCACTGCCTTGCCATGTGTCCTCTATGCCCTGGCTTCCCATCTCCGCACCTTCCCTGTCTAGATGAATATTTCTTCTTTAACTCCTTGGTTGTCGGATTTCCATACAGTTCTATTTCCAGGCAGTTCTGGTTATTTTTTGTTTCTAAATTTGTTGTCCTCCTTTTGGTTGTGTGAAGAGACAAAGTGTACCTACCTATGCCTCCATCTTGGCTAGAAGTCAAAAAAATGATACTTTCTTTTTTCCCATATTTATACCTTTTATAATTCAACTCTAGACTTCCTTGGTATTATTTCTAGGTGTGATCAAAAAAGCTTTAGCTTATTTTTATCTCAAATGAAGTGTTTGTGAATTATTGTAGTGGTTCTTGAATTAAGATGTTTTTTAATTATGCTAAGAAATAAGCCACTAATGAACAAGGGTTTTTTTAATGTTAGGTTATTTTTGAAAATAAAGTATTTAATAGAATGTCTTCCAGTTTTTTATTGTAAATTTCGACTTAACGTTTTTGTTTAATGAGTTACGTACGTACTTTATATTGCTTTACAAATCTTGGGTTTTAGAGATAAAAACTGGGTCCTTTTTGAAAGAACTTGTTTAATTTATTTAGGAATCTTGCATGTCTATGATGAAAGTGTTTTAATTTTTTTAGCCTTTTAGGCAGATTTTAGAATTTTAAAATTCTGTGTCCTTTATGAGTAAATGATAAACCATCCTTATCTCTGTTTTAGAATATTTCATATAGAAGAAGAATTCTTAGAGTATTTGTAATAACTCTAAAATCAGTCTGACTAGGCCAGATAAAATACAAATTTAGTAAAATATAATATTAGATTCCTGAATGCATTGAAACACTTAATTTGACAAATAGCATTTGTTCTTTTTAGATAATTATAAAAATTATGGTGATATGGTTCATCCCTGCCATTAGATTGTAGCTTAAACTAGTCTCAAAACAGAGTCTGCAGTCTGGAGAAAATCAGTGTGTTTAAATCCTTTGTCATCTACTTTAGCTTCTAAAAATCTCTTATTCATAAAAAATTTTCTGACTTATACCAAGAATTAAGTAGAGTTGTTGGGAAGATAACACATTGTTACTTTCTTTTGGTAAGCATAAAGTAAGGGGTACTCTTACAGTTAAAAAAAAGAGAGAGAGAGAGAGATTTTGTGTTTTTGTCTCCTCTCTTACTTTCCCCTACCCCAGTTCACATACTTCTCATTACATTTCTTAGATTAACCCTGTAAGATAGAGTTTTGAATATTTATCATATATTTTATATCATATATTTTGCAGTTGACAAATTACAGTTTGAACCACCTCTGAGAAAAGAAACAGAAGCACGGGATGAAATGGTAGGAGCTATGACTTTAAAGTATTTTATACATTAAAATTTAAGAAAACTTACAGTTAAGTGTACTTTGACTAAAGAACAAAGCAATATACTCTTTTAAGCATTAATTTTGATCATGTATTTCACACATGAAAATTTGAAAAAGCTTTCAGTTAGGTATATTTTTTCCTAGGGTAAAATGTGTAATTTACTATTTTAACCATTTGTTTTGACCCTTCTGAGACTCGAAAAACTTACATGAAGTTATTAAGTACTGTATATGGAATCTGATGCTCAGCTTTAAGCTCTCAGGATCTTCTTTCTTACTAATTCTTTTAGGCTTGTAGTACATTGTTGCATTGCCTTACTGCTTTTAATAGTTATTTGTTAATACAGGCTTTTAACCATTGCTCTTATTCTGACATTACTGTTTAGTTAACCGTTTCCCTGTGTGAAAGGAAGGAAGTAGTAGAGCAAGATATTATCAGAGTCAGTCTAAACATTATCTTAATCTACTTTATATTAATAAAAGTATGGTTTCTAGACTAATTGTCTTCTGTTAATGGATTTCTTCATCTTAACCCTTGGAAACAGTGCTCTTCTTACCGTGTATAGGATGGGGCAAAAGTAGGCTTACAGTTGTGAGTACATGAAACAGTTTATTCCTGTATTTTTTGTTAATTATTGTATTATTTTCCATATGAACAACTGTAAACCTACTTTTGTCCATCCCTGTGTATTGCTGTATAATAAACTCTCAATGTATGTACTAGTAGGGAAAAAATAATAGCATCAATAAATTAATGATAATATGATGTTTAGTTCTCCATGCTAATGAAGTAGTGATGCAAATAATTAAAAGTTGGGGTTTTTTGTTTTACTTTGGAATATATTAGCTTATTGGTAAAGAGGGCTTGTTTTACTTGAAACTATATTATAGTATGTTACGGAATTTCTTAAGTTTTAGTCAACTGATGACTCGTTGACCTAAATATGTCAAATGAAAGCTAATCTAGCTGGAGATTAAGAAGTTTGATTGAAAGCCAAGATGATTAACAATCATGACTGAACTTTTGTTTGACTCCAGTAAAATGGTTAATATCTGTTTTAAAGTAACAATTTAAACTCTATGTTTTTTACCTTCACAGGGAGTATCATCAGACCCAAACTTTGTATTACAGTGGAATCTTTTTGTTGATGGTGCAAATACTGGAAAGTAAGTTGTTTACTAACATAAAAAGTTTATTTTACTTGATTACATAATAACAGTATTGGGGGAGGGGGTGTGATTTATTTATCCCAATAAGTTTTCTTTTATAGTCTTTAAAAAGTTTTACTATGCTTCTTGTCAATGTAAAGTTTCTGACTTTTTTTCATTACCAAAATGCATCATGTGTTGATTCTTAAGGTTTTTAGCTTTGTTCTTTAAATTAGAATGTAGTGTGTGTAATACTAATATATTGAAAATTAGACACATGATATCATGGGAACAAATACTATAGGGGGAGCCAAAAAGCCCCAATTTCATCTCTGCAATGTAGTTACTTCATATTCCTGACCTGTCTTCCCCCAGCAATTGACAGGGATAGCCTAAAAAAGTAGTTCCAAACCTGTTTGTGTACCGCAGTACCTAGAGAGCTTTTTGAAAATGCATGTCTTGGGGCCCCACATGAGGCCTATAGGTCTAGGGTTTGGTAAACTGACTTAATAATCCACATCTTATCCACTTCCTGTTTTTTGTACAGCCCACAGACTAGAATGGTATTTACACTTTTTAATGAATGAAAAAAATCAAAAGAACCGTGATATTTTGTTATTCTTGAAAATTATGTAAAATTTAAATGTCAGTGTCTATAGATGAACATTTATTGGGACATAACCATGCTCATTAGTTTATATATTATCTATGACTGCTTTCATGCTACAACAAAAGAGTTAAGTAGTTGTGACCACTATTTGGTTTGGAAATCCTATAGTATTTACTTGCTGGCCCTTTACAGAAAAAGTGTGTCAACTTATATAATATAGTCTTTGGGACTAGAATCTGAGAATCCTGAAAGCTTCCAAATTGATTGCAGTAACTGTGGATAAGTGTGTGGAACTAGTGGGCTAGATCAGTGATTCTCAAACTTTGATGTGTCTGGATGCTCACCTGGAGATCTTGTTAAAATGCAGATTCTGACTCGGTGGGTCTAGAAGGTACATTTATGAAAGTTTCCAGGTAATGTCAATGCTGCTGATCTGTGGACCCTACTTAGAGCAGCAAAGGACTTGATAATACAGCCGTTTGAATCTGTGATTCACTGTGGGTTCCAACTCTAAATTCTGACTCTGTTTTTTACTACTGAGTTTAATTTCATTTTATTATATATTAAATGTTGCAAAGCATAACCATAAAGTAAAAAAACCTTTTATTTAGTGTATAAAAATCTCTGTAGTTACACTAATACAATTTGACAGATGAGATCTTAGGTTTTCCTATAGATTCTTAAAATACTGTGTACCATGATCTAATTGTCTTTTCTATCCCCTGAATATAAACAGATTTTAATGCACATTTAATAGTATATCTACGTTACGATAATTTATCACCATCTAAACTGTGTTTTTCCTTTTGTATTAGATCAACCTCAAAACGGGCAATACCACCTCCCCTTCCTCCTAAGGTGAGCTATTGATAGAGTTTAAACAATAAATACTTGTTTAAATAATTAAATTTTAAAAGTAATGTAATTGAATTTGTTCAAAATTCTTTTAATTTTATTTTAGATACAGTTTTCTTTGAGAGAGGATTATAAAGATGTAAAGGATATAGTAAAATAACTATTAGAGGAAAAATAGGTTATTGCTCATTTGAGAAAATATTTGGCTGCATGGAGAAGTGGTAAACAGTTCATTATTTACAATCCTGATTTATTCCTGTTGATACAATTTGACATTTCAGTAGAGTCATACTTCACTGAGTCATTTCCTTCCTTGTTTCTAGGTACTAAATATTTTATTTAAATTATTTACATAATTTCACTGGTTATAAAAATTGTATCAGTTTTAGGTTAGAGTTGATTAAAAATCACATGGCAAATTCATAGCTGTGTTGGAACAGCAACTCCACTTTTGCTTACTTTGTCTATTAGCCCAGTGAATTGAACTCCATAAAAGAAAGAAAAAAGGCATATCCCCTCCCCCCAAAGTCTTTGATGCATAATGGTAATGTACTGTTACTGTTTAATACACTCAAATTTATTATTTTTGTGTCTTATCACTAGCCAAGAATAAACAGTTATCCTGAAGATAACCTCCTAGATGAAGAAAAATCAACTATAAAACGTTGCCCTGATTCAGAGAACAGACCTCCCCAACTTCTCAGAAGACAGAGTAGCCCAAGTTGTGTTCCTGTAGCTGAGACTTCCTCTATTGGTATGGCTAGCATTATCAGCAGCCCTGGAGTGCATGTAGCTAGATACTGTGATCCGGGTAAATACATGAAAGTGAAAACTGAAAAGAAAGCCATTTTGTTCATATTTTAAAAAATGTCATTTTTCTTTAGTCAATTTTAGTAGTATTTAAATCTTTGTGAAATATCTTTAAAATTTCACATGGATGGGTTCTAAATAGATTCAGTCCAATTCAACCCTAATTTGATTCCTTACTAAATAGTATAGGATCCAGAAAGAAGAATGAATGTTCTGCCCTCCAGAAGTATAGGGTCTATAGCCAAAGTTATACCCATGTGCATATAACATTAGATAAGACAGTCTGTATTATAAGTGTCTTCGACAATAATTAACTATATGTAATAGAGGATGAGAGATTTCTGAGGGAAGTAGGGACAGGAAAGAGAGAGTAGGCAAGGCCTTGCAGAGTATAAAACAGCGTGGTAAGCTTTCATTAGGTGGAGCCAGTGCTGATAGGCATTCTTGTAGAACAAGTAAGAATGAACAAATGCAGTGGAGCAAAAAAATCTGAATGTGTTTGAAATACAGTCTACAGTAGTATGGTAGAAATGTGAGCTTTTAAATGATGTATACTGGGAGATAGGACTGAAAAGATAGATTGATGGTCAATTATGAAAGGCCTTTAATATCAGCATCAATAGGTCAGATTTCATTTTTCTCACAATATGAAAAGACATTTGTTATTTTCATGCATTAAGACCACTGCTGAAGATGCTATGCTACTTCTATAGAATCCAGAAAGAGGCACGAAAGATACTTTAACTCATGGGACAGAATATTTCCAATAAAGGATTACCCAATATTGTGCTAAATAAAGTAAGTTTGAGAAGGACAAATACCATGTGATTTCACTTATATGTGGAATCTAAAGAACAAAACAAATGAACAAACAACACAGATATAAACTCATAGATAAAAAGGACAGGCTGATGATTGCCAGAGACGAGAGTGTTTGGGAGGCTGGGTGAAAAAGGTGAGGGGATTAAGAAGTACAAATTGGTAGTTACAAAATAGTCACGGGGATGTAAATAACAGCACAGAGAATATAGTCAATAATATAATAACTAAGTATGGTGCCAGATGGGTACTTGAGATATTGGGGGGATCACTTTGTAAAGTATATAATTGTCTAATTACTATGCTGTATGCTTTACACCTGTAACCAATAATTGACTATAAAATGTAACTGAAAAATAAAATTTAGCAAGTATTGGAGGAAAGGGAAATTATTTTTTTAACGAAAGTACTTATTTGAATGTTTATTCAACTTTTAACTATGACTCTCTTTAGGAAATGGTGATGGTATTTCAAAACTGATTAGTGAAAATACAGAAGGATCCGCACAAGCACCACAGTTACCACGAAAAAAGGACAAGCGAGATTTCCCTGTAAGTGTAACAGGCATTTTGTGATAGTGGTAACTAACACTGTATTTTCATATAAGGAGCATAGTCTATTTAATTGTAGAATTTAAATAACTGAATTTCTATAAATGTATAAAATTTTTTTAAGGCTTAAGAGGTCTTACAGAATAATTATTTTTCTCATAGAAACCAGTCATCAATGGCCTCCCACCAACCCCAAAAGTGCTGGTAAGGAATATTTTTATATGAGTCACTTGCCAGTTTTTATGTGTTTAGAAGGAGAAGGTTGTTTATTTGTTGTCAATTACCTTGAATCATTGACAGGAAAGATTTATAAAATACAAAGACATTAAATGCATTTGGATATACCATGTACCTTTTTTTATCCTCACTTGAGGACATGCCTATTGATTTTTTAGAGAAAGGGGAAGGGAGGGAGAGAAACATTAGTGTGAGAGAGAAACATCTATCTGTTGCCTCTCATATGTACACGCCCTGACTGGGAACAGAACCTGCATAGGCATGTGCTATAACCCAGAACCAAACCCACTACCTTTTGGTTTATGGGACAACACTCCAGCCAACTGAGCCACTCAGGCCAGGGTGGAGAGTCACATTTCATAAATATAAGCATCTTGGTTCTCAGATTAGCCTACAGAGGCCAAATTAATATTGATGTGATGATATTAATGGTATTATATCCTCTTCATTATATGGGTTAAATATTTTTCTACATCTGAAGCCATTTTTACATTGAACTATACACAGTAAAAAGGAACAGGAAAGCTATGCCAACACTTGTTCTCTAGTCCGTCAGTAGAATCTATCTGTAAGGTGGGTCATATGAATAGGATGCTTTAGAAATTGTATCTTTTTATGCAGTACAAGTCCAATATATAGCATAAAGATTAGTTTCTTTCCCTATTATTGTAATTAAAGAGTTATAGTGCAGTTCACTATAACTCTTTAATTATAACCACAGTAGTGTTACTCAATAAAATAATCCATTGTTTCACATTATTAAATGTTAGTCCTAAAGATAAGCAGCGACTTAAAATTTATAGAATATCATTGACATAAGTAGATGTTTGATAAATTTGATATTTTTGCCCTAAAATATAGATTACAGAAGGAAATAATATGAGTTTCTATTGGGAGAAGGAATTAATTTATATCAAAATGTGAATTTTGTTTTGTAATGAAACCATACTTATAGAGCCAATTTAACATTTCATAATAATCTTAGCTATTTTCTAAGAATATATAAATTATTTAAATAAGTCAACTTTTTTTTCTTTATAAATAAGATGGGAGCATGCTTTTCCAAAGTTTTTGATGGCTGCCCTTTGAAAATAAATTGTGCAACATCCTGGATACATCCTGATACAAAAGGTAAAATTTCTGAAGTTTTATACACATCTCCAATAAAATATTTGTTATGGGAAAGGATCTTTATGATTAGTGAACCAAGGCTATTTACGTTATAAATATAACTTAGATACTAAATAGTGTAGGTACCCACAACAACCTAAGTAGGTAAATAAGAGATTTGGTTTAAAGCATTAGAATTTAAGTGTATAAAGAAACTGGTCCTGATTAAAGGAGACCAATGAGACATCACAACTGATTGCAACCATAATTTGGGATTTTCTGTTACGCAAAAAGACAGTACTGGGACAGTTAATAATCTCAGTAAATCAAGTCAATAGACTAGATAATAGTATCATTTCTCTGTTCGTTTCCTGATTTTGATAACTATGCTGTGGTTATATAAGACCTTTTTTTTTTCTTTAAGAAATGTACACATTTGGGAGTAATGGGGCATTGTGCTTATAACTTACTTGAAACAAAAAAAACAAAGTTGAGAAGACAAAAAAAAGTGTATATAGAGAGAAAGAATGATAAAATCAAACTGATAAATATTAACAGATGTGGGAATTGTGTGAAGGACATTCAGAAATCCTTTCTACTATCACAGGTTTTCTGCAAGTGTGAAATGTTGGCAAATAAAATTTATTTTTAAAAAATTTAAACTATTTTTAAAGTGAGAAAGCATAATAGATAGAAGCAAAAGTTTCTTATCAAACAGATCTGGGTTTGAATTTCTGCTCTGTCATTACTTTGTGACTTAGGGAAGATACTTAACACCTTTTGCTGTAGGGATGATCTTTTATAACAGAAAACCTTAATACAACTCACCGTGTCCAAAGGAAGTTAGGACCCTACCAGGGTGTCTGGAAATTAGCAAACAGGAGTTAAGCAATAGAGGGTGTTCAGGAAATGCTTGTTTTTACTTCACGGTCATAAAAACAGGTCATATCATATAGTTATCTGCTTTAAATGTCACTAATACAAAGTATGAGAGAAGAAAATGTTTTTAGCTGTAGGGAAGTGGGATTTCTTTGTGTTGTAAATTTTCATTTTGATATAATTTTAAACTTACAGAAAAGTTAGAAAAGTTGTTCAAGAAACTCAGAATCATTGATTGTTTTTATTTCGCCCCATTTGTTTTACTATATATATGCATTTTTTCCTGAATCACTTGAGAATGGGTTGAACACATCATGCTCCTCTTCTCCTTGTACTTCAATCTGTACTTCCTAGTAACAAGAGTTATCTCTTACATAGCCACAATACAGTTATAAAGATCAGGAAATTTATCGGTGGTATAATACTATTTTTCAATCTACAGTCCACACTTAAATTTATTAATTATTCCAATAATGTCCTTTATCATTTCCTTCCTCATTTTTTCCCCCCGTTCAAAATTCAAGATCACATGTTACATTTAGCTACTGTGTCTTTTTAGTCTTAGTCTGGGACAGTTTATCCACCTTTCCATCTTTCTCTTGATCTTGACATTTTTGAGGCTACTTATTTTGTAGAATATCCCTTAATCTGGGTTTGTTCGATGTTTAGATCAGGATATGCATTTTTGGCAGGAATAGCACAGAAGTGTCATTGTGCTCAGCTTAGTGCATCATAGCTGGAGGCACATGATAACAGCCTGTCCAAATACTAGTGATATTAATATCGACCAGTTGTTTCAGGTGGGTGTTCACTACCTTTCTCCACTGTCAAGTTCCTATTTTTCCCTTTCTAAGTTTTAAGTAATTACTTAATTAATTAATTTCCCAAAATAATTGCTAAGTAATACGTGTAGAAATACATTAAAACTATATAAATATCCTTTTACTCTTCAGACTTTGACTAATTTTAGCATCCATTAGAGACGTTCAGTTGATGTCTGTTGTCAATCTCCTTTCTTTTCCATTTATTCATTTTTGTATTTTTACAGGGTGAACTTATGAATCCTTTTTTTATCCTGTGAGATATGATCTGTCACACTTAATATTTATTTTAGCACTTAAATTGTTGAAATTTTTGAGCAATGGGAGCTTGTATGTTCTTTTGTTTAATATGTCCTCATTATTTTCTGAGCACTTCCTTACTTTCTGGGGTAGCAAGATTTCTAGAATCATCCTATACTTTCCTTGCCCCAGAATTAGAATCAGTCCTCTCTCCAAGAAGTCCTGTTCTTTGTTGTTGTTGTTTTTTTTTAAGTGGAAAATAATATTTAAAAGCCAGGGCCTACATATTAGGTATGCTCATGGTTTCTGGTATGTCATAATTTATATTTTCTATTTAATTTTTAATTTCCTCATTCAAAGAGTATTTGAGATGTCTGGTAAAAAAATATAGCTATCATAAAAAATCTTAAGATACGAAAATTATTATGTTGAAAGGAAGGATTGTACAGTAAGGTAAAGCCAGAATGAGTAACAGAATATATCTGCTTTTAAAAATAAGAAATGAATTGGGGAAGGAGGTAAAGAAGGTGACATGGATTTTAGAAAATAATTTTTCTTTGAATGGGTGGGTGGCTAACTCTTAATACAATTAAAAAATAGAGCCATTATTTTTGTGAATGATTTCAGAAAATGATAGTAAATTCTGGTGGTTTATCTCAACTACTTTAGATCAGTACATAATTTTTGGAACTGAAGATGGTATTTACACACTGAATCTCAATGAGCTACATGAGGCAACAATGGAACAGGTAATTCAGAAGTTTTAACTCAAATTAGTTTGGGTAAATTGAGTAAAGGAAATATCTTAATTTTAAATCAATTTATATGGGCCTCATTTTTAATTATCGTATGATTTAAACATTTAAAGAAGTGAGATTGTACATTTTGCATGTTCATGTTGAAAGCTTTTTTCCTATAATTTACTGAAAAATAGTTATGTTTTGGTAATTTACTGAAAAAATAGTTGTTTTTTGTACTATTTTAGACTGTTGGAATTTGGAGGTTAAGAGATAAGGAAATGAAAATTGGAGAGTTTTAATTATCTTTTTTTTTTTTATAGTTATTTCCAAGGAAATGTACTTGGCTCTATGTTATCAATAATACTTTAATGTCTTTATCAGGTATGTATATGATGAAAATAATGTGAAAAATAATAGATAAGCAGAGAAACGTAATTTTAATATGCATTATTTTAAAATGTTATTTGTTATTTTTGGGTAACTATAATCTAGTATAGTAACTTTATATTTGCATGTATTTTTTTACCAACTTAGAATGGGATGAAATTTTGAGAAGGGACCCCATCTTCAGTTAAGGTAGCACTTCTCAAATCTGCCCAGGATCTCAACTCCCGGGGAATATCACAGTGATTGTCACCTGAGGCCATGCCCTTCCACTCACCTGCTCCCACTGTCACTATCATTCCTGCCTTCTGTTAAGAATTAACAGTTGAAGGGGAAGAATCAGAGGATCTTGCTGCTTGCTTTCTGTTATCTTGAGCAAGTCACCCTCTGGCAGCCTCAGTTTTCTCACTTGTAAAAGAACGATGGTAACAATAACAGCCCCGGAAGTTGCTTTGAGGATGGAATGAGATGATATCCAGAGCGCTTAGTGAACTGTGAAGCCTTCTGCAGATATTTCCGGTAGAATTCATGTTAATCTGGACCACATATTAATTATCCTGGACCGCTGCTTTCAAGTTTTAGAAACAAGCAGGTTCCAGAGCAACCTATTCTAGTTTTGTTTTTGTGTTTTTCTTTTTTTGGTTGTTTTTGGCAGTAGATTCATGGGTGGTATTTTAGGCTTTTTAAAAAAAATTCTTACCTACTGAATGCTATTTTTTATTTTTCTACATTTTAGACTTAAGTGGCTACCTAGAGATTTGCCGCTTGCTTTCATTCTGATAGTAGAGTACAAGAAAATTATTTCTCTGTTCATTGATTTAATCCTAATGTTATTAACTATTAAAATTGCATTCATCTCTTTCTCTACTTTGAATGATTAAATAATTTTAGTATTTTTTATTTTTTTTTTTTTTTACTTCTTTGGTTTGATACTCTCTCCTGCTCTGTGTCTCAGCAGATTACATGAGGGTTATGTTCCTGCACTATTTACTGTACTGTCAGGCTTTTCTGTATTAAGTGTACCTTTCAGCTACTTACACTTTACAGCATCAGTACCAATACACATTCTCACTCATTGATAAGTAGATCATTATGAATTGTGGCCTAATTTAAGAAATATTATTTTCATAATTTTAACTGTGTGTGTAACTTGAACTCTTCTGGTCACCAGCACCAAATTAGAGATTCTTAAGGAATCTTTGTATTTGAGCTAATGACATTGTTTACAAAGAACATATTATTTGATTGTGCATAAATGGCTTCTAAAAAGTGGGGGTCCTCAAAGAGTATTTAATCTGTTTGATTTAAATTATGTTTCCTCCAAATTTTATTTACTTTTGTTTAACAAAATATTAAATTATCATTATTAAGAAAATAAACTTAAATTCAGTTATGCTTCACTTAACAATTCTGAATTGTATACATAGACACTTTCCTCTAATATTTACTGCTTTTGTCTCTACTTAACACCTGTTTTTAGAAATAAGCTTAAAAACACACAGATTACATCTTGTATGTCTATAAAATAACTAAGGAAAATAGGGAAAAGTTATCCTATAAATTAGTTCTCATATCATAGTTAAAATGATTCATAAAACTGAATAAAAGTAGGTAGCAGAGCTTAATAGGAGAAAATATTGTTCTGCTTAAGGGTCGGCCTTTGTGTGGATGTGCACACATACATGTACTTCTGTGTTTAGCTACCTAGCTAGCCATGTATCTAGCTTGTGCATAGAGCCAATGGAGAGAGGAAGAGTGGCATAATGTTAGGCTGAATGTTTGCATTCTGAAAAACTATAGAGAATTTTGCTGAGGATAAGACTGGCTCTTTCTTGTGTACTTGTGCTCCTACTCTCACTCGCTTTCTCTCCTCCCCCTTCTCTCTCTCCTCCTCCTCTTCTCTCTCTCTCTCTTTTTGTGTTGTTATAGTACCATACCAGGTATAACATGAAATGAGAAGATCTTTGCCTTATGTCCACACACTTAAGACAGCTATGGTTTTGATTATATGGAAATCATATTTCCTGTTATTTCTACATAATAATTGCTGTTATATTTGTTTTATGACATATAATATTAGTTTGCTTTACTTCTCTTAGTATTTCAATCTGTTATAAAGATGTCATTCACACCCCAGCCAGGTAACTCAGTTGGTTGGAGGATTGTCCCATACACCAAAAGTTTGTGGGTTTGATCCCCTGTCAGGGCATGTGTGGGAGGCGATTGATATTTCTCTCTCTCTGTTTCTCTCTCTCCCCCCCACCACCTTCTCTCACTCTAAAAATCAATAAATACATCCTTGGGTGAGGACTAAAATACATAAAATAAAGATGTCACTCACAGTTTTAATCCAAGGTATTTTGATAAATTGCTAATGAGTAGGTCTATTCCAAAAAATAACACAATAGAATTTTCCATGTTATACTAAAATAATCACATGCCCATCATTGTAACTCAGTCCATTGTACAGCAGTATTTAACAATTTCTGTTTCTGTGCTGGCTTTATTAAGATCTATGTGTATCCTACCCAGATCACCTGTTAGTCAGAATATACCTAATTTGTGTATTAAGAAACACAATTGTCTACTTTCTCAAAATTCATGTTATCTGTTATCTTTCAAAATAGTATTAACTGGGTTTTTTGTTTTGTTTGTATGTGTTTTCTATATTGCTTGGCTTTTTGAACATTTCTGGACTCCTCATTTTAGAAGGTAATTATGTTTTCTTTCGCTTGAAAATTATTTTTTTTCTGCTGTAAATGATTCTAATAAAAATAACATGTTTCTTTTTTACAGGAAAAACCTTTCAACTCTACTCTCATAATCTGATAGCTTTGTTTGAACAAGCCAAAAAACCAGGATTAGCTGCTCACATTCAAACTCATAGATTTCCAGACCGCATACTACCAAGGTACAAAATATTCTGATTATTCTAGGAGAAAGAGGAATTAGTGTTTATTTTTAAAATAGCCATTATTTTTTGTCCACTAAAAAACTTTGTCTTTCTCTGCTCCATATGGCTCAACTGGTTGGATCATTGTCCTCTAAATCAAAAGGTTGTGGGTTTAATCCCTAGTCAGGGCACATGCCTAGGTTGCAGGTTTGATCCCTCGTTGGGGCATGTATTGTAGGCAACCAATCCATGTTTCTCTTTCATGTTTCTGTCTTCTTCCCTCTCCCTCCCTCACCCTTCCTCCCTCGCTCTTTCTCCCCCCACACTTTAGAAGCAATGAAAAATGTCCTCAGGATTAAAAAAAACTTTGTCTTAATTTTGAAAGATAGTTTACACTGAAACACATGTCATCTAAAATTGAAAAGGTCAATATTTCTATGAAGTTACCCATAAAAGTTTTTTTTAGTGCTTATTATTTTCACTTTTTTTAAAAATTAATTAATTTATTTTTTTAAATACATTTGTCTCTGCCTACCCCCCACCACTTTCCCTTGCCCCCTCCCTCCCTCACCTCTTCCCCTTTGGTTTTGTCCATGAGTCCTTGATATATGTTCCTTGACTTTCCCCTTCCCTTCCTTTTCCCTTGCCCCGCCTCCCTCCTTTCCTCTTGTCTCTGTTGGTTTCTTTTCCTTTCAGTGTTGCTGGTCTTATTTTTCTTGCATCTTTGTATTGTTGGTTAGGTTCCATTTATAGGTGAGATCATACGGTATTTGTCTTTCACCCCCTGGCTTATTTCACTTAGCATAATGCTCTCGAGTTCCATCCGTGCTGTTGCAAAGTTTAGTAGTTCTTTTTTTCTTTCTGCTGCATAGTATTCCATTGTGTAAATGAACCATAATTTTTTGATCCAGTCATCTACTGATGGGCATTTAGGTTGCTTCCAACACTTGGCTATTGTAAATTGTGCTGCTATAGCACATTGGGATGCATAGGTTCTTTTGTATTGGCGTTTTGGGATTCTTAGGGTATAGTCCCAGCAGGGGAATCACTGGATCAAAAGGCAGTTCCATTTTCAGCTTTTTGAGGAAATTCCACACTGCTTTCCACAATGGCTGCACCAGTCTGCATTCCCACCAACAGTGTGCTAGTGTTCCCTTTCCTCCACAGCCTCGCCAGCACCTGTTGTTTGTTGATCTGTTTATGAGGGCCATTCTGACCAGTGTGAGGTGGTACCTCATGGTGGTTCTGATGTGCATTTCTCTGATGGTTAGTGATGCTGAGCATCCTTTCAAATGTCTCTGGGCCCTCTGTATCTCCTTGGAAAAGCACCTGCACAGGTCCTTTGCCCATTTTTTGATTGGGTCGTTTGTCGTCTTGGAGTGGAGTCGAGTGAGTTCTTTATGTATCTTGGAGATCAAACCTCTATCTGATGTATCATTAGCGAATATATTTTCCCATACGGTTGGCTCCCTTTTCATTTTGCTGATGTTTTCTTTAGCCATGCAGAAGCTTCTTACTTTGATGAGGTCCCAATTGTTTATTCTTTCCTTTATGTCCCTTGCTTTAGGAGACATATAAGTGAAAAAATTGCTGCGTGGGATATCTGAGAGTTTCCTGCCAATGTTCTCCTCGAGGACTTTGATGGTGTTGTGACTTATATTTAAGTCTTTTATCCATCTTGAATTTATTTTTGTTTATGGTGTCAGCTGATGGTCCAGTTTCAATTTTTTGCATGTAGCCGTCCAACTCTCCCAACACCACTTGTTGAAGAGGCTATTATTGCTCCATTTTATGCTTCTGCCCCCGTTGTCAAATATTAGATGCCCATATAAACCTGGGCTTATTTCTGGGCTTTCTATTCTGTTCCACTGGTCTATGGATCTGTTCTTGTGCCAGTACCAGATTGTTTTGAGTATAGTGGCTTTGTAGTATAGTTTCATGTCCGGTATTGTGATCCCTCCTAGTTTGTTTTTCTTTCTCAAAACTGCTGCAGCTATTCGGGGTTGTTTATGGTTCCATATAAGTTTTTGAAATGTCTGTTCTATTTCTGTGAAATACGTCATTGGTATCTTAATAGGGATTGCGTTGTATCTATAAATTGCTTTGGGTAATATGGACATTTTGATGATATTAATTCTTCCAATCCATGAGCACGGTATGTGCTTCCATTTATTTGTGTCTTCCTTAATTTCTTTCTTCAATGTTGTATAGTTTTCTGCATGCAGCTCTTTTACCTCTGGTTAAATTTATTCCTAGGTACTTTATTTTTCTTCTTGCTATATCGAATGGTATTTTTTTTTCTGATTTCTTCTTCTATTTCATTGCTGGTGTACAAAAATGCCTTTGATTTCTGAATATTGACTTTGTATCCTGCTGTTTTGCCCTGGGCTTTTGTGTGCCAGGAGTTTCTTGATTACTGCTTCAATTACAGCTG
Source organism: Pteronotus mesoamericanus (assembly GCF_021234165.1). Classification (NCBI taxonomy): domain Eukaryota; kingdom Metazoa; phylum Chordata; class Mammalia; order Chiroptera; family Mormoopidae; genus Pteronotus; species Pteronotus mesoamericanus. The sequence continues at coordinate 35,680,604 of NW_026555078.1, forward strand.
TTATCGGTCTGTTCAAGCTTTCTGTTTCTTCCTCCTTCAGTGTTGGAAGATTATATTTTTCTAAAAATTTGTCCATTTCATCAAGATTTTCAAATTTCTTGGCATATAACTGTTCATAGTAGTTTCTGACAATCCTTTGTATTTCTGTGGTATCAGTTGTTATTTCTCCTCTTTCATTTCTGATATTAATTTGGGTCCTCTCCCTTTTTTTCTTGATGAATCTGCTTAAAGGCTTGTCAATTTTATTTATCTTTTCAAAGAACCAGCTTCTGGATTGGTTGATCCTTTGAATTGTTCTTTTCGTCTCTATGTCATTCAGTTCTGCTCTAATCTTGACTATTTCCTTCCTTCTCCTTGCTCTGGGATTTATTTGTTGTTGTTTCTCCAACTCTTAAAGTTGTAATGTTAGGTCTTTTATTTGAAATGTTTCTATCTTTTTTAGGTAAGCCTGTATTGCTATGAACTTCCCTTTCAGCCTTTGCTGTGTCCCATAGGTTTTGGTTGTTGTATGTTCATTTTCATTTGTTTCCAGAAATTTTTTTATTTCTTCTCTTATCTCATTATTGACCCATTCATTGTTTAATAGTCTACTGTTCAGTCTCCATGAGTTTGCAAGTTTTTGAAGTTTCTCTTTAAGGTTGATTTCCAGTTTCAAGCCCTTGTGGTCCGAGAAAAAGTTTGATATTATTTCAATTTTCCTGAATTTACTGAGGTTTGCTTTGTGTCCTATCATGTGGTCTATCTTTGAAAAACTGCCATGAGCATTTGAAAAGAATGTGTATTTTTCTTCTTTGGGATGTAAGGTTCTATATATGTCAGTTAAGTCTATTTGATTCAGTGCGTCATTCAGCTCCACAATATCGTTGTTGATGTTTTGTTTGGAAGATCTGTCCATTTTTGATGGTGGGGTGTTGAAATCCCCTACTACCAGTGTGTTGCTGTCTATATCTTTTTTGAAGTCGTCCAACAATTTCCTTATATACTTGGGGGCTCCTATATTGGGAGCATATAAGTTTACAATGTTTATATCTTCTTGATAGATTCTTCCTTTGATTTAAGTATTATAAAGTGCCCCTCTAGATCTCTTTTTATGGCCTTTGTTTTGAAATCTACTTTGTCTGATACAAGTATGGCAACCCCGGCCTTTTTCTCTTGCCCATTTGCTTGGAATATTTTTTTCTATCCCTTTACTCAATCTGTGTAGGTCTCTTGCTCTGAGGTGAGTCTCTTGTAGGCAGCATATGTGTGGGTCATGTTTTCTTATCCATTCAGCTATCCTGTGTCTTTTGATTGGGGCATTTAGTCCATTTACATTGAGAGTTATTACTGATAGAAACTTACTCATTTTTTCTCTTTGTACCTGTGTTTTTCTCTTTCTCACTCTTTTCCTTCATGTCATTAAACCAGTCTCTTTAGCAGATCTTGGAGTGCTGGTTTGGTAGAGATGTATTCTTTTAGCCTTCTTTTGTCTGGGAAACTCCGTATTTCCCCTTCTGTTTTCATTGAGAGCCTTGCTGGGTAGAGCAGCCTTGGTTGTAGGCCCTTGCTTTTCATTACTTGGAATATTTGTTGCCATTCCCTTCTGGCTTATAGTGTTTCTGTTGAGAAGTCAGCTTTTAGCCATATTGGGGCCCTCTTGTATATTACTTTCTCCTACTCCTTGCTGCCTTGAGGATTCTCTCTTTGTCTTGATAGTTGCCATTTTAATGATGATGTGTCTTGGAGTGGACCTCCTTGAGTCCCTCTTGAGTGTGGTCCTCTGTGCCTCCTGGATCCATGAGACCCTTTCTCTCCTCAAATTGGGGAAATTTTCCATCATTACTTTTTCGAGGAGGTTCTCTATCCCTTGCTCCTCTTCTCCTTCTGGTATCCCTATTATATGGGTATTATTGTGTTTCAGATTGTCTTGCATTTCCCTAAATGCCTCTTCATTCTTTTTGAGTCTTTTTTCCATTTCTTGTTTTTTCTGGGAGCTTTTTTCGACCTTATCCTCCATCTCACTGATTGGATCCTCGGCTTCATCCAGCCTGCTTTTGATTCCTTCTCCTGGGTTCTTCAATTCAGAAATGGTATTCTTCATATCCTCTTGTGTCTTCTTGATAGTTTCTCTGTGACCCCTTCAGCCCGGGATCCACTATTTCTGCAGACCACTCTGCACTCACGGGCCTGCGCAGATCGATTTACACCTGTCCTCGCCAATCTGCGCACTCCCTTGCAGGCCCCATCGGTGCCAACCTGTGGGAGGCCTTGCCAGCCCACGCAAGCCTTCGCCAGCCCGCACTGGTTCACACACACGCTTGCCAACCCTCGCCGGCCAGTCGGCACAAGTGTGTGCGCCTGCACTGGGTGGTTTTGGGCTGTCTATTGTGTGCTCTTCAGCTTTTGGCTCTTTGGGGGTGTGGCCTCTTCCTGCACAATGGAGATTAGGGAAAGGAGGAGTCGGGACTCCCCGGTTCCTCCTCCCGTTCTTTCCCCAACACCTCAGGGGTCTCTGTGCAGTTCTGTGACCCCTTCAGCCAAGGATCCACTATTTGTGCGGACGGCGTTGCGATCGCGGGCAGTCTGGCTTGTCCGCGCCCCACTTCTCCCTCTTTGAGGGGGCGTGCCCTGCCCGCCCAGAATGGAGACTACAGAATGGGGAGGGAGTTGGGACTCCCTGGTTCCTCCTCCTGTTCTTTCCTCAACACCTCCGTCTCCAGTCTCTCCTCAAGGCTCTCAATGCAGCTGTGTGAGCCTTTGGTCAGGGATCCTTTATTTCTTCCAGCCAGTCTGCACTTAGCCCCCAGCTCACACACGCACAAGCTGTGTGTGGAGCGCACAAAAGGCAGGTTAATTGATTCCCTTATGCTTGAGCGAGATGGTAGCTGCAGAGTGGGAGGTGCGTTATCACCGGGCCTCCACCGGCCGCTGCCGTCTCAGTTCTCTTCATAAAGTTTTCCTCACCAATCTTTTCCCAGGCACCAGCCCACTCTGCTGCCGCCTCTACCCAGAGATCAAGGAGGGTGGCTGCCACTGCAGTTTTTGCGTTGGCCCTTTAAATGTCTCTTTGCATCCCCAGCCACCTGTCTCTGGCAGAGAGCGTCCCTCAGCTTTTCGGGATTGCATTTTGTCTGTGTGTTTTCCTGGTTTTAGCTGCTGTAGTTTAGAGGTCCCTGTTTATGATTCAGACCCCGTTCTTCTTGGGGGGAGCTAACTGGCCATTTCAATGTCCCTCTGGTGCTGGTGCCCATGGACACCCAGCCCACCCTCTTGTGCCTCCACCACACTTCTCACCCGTTAGGTTGTTGAGAGTTGAATCCACTGTCTGTCTGCAGCTCCAAGGCTCTTCTCCCACTATCGTTCCATTGTTTTCCAGGTGATTACTCCACTATTTAGTTGTAATTCCAGTTTGGTCTTGGGGGGAGGTCAGCGTGACTCCCATTCACTCCTCCGCCATCTTTTTTTTCCCTATTTTCACTTTTAAAATACAGTTTCAATATTATTTTGTATTGGTTTCAGGTGTACAGCATAGTGGCTAGAAAATCATATACTTTATAACCTGTTTGCCCTTGATATTTACTACCCATGTGGTACCATACATAGTTATTGCAGTATTGTCTATTGCATAACAATTTTGTAACTACCAATCTGTACTTCTTAATCCTTTCACCTCTATACCCAGTCCCGTAGCCCCCTTCCCTTCTGGCCACCACCAGTCTGCTCTTTGTGTCTATGAGTCTGTTTCTGTTGAAGTTTTAAATGAGGGGGACCCCCCAAAATGAATTTCTTTATAAAAAATTGTATATTTATTCTTACATGTTTAAACCTCAGTCATCTTCAAAGTACTCTCCATTTAATGCTCAATGTACCTATCGAGATGTCTTTTTCCACTGCTCAAAACAGTTTTTTGAGCTTGTCGATTTTGATGCCTTTTAGTATTTCTGCTGTTTTTTTGTTTCACTTCTTCCACATCAGCAAAACACTTCCCTTTGAGGACTTTTTTCATCTAGAAGACCAAAAAAAAAAAAAAAAAATCACTTAGGGTGAATGAGGAAGGTGGGGCATGGGGGTCATGCCACTTTTGGTCAAAAACTGATGAATACTCAGTGTGGTGTGGGCAGGTGAGCTTATAAATCATGAAATGGGCAAATGCATTGAGTCTTCAAAAAAAAATCCACTGAAACTGCATGCAGCCTTTCACAACACCAGATGATACACTGACTGGTACAGGTGGGTTCCTAGAACACTCACCTAGCTGGGCGAAGCCTGTACTATAAGGGCCCCACCCTCCAAAAGAGAACTGTGCTTTTTGGGGGGCGGGGGGCGCTCATCGTATAGATTCCTGGACCCTGCCCCAGTCCTATAAAATTATAGTTTGGAGTCAGGATCCAAGGCAGGTTTTTTAGAGCTCTTTAACTGGTTCTGATGCAACTGATTAACAGATCACCATTTGGAAACCACTGCAGTAGAGTATATTTATATTGTCTTATGTTTTCAGAAAGTTTGCTTTAACTACAAAGATTCCTGATACAAAAGGCTGCCACAAATGTTGCATAGGTGAGTAAATGCTATTTCTCAAACTGATGGTTAGAATTTTTAATCTTTAATCTTTAAAGTTATCTGAAGAGACTTATAGTATCAAATATGAAGGAAGGAAGGCTTTATATTTGTTTTAATAAGGAATTAAGGGGCCACTGAAGCACAAGAATGTATAGTGGGACATGGCATAAAGATGCTTGGAGGTAATAGTCCTAATGCTTTCTTAGAGCATAATGTTCCTAAAGTTTTTTAACCCTAGTCCCTGAGGATGTATCTCTGCTAATTCTACTTTTCATTTATTTAACAGTTACTGCTTAGTGCTTTATGAACATTATTATTGCTGGAGTTTAGCCAACTATGAAGTCAGAGAAATCAGTCCACACACAAACACTTTCACTTCTGATTCCAATCACAAATTTGAGAGCTTCCCAAAATCTCCAAAAATTGTTATTGCAGCAGAATTGACTATGGTTGTAATCATTAGTCCTAAGTTGAGGATTGAGAACTTTTGGTCTTCAAATTCAGCCTAGTCACAAAATAATTGCTTAAATATTAGACAGTTAAGGAAAGGAGGGGCGGAGTTATGACCCCATAAAAATTTTTAGAAGACTTTCATAAAGGGAAAAAACATCTTTTGAAAAATGGCAACTAGTGAGTAGAGAAAGCAAGCCCACAGAGCATGGCAGCTTAGCAGTTAGTCCTGCAAAAGACAAAGAAGAGAGAATTTGAGGACCACCTTGTTAAAGACTCTAAAATGGGAGGCTCTTTCCCTCCCCAGGAAGGGCCGACGGAAGAATCGTGGCTTAGCCAGTGACCCCGGCGCAGATAGCCCTTCCGTGAGACATAGTGGGAGAGAGTTCTGCTTGACAGGGGGCAGGCTTCACAAGCCATTTCTCTTAGTTGCTTGTTGCCTTCCACCCCCGCCCCCCAGAATTTACTCCTGCAACTGCTCCCTTTGTCTTTCTCCATTCTGTCATGTATTCACCCTAAAAAGCTACCCTTTTTTCTTTTCTTTTTTCAGACCGTTGCCTTTTCTGATTATCTTACCCAGGCATCTCTTTGATTTTAAGATGTATAACTTTTTGTTTTCTCTTATTTTTTAAAAGTGGCTTTAAATATAGATTTTTGTGTCTAGAAAGCAAGACCTAAGTATGTCAAAATATTAATAGTGGTTAACTCTGGGCAGTTGGATTATAGATAATTTTATTTTCCCCCAGTGTTGCCAGACCCCCAATTTAAATCATTTTGTTAGACTATCCAGTGACTCAAGGTCCCAGGCAAACAAAGATACTCCTATCAGTTATGACATTCCTGAGGCTTAGAGGCTAACTTGCAGCAGTGACAACAAAATGCAGACCTCTCGGGGGGCGCGGGGGATGGTAACATTCTGTAGTGTATACTTATCTCAACTTTAAAACCACCCCGTGATACTTGTCATGTCACTAGTATGTAACAGAACCTGGGATCAGACCCTGTCCATGACTTCAGATCCTGAGCTCCTAACTCCCTGCTTATGCTTCCTGTTTAATCTTAATGCTGCATGGTTCCACAACATAGTCTCTAGGTGTAAGCAGGTTTTGTGAGCATATTTTCTAGGGCAGAATCAGGTTCATATGTGTTATCAGATACATGACTCAAGAAAGGTCTAGAAACTTAAAACCTAAGATACAAACTCATAAATATATTAAGATAGAGCTTATTGCAAATAACTACTTTTATAATCATTCTTGATGGAAGTCAAATTGCGGATAAAGAAAGACCAGTAAGTTTTTGTAGAACTGAATCAAGGAAGTTAAACCTTTAGTAAGATGTAAAATAGTTACTTTCACTTTAAGTACGTAGTTGTAAACTAAACTAAAAATAAAATCACAGTTTCAGTTGCTTCACAGACCTTCTTATCTGAATTCTGTCTTTTGGTCAGTTTACTTAAGAAGCAGTTCTATTAAGTTACACACTAGTTGAGGTGTTCTAGTGATGAAAGTACTGTTCTTGTAAAAAGTTCATAATGTTTAAGGATGTAGTGTATTGAAAGTGTTTAGAAGTAAATGTATATAATTTTAAAATGAGATAAGAAAATGAAAGAGAAAGGGTAACAGCCAATAAAAATTCTGCTCACTGTTATCATCCTAGTGAATAGAAACAATAATTTTCCTTTATCAGCTAAATAATTGCTTCAGGTAGTTTTGCCTTCATCCCTGGAAGGTCCCATTTCCTTGTTTTTTCCCCCCATGTGTATTATTGGCATTGCCTTTATAAAGAAAGACGAGTTAGCTTTTAGATTAATCTAGCCTTTAGCTATCTAATTAGGCTTTTAAAAAATATATTTATTTTTTCCATTACAGTTTACATTCAGTATTATTTTGTATAGATTCAGGTATACAACATAGTGGTTAGACGTAAATCAATTATGTTTTCATACAAAGGTATTCAGTGACTCAGCTGTATCTGTTTTGCTTCTTTCCAGTCAGAAACCCTTACACAGGACACAAGTACCTCTGTGGAGCTTTACAGTCTGGAATTGTTTTACTTCAGTGGTATGAGCCAATGCAGAAATTCATGTTGATAAAGGTATATTACATTTTACTTCCTTGAAAACACTAGTGTGCAAGTTACAGTTAAAATTTTAAGATTTCACTGCTACTGTGTAGTGTTGGCGTATTCACAGTTATTTATAACTAAATCTTAATTTGGTTTAGCAGTCTTTTTGTTCTTAAGATTTCCTCTTTAACTTATGTTAATAAACTTTCAGAAGCATCACAGACATAAAACTGAATGTGGCCACTTCTCTAAAACGTATTTTACAGATTTTTATGATCCTTATCATGATCATTTTTAAATTAGATTGATCAAGAAAATGAAAGCCTTTCCATTGACTTTATTTATTCAGCAACAATATGAATAGAGATGGCTTCTAAATTGTATTTCTCTTGTTTATTTTTTGCAGCACTTTGATTTTCCTCTGCCAAGTCCTTTGAATGTTTTTGAAATGCTGGTAATACCTGAACAGGAATACCCCATGGTCTGTGTAGCTATTAGCAAGGGCACTGAATCAAATCAGGTAGTTCAGTTTGAGACAATCAATTTGAATTCTGCATCTTCATGGTTTACAGAAATTGGTGCTGGTAAGTGTTTTTTACCTTATGTTATATAAAATGTTGATGCTTTTGCAAATGAAAGAAGCAGAATGGTTTCAACCAATGTAGGCTTAGTCAAATAAACACTCAGATCATAGCTTTCCAAGTATGCCCAGAGGATCACGTATATGTACTTTATGATCTCTGTTTGCTTAAGGCAATTTGATACAGGTCATTTTACCAAGGAAAATTTTAATAATTTAAGTTTCCTAAGATATAGGGGTAGGGAAAAGTAGGTTTGCAGTTGTGAGTACTTGAAACAGAATGAATTCTTGTATTATTTATTTGTTTGTTTGTTTTCATCCAAGCAACTGTAAACCTACCTTTGCCCACCCCTGTACTTTTCAGATTTTATCAGCTTCTCAAGCGAAGAGCTTTGCCTTTTTTTTTTTTTTTTTTTCCTGTCAGCTTTTCTCTCGACAATTCTTAGAATCATTGAGCTCAAGTGCTTTTCATGTGCGGCATCCAAGCTTTACCATTTAAAGATACAGGGCTATATCTCTTATACTTTCTGAGAATGGTTCATTAGCTTAGGATTTTATCAGATGTGTCTTAATGAAAGTTCAGAAATGGTTGGGAAGTTTATTTTCAAACTTTATAATTGGAACAACTGAATCAATTTATTTTTTAAATCTATATAGTAAGTGACATGAAGGGGATATGTTATTTGAAACAAAGATAGTATACTCTTTGATCATTTGTAACCCCAGGTTTAGTAAGACATTTTTGCACAAGAAGTCAAGCAAGTTTTACTTACAGCTATTCCATTACTGGCTTACCTTGTGGAGAAGTCTGTTACAAGTATCATAAATTTGATGTTTCTTATTAAATATCTTTAGCTTTTGATTATTTATAGGCTAAATTACAAGAACTCTTTATACAGTTCAGCTATTGAAATTAACATACAACCTCTAATGTCATTTTCAGAATAAGAAACAGTATGAACTAGTGGTATCCTGGTAAATATTTAAAAGTAGGCTCTTGGGGTGCGGAAAACCTGGATTGTAACAGTTGCCTATTTCTCTGGTATAAATACTCTCACCATGGCCAGTTTCAAACTATCAACATGATGTCATCTGGCTCGCAAAGTTCCTGAAAATTTAAGAACCAAATATAAGCCAGTTATAGCATGCACTGGACTATGTCACTCCCTTTATGGACCAAGTCATAATTTCTAGTACAATAAAATTCCAATGTATTCTGTACCCTCCCACCTTCACTTATACCCCACATTTCTTTTTAATTTATTGCTTAATACTTCTGGTTGAGTTAGGTGCATATCCTCCTAGCATAGCTAACAGAAGGTACAAATGACATTGTTTTAGTATGATACATACTCTATTTTGCTGTGTATAATGCCCTCCCACATTTTGGTGCATATTGTACACGGGATTATTAGGCCCACGGTATGTAATCACTATAGCCATATATAATGCGCACCCTTATTTTTCCCTAAAAAATTTGGGAGAAAAAGTACACATTACACAGCAAAAAAAAGGTAAGTAGCCCACATTCAAATATATTCCTATTATGTAGTTACTGCCAAAAAGGAAGGATTATATATATAAATCAGTTTATTTAAAAACCAAAATCCTTTTTGGCAGACAGTCCCAACTCTTTTTTACTGGTTAGTATGTAATAATAGTATAGAGCAAGTCATTTCATACAGTTATCTAATGTATGGCTGCAGCTTTCTCCTGTATGCTGTATGAGGGGGTCCCCCCAAAAACACAGTTATCTTCTGGAGGGTAGACCTCTTGTAGCACAGGCTTCCCCCCGCTAGGTGAGTGTTTTAGGTACCCATCTGTAACAGTGCACCAGCTGGCATTGTTGTGAGAGGCTATGTTTAGTATCAGTGGATTTTTTTTGAAGACTCAGTGCATTTGCCCATTACATGATGGGCGATTTACAAGCGCACCTGCCCACACCATGCTGAGTGTTCAGCAGTTTTTGACCAAAAACAGCATGACCCTTTTGCTCCACCCTCCCTATTCACCTGATCTTGCCCCAAGCGACGTTTTTTTTTGTTTGTTTCCCCCAGTGAAAAAAAGCCCTCAAAGGGAAATATTTTGCTAGTGTGGAAAAGGTGAAACAAAAAATGGCTGAAGCACTAAAAGACATCAAAATCGATGAGTTAGTTCAAAAACTGTTTTGAGTAGTGTTTACATCTCAATAGGTGTATTACACTAAATGGAGAGTACTTTGAAGGTGACTGGAGTTTAAACATGTAGGAATAAATATACAATCTTTTATAAATAAATTCTAGTTTTGGGGGGGACCCCTCATATTAGGTTACATTGCTCAAAGCTAGACAGTCAGAGTCCTCATGAAATTTGGGGCAAGGGGTTTTGAAGGGAGGGTTTCCTTGTTTGTTTTTTTAATACTTGTATTATTCTATCCACTTAGAACATTTTCTAGGCTACAAATAATGCAAAACCAAAATTGCTTCCTAAGGAGAGCCAGTACTGAGGATGATTGCCCTCAGAGGTCGTCCTTATTAGGTTTCTCCGTTTCCACAAGTGATTGTTGATCCACCTCCCAGCTGCATTCATTGTTGAGCGCCGCTGTCCCGCCTTGAGTGGGAAACAGTTGTAACGGTTAAAATGAACTCCTGTCAGCACTCCATAAATATTTGTTGAATAAAAGCATGAACATAAGTTTACTGAGAAAAACTATTTTGCAGTATTGCCCAAGGGCCCAACAGTTTATATCTTCTATTGATCTGAATTCTTATCTATATATGAACTTTGGAAGGTCCAAAACACCCCAAAATAACATATAAAACTTTGTGTTTATGTTTAGATGTGCAGTTTTTAAGGGAGAGGATCCATGGGCTTCCCAAATAAATGGAGTTAAGAATGACTGCTCTAATTAATCTAAAATCTTTTCTTAGATTTAGCTAGACCATTCAGGCCATCTGAGTGCCTAAAATGAATTGTTCTGCTAAAAATGTTCTGCAAAGATGTCATCACACATATATACAAAAATGCCATCACATCTATGCACATATTAAAAGAAGCAGGTCTGCAAATATCAGGAAAGTGATGGAAGTTGCTTCCTGCAAAGATACTGTTGACAGAATTGTTCATTATATTACTCAGTGTCCTCTTCAAAAAGGAACTCCCGCCTACGTGCATGCACGCGTGTGCGCGCCCACCCCCAGCCGCACCTCCACCACCCCCACCCCCAACACCAGAAAAATCTCTCTCTGATTACAGTTTATTTTTTTTGCTTTTTCTTAACTACTGGCTTGTTTTTATCTCAAGAATGCTGTGATTCACCTAAACTGATCTTGTTTCCATCTTCCCATTGATTACTGTAAAGTGTAGAGTAAAATCTAGTCATTTTATAGCATATATCTTTCTTTTATGTATTTACCCTTTGCTTCATTTTATTTTTGTAACTCACTCTTCTAGAACTAGCAAAGTTATTAATTGACTAATAGTGAGCTTTTCTCAGCTCATTAGCCATGCTTAGGACTTACTGTTTGTTCTCCTAAGTTGACCTACCTACATTTTTTTGAAAAAACAATATATCATTACAAAATATAGTTTCTGTGTTAAATTTTGCAGACTAGTTTTAAATTACAGAAAAGGTCAGAATTTGTGTTTTTTCCAAGTTCTAGTTTTTAAAGCATGTTGTGTAACTGTAACCTTGTTTTTCCCCCCACCAAGGCAGCCAACAGTTAGATTCCATTCATGTCACACAGCTGGAGAGAGATACCGTTTTAGTGTGTTTAGATAGTAAGTACTATTTTAAAGTTTATTTTGAGTTTTAAAGTTTATTCTGAGTTTACTACTTGATACAACAAATCTTTTCATGGAAGTGATTTTATTAAACTATAATTCAGTATTTTCACTTTTTTCATCTCAAGTGGCCTTGTTTTATTGATGAATAACCTAAATTGACTACAGATATAGTAAGTAGTAATTAATTGATCTGTTTGTCATTGCTATTCTCTGTGACTTTTTCTTTGGCCTACTTGGAAATATTATATAAGAACATTTTGTCATAACCTTGGGGTTAAATTCTGTATGAACTATTCTATATAAAATTCTGTGTAAAACTGTTCCAAGAGGTTTTTTTCATACCTCATAATTAATGAAAAAATCGATGATATATAGTCATGTGCCACTTAATGGGGATACTCAGTTTTAAGAAATGTGTTAGATGTTTTTGTCATTGTGGGAACATCATGAAAGTGCACTTGTACAAACATACATGGTATATAGCCTACTATACACCCAGGTTATATAGCATAGCCTCTTGCTTCTAAGCTACAAACCTGTACAGCATACTGTACAACATGATACTAAATCAAGTACAAGAGGCCCTGGCTGGTATAGCTCAATAGACCAAATGCTGGCCTGTGAACCAAAGGTTCACTGGTTCCATTCCCAGTCAGACACATTTCTGGGTTGAGGGCCAGGTCTCCGGTAGCGGGGTGTGTGAGAGGCAACCACACATTGGTGTTTCTCTCCCTCTTTCTCCTTCCCTTCCCCTCGCTCTAAAAATAAATAAATATTTTTAAAAAATAAATCAAGCACAAGAGAAAAATGATACAATCAAGAGAGGCTGTAAACATTGGGTGTACCTGGCTGCTGCCAGCATTGCACAGCATGGTGTTCTACAGAAAACAGTTTTTGTATAGGTACAAAAAGTACACTAAAGTAACAGTAAAAAGTATAGTATAGTAGATACATAAACCAGTAACATAATGATTTATTATAATTATCAAGTATTATGTGTTGTATATAATTGTATGTTTTATACTTTATATGACTGGCAGCACAGTAGGTCTGTTTACACAATCACCACAAATGTAACATGTTACACTACAATGTTATGATGGCTGCAGCTCTAGTGAATAGGAATTTTTCAGCTCCATTATAATCTTAAAGGACCACGTTGTATAAGTGGTTTATTGGTGACCAAATCGTCATTCTGAAACACAAAACTATGGTCACTTCAAGTCATATAACATGATTTTTGGAGTCATGTCAGTGAGATTTTAATGTAGATAGATTTCATCCTTTGTCTACTAATTATGAGTCTTTTGCTGTAGGAAGAGTTATTGTTAGAAATATTATTGTACTGAAATCACAGAAACAAAACCTAACAACAGGTATTAGTTCAGTTTTGCAAACCCACCTTATTTTTATGCAGTGAAATTCACATAGACTTAGAGCTGTATTTGAAACTTGGTAGTATTTGCTGTGTGATCCATTCCAATATTTTTTAAATTACTGAATCTGCCTATAGATATTCAGGGTTATTCTAAAAATTGTTATGCTATGGAATTTGCCTATGTTTCTATCATAATTTTTCTTTTTTGAAGGGTACCTTAGTAGATTTACCTATAGAATAATAAAGATCATTTAATATTAGAGATAAGAAACCCAAAAATGGAAGTGATTTCATTCACCCATCATTCCTTTTTTAAGTACTTTTGATTCTTTGAACACTTGTAAGATTGGAATGCTATTCCATTATCCTTAAGTCAATTTAGTAAATTCTTTTTTGACCCAAAATAGAAAGTTCTATACTGGTTAACCAAATAATCAGATAATCAAAATTTAATTTTATAAATGTTGACCTTTAATGTTAAATCCCTAATACTTTCTGACACACCCAAGGAAAATAAATTGTGCTTAGTTTCATTTTGTTGATTTATGTATTTTATTTTTAAAAAAATTTAAATCTTTGATTAACTAAGCCTTCATGGTAAATGAAAAGTTGACTTTCTTGAGATTTTTTTTCTTTTTAAGGAGCAGTGTAAGACTTCAAAACTTAAGCATCAGCTGTGCAGTATGAATCAGTTTTAGTAAGCACCAGTAGAGATAGGCCTGAAATTACAAATCACATTAGGCAGATAAGAAAGCAGTACAGAGAAAGGTGTCTTCCAAGTCAGAAGTAAAAATTAAAAAACAAATAGATGAAAGGGAAATAAAATTAGGTATAGTCCCCATCCCTGGGCTTACTTATAAAGAAATTGTGACCATTCAAAGTAGTATTACTTGCTGCCCTTTTGTTACAGTAATACTTGATACTGAAGTTAAGAATGAGTACAGATATACTTACCGTATGTTATATAGTTTGGAAGAAAAAAAGTTCTTACTATTACATATATTTAGGCTCCAAAGTAGCTACTGTTAAGGAAACACTGTACTTTCTTAAAAATGAAAATGTAAGTGTTTGATATATATAATATAAAAAAGAAAAAAAGCAGAATTGCCATTTACCAGTGGAGTTACTCCTATATTATAAAACATATTAATGGTAATTTCTCACTTGGTATACTTGAATCAAGATAAATAGTTGAACTTCATTAAGAACATTGTTCTGTATGCATGTAAAATCCACATATCAAGTTAAATTTGTTTTAACAGATTTGGATTTCCAATCTTGACTTACTGTTTTGTTTTTTTAAGAATTTGTAAAAATTGTAAATCTACAAGGAAAACTAAAGTCAAGTAAGAAACTGGCCTCAGAGCTAACTTTTGATTTTCGCATTGAGTCTGTAGGTAAGTTTTTTTTTTTTCTTTTTCAATAATGCTATTAATACTTTTTTGTTCATTCTATACCTAGGGCTGTCTAGACCATCACTATCTTATAGAAGTTTCTTTTATATAGAAATGTTCTCTGTGCTTTTAAATATAGTAGTCATTAACCACACCTGTTAAGTACTTGAAACATGGCTAGTGCTACATTTTAGTTTTAATTTTAAAATTTTAATTAATTTAAATTTTAATGTTAATAGCTACATATGGCTAGTTGTCATTGTATGGGATGGTGCGGATATAGACAATAATAAATCTTGTATTGTTGTTTCCTAAATATTTGAACTTGAAATAATTTTTTAAATTTCTGTTTATTGTCCCCCTTTCTGCATAAATTATACTTCTGTCAATTCTTTGTAAATCATGAAGATATTTGTGCGATCTGAATAATGGTATTAAATATGCTGTAATTCTTTGTAACATAAGATTCTGCTTGGTGTGTGTTATTGGTTATTGCTTTTAGATCTATTTCTGTATTAATAGCTTTTCCACAGGACTTGGAAACTAATATGCCATTTTAATTTCCTTCCCTGTCAGTGAGTATTTTACTCTGTAATACCCATTGGTTTTATGATAAAAATTCCTCATTGAATGTCAGTAAGTATTCTCCGCGGGGGTGACAGAACTTAGGAAAAAAATACCATGGCTGGAAACTCTGAACAATTTATGGTATGATTCTACCATAAGTCAAAAATAGTTAAAAACAAAGTCGGCGATTTTTATTTGGGCCTTAAAAAAAGTATGTATTTTATAATTAAGTAGATATATACTTTTATTTTTATTTATTTATTTTTTAATCCTTGCCCATATAGATATGTTCATTGACGAGAGAGAGGGAGGAAAGTGGGGTGGGAGAGGGACAGAGAGAAAGGGAGACACATCAGTGTGAGAAACATCGATCCACTGCCTCCCATACATACCCTGACCAGGGGATCAAACCTGCCACCTTTTTTGTGTATGGGATGACGCTCCAGCCAACTGAGCCACCCAGCCAGGGCAAATGTATATTTACTTTTTTTTCTTTTAAGATTTTATTTATTTATTTTTAGAGAGAGGGGAAGGGAGGGAGAAAGAGAGGGAGAGAAACATCAATGCATGGTTGCCTCTCGAGCACCCGCTACTGGGAGCCTGGCCTGCAACCGAGGCAGGTGCCCTGATTGGGAATCGAACTGGTGACCCTTTGGTTCTCAGGCCGGCATTCAGTCCACTGAGCCACATCAGCCAAGGCGGTATACTTTTAAATAGGTATTTCTTATTATTTAGAAAGGCTTTTTAAAAAATATAGTAATGGTTTTTCAACTGGAGTTTTGCCCTGTCACAAAGTGTGTTCATCCCTCTTTGCAGATATCTTACATAAATATAATTTGCTTATGACTAAAAATTTAATTTATTGAAGCAGAAAGCCTAAACTTTCTGTAGATGTCAGGACAAAAGAAATTTTGGAACTAGTTTCTTCCTCTACATCTTTATGTCCTGAATATTTCATGCCAGTTTCTAACATTTAATATTTTCAATAGATTTCCTGCCATGGAGATCTTTCTAGTTCCTCTTTATTTTAACTGAAACACACTGTTACATCCAACTTTTTCATATGTGCCAAATTTTGGGGCGGGGGGAGGGTTTAATTATTACACAAAAGTTTTTGTGTCCTTCTAGACTAGCATTTCTCCCTGCCAGTGAGCCTTGGAATAATTACAAGGATCCTCCTGGGTGAAAAAGAGTCCCTTTAAGTCACCTTTTAAAAATAAACCAGTAACTGAGTGATTTGTTACTGTAAAATATTTTTTATTGAGCGAAATTATGTTTCCAAGACATTCTTACATTAACTTTTCACAGAGTCAGTATTCTAGTAAAAAATATAGTAAGTTTCCATCACTTTCTCCCATCACCATTACTAGTGTAGGGCATATGGCTAACTTTCAAACAAACAGATGTGTTCTCTCCCTCATTATTTCTACCTTCTTCACTGTACCTTAATGACTCCAGCCAGGAAGGGCCCTGTTGCCTCTTCCAGTTGGGGGACCTGCCCATTCTGTTTTTGAACCAGCAAGTGACCCCAAATGGGTGCCTCATTGGGCCCAGATCTGTGGTTGGCACCATGCAGGACTCAGAGCTAGACAAAGCACAGCAAAAATAGGTTTCCCTCCAATACCTTTAGGCCACTCCAGGGGAACAGGGGAGATGGGTGGGGGGCAGAAGGGCTATGGCATGCCACATGGTGGACATACTGTGGGGTCACGGTCACTCCTGAATTTAAAGCCATCAGGAAAGTGGACAAGCTTGGCTCAAATCTGTGAATGCACGTATGGGCGGTGGGGCTTGTAATGGCCAGAGCAAAGGCCCAGGATGCTGCAGAGGTGGGGAGGTTGGAACTGGGGACTGTAGCAGGGAGTGTTGTAACTGAGAGCCCCTCCAAATAAGAATTGGCTCAAAGAACATAAATATTAAGTATGTAGTTAAATTTTGGGTTAATTTTGTAATAGGGAAAATGTGAACATAAATAAAAGATGCTTCCTTTATAACTACTTCAAATTTTGTATGACAGTAATTAATGATTTTTTATTCAAATAGCCTATTATATATGTTTTTATTATTTTATTCACCTAAGAAAAATTAATATACTGATATCAACTCATCAGAAGTTAGCCCATGTTTCTTCATAAGTTATATCAATGTCTAATCACTGTTTTGTACAACTGAAATTAATATACTGTATGTCAACCATACTTGAAAAAATAAAATTTTTTATTTAAAATTAGCCCATGTTTAAATGAATGCCTGTTATATGTATATCTTTGAAAACTTACATAACCCTGACTCAATAAATTATTTGAGTTTAGGCATGGCTTAGCCACAAAAATGTTGGGAAGTAATGGTCTAGACAGTGGAATTTTGCACCAAGCGCTTGGATAGCCTTACATTATCATTTATTAAGACAGTTAAGGAAACTGTATAATGAATTACTTGTGCTGTATTTTAGTTTCTGTTCTCCCTTATCTTTTTTTAGTATGCCTTCAAGACAGTGTGTTGGCTTTCTGGAAACATGGAATGCAGGGTAAAAGCTTCAAATCAGATGAGGTAAGTTTTCTCAGATTACTTCCAGTGATTCCCACTAAAGATATTAAATATTGAAATGTTCATTTTGTAAATTATCTTTTTGAATCCACATTACTATGTTTAGTGCCTTTAGTGCTGTGAACTGGTAGAGCAAAATTGCCAGCATTATTCCTTCAGATGCTTGTATCATAGAATTCTCAGTAACCACAAGAAATTTTCAAACATGAGTTGACACAATTTCAGTCCTCTAATTGGTGATTTTTAAATATGGTTACTAAACTTGCAAAATTTTTCTAAATGTAATAAGCCTTTTCCATAATCTAGAATATAGTATTTCCATAATCTAGAATTTTTAAAAATATTATATTTAAATTTCTAAATTGGTATGTATTAAATCACAGGACTAAAGAAAATCTAAGAAATTAGTAAGTATTGAGTACCAAATACATGCAACACACTATTATTATAGCACTGTAAGGCATAGGGAAGTATAATTATAAATAATTTCAGACCCTTTTAACATTTGTGTTCCTGGCACTTCACCAGTATTACCTATTTAAGGCTTATAATTCACTGGGGTTAGGTGCTATTCATATTCCCATTTTTATGAAGAGTGGTTAAGTAACTTGCCTGGATTTGAAGGGTCTCCAAAGATCACTTTGCTGAGATAATCAGGATACATTTCATGCAGGAGATGAGAACTTGAGCTCCCACCTTGACAGATAAATCCTAATAGTTAAGACAATACTAACAAAGCTATTTCTCATTTGTGTGAGTACCTGTATAATTCTTGTGTATCATGGCCTCACAAATATGTGCACTTATTTTAAAGCTTAAAGTCTCTTATTTGAATTACCTGTAGTTTTATCCACACTCTTATTCATATATAATTGAGTATTTTTATGTCTTATATGACTGAGGAATTAGAATGCTTCCAAAGAGAAAATGACATAAATTCACTCTCTTTGAGTATGTCAGTTTATCTAGTTATTGACCCATGTCACTAAATGTCACCAGGTCCCTGCATTTAATGAAACCTACAGACCTATTTACTGTCAAAATATTAATTTTCCTTAGATGCTGCTTCCACTGTATCACTCCTTTAGTTAGAAATCTATAGAAGATACTTGTTGTCACCATATCAAGTACAAATTTTATTTCCTATTTTCAACTCACCTTGCTTACTTCTTTCTTTCTCCTTATATTCTCACACTTCAGTTTGGGCCTTACTGTAATGTTAGTAAAGTAATATTCATCCATTCCAGTCCATGATGATAGGACCATTTCTGAACTTAATACTCTGAAAATTACTCTACCTAGTATAGCACCTAATTTATTTTCTGATTCAAGTTTATTAATTCTATCTTCCCAGCTAGATTACAAATTCATAGATAACAGATTATATTTATACTTGTTCTATATCCACACTGTCATAGTTTGGGTTCCTCCAAAAGCTGACCTTAAGACAAGGACTCAAGTGTGGGTAGTTTATTTGGGAGTAGATCTCAGAACACAAGTGATGGAGTGAGGAATGTAAGAAGACGGAGAGGGGCAAAAAGCCAATAAAGAGCACAATAATAAACTGGTCCCCAGTACGGGCAACCAGGGCTTAATCCTGTACCGACCACTGAGGAACAGTGTACCATACACCTTAGAATTGACTCATTTGAAGGTGGAAAATCTGGTGTATTTAGAAACCCACTGCTATCCCCCTTGATTAAGGCTTGCCCCTGGAAGTGTAAACGCCCCACATTTCGGTATAGTACCTATGCCTGGCTGAGTGCCTTACACAGCTTTGCAGAAGACAGAGCAGAGGACCACAGATATGCTGGTGTAAGACACTGGCACATGGGAGTGTCCACCGCAGCTCTACTGAAATCTGCACTGTGACATATAGGAAAGACCAGGGGCTGTGCAGTCCAGCAAACATGTGTTCAAATCTAGGGTCCACCAGCTATATAATCTTAAGTGACTTAACATCTCTGAGTCTTCAGGGGTGTTTTTTTTTCCCACCATTAATATGGGAATTATAATACAAAGAGTTCTTATAAAGTGCCAGACCCATAATAGATTTTTCATAAATGTTATATTTCTTTTTTTTCTTTCTTTCTTTCTTTATTTTTAAATACATTTGTCTCTGCCTCCCTATATTTCTACTAATAGTAAAAAAATACTTCCTGAAATTTATTTTATTTGAGGAATTGAGTCTTACCAGAAATTATTATTGTTTAATAATTGCTCTATCTGGCTGATTTTTAAACTATTATTTAAATAATATGGGGGCTAAGGTGTTATTAATAGGTATTTTCTCTCATAGGTTACCCAGGAGATTTCAGATGAAACAAGAGTTTTCCGCTTATTAGGATCAGACAGGTAAATAGTGTGGTTGTTTTTAACTACCAAACAAGTTTGTTGGTTGTGTTCTTATTTACACTGTCAGGCAAAAAAAAAAAACTCTTAGAGGATTTCTCAGCAACTTTATTGAAAGAGAGAATACTATTTTAATTACTTTATTAAGCAATATTTTGTCAGTGTAAGGATCTTGATTCTAGAGATATAACTCAGCCAAGACCAAATGTGTCAATACAGGAGTTTATGTCCCTAGTACTATGACATATTTCAGGCTCCATTGATTTCATCATTTCTTCCTGGCATATTACCTTCTCTTAACTATTATTATATAAACCCAACAGAATATGCACCCCCTGGCATTTGCTTTTATATCAGACACTATTCGACTTAGTTTCTGAGGTCAGTCTAAATTAAGAGCAATTACGTGGGTCTCTATGGTCAAACTGAAGACAAGTTCCAGAACTATGCCATCTTATGAAAAAATTTAGTAGTTTTTGTTCCCCAAGGTCTATGCTGCCTACTTCTACAACTAATAAAAATACCTATTCCTTTCTATTTTCTCACCAAAAATTGTTACTGCAGCAAAACCGATTGTAATACTATGCATTAGTCCTAAGTTGAGGATTGAGAACTTTTGGTCTTCAAATTCAGCCTAGTCACAAAATAATTGCTTAAATATTAGACAGTTA
Organism: Pteronotus mesoamericanus; assembly: GCF_021234165.1. Lineage (NCBI taxonomy): Eukaryota > Metazoa > Chordata > Mammalia > Chiroptera > Mormoopidae > Pteronotus > Pteronotus mesoamericanus. The sequence continues at coordinate 35,700,914 of NW_026555078.1, forward strand.
AGGAAAGGAGGGGCGGAGTTATGATCCCATAAAAATTTTTAGAAGACTTTCATAAAGGGAAAAAACATCTTTTGAAAAATGGCAACTAGTGAGTAGAGAAAGCAAGCCCACAGAGCATGGCAGCTTAGCAGTTAGTCCTGCAAAAGACAAAGAAGAGAGAATTTGAGGACCACCTTGTTAAAGACTCTAAAATGGGAGGCTCTTTCCCTCCCCAGGAAGGGCCGACGGAAGAATCGTGGCTTAGCCAGTGACCCCGGCGCAGATAGCCCTTCCGTGAGACATAGTGGGAGAGAGTTCTGCTTGACAGGGGGCAGGCTTCACAAGCCATTTCTCTTAGTTGCTTGTTGCCTTCCACCCCCGCCCCCCAGAATTTACTCCTGCAACTGCTCCCTTTGTCTTTCTCCATTCTGTCATGTATTCACCCTAAAAAGCTACCCTTTTTTCTTTTCTTTTTTCAGACCGTTGCCTTTTCTGATTATCTTACCCAGGCATCTCTTTGATTTTAAGATGTATAACTTTTTGTTTTCTCTTATTTTTTAAAAGTTTTAAATATAGATTTTTGTGTCTAGAAAAAAAGGTCTAAGTATGTCAAAAATAATAATAGTTAAATTAACTGGGCAGTTGGATTATAATTTTATTTTGCTTTCTTTAATGTAATACATACTATAAAGTATATATTATTTTTTATTGTTTTCATTACGAAAGTAATAATATGCTAGTTGTAGAAGACTCATACACTAGAAAAATATGAAGTGTTTATGAATTTTCCCCTTCAAGACTTTATTTTCTGTATGCGTACATTATTTCTTACTCTGTTCTCAAACCCCTCAACTATAGTGTAAATCCTGTAGTATGGCACTTTATTGACTTTTCTTCCTTTGATTGAACTCCGTCCCTCCCTTGTTCCGTGGACAAAGGATTTTGACCCCACTTCATACTTTTATTTTAACTTTTTTTTTCAAATATCTTAACAGTTTGAATGGGTGTCTCTTAGAAATCCTGTTTTATTCACTCAGTTCTTCTACACCCTTAAGTCATATTCTAAAGCTATTAATAGCTTTGATTGGCATATGAATAAGCCAACTTGCTTTTAGTTGGAATAAGAGAATGAGACTGTCCTGAAATGTTTTTAATATTTTGTATTCATAAGTTAATCGATTCTTACTCAATTTTGTTTTTAAGCTTTTTATAAAATGTAAAGCTGAACTTGATGTACGACTGTGATATTTATGTAATCCTATGAGAATGTAAACAGTGATATTCTTTCCTGGTTTGATGTTAGTATTTGAAGTCTGCAATTGGTGTTTTTACCCTTACCACATACCTTTTGTTTTGATTCAATTGCAGGGTTGTCGTTTTGGAAAGTAGGCCAACAGAAAATCCTACTGCACACAGCAATCTTTACATTTTGGCTGGACATGAAAATAGTTACTAAGCAACAGAAACTGATCTCAGACAACAGGAAAATGAGTATATTCCATTGAAAGCAAAAATATCTTAAGGAAATTCAGCACAACTACACCATGATTTGCTTTGACTGTTATGGGTTGCATCTCAAATGATCTGTACTTTAAGATAGAATTCAATATTTTCTGTAGCTGGAAACAGCTGTTTTATCTCTTGCCACTGTGTGGTGGTTATATCAAGTTTGCTTAATAAAAGCTATGAGATAAATAGTCCTATAGTTCCAGGAAGCCCAGTCTTTAAAAAAAAATAAATAATGTTTGTAACAAGGGTGCCATATTTCTAGATAACTCATGTGATTATCTTCAGAGGTAAATTTAATGACAATTTTCTCATTTTATACCATGTTTTATTTCTTCTTAATGAACATAATTTTATAAAGAAATTACCAAATAAGCCTTTCACTTTTACATTGGCCATTCTGTATCATTTTGTAAAATAGAATATTTAATCCTTATTTATTAATCTCTTGCTGGAGTGGTGTAATGTATCTAACTTTTAGTAAAGGAAGGTTGCAGAGCAGCTTAAATTTTTTTATAATGTATAAAAATTTTGTTTACCTTTTAAGAATAGTAAGAGGGGTTAAAGGCAGTGTGTTTGGAGGTTTGATACATACATGCAATTTTGTTTAACACAAATATTTTATAAAACATTATCCAGAATTGCCTTAAAGGGAGTATTGTGTTTTCAACTACAAATAACTTTAGGGGGTTGTCCAGAAGATACTGATGATGGTTGAAATATTGTTAGAAGAGATATGTATGTGTAGATGTGACTACCATGTGTATGTGTTCTTGACAAGCAGTATAATATACCTGTGATTTTTTTTTTACATTAGGGATAATGCATAAGAAATTAATCTTCATATATATTATCATCCCTAATGTAGGGTATGAAACTATTTAACTGCCCATGATATGTAATTTACATATATTATTATCAGAGGGGACACTGTAAAGCAACTACATGTGTAATCTTGGGTTTTTCACATATGTAGGTACTCATTTTGAGTAGGTTTAAGAAAAAAAATTTTAAATTGAATTCCTGATGGGATAGTATAAAAAAGTATTATAAAAACCAGTATTCTAAAAATAGGAAATAATAAGGCCATTTTTGAGTTTGTTTCTCTTTTGCTATTGTTAGTATTCAAAATTAAAAGTATCACATTGGTACCTATTGTCTTAATGCATTCATTGACAGTTAGCATTGAGATAATGAAAAGGGGTTGCCAATAACAAACTTTAGGTTTATTTTGAGCAATTGAGAGAAAAACAGTGTAACTCTCATTTGGCCTTTAGCAATTTTCAGATGAGGAAATAAGAGGTTAGCAAGGTTAAGAGACCCAATTCACACAGCAGTTTAGTGGTTGAGCCAGACCATGAGTCTTGTGACTCTGTTCTTTCCATTATGCAATACGCAAACAATAAAATGTTATGCAAATAAAGTATTGTCCTTTAAAAATGTAATAATATTACATTATTTCAGTGAGTGTGTGGCTCTTTATTTGGGGTATGTTAAATGGAGCATTTGGACTGAAGAACACTAGATATAATAGATGGCAGGGGACTATACTCAAAACAGGAAGTATTTACATAGTAGACACAAAGACCACTATCATCCTTTTCTCACTGAGTCCTGAGTCTTTCCTGTGCAGTCAGGCCTGTACAAGTGGAAAGACCTACACAGATCCTGAATCAGAGGTGTCCTAACTAAACTGCCCAGCTAGATAACTCTACAGTGAAAATCATAGTTGATAAGCTCCTACAACCCCATGCATCCAGAGGTTACAGGTAGTCTTTTAGTCCTGTGCTATTAAAAATAATTTAAAAATTAGGAGTTATAAAACATCTGACGAAAGCCTCTAATATTAAAGAGGAAAAAAAACAATTGAGCAAGAGAAGCACTTAGAGGACACAGACTCTGCAGGATGAAAGTATCAAGAAAAATATATCTTCAGAAAAATGTTAACAACTATGCATCAAGAGTAGAATACAAAAAAATGGAGATTTGCCCAAAAGACACATGAAAAGATGTTGAACGTCCCTAATCATCAGAGAAACACAAAACCACAATGAGATTTCACCTCAACCTGTCAGAATGGCTGTCCTCATCAAATCAACAAACGACAAGTGCTGGGGAGGATGTGGTGAAAGGGGCTCCCTTTTGCACTGTTGGTGGGAATGCAGTTTGTGCAGCCACTGTGGAAAGCAGTGTGGAGCTTCCTGAAAAAAATTATAAAAGGATCACCTTATAACCCAGTGATTCTACTTTGGGGAATTTATCCAAACAAATACAAAACAGTAATTCAAAAGAATATATGCACCCCTGTGTTCATTGCAGTGTTATTTACAATAACCAAGATTTGGAAGCAGCCCAAGTGTCCATCCGTAGATGAGTAGATAAAACAGCTATGGTCCGTCCATACAATGGAATACTAGTTGACCATAAAAAAGAAAATTTTACCTTTCGCAACAGCATGGATGGACCTGGAGAACATTATGCTAAGTGAAATAAGCCAGTTAGAGAAAGACAAATACCATATGATTTCACTCATGTGGAATCTAATGAACAAATTGAACAAGCAAAATAAAGACAGACTCATAAATAGAGAGCAGGCTGACACCTTGGGTTGGGGGGTGGAGGAATGGAGCAAAAAAGAATGGACACAGCAGTGTGGTGATGGGGGGCGCGGGTGGAGGTAGAAGAGGGAATTGGGATAAGTGATAATGAAAAAAATGCAATAAAAAATGAACTACAAGAAAATAAAATATAAAACAAAAAGAGCTCTAAGAAAATATGATAGCATACCTAAATAATTCAACAGGTTTGAGATACAAAGTGGAAATTTCTCAGAAAGTCAAACAAAAAGAAAATGTTGGGGGAAAAATTATAATAGCTCAGGGGGCCCAATATCTATCTCCCAGGGATCCAAAGAGAAGGAACAATAAATCAGAGTATTTCAAGAAATCTTGCCAGTGCTGAAGAACTTCAGATTCTAAATGAAAACACGGGATGAAGAGAAAAAGAAAAACCCTACACCAAAACATGAAATTTCAGGGACACGAGTCAAAGAGATCTGTTTCAAAGAAAAAGGACAGGTCAAATACCAAAGAATAAGAATCAAAATAGCTTCAAATTTCAGTATAAGCAGTGCCTTCAAAATTTCTAACCTAAAATTCTAGAGCAAAATAAATGATCAGACAAACCTAAGGGTAAAATAAAAACATTTTTAGTTGTGCAAGGTCTCCAAAACTTTACCTTCCACAGAGCGTTTCCCAAGTAGGGAAAGCTGAAAGAGTAAGAGAGAAATCTGAGCTTACATTAAACTGTTCACTGCCCCTGTGGCCAAAATCAGGTAGTTGGAGGGGATGTTCTTCAAGCCTCAAGGGATCAATCGGTGGTGGTACATGTTTCTAAGCAAAAACTTAGATCTAAGATTGAAATCAAAAAACGCATTCATTCACTCCAGGAAGGCAAAATGTATTAGAAAAAGTAAACTGAACAGTGGTTGAATGACCTAACAGTAACTAATCTAATAAAAATTGCAACATAATTATATTGGGAGAGGGCATGGTGTTTTGGAGGGGAGATAGATGTTATCTAAACCTTCCATCTTCCACAGTAGGAAGTCAATGGATAATACCTAAAAATTAAAAATCAAAAAGTAGCTCTTCCAGTTTGCTCCAAGCTATGGACATCTCTCAGGACAACTGGCGCAAGCGCTGCAAGACCAAGGTAAGAGAAAGCCCCACTCCGAGAGGTGAAAATAGGAGCTGGGACACACTGCTGCCAGCATGAAGATGGGCCCCCGTCACATACACACAGTCTGTGTGTGGGGAGGCAACTAGAAATACCGTTCCTGGAGGCTGGACCTGGGCAAACTCTCCAGGGGCTCCTAGTGTTGTACGTGCAAAACAAGCATTAGTGGTGTCTTCAATGCACCCAATACACACTGTCCACACCAAGCGCTGAGTAAAGAACTGCATCATGCTCTTTGAGAGCATACCATACCAACAGTGGAATGACCCTGCGCTCCAAGAAGGGGGCCAACCTGACTCCTGAGAAGGAAGAGATTTTAAAAAACGATCAAAGAAAATTCAGAAGAAATAAAATGAGAAAGAATGCCACGATCAGCAGTTTTCTAGAGGAAAAGTTCTAGCCATCAAACTTCATGTGTGCATCACTCCGAGGCCAGGCCAATATGATCAATCCTCCCCCATCCTATCTGAGCTCATGTAATAAAGGTGTTTATTGCTCAAAAAAATCAATACCTTATTTAGTGACAAGGAAGTAAAATAACCAGCTAAAAGAAAGTTGTGTTTTGGGAAGTGAGAAATGGGGAAAGGGTATGGTGGTTTTTTTTTGGTGGCAAAATTCACAGGACTTTGCATATTTATGTGCCTGCCTCCATTTGATTTTGTGCATGTAAAAAAACTTTAAAGCATGTCATGTTTGTTACAATCAGCATGAACAAATATTAGTTCAGCCTCTCATACTGTGCCTTACACATAGCAGGGAATAACTATTAATTGATATAGTTAATGTATGCATAATGTGGAAGGAGACAAAGTAATTGGGGTGGAGGAAGAACTGGTTAAGTAAATCCAGAAGGGTTTGTGAGAGAAAGCATTTATATCAAACCACGTGTTTTGGCTAAGCCTTCCATCCAGCCTTCTCTGCCACTACCCCACCAGTCACCCTGGGACACTGGCACAGAGAGGCTGCGGTCGCCCCACCTTCATTGCTTGACTCATGATGGCTCTCCCACCCCAAAATTCTTATTTATTTTTACCAAAAATTAAAATTATTTACTTGACTCAAAGCACTCAGTTCAAGCCGTAAATTCTACGTGACAGCTCTAACTACTTAACCCAGACTATTTTCTGTTTCTCAGAATTTCTATAGCACATGTAGATACATTTCAATGTAACACTCAGTTGACACTTAGCCAAGCCACTTGGCACTTACCACTTACCTGAAACAATTCACTTGACGTGTCTAGGTCTACATCTTCTTATCTGTCTTGAAAATAATGGTCACTACATATGGGTGTTAGGAGAATTAAGAGAGAAGTGCATTGAAGTTTCTTGTAAGAAAAAATAAAGTTGCCACCTTTCTTTTTCACCAAGTAGTTTGTTAAGGGCATAATGAATACCTTTTCATTTTTCAGTTGTTCTTTCAGTATGTTACACTTTGGCAGACTTATCATTGGGGTTTTTTAATTCTGCTTTTTTCAAGTTCCTTAAATGCTTTTTCATTAGAAGAATAATGTATCTTGTGTCAAAGGTCCAAGGAACTCCCATACCAACCCTAGCAGAAGAGATCACTTTAATTTTACTAAGAATTTTCAACTGTTTCTAACGGATCTTACTTAGAAAAAGAGTAAGAAGCATTTGTTAAAAATCTGTATTGACATCAAGAATGAGCCAAACATTCTCAATCTCACCGGTTTTGTACCGGAGGTCCTAGTCAATTCCATTAACCAAGAAAGCTAAGAAAAATGAAAAGATTAAATAAAAGATTGAAGATTTGCGTAGGAATAAAGATGCCATTATTTGCAAATAAACTATTAGAAATTATAAATAGATTTGGAAAAGCAGCTGGATGCACTGTCAACATAAAAATTATACATATAACTGCAATAAACAAAAAAAACTTTAATGGATACCATCTACAATACAGAAAACTATCAAATATCTAAGAAGAAATAAAATGAGAAGCAAAATTTAAACTGCAAAACATCACTGAAAGAAATTAAAGTCCTAAATAAATGACATTATGCCATGTTTGTGAGTTTGAAGATTTGATATTGGAAAGATGTCAGTTGATTTTTAAAGAGTCAGTATGATCCCAGCAGGTATTTTATGGAAATTGATAAGTTGATTCTAAAATTATAGAAAATGCACAGGACCAGGAATCATCAAAGCAATTTTAAATAAGAAAAACAAACCTGGGAGACTTCGGCTACCAGATTTCAAGAGTTGGGATAAAGTTAAGAGAGTGTAACGCTGGCACAGACAGACAGACAAATACAGTGAAGAGCCCTGAGACACACCCACTTAGTCCCCTTGTGTGCGACGGAGGCGCCTGAGTGGAATGAAAGAAAAGATGGCCGTTCCAGTACGTTTTATGGAAAATGATAAGGGAAAGTCAAATGAATCTTGGCAACTACTTCATACAATAAACAAATATAAATACCCTGTAGATTGTAAACCCAAAATATACAAAGCTATAAAGCTTTAAAAAAGAAAACAATATCCTCATGAATTTGGGGTAAGCAATGATTTCCTAAATGGAAAATTAAGCCTTTGGCTATAAGAGAAAAAGGTCATAAGGACTTAATTAAAATTAATATACTCTGTTCATCTGAAGACACCTTCACATGAATGAGAAGCTAAGCCACAGAAGGGAAAAGAGACTTGCATGGCGTATATCCACAAAAGACCCACCTAGAAGATAAAAACTTAAGAAAAAGGCTAACAGCCCAGTAGAAAAACGGCCAAAAGATTTTGACCAGGCACTCCACAGAAGATATCATCCAAGTAGCCGATAAATATGATTTAATCTTCCTTGTTATCAGGGGAAAGCAAATTCAACAATGCAGTACTTTCACACACCCACCAAAATGGCTAAAATGAAAAGTATAAATGAGTGTGAGATGGTGAAGAAACCAGTGTTTGCACATTGCTTGTGGGAATGTAAAATAGTGCAACACTTTGGGAGACTGGCAGTTTCCTAAAAATGTTAACCATAGATTTACCATGTGACCCAGCAACTCTACTCCTAGGTACAAACATATCCACACAAAGACTTGTATGAAAATGTCCATAGAAGTATTATCTGTAACGGCCAAAGAGTGGCAGTAACCCCACCACCCACCACCTGGTAAATGGAGTCACAAAATGCCATATCCGTGCTATGTAATACTACTCAGCAAGAATCCATTCTGGTTCGGCTGGACCAGCTGGAGACACTAGGAGAAGAACGGATAGTAGGTGAAGGAGAACAGTCAGCTTCCCGCTTCTTGCTGTTCCTTAACCGCGGAAGTTCTCCCTGGCTCCAGCTGCTTTTAGCCCTTCCAGAACCAACCTTACTACACAGCAGCAGCAGCCAGGCAGCAGCAGCCAGGCAGCAGCCCCTCCTCAGAGGCCAGAGCATGAACATTGTGGGTCTTTCCTGAGCCCCCGAGTTCTGGCAATCCTGAAGTTTACCCTTTTGTTCCCTAAGAATGCCTTGCCAATGTCATCTGAATACTCTTAATATTTATTGAGTAAATATGATTTGCATTATATTAAAAGCTAAATCTTGTCTTCCCAACTTGAAATGTGTGTGGGGGGGGGGTGCGTGTCTGCATTCATGTTAATTTACACATATGAACTCTTTTATCAAACTGTTTATACTTGATATTAGGAGACTAATGGTGGGACCAAACTACAGAAAACTTGAAGAAATTTTTAAATTGCTGATTTTTCCATATATAGCTCTCCAAAGTGCAAATAATTTAAAATGATATAATACCACATTTTGTACCTGCTTGTATTAAGAATTGCCACACTGTATTTTAATTATTTATGTCTCTGTCTTCCTTTCTGAAATTAATGCCTGAGGAAAGGACTGTGCTAATTTAACTTGGTATCTACAGTATGTTACAGAAGATCATTCCTCAATAAATAATTTCCATTTCTTTTGTTGTCATTGAGTTCAAATGTACAAAGAATCTTTTTCCTGTGAATTTATACCTGACTTGTAGGTGTTTTTTGAGAGACCAGTGCCCCAATGGGTATTGTATAAAACACCTATCCTTATGATTTCTGAATATTCTTCTTTGGACTGACCTAGGGAAATGAATGCCAGCTAACGGATATTGCACTAAAGGCCTCTCCTAGTGCCAGAACTGGCATTTTCATTCAATAGATATTAATTAGGTACCTACTATGTACCAAACAGTATTTTTTTAGACTATTTCTGTCACACTTAGGCAAAATGAAGCTGTGGCACTCATGGTAGATTAAAGATATGAGTAAATCAGATTGTAAAACCAAAGCATGGAATATAGAAAGGAAGTAACATTTTGGTTAGCAGTAAGGATCTACGTCTATCCTGCCCATATCAGGGGAGAACTTCAAGATACTTAAGCAATCTGCAAAATCTTATCTGCTATTCATTTTGTAAAGTTTCTTATGACTCCCATCTTGTAGCAGCCATGTACATTATGTGTATTAAAAAACTGGCAGCACACATATTGCTGATGAGGATGCAAATTGGTGTGGCCATTTTGAAAAACCATACGGCAGTACCTTAGAAAGTTAAGTATACTGTCCAGTCAAGCCATTTCAATTCTAGGCATTTCCCCAAGAGAAGGGAACACATAGGCCCATAGAAAACTTATTCACAACCAGAGGCAGGGACAGGGGGAAAGGCAACATGAGGGATACTTGTGGTGATAGAACAGTTTTTGTAGTTTGACTCTGTCAATGTCAAAAGCCACTTATGGTATTGTACTATAGATTTGCAAGATGTTATTGGGGGAAAGTGTGTAAAGACTGTATGTCTGTGTTGTTTCTTAGAACTGCATGTGAATCTACAATTACCTCAAAATAAAAAGGTTAATTTTAAAAACACTAAAAAAAATCCAAATCCATACAGGAAGTAATTTTTCTGGTTTCACAGGGCTAAAAAATGGGTAGGACCCATATGAACCCAAGTCTGATTCGCCCTATATCACATGCTACCTCCTGTCTTAGAGATTGTCCCATGAGCAAGAGCGTGATGTGGTGGAAAGAGCGCTGCTCTGGCCGTGGGTAGCACTGGCTTCCTGGATAGAACCCTGGAGTGTTGCTTAGGACACCGAGTAACCAGAAAGATGGTAAGCCTTGACTGGTAGACCTTAAGTGAATCTATAACTTTACATATGTTTTCAGTAAAGTATGGAATACATTTTAGTAATGAACGAAATTTCCATTGAACAGAAAAATTGAGTGTAGTAAAATTGTTATTATCATGATGATAACAAAAGCTAACATGGATAGAGCACTCATTGAATCCTCATAACAGCTTTAAGAATTAATTTCTATGTTGCAGATGGCAAAAATGAAGCATGAGGAGGTTTCAGTAACTGGCCCTAGTTCTCACAGATAGTTCATAGCAGAGCTAGACTTGATCCTAGGTAGTCTAGCTCTAGAGTTCATGCTTTTACTCGGAAAATCAGGTCAGATGATATAATAGAAAAATAAATTATGTTGATGTTTAAGGTGATGGATTTCTTATTGTTTGGGGGGAATGTTGTTTAAATGAGTATCTTTACAAGGACCGACACATGAGTTTGCTTTAGATGCCTCAGTAACATCTCACTACTAATATTTGACAATGAGCCATTCCCGTGAAAGCTATTTATTGTACAATAATAGGTTTTCTGCATGTGGTTGTAACTATGATCTTTGTTCAATCCTTGGCATGCATACAGCTTAATTATGAGCTTATAAAACTATTTAGATCTTTAAGATCAATAGATGCCCAAAAATTCAATGGTTGACATGGGAATTGTACTTAGGGTGCCAGCGGTTTCTCTTTGTACAAAGAGTTATTTAGATAGCAATTAATAAGCATCACAAAGTTGCTATAAGGGAAGTAAAAATTGAAAGGACTTATAGTATTAACTCCAAGAAATGGATTCATTTCTCTCTTTTTTTTTTACTTTTTATTGTATTTTTTTCCTTTACCACTTAACTCTTTCATACCCCACTCCCCACTACAATCACCACATTGTTGTCCATGTCCTTGAGCTCTTTTTCCTTTTTGCTCAATCCCTCCACCTTCTAACCTTCCCACCCAGAGCTGTCATCCTGCTCTCTGTTTATGGGTCTGTCTCTATTTTGCTTGTTAGTTCAGTTTGTTCATTAGATTCCACAAATGAGTGAAATCATATGGCATTTGTCTTTCTCTGACTGGCTCATCTTATTTAGCATAATGTTCTCCAGGTCCATCCATGCTGTTGCAAAGGGCAAAATTTTCTTCTTTTTTACAGCTGAGTAGTAAATGTCCCATAGTTTTTTTATCCACTCATCCACTAATGGACACTTGGGCTGCCTCCGTATCTTGGCAATTGTAAATAACGCTGCAATGAACATAAGGGTGCTTATGTTCTTTCAGATTAGTGGCTTGGGTTCCTTCAGATATATTCCCAGAAGTGGGATAGCTGGGTCAAAAGTCAGACCCCTTCTTAATTTTTTGAGGTATCTCCATACTGCTTTCCACAATGGCTGCACCAGTCTGCATTCCCAACAGTACAAAAGGGTTCCCCTTTCTCCATACCCTTGCCAGCACTTGTTGTTTGTTGATTTATGGATGATGGCCATTCTGACAGTGTGAGGTGGTATCTCATTGTGGTTTTAATTTGCATTTCCTTGATGATTAATGATGTTGAGCATCTTTTCATATGTCTATTGGCCATCTGTATCTCCTCTTGGAGAAGTGTTTATTCAGGTCTTTTGCCTATTTTTTTTAATTGGATTGTTTGTTTTTTTGGTGTTGAGTTTTTGGAAAATTAAAAGACACTGAAAAAAATATTAAAGAAGGTACAAATAAGTGAAAGCACACACCATGTTCATGGATAGGAAGAATTAACGTCATTAAAATGCCCACGCTACCCAAAGCAATCTCAACTCAATTCCTATCAAGATTCACATGTCGTATTAACAGAACTAGAAGAAATATTTCAAAAATTTATATGGAATCACAAAAGGCTCTCCATAGCAAACAGTGGTCCTGAGAAAGGAGGACAAAGTTGGAGGAATCACGCTACCTAATATCAAACTATACTCCAAGTCCATAGTAATCAAAACAGCATGCAACTGGCATAAAAACAAATACGCAGATTGATGGAACAGAATAGAGAGCCCATAAGTAAGCCCACACCTTTATAGTCAATTAATATTCAACAGAGGAAGGAAGTACATTCAATGGGCTAAAGGTAGTTTATTCAACAAATGGTGTTGGGAAAATTGGACAGATATGTGCAGAAAAATGAAACTAGACTATCTTCTTCCACCACATACAAGAACAAATTCAAAAGGAGTTAAAGACTTAAATGTTAGATCAGAAACCACAAAAATCCTAGAAGAAAACATAGGCAACGAAATCTTGAATATTGTCCATAGAAATTTTTTGTCAGATATCTCTCTCCAGGCAAGGGAAACAAAGAAAAAATAAACAAATGGGACTACATCAAACCAAAAAGTTTTGCACAGCAAAGGAAAACATCAACAAAATAAAAAGACAGCCCACAGAGTGGGAGAACATATTTGCCAATACATCTGATAAAGGATTAGTATCCAAATGTATTAAGAACCTACAAGGAATGGATGCATTTCTAAAACAGCGTGTATGAAAAAATCTAATTAAAATGAAGAGTATTTTTAAAATGCAAATCATACTTCCTGTCCCCTCCTCCCTTCCTTCATCATCTTGTCATCAACACAAATGTTTCTATTTTGATATTAGGTTTTCTTGAGGTGGGTTTGTGTTCTTTAACCACATAGTTAGAGCTGTCTAACTTGAAACCACAGGGTGGTACAGCACGTGGAAAGACTGCAACTCAGAACTGAGACCCTGGTTTCACACCTGTTTGGTGCCTAGAACAATTTTTTTTTTTACTCTGAACAGTCGTTTAAATTTTCTATGTCTGTTTCCTCAAATGTCAGATGTGGCCTCTCTCCTTTGCAGACCCTTGTGAAGTATTTTGAAAAACAAAAAGTACAATTTAAACAGCAGCCCTCCAAGCTCTCCCATCCAGTGTCCCTCCTGGAGGAAGCCCCCTGGGTGAGGAGGCAGGAGAACTGGGTCTGTGCATTGTGTGCTGATCCTGGGAAAGTCATTTCTCAGTCTCCGGTGCCCAGCATGGTGTCTGGTACCAGTCAGCACCCAGTAAAAGTCTGCTCTCCAAACGGCTCTCTCGGTGTCACAGCTTTAGGCTGAAGGAAGTTATTAAGGCTCAGAAAGTTATTAATGTTCTTTGCTATTTATTGTCTCAGAAATTTACCTTTGTACTAGAATGTCATGATTCAAAAATCATAAAAGCATGGAATGTATTTAGATCGTGTTATGAGTAAGTATAGTTAACAATCAACTGTCCAAAGTGGTAGAGATGTACACCTTGAGGTTCTGAGACTTATTTCAAAAAGAAGAATCACCGCCCTCTGGTAATAAACCCTGCAGGGCATTAGTGTTAATATTGCTGAGGAATCATGGCATTTGGGTTCATTGGTGAACGTATTGGGTGGTTGTTTTAAAATGTGAAGCCCTTCCACCGCGGTAGCCATTGAGGAGCAGCAGCCATGGCCCTCCGCTACCCCACGGCCGTGGGCCTCAACAAAGGCCACAAAGTGACAAAGAACGTGAGCAAGCCAAGGCATAGCCGCCACGGCAGGCGCCTCACCAAGCACACCAAGTTCATGCGGGACATGATCCGAGAGGTGTGTGGCTTTGCCCCCCTATGAACGGCGCGTCATGGAACTGCTCAGAGTCTCTAAGGACAGGAGGGCCTTGAAATTCATCGAGAAAAAGGTGGGGACACACATCCGTGCCAAGAGGAAGAGAGAGGAGCTGAGCAATGTCCTTGCAGCCATGAGGAAGGCAGCAGCCAAGGACTGAGCCCCATCCCCTCTGTGTAATAAAACCTGTTCAGGAAATAAATAATAAATAAATAAATAAACAAATAAATAAATCTGAAAAATGCAAAGAAGTGTTGAGGTTGTTAAAGGAAGACTGAGAAAGGAAAGGAAAGTTTTTAGAAGAAGAGGTGCTTTAAACGAATGGCTGGCCATACATATAAATAAAATGCATTTTTTCCCTTTAAATAAAGGAAAAATACACACAAAATAACCAAGGTTATATTAATTAGGGATGGAAACATTTCATGTTGGCTGGGCCCACGTATGAAGTCAAGGATGACAGTCTCTTATTTTATTTAAAATTTATTTTCCAACATTTACATTGACTCACCACGCTTTACTACCCCCAGATAAGGGGAAAGTTACTCACACGGGTGACTTTGTAATGTTTAGCAGTGGTCAGGAAGAACTCGGCTGACACCTGGCTTCTCTTTAAGCTGCTGTGTCTCAGGGTTGGGCCCGTGGTTCTGCCTCACTGTCAGCTCTCTTGAGGCAGAAGGGTTCTTTGTTGTCACAGCTCCATTCCCCACCAGCAGGCCGTGGGCTTGGACGTAGGTGGACTTGGGTCTGAAACCTGCCTTCTGCCCTGGACAGCACGTTGGTCTTGTCTACATTGACCAGCCTCTCAGAGTCACAGCGTCTTCTTTTATAAAATGGGTCACATAATAATCCCAACCAGTGAATAAATCCAACCATGTGGGATTGTTATAAAGATTAGAGATAATGGGGTTAATGAGCCTGAAACATAAGGGCCCCTAAATGGTAGTTATTAACTGTGTTCTCTCTGTGCCCTGGAAACTATTTCCTTTCCTTTCCAAATCCACTTAAAGCAGGGAAAGGAAATTCAAGTATTTCCTCAAGCAGCTTTATACTGTCATTTTAAAAATCACAGTGACTCACCTCCCTTTTCCTTATAGGAAACATAATTGGTGGGGAAAATGCTCCAAGCAGTGCCCTGGGCTCAGCACTCGTTTGAGGCCTCTGTTCTTCTCCCAACTTCACAGAAGTTTGTTCTCCTGCACACAGGAGAACACAGATGGGGTACCCACAGATGAAGTTGCAGAGCTACTGTGAGAAGGAAGCATAATGACAAGATTCATCTTCCCGGCAGCTTAAAAAGGAGGAGGGTACTGCATTGTGCATTAGCAGTATTTGAGGCCAACTCCCAATGCCCTACACATGAACCCAAAAATCCTGACGATCACCCCTCTGTGTTTGGTAGTATTAACACAATGGTTAGGACCTTACCGTTGTGTTAATACTAAGGCCAGCTTTGTGTCCTTAGGTAAGTTACTTAACCCATTGTACTATACAACTCACTCTCCTCATCTGAAGCCTCGAGCTAACAGTGATTCCCCTTTCCCAGGGTTGCGGAGAAGCTCATGTGTAAATTACTGTATTCTACAAAGTAAGCGCTAATGAAATATTGGATATTTAATTATTGTGGTGGTGGTTGTGTAGGCAATACTCATTATCTTGCACAAAATCAAATACCAGTGAGAAGGCAGAAATCCTGGTCTTCTGACTCCAAATCCCAGGTTCTTTCTCGTACCATGTGTTACTCTATTGACTGTTTATTTCTTTTTAAAATGATTAAAATACCACAGCACTGTATGTGTTATCCAAAGACACTGAAGTATTCTCTCTGATTACACAGAGCACAAAATAAAAGATCACTGGAAGTGAAAAGTAATACTGTTTCATGGTTCTTTTGCATTTGTTTGCGAAAAAGAGTCCACATTCCTCAGCTTCCCAAGGAGAAGCTGCACAGGAGTTACAATTCTTTGACATCAAAACCAATGTCAGTCCTGCTAACTAAAAAGACTGCTGTGATTTGATGGTATAGAGGCCAAAGCGTCATCTTTTTCAAATGTATTTTCTTATTTTAATCCAGCCTCCCCCAAACAAAACAACTGGTGCAGCTGCAAGACACCCTAGCTTTCTGGTTCACTGACTACTTAGGCGTAAATAACTGGTGTACTTGCTCGCTCCCTTAACTACTACTGGGCTTGGCACAGCCCCAGGATCCTTGGGTACTGAACCATAGAGTTAATTTTCCAGGCTCACTTTAGCCTGGTGTGAACTTCAGACAAGGTGGATCTGGGGAATTCACGTTGACTTTCCCACCTCATTTTAAAACAATTTTTTTAATTGTCAGAAAGAAACATTCACCAACATACACCATATTCTGGGCCATGAAGCAAACCTCAACACATTTCAAAGAATTTAAATCATACAAAGGGATTTCTCTGGAAACAGTGGAATTAAATGAGAAATCAGTAACAGAAAAATATCTGGAAAATCCCCAAATAGTTGGAAATTAAACAACACACTTCAAAATAACCCACAGGTCAAACAGGAAGTGTCGAGGGAAATTAGAAAATATTTTGAGCCCAGTTGGTGTGGCTCAGTTGGTTGGAGCATTGTCCTGTGCACTGAAAGGTAACAGGTTCAATTCCCAGTCAGGGTACATACCTGGGTTGCAGGTTCAATCCTTGGTTAGGGTGGAGGCAACCAATCAATGTTTCTCTCACAATGATGTTTTTTTTTTTCTCTCTCTCTCTCTGTTTGGAATCAATACATACATATTAAAAATTAAAATGGATCAAAATCACTTAATTTAATGTTTAAAAAATGTTTTGAGCTGAATGAAAATGAAAATACAACATATCAAGAATTTTGAGATGCATTTAAAATGGTGCTTCGTGGAAAACTTGTGGCATTGAAGGCTTACATTAGAAAAGAAGAAAGATTTAAAATTAATGGTGTAAGCTTCCAACTGAAAAACTAGAAAAAGCAGCTAAAACAAAGCAAGCAGAAGGAAGAAAATAATAAAGAGATGAAATCAACAAAATTGAAAAAGAGAAAAAGCACAGATGACATAAATTAAATCAAAAGCTGTTTCTTTAAAAGATCAAAACAGTTGATAAGTCTTAGTCAAACTGCTCAGGAAAAAGAAGGGGAAAATTACTAACATCAAAAATGACATAGGAAACTCTATTACATGTCCTATAAACATTAAAAAGATAATGTAACATTATTACAAATGGATAGCATTAAAAATAATAATGTATAATTGTTATATATGAGCAACTTTGTGTTCAGAAATTCAAATATCTAGATAAAATAGGCAAATTCCTTGAAAGACACAAACTACTAAAGCTCATTCAAGAAGAAACAAATATACTGAATAGTCCTATGTTTTATTAAAGAAATAGAATTTGTAATTTAAAATATTTCAATTATGAAAACTTCATGCTCAGTTTCCTTCACTGGCAAATTCTACCAAACACATAAGGAATAAATAATACCAATTTAATATAACTACCCCCAGGAAATATTAGAAAAGAAAACATTTCCCAATCATTTTATGAGTTCAGCAATACCCTGATACCAAAACTAGACAAAGATATTACAAAAAAACTACAGATCAATATATCTCAGTAGCAAAAATCCTCAAAAAAGTACTGTTAATCAATTCCAGTAATGTATGAAAATGATAGAATGTCATCACCAAGTTGGTTTTTATCCCAGGAATACAAAGCTAGTTCAACATTTAAAAATCAATCAATATAATTCACTATATCAACAGACTAAGAAAAATTGTAAGATAAAGAAAAATCATACAATCATCTCAAAAGATGTAGAAAAGCATTTGACAAAATTCAACATCAATTCATTATTTACAAAAAACACCTCTTGCCCTAGCACATGTGGTTCAGTTGGTTGGAGCATTGTCCTGTAACCGAGAGGTTGTGGGTTTGATTTCTGGGGGTGAGAGAACATACCTAGGTTGTGGGTTCGATCCTCAGTCCTGGTGCATACAATCCCTAGTCTGGGGGTGAATGGGAGGCAACCAATTGATGCTTCTCTCTCACATCAATGTTTCTCTCTTTCCTTTCCTCTCTCTCTAAAAGCAATAAAAATATGTCCTTGGGTAAAGATAACAGAAATAAAATAAAATAAAATAAAAAATAAAATAAAATAAAATAACACCGCTCAGCAAACTGGAATTAAAAAGAACTTTTTCAGTCAAATAAAGGACCTCTGTATTACTTCTATTTGCTGCATAACAAATAACCTGAAAACATAAATATCAAACATTTATTATCTTACAGTTCCTGGAGGTCATGAACACAGATATGACTTAGCTAGGTATCTCTGGATCAAGGCCTCTCGAAAGATTAACTTATATTTGTCAGCTGGGGCTCAATGTCATTGGAAGGCTCACTGTAAGGGTGTTGTGAGCAGTGGGGAGGTCTACTTCCAAGCTCATTCACATGGTTGTTGGCAGGATTCATTTCCTCACAGAATACTGGACTAGTGCTGAAGTTCTTCCTGGCTGTTGGCTGCCTCAGTTCCTTGTCATAGGGCAGCTCACAACGTGGCATCTGTATTCCCTCAGGAGCAAGAAAGTGAGAGAGCACAAGTGAGCACCCAAGGTGGAAATCAGTCTCTGTAACCTACCCTCAGAAGTGGTATTACATTACTTTTGACATATTCCATTCCTTAGAAGCACGTCACTAGGTCAAGCCTACCCTGAAGGGAAGGGGAGCACACAAGGGCATGACTACCCAAGAAGCAGCGGTTATCAAGGGCCATCTAGAGGCTATCAACCACAGCATTGACAAAGGAATCTCGCTAGCATCATACCTAGCGGTGCGAGACTGAATGCCTTCCTCCTAAAATCGGTAGTATGTATATCTGCTGTCACCACTCCTATTTGAGTTCACACTGGAGGGCCTACCAAGTGCAATAAGGCAAGAAAAAGAAATAAAAAGCATACCAGTTAGGAAGAATTAAAACTGTCCCTATTTGCAGATGATATGATTGTCTACATAGAACATCCCAAGGAATTTCCAAAAACTTCCTAGAACTTATAAGTGAGAAAACATCTGAATGGCAAATAAGCATATAAAAAACTGTTCAACATTAGTCGTTAGGGAAATGCAAGTTAAACCACAGTAGACCATTACCTACATATTAAAATGGTTGAAAATCAAAAGACCTAGCATATTAAGTGTTGACAAAGATGCAGAGTAATTAGAACATTGCTGGCAGAAAGGTAAAATGCTACAGTCTCTGTGGGAAACATTCTGGCAGTTAGTTCAATACCATATACTTCTTATATGACCCAGCAGTACTCCTCCTAAGTATTATTTTCCCAAGAGAAATGAAAACATGTTCACACAATAGACCACACATGAATGTTTATTGTGGCTTGGCTTACAGTCACCAAAACTGGAAACAACTGAAATGGTCTTCAACTGGGAATGGATAAACAAGCTATGGTACATCCATACAATGGAACATTACTCAGTGGTAAAAAAGGAATAAACTACTGATAATGCAACAAAATGGATGAACTTCAAAAGATTTATGAAAGTGAAAGAAGCTTAGCTCAAAAGGCTCCATAATATATAACTCCATTGACATGACATTCTGGAAAAGGCAAAACTATAGAGAAAGAAAACACATCAGTGGTTGACATTTGCACACAATTTCTGGGAGGTTCAGATGACCTTTGGTGAACCCTTGGACCCCACCATATGCTGCTCCAAGTCAAGGCTGCCACCAGTCCTTCTCCAGCCAGCTCCAGCTGCTACCTGGCCCCTATCCTGATTTATGGTTAGTGCCATGCTGCTCGGCACGGGATTTTGTCTTTGTTTTATAGACAATACGTTATTTTTTTTCTCCTTGGGTATTACTTCCAGGGGAAACATCCACCTGAGTGCTAGGTAGATGAAATGGGATAGATAGATAGATGGTCAAGTATTGAGGCAGTCTACCCAGTGGCAAGTCGCCTTATTTCATGATTTCCCCCGGTTTATTAACTTCCCTCCTTTGTGCTCAAACCTGAGCAAGTAGGGGCCATTTGGGAGAAGGATGGGAATAAGGAGCCTGAAAGCCTCCATCTTCCGCATCAGAAGCCTGGGCTGTAGTGGAAGTCAGTGGTCAGGGAGCACCCTCTCTCCAAGCTAATGGAGTGAAGTGCTGACCTTGATCAGTTTCGGTCATACCTTCCTCTTCGTCTTTGCCTTTCTCTCCCGTTTTCTTTCATTCATTCATTCACTCACTGGATGCTATGGCCACCGATCAGGACACTCACAGAAGCTTCCCTCAAGGCGTTTACAGGCTAGCAGAGGACACGGGGGAGTAAATCACAGTTGTTACACGATGCGGGAACCTCTATGTCCGTGATGCAGGCAGGTGGGGTGGGGAGGGGGTCTCGTGGCGCTGAGGTCTTCCCAGCAGACTCTGCTCCTGCGGTGTTTTTCCCGACCTGTCAGAGTTTGCAGCCTTGCAGGCATCCTCTCCCGGCCGGGGGACGTACGTGCAGGGCCCAGGCGCCGGGTGCGAACAGCTCCATCAGGGGCCGAGGACAGCCCACCAGGGCCCTTCCCCGCAGCAAAGACAGCGGCCGGGTCCAGCAGGGGAGCCGGGCACGGCGGCTCCGCCCAGGACAGCCGGGGTGGGGGCCAGTTCCCATAGGGATAGCGGGCCAGGCAGGCCGAGAGCGGAGCCCGGCAGGAGTCGGCGAGGAGGAAGCAAGGCACGGCCGGCAGCGTGGCCCGTGAGTCCCGGGTCGGGAAGGGACGGGCCCGGCCTGCACGTGGCGCCTCTCGAAGCTGCGCGGCGCCGGCTGGAGCGCTGGGGGAGGCCAGGGCGGCGCTGGCTACGTCTTCCCGCGGCCGCGAGTTAGCAGCCGGGCGGGAGGGGTGGCCCCGCGCGGCGCCGGCTCGCCAGGGCCTGCGGTTCGCCAAGCTCCAGGCCTGCACCCCTGGGCGGGTGGCGAGGCGCGGGCGCGGGGCGGGCACCTCTGTCGGCCGGGTCTCCGCTCCGCCTCCGCCTCGCCGCCACCCCCGCGGGGAGCCGGGCGGTGTCTTCTTGCTGCAAGGAAATCAGACCCGAAATTAGAACCGGGAAGCCCCTTAGCCTTCCTCGACCTCCAGCCAGCTCATGTATCTTAGATCGGGTGAACTACAATATAACATTTAAAAGATAGATTATCTTACAACTCGGTTCGTTTTAGGATGATGAGTTACATTTTAACTTGCAGGGTATATAAAACAGACGGTTAAAATTGGGTTACCTAACTCTAGGCTGTCGTTGGGTCACGTTGCCATTGCTGAGGGGCGAGGCTTTAAAGCTGTGGGTTAATTCCTAATTCTTGATCAGGTTGGTGGTGTTCTGTTCTAGGTCCTTGGTGAAGCCGTTGCTGAATGGGACTCCAGTACAGTCTGTTCGTGCCGATGTTTTACAAGCGACATTTTCAAACTATGTGAAGATCCATTTTAAGAAAGTTTATTCCTCTGTGATGGAGAAGTATGAAAAAATTGGGAAAATTGGTGAAGGCTCCTATGGAGTTGTTTTCAAATGCAGAAACAGGGACACGGGCCAGATCGTGGCCATCAAGAGGTTTCTGGAATCAGAAGATGACCCTGTCATAAAGAAAATCGCCCTTCGAGAAGTCCGCATGCTCAAGGTAATGGATCCTTTTCAGTGAATTTTCAGGGGCTAAAAATTGGAGGCATGTTATGTTAAGTAAATGCCTTGAGGTATAGTTGCGTCTCCTCCCTTCAAGGACTTTTGTCCTCTGACACAAATGGAACGTCTGTGCACAAATCACCAATTATGTAATGAACTAGAAAGCAGAGATGTAAATACAGGCAAGGTGGTATTCACTTTCAGACATGCTATGAGATATTTTATTTTTCTTCCCAATAGCTTCTTTTCCATGTCACCTGTAGAGCTAGTTCTTTGAGAGTCATCAACTTTGAGAGTTTAAGAACATACCACAACTCAGGTCTGTTAACATGCATAATTTTTAAACTCCTAGGCAATCTTCTGTTGATGTTCTCAGTCCATTAAGAGAATTAATCATCCATCTTTTTTTCAAATTGCTAGGAAGCTGACAGGTTTTCATTACATTTGAAAACCTCACATTTATCTACCTCTGAGCATCATAATGTCCTGTCTTGAAAAGAAGGATTTTTCTCAAAGGAGCAAAATGATCACTTAAAAAATGTTTCTTAGTTAACCCTAGAAGACCATGATATTAAGGGGGGGGGGGGTTGTTAATTACAAGCTAAAACTTTTTTTCCCTTCTAATGGAAAGAGGTTTCTTTTCTGAATTTCTGTGAAGATGAAACCCAAACCACAAAGTAGACGTGTAATGAATGCAGTGGGGTTAACTTGGTTTCAAATAGTTAAGGTCTGCGTCCTGACATGCTGACTGACTACAGGACAAGGAAAGAGCACCCTCACGGGAGGCGAGTGGAACACTCGGCATTTTCTCTTATCCCTGCTTCTCCATCGTCTCCAGGCCTCTCTCAAAGTCCTCTTTCCCCGGGAATTAAGTATGTGGGATACCTCTGGATAAGGGCCTGGAATGGGAAGCAGCAGCAGGCTTTGGGTAAAGTGGGTGGATAATAGGAACACTTTCTCTGTTTGGATTGAGGATGTTCTTTACCAGCAGGATGTTATCTGTTCTGATAAAAACACTTCCAACTCCCTCCCCTTCCCGAAGTGCTCCCCTAGGAAGGGGTGAGACCAGCAGTGTTTGCACAGCCCACCCCCTGGCCCCCTCTGCCCTTCCCCACCCTCTACCCAGGGAGAGATTGCCACCATTTCTTTTGGGCTGGTGGGCAGTTTTTCACTTTCTCGGGCTTGCCTAGAGGAGGAAGTGATCATTGCATTTCAAAGTTCCTTTCCTCCGAAGAAAAGAAAATTTCCTTCTAGTGGAGACCCTTGTTCTGCTTCTGAAGACCCCCTGCGGCTGCCTTGCTGTGCTCCCTCGCCGCTCTCTAGCGCTGTAGCGCTTACAGGTGTGGCTCCCTTAACTAACTGAACTCTGCCAGGACGGGAACCTCGCCTCTGTATCTCTGTGTCACCTACTTTGGCACGTAGTGGGCCTCCAGTAAATGTTCTTGTTGGGTCTTTAAAAAGGTTAAAAAAGTAAGTTCTGAGGACAGGTGGGTATTGCCCATAAATTAGGAAGTGAGATGTGTTCTTTTGAATAACTGAATATTGATTTGCTCTAAAGGAGAGAGTTGTGCACACAGGATTTCAAAGCATGCAGCGTGCAATCCCCTCCCTTACCGCCCCCCCCCCCCCCACCCCGCCGTCAGGGCACAGATACGGACTCCCCGATCTGTATGAGGTGATGGGACTAGACTTCTGCAGAGACCGTCTCTTTAAGCCCTAGCTTTTCAGAATTCTCTGATATTCCTAACATATAATGGCTACTTAATAAATACTGGCTGAATAAATGAACTGACCGTTTGTGCACTAAAGTCATGTTTTTCCATTTATTTTCTCAGTAAATACTTATAGTCCCTGAAACAATGTTTACACCAGGTTGCGCAGCCTGTCTTGCAGATGCTTACCTTGTGCAAGGGAAGTGATTCCCCGTCGGCGCCCACTCAGGATAGACTGGGTTCCTACTGCGCAGGGCCTGTGTCATGTACCTCGTGTCCCCAGGCCTGGCAAGACCCCTCTAAATGTTTGTTGAATAGTGAAAATAAATTGTTAGGAGGCACATTTGAGCTAGACTTTGAGATGTTCAGGGAGGCACGGAATGAGAGAGAAGGCATTCAGGGCAGATAGTGTGTCCTAGGAAAAGGTGCATGAGTGGGAAGCAGTGTATGGAGGGAGCCCAAGTGATAACTCCAACGTCTTAACCAAGATGCCTGCCGTGTGCTAGCAGGTCGCATAGACAAGGGGAGGCCAGGAAGCCAGGGTCTAGTGGGAGGGAGTGCGAGTGTTTTCTGGGAACACCCTGGCCCTGGGATGTGACGGTTAGCACAGAGCTCCACGTTGGTCCCAGGTGGTCTTTGGGGTTTGGAGCCTGACCCCAGGGCACGTGCTGTCGCCCCTGAGAAGAGGAAATCGGTGAGAGGTAGGGATGTGTTTGAGGGTCTCATCTGAACTGGAATTGAAGGCAGAGCTTCAGGGCCCATGGGAAGGAGGAGTACCAAACTGGAAGCAAAAAACAGTTCCTTGGACCCAGGGGAAGGTTGCAGCTCAGTGACTCAGTGAGTTTAAGTTCCTAGGGTTTTCCTTGAACACCCCTCAAAGAGCTGAGGGTTTAAATGACCCCTGCAAAGGTCAGGAACCAGGAGCCAGCAGGACTAAGGCTGAAGGTACCCCAGTCACCTTAGCCAAAGCAGGTGAGGACCGACAGGTGCTGATTGCCTGGCTGCCCCCGGAGTGATAAGGAAAGCTGGAAAGACACCTCAAGACCAAATGTAGAAGACTTTGAATGCCAGGCTAAGGATTTGGGCTTTCTCCTAGAAAGAAAGAAGGGAAGCTAGCTGAAATGTTTTTAGAAAGTTGTCATTTGTGGATGTTTTGTATTTTCATAGACCAGTAATAGTTTAAAAAAAATTTTTTTTTTGTTTTTACAGATTGGGATAGGGTTCGTAGCCTTTTAAAAAAACCAGCTACCAACTATCACCATTGCTTCATCAAAGAAAAGACGTTGTAATATTTTTTTATAAACCAGGAAAGTCACAGTTTTAGAAAAAAGCAGTCTTCCCGAGAGAGAAGTTGATAACTACAAATAACATTTGTATAGATTCATTTCTCTGGTGTGTGTGAATGTATGTGTATAATTCTGTGAGTGTATCTATATCATTGTCCTTATTTTTCTTATTTTACTATCCATTGGTGAGAATGGTGACATCATTTGTTTTGTGAAGCCTAAATCTCATGAAATTAAGCACTATGTCTGGGAACAAAAAGATTCCCCAAGTCAGGTAATGTCCTGCTTAATAGGACCTATATTTGATACAACAAAACACTAATACTACAAAAGAACTGAATGGTTTCTTGGATTTTGTAATAGAATTTGGCCTGCATCAGTCAATCCTCAGAGAAGTCCTTGTTTGTCTGTCTCTTCTTAAAACTGTTTATTTAATAATTTAAAGCAACTATCTCCCAATAGTTGCTATTGAACTCTTAAAAATATTTGTTTCCTCTTAAGCAGGGATGATTGTAGGAGTGAATTGTCCAGTAATTGATTGTGTAATTTTTAAGGCAGCACATCTACAATGAAAATGTAGCGCTATATATTGGTAAATGCTTGCTTGCTTTTTAAAATATTCTCACCCGAGGATGTGTTTATATAGTTCGGAGAGGGGAAGGGAAAAAGAGAGAGAAACATTGATTGGTTACCTCCCACATGCGCCCTGACTGGGGATCAAACCCACAACCTAGGTATGTGCTCTGACTGGGAATTGAACCTGCAACCTTTCAGTTTACAGGACAACACTCCAACCAACTAAGCCACACCAGCCAAGGACTTGTTAGTAAATGCTTTTGAGGATGATAACTATTATCAAGAAATCTGTTTTGTTAATATTTTTAGAAAACATTTTTTTCTGAACATTTTAAACACTTCAAATAGCATTATTTTGTGCCATTTGAAAAAATGGGCGACACAGTTTTATGAGAAAAATTTAGTATTTGTACTAATAAACTACTTCTTAAACTAAATATAATTCACTCTTCACCAAGAGGTCCTACTGCAGTGAAACATTCAATGTTTTAATTTTGAATTATATTTTATCCAGGTTAGATAATTAGGCTTTATAAAAAATAAATAGTTCTTCCATTAAAATCAGTCAACTCATACTCTATTTAAGGACAAATTAAGTTCATTCTAGTGACAGTAATAAAATCATACTGTAATACCTGAGCTCAAAGCAACTATCCTACCCTTTCTCAACCTCATTTTCTTTTTTTAAAATTACATTTATTGGGGTTACACTGGTTGATTAGATTATATAAGTTTCAAAAGTACAATTCCGTAATGCATTATCTGTATATCGCGGTGTGTGCTTACCACCCAAAGCTTAGTCTCCTTCCGTCACCATATATTGACCCCTTTTACTTGTTTCAACCTCTCCTCACTCCTCCGCCCCTTCTGGTAACCACCATACCGTTGTCTGTGTCAATGAGGTTTTTGTTAGTTTGCCAAACTCATTTTACATTGTGGGGGGAAAAAAGGGAAAAAGTCAGTATTTTTAGTTAGTGCTTTGATAAAACACCCATGCAAAATATAGTTGACATGTGTTCATTTGGCAGTTTTTACAGAACTCTTGCCATGTACCAGGTGCTGTTCGTGGACTCTTTTCTCACAGAGACAGAAAGACTGAGAATAAACAAATAATGATATGTCGAGTGGTGAAAAATAAAACGAGATAAGGCAGGGAGAGTAACGGAGGGGCTTGTCTTCTATTTAGGGTGGTTAGGAAAAGGCTTTCTGAAGAATGCCAGTTGAAGGGAGACTGGAAGGCAAGGTGAAGGGAGGACTCCTGTCGCTATCCAGGGCATAAGCGTTTCAGGCAGAGGGACGGCCCCAGGGCCCCAAAGCAGGATCAAGTGATGTGTTCTCCGCATGTTCCGGAGTGTCTGGAGCAGAGTAAGTAAGGTTGAGGGTTATAGGAGATGAAGGTAGAGAGGTAAGGGGGTCAGACATGAGGGCCCCGTGGGCCACGGTAGGGACTGTGGATTTTACTGTGAATGAGATGGGCGCCACCGGAGCATTTTGAGCAGAAGGATGCCTTGGCATGTCTTCTGTTCCAGAAGGGTTCCTCTGGCTGCTGGCTGCTCCAGCTCCACACTCGGGAAGGTCATGAGGAAGACTGTTGGAGTGATCCAGGTGTGAGACGATGGGGTCAGAGTGATAGAGGGGGGGTCGTCAGATTCTAGAGTTATCCTGAGAGAAGCGCACATGGGAGTCTGGTGGTTGGATGAGGAACCCAGGATGACTCCAACATTCCTGACTAACTGGAAAAACAAAGAGAGAGGCTGAAGTACAAAATTGGGGGAAGGGAAATCAAGCCTTCTGTTGTGGTTGTGTTAAATTTGGAATGTGCATCCAAGGAGACTGTAAAGTAGACAATCAAATATACAAGTCTGGCATTGAGGGAAAAGTCCAGGTTTCAGATATGAAGTTGGGAGACATCAGCTTAGTAGTGACATTTAAGGCCATGAGACTAGGCCACCATGGGGAACAGAGACAGCAGTACCAAAGCCTGCACCCTGGGATGAGGGCGTGGTCAATGGTGTCAAAGGTCCTCATTGGTATAGACTTAGGATTAAGTGCTGGCTTTGAAAATGTGAGGGTCATTTGTGATCTTCCAGGAGCTGTTTGGGAGGAGTGGTAGAAAGAAAAGTTTCATCCAAGAGAGTTAAAGAGAGAATGAGAGGTGTAAAGTGAAGACAGTGATACAGACAACTCTTTTGAGGAATTTTATCATAAAAGGAAGCTGAGAAATAGGGCAGCAGACACGTGGAAAGATGTGAGGTCAAGAGAGTTTTTGTTGCCATTGTTTCTAATACGGAAGTATATTTGGATGCTGATGGTATTAACCCAGTAAAGAGAAAATGATGATGTTGGAGGACGGGAATTTCTGGGGCCATGACACTGGTTTACTAATGTGGACCATGAGCAAAAAGCATAGCTATAATAACATAATAAAAGACCAATCCATAGACCAGCTAGGAGATTAGGCTCCCGCTTATTTCATTTGGAATGTTGCTAGGTTCTTTACAGAGACTATCCTTAATCTTTCTGTAGCAGGACCCACAGCTAGCTTCAAACTGTGGGTGTAGAACTTCTTCCACCAGCATGTACAACATCTTCTATTTGCATATGATCCATGTACCCTACAGGAAAGAATTCAACCCATTTTCATGACTGGGATTCAAGCATATAAAGATAGTTTGGATGGAAGGTAGGGCAGTCCTGACAGAAACCAGATTTCAGAGGGAAACAAAGTCACTGAAAGAAAATCACCTTAAATCAAGAAGTATGGCATGATAGGCTGGAGTCATTGCAGGCCCTGTAATGGGAAGTGGACACTGTTCCTGCATAAAGCATGTGACTGAACTTGAACCCAACCCAGACCCTTTGGGAAGTGTCCAACAAGAAAAGAGCTGTGGTTTCAAAACAAACACAAACCAACCAACCCAGAGTAATTGTATTGCTGAGGTCCCAAGCCACTATGTTGCTGAACCTTCTCTTTGGAATGAAGATGGTAGAACCATTGGAAGAGGAAGCAAAGAATTCCAATCAGCAGTGGTGGAAAGCATAGATGCTCCCAGAGCCGCTGAGATGAAGGACAGGACAGTGTCACTCTTCGGTGTCGGGGCAGACCGTCAGCAGTGTGGGAGATGGGAGTGGGCCTTAGAGATGATCAGACCAACATCAATCAAGAGCTGAAAGCAGCAACTAGGACATTGTCTGTGGCAGCTCACCCTCCAGAAGAGGAGAAAAATGAGAAACGACAAGGAGAAGGAATCACATATTGTCATTTGGTCACCTAGTAGACTTGAACAAAGTGCCCTGTGTCCTTACCTAGAATGCACAAATTACACTTAGACAACCTTGGAGGGTAAGTATTGTTATCCCATTTTACAAATGGATTGGGGATGGTTAATGATTGGCCAAGTCCACACCCTGCCGTCCCACACGTCAGAACCATGATGTAGCACTGCTCACCACACTCTGAAGTCTCCCCAAGACTGGTCCTCAGGTTCACCCTACCCTTGCTGCATCCAGGCCTGCGCTGTGGCACTCACGGTTTCCATGGGTGCCTAGGTGCAGATTCTTACTGGAATAGCAGTATTTTCCAACTCACATTCCATAACCATGTAGCTTATTTTAGAAGACAAAAAGTTAGAGTTTACCACCAACAAAGATAAGAATAACCATGGGGGGGATGGTAAATGTCCATCAAAAACTTTACTATAAACATTACAATAAAGCTCTCCATTCTTCATGAGAACAGCATCACTTAAGATATGCGGATGACACCATTGTACTGGCAGAAAGCAGGAATGATTTGACGTGACTGCTGATGAAAGTCAAAGAAGAAAGTGCCAAAGCAGGACTGCATTTGAACACCAAGAGACATGAAATTATGACTACAGAAGAAATACACAATGAAGACATTGAAATTGTTCAAGATTTTGCTTAGTCTGGTTCAGTCATAATTCAAATGGAGACTGCAGCCAGGAAACCAAGAGAAGGCTAAGACTCGGAAGGCAGCAATGGAAGAATTAAGAAAGGTCACCAAGAGCAAAGATGTATCATTAGAAACCAAGGCTAAGACCATCCACACCTTCATAGTCCCAATTACTATGTACAGATGTGAAAGCTGAACAGTGAAGGAGGCTGATGCAAAAAAAAATAGACTCATTTGAAACATGGAGTTGGAGGAGAGCTCTACAGACACCCTCCAGAAAGACAAACAAGTGGGGCCTAGAGCAGATTCATTCTAAAACATCACTGGAGGCAACAATGACATAACTGAAGCTGTTCCACTTCAGGCACATCCTGAGAAGGCAGGGTTCTTGGAAAGGTCAGCCATGCTGGGAAAAACAGAAGGCAGTAGGAAAAGAAGACCAGACTTGGGGGTGATTGACTCCATAGAAGAAACCATAGGCATGAGTCTCCAGCTGAGCAGGGCTGTTCGGAGCAGAACACTGTGGACACGACTCATTCACGGGCCACCAGGCCTCCGAGCATATCATACACGCACATCACTCCTAAACTGTGTACAGAGATATACAGTATATTTGTGGTAGAGAAACTTCAAAGGGAGGTAATTAGGAAAATACGTGTAGAAAGACTTCTTTGGGGGACAAATATGAAAAAAAGCTTCCCAGGGGCTGGGAAGGTAAGAATGTTGAGTGTGTACTTTGTGCTCATGAATAACGATAACCACGGAATGCTCGGGGCATCCCCCTTTTTCCTACCGTCCCTCACTTTTGGTGGCCTTCCAGCGAGGCTGTGCCCGTGCGACCGCACGGGGAGCAGAGCCATGGTTAGGAATTGCAGTCCCTGATCTGGCTCAAAGCTGTCGGGTGACCTTGAGTAAGCTCCAGTGCCTCCTGGAACCTGGCCCACCTCATCGCCATGATTTATGTCTCTGTCTGGCATTGCTTTGCTGACTTTTTTGCTGAGGGAAGCAAAGTGCTCTTGGACCAAACACCTATTGGCAGTTAAGCCACCTTAAGGCTCCAAAGGCAGGGAAGTAGAGGGTCAAAAAGAACAGCAAGTAGACTGCACAGCCACTGCAGGAAGCAGTATGGAGTTACCTCAAAAAATTAGAAATGGAACTACCTTATGACCCAGTGATTCCACTTCTGGAAATTTATCTGAAGAAACCCAAAACACTAATTCGAAAGAATCTGTGCTATCCTATGTTCATTGCAGCATTATTTACAATCGCCAAGATTTGGAAACAGCCCAAGTGCCCTTCAGTAGATGAGTGGATAAAAAGCTGTGGTACATTTGTACAATGGAATACTACTTGGCTGTAAAAAAAGAAGAACATTTTTACCTTTTGGGACAGCCTGGATGGATGCTGAGAGTATTACGCTAAGTGTAATAAGCCAGTCATAGAAAAACAAGAACCATATGATTTCACTTATATGTGGAATCTAATGAACAAAATCAACTAATAAACAAAATAGAAACAGACTTAGATACAGCGAACAAAATGACAGCTGTCAGAGGGGAGAGGTGCTGGGGGCTGGGTAAAAAATGTGAAGGGATTAAGAAAAAAACAGAACAGAGCTCATAGACACAGACAACAGTATGGTGATTATCAGAGGGAAGGGCGGGATAGGAGAGGGTAAAGGGGGATAAATAACTTAGGGTGGTGAACACACAATTCAATATACAGATGATGTATTACAGAACTGTACACCTATAACATAGAACTTTATTAAGCAATGGCATCCCAACAAGTTCAATAAAAAAAGAGCAGTAGCACAGGAGAGAGAAACCCGCAGGTGGGAAGGCACAAAGGTGGGATATAAACCGGGTGCTAATTCCAAAGGGAGGGGCTGAAGGTGAAGCGGTTTGCCGGCTCCCCTAAGAGGTTCCCTGCTCTAAGATGTCAGCCCAGAAATGCTGCTGGACAAATTACTACCCTGGTGATGGTAATGTGCAATGGGAAGTATGACTGTCAAGGTCCCTGGTTATCCAAGGCACTTATTAAGTGCTTAATTCCATGTGCTCTTATACCAAGACCCTATTCCACTAAACGCTAACAGAGTACCATGTAAATGCTCCCTAGCATTAGAATCTAATTAGAGCTTTCATAATTTTTAAAGGCTTCTGCTTCCCCAATATTAGTTGAATAATATTTCTCAACTCAATAAAACTCTCAATGGAAAATTCTGTGACTTCTTTAAGACTTCAGTCCCGCTGTTGTCATTTGATGCTAATTTCTATGTCCCGTCTCTTCAAATTGTTTGGGTGGCTGGTTGAAATGCATTAGTAACATTTCTGTAAATGATTTTAGCTATGTTCAGCATTCTCTGTTATGGCTTAAGAGATTACGAACCACACTGATCACATAAATGAGTGAAGCAGGCTGAATGCGAGACGAGACAGAGCTGGAGACTGGGGCAAACTGGGGACCTCATGCCTCTCGTAAAGTGGGTGGCTGCTCCCTGGCTCCACAGACTGCAAGCCAGGGGCTAGGTTTTCAGTCTTTCTTGAAAGACTGAATTTTATGTAAAATCTCCTGGGTTTTTCCCTATTAGTTTTTGTTTTGAAAGCATTTTCAAAATATATAGAAGTGGAAAGAATAATACAACGAATACCTATATGCTTATCTAGACTCATTAATCATATGTTAGAAGTCTTTATTTTTGTTCTGTTTCTGTCTCTCTCTCTCTCTCTCTCACACACACACACACACACACACACACACTTATTTACACTTCTTTTGGCTGAATTATTTTCCTAAGTATGCAGTATGAATCTCCTAGAACAAAGACATTCTTCTATGTAACTGCAATATGACTTCTACACTCAAGAAATTTATCATTGATGCATTATAATCTAACATACAGTGCATAACTATAAATATATAATTTGATATACAATATATATTTCAAAATCCAGGATCAAATCAATGATCATACATTGCATTTAGTTGTCATATCTCTTTAGCATACTTTTAATCTAAAAGAGTTCCCTACCTGTTTAGTTCTTATTTTGGTCTTTCATGGTATGGCATCTAGGCCAATAGTTTTGCAGAATGTGCCTCTCAACATAGGTTGCATGGCTGTTTCCACGTGACTTGAGACAGGATAAATGGTTTCAGCAGGCTCACCGCCTGGGTGAGGGCGTGCCCGTCCCACTAGTTCTCAGGAGCTACATGATGTCAGTTTGTCCCATAATTACTGCTCGCAGTCTTCATCTCATGGTTGAGATGGGTCTGCTCTATTTCTCAATTATAAAGAAGCATTTTCCCCTCGGTAATTAGTAAGTAACCTGTGGGGTTATAATCTGAAACTATGTGGCTACCTTGTTCCCCAGTAAATTTTACCCAATGATGCTTGCCTCAATCAATTACAAGAAGAGGTAAAATGGTGACTTTTAACAATTCTTTCTACTGTATCCATTAGTTACAATTTTGGGGTAAAAAAAAGAGTTTTCCTTTGCTCCTCTTCCCCCCTCCCCACACCTCATACATATATTTCCTAGCATCATTCTGAATTCGTGAATTTTTTTCAACATGTTAGAAACCATCACTGTCGTTATTCTTTTTGATTCCCAGATTGTACACATTTGTTCACGTGGGGCTCCCTGGCTCCAGGTCCTTTGGCAGATGCCCATGATTCCTTAAGCACCTCTTTACGATGTGCACAAAAAAATGTCTTATGTGCATCCTGCCCCAGCTATGCAATCAGCCATTCCTTCAAGGAGCCCAGTTCCTTTTAGTGACAATGAAATCTGACTTTAAAACATCGACAAGTAATTTAAAAAAAATTTTTAAACACCATTCAAGCTAAACAAAACACATCTGCTGACAGTGCTTTCCTGCAAGCTTCACTGGGGGCCTTGAGATTATACAGCTTTCATGACATGCAGATATTGTCATTAGAGAATGGCAGCTCTGGCCCCTGGCTGGCTGTTACCAGCACATAGATAGGTGCTGGCAGTTTGTGGAAACTGGTTGTCAACAGCTTGAAAGGCAAGCAGACCATTCCCTTGCCCACAGTGACAGAAACCAAACAGTCTCCTTATCACCATCCCTCCTTGTTTATTCAACAAGTGGAGACCTGTTTAATTTTATTTTTTTAAGATAACATACTAACTGCAAATAGTAACAGACTGTTTTGTTTGTTTATTAGAAGTTTTTTTTTGCCTTAGCTCATAATGTATTTATCTAGAAAGATTGTATTCCTGCTGTGTAGTGAACTCCTAAGTAATAAAGCTGCCACACAAATATTTCAAGAACAAAAGAAGCAGAAATCAACAAGCTGGTTCATTACCCTCTTAAAGACACCCAGCTTGCCATGTGTGAGATTAAGCACACACCACGTCCACCCTAAATTCTCCTCTGCACATCCTGCCACACACCATAGGATCTAGAAAATAAAATACCATAAAGCAGGAGGAGGCAGAATAAGGGATTTTATGATACACACTGATAAAAATAAATTTTGCTATAACTTTTTTTTTCCATTTAAATTATTTTTATTTCTGACAAATGAAATTGATAGGTAGACAACCTGTGTTACATACAGGGTTGGGCAAAAGTTAAGTTTACAGTTTGTAAGGAAAATAATATAATAATTAATAACCAATAATACAAGAATAAACTGTTTTGCATACTCACAACTGTAAACCTGCTTTTGTCCCACTTTGCATAGTTATTATAAACCACACTAGAAGGTAGTACTTTTTAAAAAATTGATTTGAGAGAGAGATCAATTTGTTGTTCTACTTATTTATGCACTCACTGGTTGCTTCTTGCATGTGCCCTGACTGGGGATCAAACCCACAACCTTGGCATACTAGGGTGACACTTTAACCAACTGAGCTACCAGCCAGGGCAGAAGGTAGTACTTTTTATATGAAATGGAATTTTTTTTAAATGGGCCAGGCTCATGTCTTTCACTTTAAATTTTTTTAATGTTTTCATTTACCTTTTTATTTGGCAGGATTGATGTTTTAGGCCACAAATTTGCTTTCAACGGGCATATTTTCTTGCTAATTATTAACCTTCTTTATTACTTATTAACTTTAGAAGCACTGTAAAAATACTGTTGGATGCAATTGCCTGGTTGAAAATCTTTGAACTCCATTCCTTTTTTTGTTAGACTAACGAAAGGTGGGTTTCTAAATCAATGGATGGTATCAATCATACGTAAAAAACCAAGCTATGTGTTTTATAATGATCAGTACATTGCTGCGTTCATTTTTGGCTGTGTCATTGTTAATTTTCATTTTGATCACATTTGTACTATTGCTTCTTTCCCGGTGCTTTTCATACACTTGATAAATCACAGTAAAGTGGACTGAGCATCCACTGTGCACATTCTTAGCCAGTGCTGGGTCCAGGAGGGGATCCAGAAGAGATCACAGCCCACGGCTCTGGCCAGAGGACCCCCCGGGAACATCCTATCCCATCTACAGTAAACCCAAAATAAATAAGCACCAGGCCCTCCTCCACCTTCCACCCCTGGTTCCAGCTTTTTCGTTACTCCTCCACTCCATATGTCCCTCCCTTTCCTTCTCTCGTCCTCCCTGGAACAAAACATTAGCCAGGGTGTTTACCATGAGGGTTCTTGGCATTTGGAGGAAATGTGGGATTAAGCACCTTTCCTTTCCCAAAAGAGAGTGTTAAAGGATGATTCCTCAGCAACTCCATAATGAGTGTGGAATATTTCCCTCTAGGCTGGAGATGGTGGTAATAATTAAATAGC
The DNA here is from genome assembly GCF_021234165.1 of Pteronotus mesoamericanus. Taxonomy (NCBI): domain Eukaryota; kingdom Metazoa; phylum Chordata; class Mammalia; order Chiroptera; family Mormoopidae; genus Pteronotus; species Pteronotus mesoamericanus. The sequence continues at coordinate 35,735,794 of NW_026555078.1, forward strand.
TTTTAAATAATGAAAATAGCTTTTCCTTCCCCACAGCTGATGTATTAACTCTCTGAAACTGACTTTAAAATATCTATCTTGGTTAGACAATACAGTGAAGAGACCTATGCAATCACTTAAAAGATATTTGTATGAGAAAGTACTACATGCTTATGTAAGAAGAAGACTGAATGTGCAGAGAAATGTAAAGTGAAAAAGGAAACCTACATTGGCCTTCACTCTCCTTTCCCATCCCCCCGCTGTCTCTCGTACATCATTCCAGAAGACTTCTGTGTTGTACAAGGACATAAATTTCCTTCTTAAAAACAGATACAAATGCTACCATATTGAATATACTATTCTGTAATTTCCTTTTTTACATTTAACATCATACCTTGAACTTCTTTCCAAGTCAGCACATATAGATATGCCTGCTTTTCTTTTTCTTTCTTTTTTTTTTTTTAAGATTTTGTTTCTTTATTTTTAGAAACTGGGGAAGGGAGGGAAAGAAGGAGGGAGAGAAACATCTATTGGTTGCCTCTTGCACACGCCCTGACTGGAAACTGAACCCACAACCAGGCATGTTCCCTGACCGGGAGTCAAACCAGGTGACCTGTTGCTTTGTGGGACAATGCCCAGCCCACTGACCCACATCAGTCAAGGATGCCTTCTTTTTAACAGCCGCATACTACTTTATCATTTGAATGGACTATAACGTCCTGTAGTTTATTTAACTACTCACCTACTAACGAACATTTGGGTTTTTCCAATGGCTAATAATGTACAAATGGAGCCCTGGAAATTTGAGAGAATATTGGGGATAGGAAGCATGATTCCTGTAAGTGGACCGTTGGGAGGGATGTTGAGAGAGTCCAGTCCTACTTCCGCTCCTGGTTCCCAGCCCCACAGATTAGCTACTGAAATAAAGACTCAACACCGCATTGTGGCTGCTAGTTCAATGCATGTGTCCTCAAAGGGCTTGCGTACAGATTCCATCATTCCACCAGGCTGGCTGGCTGTAGGTGATGATGAGGTTTATCGTAGAACCGATGGATTCCATAGCCATGTGCTAATCGTCACGCCTCCTTTGCTGTAAAATGGGCCTCTTGGTCTGATGTCGTGTGGACTCCCATACTGCTAAAGCAGACATTCTCCCTTGAGAATGGGGCTGGCAGGAAAGCCCTTGATTGTGGGGCTGGCAGGAAAGGCAAACCCCATATCTCAAGTAAGTATCAGTCCCAGTAAGGACAAATCGCAACCCCCCTCCGTGTAGCAGCTGGTCTCCTTAAAGCACACGGCCTGTCAGTACCTAAGTATCATATTTTGCTACTGGCAGGTTAGGTACTCAGCAACAGCAGTAGCCAGATCAGCCTTGGAGGGAGGGAACTGGTGTTGCTGGGCCATGCCTCCCCCTATCCCTGCAACCATGGCCATCCTGTTCATGGATCAATTACACGAGCACCAGGGTGGCCAAGGACAGAGCAGGCTGACACCCACCAGAAAAGACATCCTCTGTCTGGTTGCTCAGTGCTTCCTCTGCAGTAGCTGTTCTCTGGTGGGCATTCGTAGGAGGTGGGCATTGGTCGGAATTAAGTCCTCAAGCTCTGTGCCCACTCCCACAAGGATGTGTTATGTTTCTTCTCCGAATGTTCTTTCAACCTTGCTCCTTCCAGACTTAAATCAACAAGACAAACTATTTTGCCACTACCCATAGGTCCATGCTTATCCCAGGTCCTTTCTTCTTCACACGAAGTGGACCATCAAGAGCACTGCTTGGAGCTCTGCTCAGTGGGAGCTTTCCCTTTCATCGTTGTCCTTCAAGGCCTCTGCCAAGTGGGCTATGGTATGGTTGCAGACCAACTGCAACTAGTGCCAACATAATGAGCTGATCCGTCTGTGAGCTGGACTTGGGGTTTTTCTCCCCCATTATAGGAAACTCTCATGGAACCATACAGGGATGTATGGAGGAGGGATGACAGTGCAACAGAGTAGATGACATGGGAGAACAGGCCACCTCTTTTTGTAACTTGCTTGTCGCCCCCAGACCTTCTTGAGCCTGACCACAAATGTATAGTTTTCGTAGTTTGGTGGATTGCTGGTGCACCCTGGCAGCCTAATGACAGTCTGTCTTTATGACCCAATCCACAGGAGCAGCTCTGGGTCACAGAATCACATGATGTCCCAAGGTAAGGGGGCTCAGTCTCTGTTAGGGACTTAACAGGTGTCCTTGTCGGAATTAAGTCCCAAGTCACAGGACAGTGCTGCCATGCCAATGAATTTCACCCTGTCCAGCCTTATATTTCTCCCCTGCCATGGCCCAACACCCCCAAAGTCCCTGCTGGTATGTATGAGCCAGGTCTTATAATTCTTTGAGGATACTTCTCTCCTCCTGGAGCAAGAGCTGTATGCCATGCTCAGGCAGTTACAGCCTCGTGCTAGGTCAGGGCTGTGGGCTGGGAGGAGGCTGGATCGAGTCAGGAGGCCTCTGCCCCATTGAGTGATTTTCAGGTCTCCGTGTGAGAGGAAGCATTTCACCTTTGGCAAAGGGGCAGAGGCTACTTCTCCCAGCCCAGAGGGTTCAGAGAAATTTAAGGGTTAAGATTCTCAGCCTCATCCCTCTAAATGTCCCTATCCCAGGCCTCTGGGTCCCTCGCATTTCTCATCAGAGCCCTGACTTTGACAGAAGGGACCTGTTGAAGGTCTACACTGTCTCTTTTGTATCTCTGCTCCTTTTTTTTTTTTTTAATCCTCACTCAAGGATATGCTCATTGATTTTAGAAAGAGAAGAAGGAAGGGAGAGAGAGGGAGAGAGACATTAATGTGGTAAACATTGATCAGTTGCCTTCCGTATGCGTCCTGACCAGGCATGTGCCCTGAATGGGAATTGAACCTGCAGCCCTTTGACTTGCAGGATGACACTCCAAACAACTGAGCCACACCGGCCAGAGGTATCTCTACTACTCTTAAAAATTAAGTTCTGAGTCTGATTTTAGCACAGTCTATCCTGTGTCTACAGGAAATGTCTCTTTAAATAATGCCACAGTGGCCTTCTGACTCCCACAGTTGATGGGCAGCTAACTGAAACCTATCTATCATTTTCTCTTTTCTTTTCTCAATGACCTAAATGTGTTAACAAAAGCCAGCTCATTCAATAATCCCCTTAATTACCATTGCCCCATATTACTCATGTGCCACTGCTATTGCATAAGCCAACTGCACGTCATTCAAAAGCACCCCTGATTAAAGTCTTAGCAATTGTGTCCCTGCAGTCCCTCAGAGTTTCCCCGCGCCTGGGCGGGGCGCCTTTGGTCATTCCTGATGCCTCCCTCCCCTCCGCCTTCCCCTCCAGTCCATCACCATAACTCTAATAACAAAATATCTCTGAACAGGGCCTTTCTTGCCATCTTCCTTCCTCTGCCCTGGTCTGTGTTCTAGATACACACCTTCAGGTGTATCAGATTGAAGAATCTTCCTCATTTTCCTGTGTTAAGATGTTTCATCAACCTAGGAAATGTGATGTACTTTTTTTATTCACAAATAATTACTGAGTGCCTATTACGTGTGAGGCGCCATGCTAGGGATTCAACAACATCATTTTAAGTAAACGAGAATGCAAGCCCGGATATCACGGTTCTTACATTCTATTGATTGTATCTATTATACCTGTCGACAGCAGAGGACGCTGAACAATCAACTGAGTAATCCTTACTTTGTAATTACATAGTAAATACAAAAGATGCTGAAGGACACACACTGCAGCGGAGCTATCAGCCTTACGGGGGCATTGAACCAGTCTGGGGAGATCAGGGGAGACCTCCCTAGGAGGGGACATTTCATCTGAGCCTTAAAGGATGAGTTTGTATTAACTAAAAATCTTTCCCTGCTCTTCATTCTCCTTTCTTTTCCAGCCTTCTCATATCTCTCTCTGCCTTCACCAACCATCTGGGTTATAATTGCTTTTCACTTACAAGTTGTTAACAAACAGCTCACAAAGACAAGTAAGGTAATACTGTTTACAGCCTACTTCAACCAAGACAGCGCAGTTCTTAAAGGACAAACCACTTTCCTTTTATTGGATCAAAACTAGAGAAAGCTGTCTTTCACAAGTCACATTTAGCACCTTGCTTTTTATGTTTTCAGCAACTCAAGCACCCCAACCTTGTCAACCTGATTGAAGTCTTCCGGAGGAAGCGGAGGCTTCACCTGGTGTTTGAGTACTGTGACCACACGGTTCTCCATGAATTGGACAAATACCAAAGAGGGTGAGTGATCCATCCCTGACAAGCAAAACACCACAAAATACACCAGCCTTTGTGCGGGAAAATGAGCAATGACCCTTTTTCAGATCAGACAGGAGCAGCCAGTGTTTGGACAGCACACTCTGCTGCTGGGGTTGACAGAGGGGGAGACCAAAAACGCTGGGAAAGGGACCGTAACAAAGAACCATGTTCGCGAAGAAAGCAATGGCAGCATTATTAGGTTGAACTTGATTTCTTCGGTGTATTATCTTTGTATTGAAGCTCCCTGAGTCTCTAAGAAAGAAAAGGAGGGGTATTTGTTATTCTGATTAGGGAAGTGTAAGGACTTGGAGATTGAAAAGAAGATTCCAAAGACAATGGCTAATAGGAAGTTTACAGCTGAAATGAACAGGTGGCTTCATCCAAAGCAATCCGGGTGTCTGTTCTGCTGTCTTGGCCTGGACTTCTTTGGTTACAAGTGACAAAAACCCAGCTGAAGCAAGGATGGGTGAAAAAGGAATGTGTTGGTGGCTGTAGCTAGGAAGGATTGGGGTGGGGAGGTTGGGGGGTGACTTTAAAGGCTTCACCAATCTCATCACATCTCTCTAGCATAGGCAACTCTTCTATGTGCATTAGAAAAAGGCTTAGTAAGCAGGCAGAGTCTTTGTTTGGAAGAAAATGGGGGATTCCTTCCTCTGGCTGAGGGTAGCCCCTTGCCAAGGCAAGCAGAATGCAGGCTGGAGTTTGGCTCCTGCCCACTCCTCCGCCGAATGTCTTAAGGTAGAGTGTGATAGGCGGTGGCTGTTCTCTCTCTCTCAACTATTCTTTATGTTGACTTCATTCTACCTGGCAGGCAAGTGTCCCTTATAAGGTGAATTTTGGAGGGTGTGTATGTCTGTGTGTGTGTGTGCGCGCGCGCTCGTGCACGAGAGAGAGAGAGAGAGAGAGAGAGAGAGAGAGAGAGAGAGAGATGTGGGATGCAAAGAGTAAGGAAGGGAAAAAATATGATAGAAAGCATGACCACAGACTTTTATCAACCTGTGTAGCCATTCTAGAAGAAAGGAAGTTCTAGAAGAAGGTAGCATCTGCATATAAAGTACCGTGGAAGACTCTGATTGGTTCAGCTCAGGTGATGCAACTATCCTTGAGGCCAATCATTGTGACCAGAAGGAGAGGGTAGAATAATTAACAGGCCCTGGGAAATATGATTCAAAACAGGTCAGTCAAGGAAGACTTCTTGGAGGAGGTGGCCTTTGGGTTGAACAGTGAGATTTAAGAGAATTTAAGCAGTAAAGAATATTCCATCCTTTCCTTTTGCTCTGTTTCTGGGAGCCCAACCTTGGCTAGGGACAATATGCATAGTGCATTGTAAATCAGAGTGATGGAATGATGCCCCATCTTGATCACATTCATACTCAGTGGCTGGAGGCTGAGGCTCTTTTAACAATGCTGTCAAGCCTTGGCCAAGAGCTTGCTCTGTCATGTAATTGTGGTTATATATTATCTGCCTGAACCTCCAGGCAAATGGGATTAAAGTGACTTGTAGTTTGACCATGGCATAGGTTTTTCATGTTAATTTACACAACCAGAGGGAGCCAAGAAAACAGACACCTCCCTTCAGGAAGTCATTGATGTGGAGAAATTATGCATTCAAGGGAGAAAACCTTTAGTATGTTGATATTTGCTCTTTTGACAGCTTGGAAGTGACACTTCAATGAAATTTATGAGTATAAGTTACCTGTGGCTATGTACAAGGTGTTGCAGGAAGTTTGATTAATCATATTAGATTGAGTCACTTGAAAACACTGGTTAGTAGGGGTTTGAAAGCAATAAGGAGTCAGTTCTTTTTTGGCATATAGCTTGAGAAGAAAAAAAGATAGGACAAGGAGTGATTAGAGTTTGTTCGTTTTTTAATCCTAATCCGAGGATGTGTTTATTGATTTGAGAGAGAGAGGGATGCAGACAGAGAGAGAAACATCAATCTGTTGCCTCCTGTATGTGCCCCAACCTGGGATTGAACCCCCAATCTACATGTGCCCTGACTGAGAACTGAACCTGCAGCCTTTTTGTGTATAGGACCAATTGAGCCCCCAAGCCAGAGCATAGTTTTAAAAGCTGATTTTTTTTTCATCTCTACTGGCTAAAATATATTTTATATGCTCCAGAAAAGACGAACATGTTTTCCTATGGACGTGGGTTATTTGTAAGTACATTCTAGTAAAAGTGGGTCACCATAATCTGTGTGACCTTTGGCAGGTTGTCTCCAGGTGTCCCCACCTGGGAAAATGAGAGTTTAGTACCAGGTGAAGTGAAGGGGAACTTCAAGCTCTATCATGCTATGAGCTGATGATCTAATGTCCCAGAATGGTTCTTCTTTAGTTTCATATTTGATCTGTTAGATGCTGTCCACAAAGGATAATGTGCGAATGCTGGTGTTTTCCCTGCGTGGTGCCAGGCTGAGTCCTCCTTAGGTTTGCGCACTTACTGCCAGAACACCCCGTGATCACCATAGGCACTCTGCAGGATCACCCCATTCCCACCAGTTTCCCATGCTGCGGGAATAATTTGCATTCTAGGATTTAGGATGTGCTGTTTTCTCACATCTTGGGTTGTCCTACCTTTGCTACTCTCCCTAGCAAAATCCTGCTTGTCCTTCAGATATAGCTCAAATATGACCTTTGTGATACCTATCTTTACAAAAATTTTTTATTTATTGAGAGAGCGAGAAAGAAAGAAAGAGAGTGAGAGAGAGAAACATCGATTTGTTATTCTATCATTGATGCATTCAGTGGTTCTTTTCATGTGTCCTGACCTGGGATCAAACCCATAACCTTGGTGTATCAGGTCAATGCTCTAACCAACTGAGCTACCTGTCCAGGGTTCCTATGAGCAATCTTAAAGATATTGTTTGAGTTGACTAGTGATTGCATGTTTTATCTAATGACAAGACCCTCATTATTTGGAGATAGGTATGCCTAAGCTGTCACAGACTATTGACAGTAACCAGTCACATAGCTACTGTCCCTTATCCCAATATTTTACTCACCAAACACCATCTGATTATAACTTGACTTTCTTTATGGAATTGTCTACAAAGAGAGCATAAGCTGGTACTCAGGATTTCAACAGGATGAATAAATTGGCATTCGGGTTTTACATATCATGCTGTTAAATTTATTTAATGTTCACCTACCCCTTTGAAATGGATACTGCCTTAGTGCGCTCACAAAATAGTCTGTGTCTGCAAGCCTGAGACCATTGTCAAAGCGGTCAACCTGCTGGCTGCTTTTCCAAACAAAACACCACATTCTTTGAGTTGCTGTGGTGAGATGACCTTTCCCCGCTCAATTCTGCTGTTCACTTAATAGTCTTTCATATACATTTCTATTTATGTCATAATATAATCTTTAGATCTGCTATTAATAACTATAAGATTGTACATGTAGTTACATTACTATCTAACTATTCCTCCATTGTTGATATTTAGGCTATTTTCAGTGTTTGGTCTGATAAGTGTTTCTGCTATCAAACTTTCCCTGCAATAGATGTTTCTTCTTTTGCACTTTTGCCTTAGAAGCTCTCAAAAAGGGATTATTGGGTCGTATGGTTTGCCAAACTAAACCAATTTACCTTACCAGCCATGTGGTAGATTTATAGTTGTGCTATTGGTTTTTATTATTAAAATGTTTGAAGAATGAATTCCATCAAACATATAAAGCAGAAATAATGGCAACCCTACACACACTCCTTCAGAAAATACAGGAGGAAGAAACATTTCCCAAATCGTTTTATGAGGGCACTATACCCTAGTACCAAAACCAGATGAGGACATTTCAAGAAAAGAAAATGAAAGACAAATATTGCTCATGAACATAGTTGTAAAAATCTATAGCAAAATTATTATTAACAAATCAAATCCAGCAATATAATATAATATAAAAGGAATGATGTACCACTATTTCTTGATTTTATCAATTTAGATGTTATCTATAGACTTCCTATTATGATAGATAAGAATTTTGCTTTCTTACACCATTATTCCCTCTGTTTACCCTTTCTATGCCCCCAAAATCATTACATTAAAGTTTTTTTAATTCCATATTCACTGTTCCAACTGTTATAACTATGTAAATATTACTTAGAGCTGAATATTTTACCATACTAGGGTTTCCTTTTGTACTTTTTCCACAAATTAATATTTGCCTTGCCTTTTAAATTTGCTTAATATTCTTTAATCTGACCTGGCCGGCATGGCTCAGTTGGATGGATATTGTTCTGTGAAATAAAAGGTCACTTGTTTGATTCCCAGTCAGGGCACGTGCCTGGGTTGCGGACCTGGTCCTCAGCTGTGGTATGTGCGAGAGGCAGCCAATCGACGTTTCTCTAGAAGCATCCATTTTTCACTTCCTCTCTTTCTTCCTACCTTCTCCTCTCTCTGAATAAATAAATAAGATATTTAAAAATTATATTCTTTAACCCTATTACTAACTGTTCTCACTCTAATAGCATCTCAATATACTTTTCCACAGGATAATCACATCAGATAATCCATTCATTCCTTTTCTGGGGTACCTTCCTGCCTTTAGAAGCCCATTCTCCCTCTCGCTGGCTTGCTGTGCCCGGAGCCTGTTATCCAGCTGTCTTCCTGGGACTTTCTTTTGCTGTCATCCTTGGAATCCTACTGCGTTTCTCTATGGTTGGACTCACTACCTCCTGGATTTCCTGTCTTTCTCTTTCTGGGTTTACTTACTTATTTTGGCCAAGCACATCCCTCTCCAATCCTTTAAAAAAATGGCACAGTCACACAGAATTCTAGATGACAGGCATTTCTAATAATATCCCAACCCCTGAGCCTCATCTCTCCGTGGAGTCACGCAGTTGGGATCCCCTTATGTTCCTGGGGGTGAAACTAGATTCCCAAAGCAGGCAGGAAGAAGGCCATGGGGTCACGCTGGTGGAGGACTCCGGAGCACATTCCTCCCCCACCTCTTCCTACTAGTGGAAGAAGGATTCCATTGCACTCGCCCCAGAAGGAGCCCCTCTGCTGAGCTGAGAGACAACCCAGTGGGCTTCGGAGGAACGGTCGGAGCTCTCAGTGAGGCCACTGACCTGAAGACCCCAGGAAAGACCACCCAGCTACTCAGGGAATGAAGACGTGCCTTGCTGAGCCCCTCCCACCTAGGTTTGGGGCAGAAAATAAAGCGAGTGTCCTTGCTCAGTGTTCTCACTTCCTGCCTAGACTTGCACTTCTAGGTCTGGGGAGCTGACAGCTTCAGGAGTGCAAATCCCGCGAGACCTGCCCAGCTGGCTGGGAGTCCACGAGGCCCAGGCTGGATCCTGTCCAGCTCCTCTGGAGCACTGTTTACTGGGAGAGGAAATGGGGATAAGGTTTGTTTGAAGTTCAATGGCCTAACCTCATGGTGGAGGAGAACCAGGCCCAGGAATAAAGCTCAAATGCCACTTCCCTCCCAGGTTAAGGTTGAGCTTATGCATAATTCCCCTAAAGGGACAGCTTGTCTTTGAGTTAGAATCCAAACAGGGACTCTTAAAGGCAGTCAAGAATGCGAGAGAATCGGGGCCCCTTCCCTCCATCACTGTTCCAGCCCTTCCCGCTCTGCCCCGGAGCTTGGCCACGAGACCATCAACCACCAGTTGGGAAACACACACTATAAAGTGCAGTGAATTCCTTAGCCTTGCCAGCATAAGCTAGAGCTTTAAGAATGTCTGCTTTAGCCTGAAGGGTCTGGCCAGACACCCAGGCTCTTCCAAAGCTTTTAAGTTTGTTTGTCAAATATTTTCATATTTATTTAAGATGGTATAAGGCAGAGGGCATGATGATGACAACCCTCAACATGCCTGGCTCTTGAGTCACGCTCTTCTGAGCCGGACGGGTTGCTGTCTGCGCCTGGAGTGCAGCTGTTGTCCGTGATTTCCCTTCACCTCCCCCTCCAAGTTGCTGTTGCCCCCCTCTGGGTCAGGTCTCCAGTGCTCTCCGTTCCACGGAGCCTTCTTTGGTAGTTTACTCCTTTTTGGGGGAGGGCATCCTCTGGGGGGCTTCCCGAGAAAGGGTGTGTGAGAGGTTAAAGGAGAGCGAGAGACTGAGACTTTGCCTTTGCATGTTTAAAAAGTATGTTCTCTTCATGCTTACTTAATATTTTGTTTGTTTTTGGTGAAAAATAATATTTCTTCAGAATTTTGGAGGCATTTTTAAGTACCTTCTAGCTCAGTGCTGTTAAGATGTCTGTTGTCATTCTCTTTTCTGCTTCTTTGTGAATTTCTGTTTCTTTTTTATTTCCAGAAGCTTCTAGCACCCTCTTTACTCGCAGCACTCTGAATTATGAAAGTCATGGGCCTTGCTTTTCACCCATTATTCTGGCACTTGGTGGGCCCTTTCTGTCTGAGAAAAAATTTTTTTTGAATTATTTTGTTATTGATTTCCTGTCCTTTGTTTTCTCTATTTTCTCTTTTCCTGGGCCTTCTATTATTTGGATGTCTGAGTTTTTGGCCCTCTTGTTTTCTTATAGTGTCCTGTGCTTGTTTCACGGATGCAACAGCTTTCCTGTTCCGCCCTCTCTGAGGATATTAATGATTTTTTTAATGTTCTCTTCATTCTCCCTAGTTTTTGTTTTTTTCTTTTGAGTTGCTTTCTTTCTGTTTGCTTTGGTCTTTAACTTTCTTATGTGATACTTCCTTGGGCAAATATAATGTCTGGTTGTATGCCTATGGTTTAGAGTAGGAAGCTATGGAAAGCTCAGAGCTTCACTTTTGGGTAATCTGGCCAGACCTTTTGCTGGGGAAACCCCATTGTTGGATTTTTTGTCCTGAACTTCCACTAGAAAAAGCCTTCCAATATTTTGCCTAAAGAGTAAAGTCAGGCTGCCGGCTTTCTCAGAACCTAGTGCTGTAAGAGGGTTGGGGAGTCTCAGAATTCGATACTTAGTATGAATGCAATACTCAGTATGTATCCTGCTTTTGGAACAGAATCCAAAATCTCAACCGACCCAAATGTGCTCTGTTTTGTCCTCCTCAGAAAACAAAACTCCAGCCTTCTACTTAGTAAGGGAAGAGTATTCCCTACTGGACTAGAACAGGGGAGAGGGTCTAGGGACTTCTTTCCCAAACAGATTTTTCCACACTCCTTTCCTCCCATTTCCACACAGATCTTGACTGCTGGGTCCTGAGCCTTCTGAGGGATCTTTGGGGTAAATGGGCTTGTCCTCCCCTCTCCCCACTCTGGGCTTGGCTTTCAGCTTTCTAGGACCTGTTGTCAGTTATCATTCATCAGACTGCTTTCCAGATTCCAAAATGCGTTATCACCTCTTTCTCTATTCTCTCTGAACAGTTCTATTCTCTCGGTGTATTTCTAGTCCGGTTTGGGAAGGCAGTGAAGTGAGACGGGTTTGTTCAGTCCACCATCCTAATCCAGAAGTCCTTTGAGGCACTTTTTTCAGTTGGCTTCAGTGATGCTGTTCTCCTGAGTGAGGTCTTAATTCATGCGATGCTCAACCCCAGTCTTTTGCTGGTCCCTCCAAGTTTCTGGGCCTCTGGACTTTGATCTCCTTTTCTTCTGTATTCACTTCTCAAGTGGCTCCATCCTGTCCTAGGGCTCTAAGTACCACCAATAGTCTTGTGATTTCCACATTTATATTTCAAGCTGGACCTTCCTTCTGAATTCATAACTTCCTACTTAGAGTCCCTTAGAAGTCCCCAGGGCATCTCAGTTTATCCACCTTCCCCTCCCCCCAAGCCAAACCCCACCCCCGCCCTCTCCCTGCCCCAGCATTCTTCTCAGTATAAGGTCCAACATGAACCAGGTACTTAAACTAACCCTCATGTCAGTCCTTGTTTTCTCTCTTTTTCTCACAAATCCCTCAGAAAATCCTGAAGGCTCTATTTTTAAAATGTGGCCTAAATCTGGCCAAATATTATCACTTAACCACTGTGTCTGAAGTAGTGAAGCAGAGGAGCTTTCTGGAACATTTTATATAAGATAGAACCCCTTCCAACACAGCACCCTCCTACATATGTGCATATCCAATTCCAGTCCAACATCACAGAATAGATTCTACCTTTCTCCCTTTCCATATTTATAACTCCCATCTTCAGCAGTGAAAAACCTGACTCCTAGCATAAGCAGCTAAAAAGAATTGTAGAGGTAAAATCCGAGGCCCTGGCATTTCAGAGAAGAAATGGAGCAATAAAGAAATGAAGGGATGCCCTGGCTGATGTGGCTCAGTAGATTGAGTGCTGGCCTGCAAACCAAAGAGTTGCTGGTTTAATTCCCAGTCAGGGCACATGCCTGGGTTGCAAGCCAGGTCCTGGGTAGGGGGCATGCAAGAAGCAGCCACACATTGATGTTTCTCTCCCTCTCTTTTTCCTTCCCTTCCCCCTCTCTAAAAATAAATAAAAGAAAATCTTAAAAAAAAAAAAAAAAGAAGTGAAATGAGTGGTGAGCCCAAGACAACACTAGGTCATTTGCATAGAGTTTTCATACATGGGAATTGTGTAATAAGTGTGCTCAGCCTTAAAGGAACATTAATAATATGCTATTATAATGTAATTTAAATGTTCCTTTTAAATAATTTCTTTTGGGAAATGTTCTTAAAAACTTAATTTGCCTGGGATGGATAACCTTATATTAATAGTTAATTCATTAAATAATCAAGATATATTCCATTTTTCTGGACAGAATGTGGAGGCTAGGGGAAAACATTTTCCCCAAAATATTCCCTTCTTAGTTGTCTTTTTCTAGACAGGTGAGTTTTTCTAGCATCTGGGCCTACCTGCCACGAGAATAAGGAAGAGAACTTAGAGGGGAGCTACTTGAATCCAAGGGCCATAGTTCTGATGTGGAAATGTTCCAGCTTGTCTTCCTGGAAGTGGCCTCTTTCATGTTGTCCCACTGTTGAAGCAGCCTCTTATCTGCTTGAAAGGATTTCCTAAACATCTGGTCTGTGGCAACAGTGACCTTGCAGCCCCTCTCAGAGACTGGAAGTGACTTTTTTTGGTCACCTTGACACAACTACTCAGGAGTTTCCTCCCTTCCTTACTTCTTAGTTCTGCCTGGGGACCACAACAACATTGTTTAATATTTGATTCGTCAAAACACTAGGTCCAGCTGGTGGGTAGGAGTCTCTGAAAATAAGTGTACACTTTCTGTGGCCCCTTTCACCCCTGCCTAACTTTTTTAAAAAGTCTCCCCTAGGAGGTGCTTTTCTTCTAATTCGCACAAAGGACCTCCTGGGGCTCGTGGGTGCCTGGTTATATAAGCTCAAAGTCAGAGGTGTACGGGCAACAGTGGCATCAAGTTTAGATGCGGTGAAAGGGCAGAGGCAGGAAGAGGAGAGGGGGTGCAGCGAGCTAGCAGGGAGGAGCAGTGTGGGGACGGGACCGGGCTGCCCACGTGGGTTTTTAATTATCGTTAACTTTTGTTACGTGGTGTACAATGTAAACTTCTTCCCTATCTTCAGTAAAATCTTCATTGCCTTAAAAAATATCCTGCCTAGGGAGCCTGAAGAAACCAAGTGCTCACACACAGAAAAAGAGTTCTGCTGCAAGGCCATGAGTTTGGGGCAACTAGACAAAACAAACAGCATATTTTATGCTATATGTTAACTACCTTTCCACCCACAAAAATCTTCTTATAGAAATGGAGCTCAAGTTACCAGGAAGGTTCCCAGTGGTGTCACAGATATTTGAGATCGCTGGTCATAAACATGTGCTGAAATCCCCATGGGTCTTCATGGTCCTCCCCACCTCCCATCAAAGCAGATGAGAGCATTGTTGTTGGTTTGCTGTGCCTAGAGTTCAGCAGTGTGCTGATCACGTGTCCTTCACACTTTGACGCTGCGATGAGTTCGATGACTGTATGTGCCACCTAGGATTTTTCACTATTTAAGCCTGTATTCATGCCGCTTCTTTGTTTTCCGTAGGGTTCCAGAACATCTCGTGAGGAGCATAACTTGGCAGACACTGCAAGCTGTAAATTTTTGCCATAAACACAATGTAAGTCTCATGATTTCCCTTGAAGAAATCAGAAGGCTGCCCTTAAGCTGAGGCGGAGCCTTTGTTCAAAGTTTATATTGTGCTTTTGTGGATATCATTTCTTATCCAAATCTTCTTAAACCTGGTTGGGGTAAGTAGAGGCTAAAAATGCCAACCTAACTATTCCTTCTTGCTCAGGTTACATAAAGGATGCCTTTTTATGATTTTCAGAAAGTAGTTACACTGATCAGAAGCTACTCAGATTTCAGGTAGCATCTCATTCACTTGGAGTCTCTGTGGGTCTGCTCCATTTCCAAGACTCTGAAATTGGGAAGGGGAACCCACATCACTTGTGTCTGTTCAGTTGCAGCAGGTGGGGTTCCAGGCACGATGCCTCAGTGCTAGCGTCTGCTTTGCTGAGCTATGAGTGCCAGGTCTGGCATGAACCAGCCCAGTGGAGGCCTGTGATGCTCCTGGCCACCGTGAGGCCTGACAGAGGCAGTGGCCCCAGATGGTGTGATTTCACACAGGCTGGGAAGCCTGTTGCCCCCTCCTATAGAACACTGCCCACTCCCTGCACACAGGAGCCAAGTCCCAATGTTAGAGCTTCATTTTGGCCACAAGGCTGTCTGACTGCAATAGGTCAGTGTACTGACTGCCAGGGTCAATTTAGCTGATGGGCCTGAATCCTCATCTTGGAGCTCTTTCTAAATGATTTTTCCCAACGCTGCCTTCCAGGACGGAGAAAAAATGATAGTAGTCAGCACTTCTCCCTACTGAGTCTCCACCTTGCTGAATGAAGGCTACGGTCCTTGTCAAAATGCAAAAAGCAGAGAACATGGATACCTTATACTACTATTAACTACAAGCGAGTGAGAATTAGCACTCTCCTGAAAGTAGGTGTTAGGATGGGGGAGCAAGAGAGGCTGCATAAAGACCCTGGTGGGGCAAATGAGAGACACCAAGGGCAAATGCATACCTCTGTTCCCTGAAGAGCCCCTGACTGCTGTTTGGCTGCAAGTGCTGATGAGGGGAGGGCGTAGCAACTTGTAAAGAATTCCCAGAACAGAATAGGAGCACATTCTTGCTTACAAGTCCTTCTGCCCATCTGTCATCGTGGTATCTATGGGTGTGCCCATTTATAGTAATATGTGAAGCCAGTGGGAAAAGAGTGAAGATCTCAGGGCCACTAGTTGCTGAGAACCAGATAGATTCAAATAAAATAATTCAGAAATTGTCTCCCAAATTTTTTTCCAGAGGAATTAATACCCTTTGGGGAAACACTGACATTGATCTCTCACCCTGAAGGGCCTTTGGAGTGAGTACTAGGCCAGACCCAAGAAGAACCTTTGTCCCTTTTCCAGATTCTAGAAAGTCAAGAATACCCCCAGGGGTTCAGCTGCAAGCCAAAGAGGGTGGGTCTCTCCTTGTAGGATCCGCCATTCTTCTCCAGAGTGGAAGAAGGAGAGATGATTAGGGACCCTGAAAAGTAATTTAAGCCAACCATTTTTATATAATTGTTAATTAGGTTGTTGATTTGTTCTTTGCCAAGGAAGTTATTTTATAAGAAAATCATGTGACGATTCTTAAACATTCTTCTAACATCTCCCTGGTAAGCAATATCTACTGTGGTTTGGAAAGCACAAGTGATTTCAGTCCAAACTATGGTGTGGATGCAGCTCAAAGAACCCTTGATGTGTGTGGGACGGAGCTGACATCTAGCGACTCCCTCCAGAGGGTGAGCGCTGCCTACTCTTGTTTATCTTGTCAGAACAAATGTCAGAGCTGGAAGGGAGGTCCCTCGGCAAGCTGGGCAAGCTCGGGGTCCCCGCCCTTCTCTTCCCCAGCTTATCTCAGCAGGCCCAGGGCTTGTCCTGTTTACCAGGCAGACTGTGTTCTGTTCTGTTAAACAACTGAATGGTGAATCCTGCTTCTGCACCAGCTTGCAGCTCCAGCAGCCATGGTGGAGGCCTTGTCCAGAGCCTTTTGACATTTCCCTTTCCCCTAGGGTTGCCAGATTAAATACACGCCAAGTACTACATGAGACATACTTATACTCAAAAATTGTTTAACTAAAATGTAAATTTACCTGGCTGTCCTTGTTGGTCCTTTTGTCCCCTTCAGGAATTTGGAATGATACAGGCTATGACAGGTAGGACACTAAATTTATTTCATGCTGCTCTTTTGCAAATTTTGGGACTTTGCAGCTTATTATCCAAAAGACCAGTGAGAGGTTCAAATGACTTCTCAATGATTTGCTAATTATTCATGTGTTTTATTTATCCCATATATTATAGTTTCTCTTTAATAATCTATTTTGGTTCTATTTCTGTGACTAGTGCATACATAGAGATGTGAAGCCAGAAAATATCCTGATCACAAAACATTCAGTGATTAAGCTTTGTGACTTTGGATTTGCTCGGCTTTTGAGTGAGTATTGAAGCTTCTCTTAAGTATAAAAGGTGGAAAGATCCTTTATATATTAAATGCTATAGAAAGCTAGTTCCTGTATATTTAGGTCCTAAGCTTGCTACAAATTATTATGTAGTTACTGAAAACATGTAGACACATACAGTGGTTTAAAAATTGTATGCTATATGGAAATTATACTGCAGCAAAGTGGTTATTAAAAAAATATGTTACCCTCCTGGTTTCTACCATTTTTGGATACTAAAATAGTACCAAAGTACTATTTTAGAAAAAGGCGTTTTTCAACTGTGGCTGCAGTTTAGACTCATATGGGGAACTATAACTGTAAAAACTATATGGATCCACCTCGCCCAGGGACTGTGGTTTAATTGGACTAGGGTGGGGCCCAAGCATCAGTACTTTGAAAAATTCAATATTCTAAGTGATTTTAATGTACAAGTAGTACTGAGAGCCACTGATTTAGAAAAGCCACAGCTGGGGCACAAGCTGGATGTCTTAGGTCTCTGCCCTCCCAGTTTTGATCTCACGCTTCCACTGCTCTCTCTGTTTCCCATGTCCCATCCCTGGCCAGCTGGACCGAGTGACTACTACACGGACTACGTGGCTACCCGGTGGTACCGCTCCCCGGAGCTGTTGGTGGGGGACATGCAGTATGGCCCCCCAGTAGATGTTTGGGCAATCGGCTGTGTCTTTGCTGAGCTGCTGTCAGGGGGTGCCTCTGTGGCCAGGAAAATCCGATGTGGATCAGCTCTACCTGATCAGGAAAACCTTGGGTAAGCGGTACCTCTGTCCCGCCTTTTGGAAAACGGGGTAGTTTTACTCACATCAGTGCAGAGCAGAGCCAAGCTCCTAGTCCCACCTACTGCCCTTTACAGTTGTGGAGGAGGGACACTCTCAATGTCTCATTTAAATGATCCCATTGAGGGTGTCCACGTTTGTCTTAATAAAAAGAATCCACAGTTTTGACTATGTATTAATTGTCCAAAAGGACACAATTCTCTCTTTTGGCATTTGTTTGGATCAAGTTAAACTCTGAATCATGATTGTAGCAACAATACACACATATATTTCTACAAGGGCTTAGCAGTTTAGAGGACGCTGACGAAATTATTTCATTGACGATGATGTGGTAACTCATTTGTTTGTTGTCCTTGACCCCAGCCTGCCAGGCTAACTTGGATTATTCAGACCCTATAGAGAAAGATTCTCAACCTCCTGTGTGTCAGGAAGAAAGTCACTCCTCTAATGTCCCTCTTCTTGTCGTGCTTTCTCACCCCAAAGCCACTTCTTTTCTTTCCCCTCTTGGGGTGGAGGCGCAGAGGGGAGGAGAAGAGAGAGGAGAGGGACAGATGAAAAGACCTATAAGCAGTGATTGTCCTCTTCAAAAGTCGGGGAGTTTAGCTACTACTTCCCTGAGTAGTATCCCAATTTAAAGAGAACTG
This sequence comes from Pteronotus mesoamericanus, assembly GCF_021234165.1. Lineage (NCBI taxonomy): Eukaryota > Metazoa > Chordata > Mammalia > Chiroptera > Mormoopidae > Pteronotus > Pteronotus mesoamericanus. The sequence goes on from NW_026555078.1 coordinate 35,753,867, forward strand.
TCCTCTTCCAAAAACTTGCAGCCCCTGCTGTCACCCGGGCTTTTACTATCTCCCCAAATATACTGTAAATTGCCTGAGGGTGATGTCGTGTCTTTTATTTCTGTCTGCCCTCCACCAGTGTCTGCACACGGTAGGCAGTAAATAGTTGCTGATGGCTGTTGTTGAGTGACAAGTAAGAGACCTGGGAACCCTTGCAGGGGCACTGATCCTTCCTTGGCTGTGTCTCCTCTGGTCATTTTAGGACACCCTCTCCATGCCCCCCAACTCTGATGGAAGAAGGTTATTAAGGTACGGGCACTGTTCCCAGGCTGAAGCTCAGAGGTCTGGGGTAAGGTATTAGAGAGTATTTTTTAGCTGCTTGTGCAAAATGGGGTGGGACAGCAGCTTTTGGATTTGAGTGAGAGATAAATTTCCAAACCAAATTGATAAAATTAGACAACTTGATACCCTGGGGTAGGAACTCTAGCCCAGTCCAATAGCAGCAATTCTGGAGGCCTGATTTGGAGGGTTTTTTGCTCACTGTGCTCTGGGAAGTGGTCCTGGGTGTGCCTCGGGGGTGCCCTTTTCTGAGTATCTCCTTGCATTCTCTGAACAAAATTCCTCTTTAAGTGTACAATCCCTAGAATTTTGCGTGAGGGCAATTCTAGCTGATTTGGTTGAAATGTGGGCAGAGTGAGCCTCACATAATCCCCAGAATATAGAAATGCTCCTTTTGTTTTGTCGCTTCACATTGTCAGTACTGTTAAACAGTGGATAAAACAGGATTTTCAGGTGACCGCTACTTGGTGAAACAAGAAAACAAAGTGGTTCCAGGTTAGAAATGTATTCCTTCTAGTTACATCTTCCAAGGGTCCCCTTTCTCCCTCCCCCTTTCTCTCTCCCTCCCTCCCTCATTTCTCCTTCCTTCACCTCCTTTTCCCCTTCCTTCCTTCCTTCCTTCTCTCCTTCCTAAAATATTTTTTGAATGCTTGTTAAATGTTAGGTACTGTGCTAATCTTAGGCCAATAATACACTTTTATCTTAACCCATCAGGATTCATTCAGTTAACATGATTTTGATGTGTAGTTGTACTTTTGCTAATAAAAACGAGGGGTTTATTTGATCTGTGTATGTGCTTCTGAGTTGTTTGGTTTGGATTACATAAGCACACTCTGAGCCTTGAGGGGTAAGAACCTTGTAGTCCTCCGTTTCTGTGCGTGCCTCCTCTGTGCCTCACTGCGCTTCGTGCAATGTAGACCTCAGTGCAGGTTGTTGACGCTGCCTCAATGTCTCTCCCTCTGATTGGAGAGTAGACTGTAGCCTTCGTAGGTTGCAGGCACAGGCAGACACAGAACCAGAAAAAGGGACACCACAGGTTAGTGCTTGCTAACCCATCTCATGTTACTTCCTCTTTCTTCTCTCCAAAGGAGATCTCATTCCTAGGCACCAGCAAGTGTTTAGCACCAATCAGTACTTCAGTGGGGTGAAAATTCCAGACCCTGAAGATATGGTGAGTGACCCATTTTGGAAAGAATCCTGCATGCGAGAGCGGAGGTTAACAGAGTATTTAAGTGGTGATCATCCTATTTAAACAGGGAGAGGCTAACTACATTTTGGTAGTTACTTTCTTGAGCCCTATGGCCCAGTCTGCCCTGGAAGGTCACTCTAAGGGTGGGAAAAAAAAAAAAATTGGGACTCAGGCAAGTGAGTAACTACCAAAACCTAGCTAGGGGTGGTTAGTGAGCATGAGGGACAGGAATGCAGAGTGCCTGCCCTGCGCTCACCGGCCCTTCATCATTTCAGCAGTTGAAGCTCAGAGCCAATCAACTTCAGACAATGACTCATCCAGGAAAATCCAGCATTGTCCAAATCCCCCGCTCTACTGTGCCCTCACTGCCCAGACCATGAGGGGAACGGGAATGACCTTGCACGGCCAGCCTCACTCGGGGGCCTGCGCTCTGTGCTCAATGTGGGGAACGTACTCATTCTAAAAACAACGGAAAAATTAAAAATATGCATGTCCTTAGTCCACTTTCAAGAATTTATTCCAATGAAAGGCATAAAGATGTAACATTCTTTAATAGAAATCATTTCCTTTTTGTCCCTCAGTAGAGGATTAAATAACTTACGGTATATCCTTACCATAGAAATACCACAGAGCCAGTAAAAATATTTTTATGTATTCACTTGAAAAAAAATTCACAACATATTGCCAAATGAAAAAATGCTTATAAAACAGTATATATAATTTGACATAATTGTAATAAATATTTGCTACACAATGTATATATTTATATATAAGTATAAAATAATATGACAGCCTTTGAAAAATCATGCAAAGCTTTTTACATTTGTGAGATAAATGGCTGCATATAGATACAACAATATTAATAGGGTATATCTCTTGTGGTGGGGTAATTTTTTTCTTTTCTTTATGGTTTTTCAATATTTTTTATGTCTTCTAATGGGCTTGTATAATAATCAAAAACATTTCAGAGCACAGTTAAAGTTTGTCTGAGTTTCTACTGTCTAAGAAAGGTACTTTCAAATCGAAACTAACCCTCCAGTTGCTCAGTTTCCATGTCGGGGTTCTGTCAAGTGCCATTTGCGCTGTCTGTTCCCTCAGCCCCTTGGCTTGCCTCGCAAAGAACACTTCCTCTTCCCATTCCTGCCACCGCTAGCAAGGGGAAAAGTGGGTCGTGCTGGGAGCATGCTGGGACAGAGAAGTAGGAATGACACCTGGCATATGGGAGGTGACCCAGCTGGCTCCCTAGTGACCTGGACATTCCCAGTTCCACACTAAATATCCCTTAGGATTTCCTGTTTGCTTGTGTACTGGTGAAGCCTCAGAAACAGTCCAGGTTTCATAAATGTAAAAGCTTCCCATGGTGTCCCAGAGGTGGTTCTGCAGGGGATTTCCTGTTGACAGAAACACAGGAAGCAGCAGTGGAGGGGATGTGCTGGTTCAACATCTGTGTTTGAGTCCCTCTGCTGGTCAGTAACCTTGCTGGAGGGAGGCCTGCTTGCTTCTGGGGCTGGGAAAACTGGCTAAGCCGGCAGGATGGGCCCATTGTATCGCGGCCGACCCACCAGCCTCACCCCACGCCCTGCTGCTGAGACAGCAGGGCCCAGTGTCAGCAATGTCCTATCAATTCCCAGCCGAGCTCAGAGGCAACACACAGAAATAGCAAGAGAAATATTTAAGCCAGCAATTTTCAACCTTTTTCATCTCATGGCACACACAAACTAAAACTAAAATTCTGCAGCACACTGAAAAATGTATTTTTTGCTGATCAGACAGAATATAGGTTTATTTTGATTTATTCACACTGGGTGTCTAGCATTGTGTTGGCTGTTGTCATTTTTTTTTATTTGACATTCGAAAGAAAAAGAGGTCAGTGCCCCTGACTAAGTAGCTATTTCATGTTTTAAAAATTCTTGTGGCCCACCAGTTAAAAACGCTGACTTAAGCTCTGGCTGTGGAGGGCAGGGGGCGAGAGGGCGCTACTCTCAAGGGCTAATACAAATCTGCTTAAGGATTTTTTTTTCCCCTCCCTGTATCTGGTAGGGAATTCCAAAACGGAGGCTCTGGTCTCTTACTCTTATCAAAGATTAATAAGTACACACCTGGGAATTGGTTGTTTTTGTCTGGTTCCCTCTTTAAAACAGCACTGTGCTTGCAGTGCCAGGGGTGGCGTTTCTTTTGCTGAGCCGGGCCAGCCACTCCAGACCCCAGCTCACACACTGCCATCGTTGTACACTCAACACAGCTGGCCGTTTATTTTACTCAGCTTGGCTGGCTCTTATTTTCCCAGCTCCCCTCTCTGATTAGCCTGTTCATCTGTGGTGTATCCCTTTCACTGGCTTATCTGTTTGTCTGTCTGGCATTGGGCATTTCTTCCACTTTATCGTGTTTGTTATCTCTCATTGTCTCTAGCATGTGACTGGAACAAAATAAGTCGTACAGGGCCAAAGGGAGTTTGAAGACTATCTGCTTGGGAGACTCTTTAAACAGTAGGATGATCAGGGAAACAGCAGGCTCTTGTGGGAGAAGACAACAGTGTTCATTTTAGAAAACCAAGAAGCATCTGTTCACGTGGGTAATGAAAAAAAAAATCTATTTTGAAGCTCTGTTTTTGTGAATGTCAATAAATGCAAAATTGGGCCCCTTTATATAAAAAGCCAATATTAGTGCCAAAAATTATTCTGAGGCAAGGCAAGTTATATAAACTGAGGCAGGAAAAAAAGGAAGTAACAATTGCTCAATGAATTTGCTTGTTTGTTTGTTTCACTAGTGTTTTCTCATAATTTGCTACCTGCATCAGTTATTCAGAAAGTGAAGGGAGTGGCTCGGAAGAAGATTTGGAAAAGCAATCTGGAGGTGGGGAGAGAAGGGCTGGTGAAACAGGCAGAGGGAGGCTGTTGCGGGTGAGCGGTATGGTGGGCAGAGGGTGGAGGAGGCAAGGAAGGTGCCAGGAAGATGCTGCTCTCACTCAGAAGAAATGCAATCTGAAGTAACCTCTTACTGGAATACATGCTGTAAGTAAAACCCCCTTTTCTTTCTTTCTTTCTTTCTTTTCTTTTTTAAACAGGAACCACTTGAATTAAAATTTCCAAACATCTCTTATCCTGCCCTGGGGCTCTTGAAGGTAAAATCATGGCTTTTCCAGCAGCTGTTGTCATTGGGGAATCCACTGATTGAAAAGTGTTCCTTTTAGAATTCTTCTCCTTTGAAAAGTATACATGTTTTCAGTTTTTAAAATGGGTCACATTCTACTACAGTACAAACATCTGTAAGTGTTTTTCACTTTAAATAAACCTAACATTGTATTTGACTTCTAAATTTACACAAAATAGAAATTACAGAGGAGTGGTTTATTTTAAAAAAGATCTTTTTCTTCAAAAAATGATAGCCATAGGATCCTTTTAAAGAGCCATCTCCCTGGTATACTTGAAGTAGGTTTTGATTTTAAAATTTATATACATACACATTTTCAAGAATATCTAGGCCTTATGTGGATGAGGAGCTGTTAAAATATTTGCAAGTTACTGTCAATGTCCCACCCATTTCAAAAAGTATTGACTACATTTACTGATGTATTTATAACATAATTTAAAACGTGAGACAGTTCCTTGGGGTATGGGGTCACGAGATGTAATCTATCCAGGATGAGCCCTATGGAAAGCTCCCTGGCAAAACAAATAGTTAAAATGGTGTTATACAAAAGGATGTATACTATGCCTCTCCTTCCATGCAGACACATGTATGCTTGTAATGCATAGACTATTTCTGAAAGAATTTAAAAAAAATTTTGATTTTAGAAGGGGGAATGGAAAAACTAGAGTGGTTGAGAGACTGCTGAATCTTGTATGCACTTTATTTTTACCATGTGTTGGCATTATTTTTGAAGTGAAAAAAAAATCAACCTAGTTTTCACAAAATATATGCAAGGGACCAAAGAGGCTAAGTGGATAATTCAAGCTAGACACTGAGGTCAGAGTAACAACTGCCTCAAGAAGAGAACAAGGTGGGAAAAATGATTTTTTCTTACTATTTCCAGAAACTATTTATTTATTATGTGGCTCCTCATTTAGGAATCATCATGGAAGGAACTAAAACCATGATTGGGTGTTTCCCCCCCTTTTCCCTCTATCTTGTTCCCAACTGATCAAACTATAAGTTTAATCTTACAAATATAAAAAATGACATTAATACATTCGTATTATTTTTAAAGGAAGGTGGAATTTTTCCTTCTTTTAGGGCTGTCTGCACATGAATCCTGCTGAGAGACTGACGTGTGAACAGTTGTTGCAGCACCCATATTTTGACAGCATCAGAGAAAAAGGGAATTTGGCAAAAGATCACGACAAACCAGCAAGGAAGGCCCTGAGGCAGAACCGAAAGCACTTGCCTGGGGTAAGAATGGGGCATGGCTTTACAAAAGCATCCAAGGTTGCAATGTCAAATGATCTATCTGCCACCTAGTCAAGAGGGTCTGAATCTACACTTGTGGTGGCAATCGCGGCTTGCAGCTCCAGGACCTCATTCCTGCCCCAGGACACTGGTCCCATGATTTACCAACCAGGGCCCCCTAGACAGCTGCCTCCCAAGCCCCCTTTTCCCTGAATCCGAAAGATGTTCTTGCCCTGCAGTTCCCAGCTGCCACACAAGGGCCGGGATTTTTGGTGTGCGTGAGCGCAGGTCTCGGCCAAGCACCCACTGTCAGTCCAGCTGAGTATGCTTTTTGTGCTTTGGAAAATGAACCCAGATTCATCCTAGTAGCTCTCTGTCATCTTGTTTACCTTCAGTATTAATTGACATTCCAGGTTTCCCCTCAAAGGAACTGTTTTCCCTCCTGATCCTTTAATCACCAGAGTTGACTTGGGTAAAAGCAGTGATGAGTGCCTTCCGGGATAGCAGCAGAACAGCACATTTAACCAAAGAATTGCCTCCAAAACAGCACCCTGAGAGCCTGTGAAGCTTCATGATTGGTGTAAAGTGGCAAAATGGCCTTACAATAAGTGTCTTGTCATAAGCCAGAAGCTGTAACAATTTAGAATGGACTGTAGTTGGGAATGACAACTAAGATGAGCTGGCTGCTCCTGGTCACTTCTGAAACTGTCTAGATACCCCTTAGCTTAAATTATCTTGCCTTAGCTTAGACTTCCCCTTTGCAGCCTCCACTGTACAGCATGTTCAGTAGTATCTGGTGGTGTGTGTGAGGTTTAGAGGAGGGAAGAGGGTATCCTGACCATTAGGAACAGGTACCACAAGAACTTCAGGACCCTAAGATAGGTCAGTTTCAAAATGAAGAATGCTTTTATTTTAGTCTCTGTCATATATGATCCAGGTAGCAAAGCAGGTTGGAAATAGACTCCCGCTTCAGAGTTACACCTTATCTTGCCGTTTCTTTGTGTTCAAGAGTAAAGGGTCTTGATGGAAATATTTTTATTTGAAAAAATATGGGAATCCTGCTAATTTGTGTATTGCTTGTAATTACTGAAGGATTCAACTGTAATTTAAAATTTAAAAAAACCCTGCTTTTCAGATATCTACAGTCGTATAGTACAATAAAAAAGTAGATGTGTGTGTTCTCCTTGTTTTCACATGACATTTACAATAAATTCAAGCATTTTCTGGCAGCATGAAGGAGACAGTTTTGTCTTTTTTTAACTGAGGAGAAAGTGAGCAAATCGCCTAAGTGCTCCAGATACCAGTTTTCTTTGCTGTAAAACAAGGCATTGGCTCAAATGATCCTGTGAACGTATGCCTCGCTCTTGTGAATATATGCTTTTTTCCAATAATGTTAACATGTAGACTTTTCCTTTTTATATTCTCTAAATTTTCCTTAATGTGCATGTTTTTATTCTTAATAGGAAATAAACCTCTAAAAGGAAAAGCAGAGACCAAATGTAAACATTTTGTCCTCTCTCAGGTTCTGGATTCAGTGCAGAAAAAGTATTTCTGTGCTGAAAATTTAACTTATTTACCTCTTTTGTGACATGTTACCAACAATGAAAAAAGTACATGGCATTAAACCTAATTCTGTGCCTTGTATTTTCAGTTGCAGTATCTACCTCAGCTGACTAACAGCAGCCTCCTTCCAGCTTTGGATAATAAGAAGTACTGCTATAATCCGAAGAAACTTAACTACCACTTTCCAAACATTTAAGAAGCTTGGATAAAAAAAGAACTGATCAATAACTCAAAAGAAAAAAAAACCCATACATTTGATTGAAAACCATTCCAATGTTGAGAAAACATAAGTAACTAACTGGGAGAGACAACTTGGCAAGATATGAAGAGAAATTTCAGAAGCAGTCCTCCATGCTTGGTGATGCTGCCTGCAACAGAAGGGGAAAACTTATTTGGATTCCCACCTGTGTTTTTGTTGTATCTAAGTAGCTGGACTTATGGACAGATATAGAAATAGTATCTACTTCCTGTTCCTCTGGCAAAACTAAAGATGTAAAAAAGGTTTATGCTTCCATTGTACCATATGCAACAAGTGAAAAATGGATTACACAATGCCCGTTTCCTCAGATCTCTATTGCCTTGAGTCCTATCTCCAGTCTTTTTAGATTGTTTCACCATCATATTTAAGAAGGGTGTAAGTTCTTGAAATCAAAATATTTAAAATTCCATTTCCTGCATGCTCTTAGTTCTTAAATTTTAAAACTTTTTGAAATATTTAAGTTATTCAAAATACTTAAAATCATGTACTATCATAAAAAACTCACATGTTTATATATCCAATGATATGTTTATAGACATTTCTCACATATACTTTTGTCTTTCCATTTAGTAAAGGATGCATCTTAGTCGTTTTTGCAGCAAGATGGATTACTATAGTCCATCTACATTTGTTCACTCAATTCCCTTGCAAACAACGGCATGAAGATTGACAGCTGACCAAGGTGCAAGGGGTAGACCAAAACCTATGGGTTTGGCAGGAACTGAGCCTGACAGCCTAAAAGTAATTAGTACTTCATTCTCTCCAGCTTAGTCTAAGACTTGAAGTCAGACCCATAGGCAGGACTATAGTGACCTGGATTTTGTAAGAAATTGCTTGTGAGCTTTTACTTGGTCATTAGAGACCTTAGGTTGTAAACTGCTGTTTTCCCTGAAATATCTTTTTACACTGTGTGTGTGTGTGTATACACACACATGCACATTTATTTTATGTGTGTGTATATACATACTATTCTAACAACTAGTAATAAAACTGTAGTCCAAAATGATATTGAGGATTCCTAATTTTGCACAGTGATACTTAAAATGATGACATAATTAGCTCTGATTTGGCCTGTTGCTCCTATTCAAACAGCTTCTTCCTCGTCACTAGGACACAAGGGCAATATAAAATCCGTGTCTTTTCTTATAACTCAAAGCCATTTTTGGTTGATGTGCTACTACTATTTCCTAGTAGTTCTCAGCCATGGTTTTTGAAGTTATATTTTACTATATCTTCAAAACATTTCTTATGCACCCTCAGTTTACTGCTGTACTAATTTTCTTCATGAGAGTATTTGACCTTATTCACTAACAGCTAAGTAATGCACCAAATTCTGGCAACTGTTAATCAGTTTGGCTACCCCAGCCAGTTTAATGATATCCAAAGTCTTCCTGATGTATGTAGCTTCTTGCATAGGTCTGATAGTAAGTTAATCACTAATCCTAGTATTATCTAATTCTTGCTTTGAAGTCTTGCATCAAATGACAAGGAAGGATATCCAACTTCTGTGCATAGTTTACATTTTGTGTTTCTTCTTTTCCTTAACCCAAAACAATGCACTTGACAAGGCAGGTGACTGTAACTGCCTAATTTATTTGTTTTACAGAATACCATTCAGAATAGAAAGTAGCTCCAGACTAAACTGTGGTTAATCAGTTGCCTCATTACACAGCAATCAAACAAACCTGAGACAGATGTGCTTGTTTTCTCTAATGAGTTCTAGTAAATGTATGCTTATGTTTAACTTAACCATATCTGCAACCTTTTTTCACATAGAATATCTATTGTTTCACATGAGACTGTTCTATATCCTTGTCTTTTTAAAAAATTTATTATTTTCTGATTCTTAAAAAATGACAGTGGTAATTATATTAGTAAATATTATAATAGTATATAGTGTATAATTTATGGCATGTGTATTTACATAAGCTGGTTTCTAAGCGCAATTAAGATTCATTTATTTACCAGAATGCTGTATCATAGAAAATGTTTATTTCCGAAGTCATATTCAACAGCTTAATATTTAAACCAAACATACAGAAATCCACAAAGAAATCGGCATATAACAATAATAGAATCAGAGCCATTTCGGGTAAAGATAAAGACATGTTTTATTTAATGATATTCTTTATCACTGCTTTCTAGGCATTGAATTTTTTGTTTATATTCCTTCATGATGTCCCTTGAGCTCATAGGGAATAGTATCAAACAAATAGGGGGGAATAAAAATCAGTTTCTAATTGACATGTTAAAATTTTCTGTTTAAAGCATTTTTAAAATTTAATTTAAAAATTAAATTTAAGCAAAAAGCAAGTACAGTTGTACTGGTCTTCATGTTTATTTCCTCTGTTTTACTGCAATCAGCAAAACTATTTGACTTCAGCCAACTATTTATGTCTACTTCTAATAAAACACCAGACTAAACTTACCAAATAGGCAAATTAGCCAGAAACTAGTCATTCAGAGAAAGGATGATATTATAAAAAACAGGAATGCAGGATCATGAGAAAGGCATGCAAACCCTGGGAAGCAATACGAATGCCTCAGTAACCACTGGTTACTTTGCATAATTGACTTCATCAATGAATCACTTTCAATTTTTCATAGTTGTACATTTATAGTAACATGCTTCAATATCTTTAAGCCAAAATTTAACATAAATTACTGTCAAAATACAATAAGGAATATCTGTGTTGTACATGTAAATAACTTGAAAAAACTCAAGTCAGTATCTAAATCAGAGTTATCTGTACAGGTATCTATATAAAATGAGGGGTATATTAAGATTAAAATGCTACCTGGTTTGCACCACTTCCAAATTAGTAACTTTAGGGAGTCTTGTCTGAATATTTATTTTCTACATGATGGACTTTCTGCTTTTAAAATATGAGATGATATCCTGATAGGTCTACTGATGATTACATAATATTCGCTATATTTGGGATCAACAATTTTAAATGATACTTTATATTGAATAAGGCACTTATTTTTTATTATTATTATTTTCACTTCAAGTCTAATTTTAGTTCCAGAGAAGGTAGTGTTGTCTTAAAGGCTTGGACAAGGTTTTCTTTATTTCTTATTCCAGGAAGATCACATAAAAACAAATACTTGAGGTTTCTGTAAAAGAGAAAAAAAAAGAAGTTACTTCAATTTGGCTTTTACTCTTACAGCATTAAAACTAAACTCAATTTATTCACTTTTAGAAAAAAGTTACACACTGAATGTGTATCTTAGTTCTGAATTAAACCAATAATTCTAGCTGAATCTTTCCAAATACTATATGTATTTTACGGCATAAAACACCTTCACATGTGAGATATAAAATATGAACCTTAACCTAGAAAGGGAAACAAATTAGAAAAGTTGTTAAAGGAATTCAAAAGGAAGCCTTGAAGCCTCAACCAATGTAAGAAACAAACAATCTAGTACTTATGGTTCTAATGTTTAAAATTTCTCATACTTCCTGTGATAGATTATTGGCAGAACTTGGGGAAAATTGCTTTAAAAGATGGAGAGGAAGGATAATAGCTAATGCTTATTGAGAGCTTACTGCAGCAGGCACGATGCTAGGTGCTTTACACAGACTTAATTTTTTAAAAAAGATGCTCCCTAAATATGCAATAAAACCATAATGCATTAAGGTTGATGATTTCAACTGTTTTAAAGTATTACAGATGAAAGTTAAGTCATTTTCTCATTTCAGAACTAAAACAAGATACTACCCCTCAACTGTTTTAAATTCTGATTTTTCACCTTAGCATCACTATCAAGTTTCCATTTTGGCACTGATCACCTACCTTAAGTGACGCAAAGCAATGATGCCTTTGTCTGTGACATTCCCACATGAAATTATTTCCATTTCCAACAAACTTTTTTGTAAATTTTCAAATTGACCAATTCTCTCCAAACAGCCATCCTCGATGTAATGGCACTTGCAAAGCCTTATTTTTTCAACATGCTTTAGGCCCTCTAGGGGGAAAAAGTGCAGTTTAAGATTCTGCTTTGCCATTAAAATAACCTACTATCCCAGGTTTCCCAGGACTGTTCTGATTTTAGAATTGAAAGTCCTATGTCCTGGGAAACCTCTTAGTCCCAGGAAAACTGGAATGATTGGTCACCTTATTAACTATAGAGGGTATTCACTATACTGCTGATAGGACCATACTGCTGTCAGACAACCATGCACTGAGGGAAGAAATGTCTGCCCAGCCAGAAGCTATGTGAATATAATTTTAGTTCACATAAACATATCTACATATTGAGGCTTTTTCAATGACAAAAGTTTGAATTTTAAGTCAATAAACTATAGAATAAAGTTATGTAGAGACAAGCTTAGTAAGGGGAGAAAGGAGAGGAAGGTGTTTGTAACCTCTATTTAGTTCAAAAAGAAATACTATACATAGGAAGAAACAAACTGGATTATATTGAAAAGGCAAAAAGGACACATCTATAATATTAAGAAACAAAAGGTCACTGTAAAATCACCTGCATTTCTCATAAGCAAATGATAGGGTAGTTACCCATGTAATCAAATCCAATATTCATGATACAAGAGTCAGTGGCATCAATGGCCTGGATCTTGTATTTGTCCAGAGGGCCCGTTGGGAGGTTGTTGTAGTCCTTCTGCCACCTCTCCTGGCCATGGTAGCGCACCATGGCCCCACAGCGAAGCAGCCACTCGGAGGCCGCCCTTTCAGGGCCAGCCTCCCTGATGCGTTCATAGTCTACTCTGTTGGAAAGAGAACAAACGCAGTTGGGTTTTACTATAATCATTACCTTCTTAACTACATTCACCAACAGAAACATAGAATAGCAATAACTTTCCATTTCAAATGACTAAGGAGAGAGACAAGTATATTAGTGAGACCCATGCAAACAAACAAACAAACAATAAAACCCCCATACAATGGCTCTACCTGCTACCTTTCCTGCTTTTATTTTTGTTTCCAAGTGAACTCTGCCAAGGCTTGTTATTTTTATGTGAGTTATCAGGCAGGCATGAGTCTTCATTGATTTATATGCAGCACAGTGCTTGACACCAGGAGGTACTCAGTAACTATGTATTGAATGATGCACTTGGTTATTGTTTTTATTAATGGTAGAAGAGGGAATAATTTTGAACTTATGTTCAAATTAATCTTAAGTGATGTTTATTAATTTCTATATATGACTTTTTCTCTAGTTAGTGGTGTTAATGCAACAAGGAGGTCAGCCTCACCAGTTTCTAAATGATGTTTCTAAGCATGCCACTCATTACCTTTTTAAAAACTGGAGTTCACTTGATACTATTCAAAAGGCTAACTAGATCCTTTAAGAAGCCATAGAATAAAATATTCTAAAATTACATTTACTGAGCTTTTCTAATCATAAAAGTAATAAATATTCATTTTAGAAAACTTGAAAGGCAGGGATAGTCCAAGTAAGATAAAAAATCACTGAAATCCTGCAACCCAGGCATGTTAACATTTTGTATTCTATTTTTCATCCTTATTCAATGTTTGTATGTGTTTTGTTATTAAACAAAAGGAGGACCATACTGTATACACTGTACAAAAAACCAACTTGAAACACAAGAAATAATCACATAGCTAATGGGAACTCATCTAACTCTAACAATCCCCATGTTTCTTCACTTTAATGAGAGTAACTTACTTATTAAACACTGCATTCAACCAGCCCCAGAAGTATCTGGTGTCACATGACCGTGGGAGTTTCTTTAAGCCACATAACTGCCAGGAAATTTTTCCAAACAGCATCGTTTACTCTAGATACACAAAACAGCATTAATATTCAGTAATTAGCTAGCAATCGGAGTCACATATGTACAGTCACTTCACAACTTCAAAGTCAATGCTCTTGTGCCAAGAAAGCTGATGATTCACTTGCCTCTCAATAGTCACTGAGCAAGTCACTCCTGTCTCAGTTTCCCAGTTTCTATTGCTGCAAAAGAAATGAGGAACTCTATGGTTCCTTCCAACCTTCACACTGTTTCATTGTTCTATCCTCATTGGCGTCTGTCTGCGCGGTTGCCCCCTGGTGTCCATTCAGGCAGTGCACCTACATATTGACAAATCACCTCCACTCCCGATCTCCATTTCCAGTATGAAAATGGCAAACTAAATTGCCTAGGGAGCAGTGTGTGGAGGTCAAGACCTCCAGGGAGGAAGAGGACACATGGAAACAGATCTGTGACGAGGCTGCAAATAGTGTCACCAGGAACAGTACAAAGAACTGTGGAAGGGCAGCAGGGAAAGCCTGGGGCAGCAACTTCACCTCTCTGACCCTTGGTTTTCTCACTTGTGAAAGGAGATGAGGTGCTCAGATGATTTCCAGCTGTAAAAATCTATAACCATGAGTTGAGAAACTGATTTTTAAATTGGGTCTCAATCTGATTTATGCCAATTCAAGTTTCTCTAGGACTGTGCCAGGTGGGGGAAAAACAATGATAAATGGAGTTTGGTTTCTGCCTTTGAGGAGCTAACAAGTTAAGGCAGGATGGAGAGAGCTAAACAATTTACCAAGTAGTTAAAATACAGGATAGAACCTCATCAATATTTTAAAAGAGTTAAAATAAGAACAGGCTAGGATTTAAATACAGATACCAGGCAAAGGTCTGTCAGGTTAGCTGAGGCAGAGACATTTAAGGCGTGCTGTATTTCAGTTGCGTTAGCACATGGGGATAATGAGGAGACAGACAATTTATATAGTCACATCAAAAAGCGTCTGGCATAACCAGCCAGGGAATTTGGACGGTCTTCTGCATGTGGTTGGGAGTCACTGAGGTTTTAGCACCGAACACTGGCATTGCTAGAGATATGCTTCAGGAATATTACTCAGACAGCAACGTCAGGATTGCGAACAACAGAACAGGATAGAAAGACAGCTAACAAGGTCTTCAACTACATGTGGGCATGGGAAAGGGCCAAGTGGGGAAAGAATGAAAATGACATTATCGAATGGATTCCACATGACTCAGTAAATGAGATGTAGGGGCAAGAGCCAGAGAAGTTGAAGATGACACTAACTTGTGGTCCTGAGTCACTGGTAAGATGATGATGCCATTATGAAATCAATGTCAGAAGGGACAGGGTTGTGGGTTCAGGTTCTTTTTATATCCCACTTTTTATATTCTAAATATGAAGTGTTGAACTTCTAAGAGGAGATGACCAACAAATGATTAGAATCTAAGTCACATAATGGTACTGCTGAAAAGAATTCAGACCACCTAGACTAAACCTCTTATTCAGAGATAAGGAAACTGAAGCCCTGATATTAAGTAACCTGCTGACACCCTAAATCCTTTCTAGAACAAGGTGTGGCTTTAATAAATGCATGTGTTTAAAAGAACTTGCCCAATGTTTCATGGCTAATTGGTGGCAGTGCTGAAACTTGAATGTAGTTCTGTCTGTTACCAGTTCAGGACTCCTTCCTTAGTCATTGGATGGTTATTCAACTCATCGAAAAAAAGAGGACTAGAAAGAGGCCTGAGTGGGAACCATCTCAGAGCTGAGGAAGTGACTGAGGATGCTGAGGTTGTGGAACAGTGAGAGAGGAGGTCTGAGGACAGAACCTGGCATCGCCTACCCTCCCGCTCCCTTTTCCACGATCACTGGGCCTTCATTACTGTTAACCTCTCACCTCCCCACCTCCACGCGCACCCCCACCTTGCTATCACTTCACGCTCTCAGCTCTTTCCAGCTTTTTGTTAAAGCTCCCTCCACCTGTGCCCTCCTCTATAAACACCATTGGCTGTCAATCTCATTTACAAGTCTGGGCTTTCCAGCTTCAACTCAGGCTGTGACTTACTTATCATTACTCCCTGCCCACCCAATCCTCTCTGTGGAAATCTTACCCAACCTCAAGGGTTTATTCAAATACGATTTTTATCCATCTGTCCATTCATTCAATAAACATTTATTGATGTCTGCTATACCTAGTGCAAGAGATACAATGGGAAGGTAGAAAAAATAAACAAGAGACAAAGACATGGTTCCTGTCCTCATAGAAATGTATAGCCTAATGAAGAAGGCAGAAGATGTAAACAAATAACATGCAACATGATCTCTTGGTAGAGGTATGAACAAGTTCTGTCAGAGCCTAAAAGAGTGAGGGGAAGGCTTCACATTAGCATTTTCTTTTGGATGGCTCTTAAAAGATGATTAAGTGTCCAGTGAGGCAGAAAAAAGAAAAGTGTGTAGAGCAAAAAGAAGAGCAGGATCACCTTATTCATCTCCATCTCGCTTAGCACCTAGCACAGTGTCATACCCCTAATGCAAGAGTTTAATAAATATTTGCTAACTAATAGGCTTTAATGGTTGATATAGTTCCATGGAGAAATGTAAAACCAAAGAAACTGTTATTAAGCAGATAAATTTCTGTGACCTGTGAAATCTGAAGTACTTTCATTTGATTTATTTTGGCCTACCTTCTAATTCAGCCTAAAGAAAAGGTCAAATTTACTACTTCAGCTATGACCTCTAAAAATATTAGATATCTTATTTAAATAATTTAAATATGAAAATCAAATTTTTATTTCGCAGTAAAGGTAAAAAATTGATTGGTAGGTTTTTACATTCTTAACTGTAACTTTGCTATTTGATTTTAGCAATTTCAGATGATTTCAATCAGCTACCTCTGGGAATGCTTTCTATAGGGAAAGAGGAGACCTCTAGTGGTAAGTAGGTGAATTTAACTCTAATGAATTAACAGAAACCAGTTAAAAGCAAGTTAAAAATAACCTACTGCCTGTCTGGAGCTCAGTTTGTTGGAGGGTGGTCCTGTACACCAAAAGGCTGCAGGGATGGGTATGGGAGGCAACTGATCGATGTTTCTCTCTCTCAAATCAATAAGCATATCCTTAGGTGAGGATTAAAAAACCACCCACTACTAAATTACTACTGTGATAAATAATTCAAGAATTAAAATCATTAAAAAAAAATCCTGCTATCAGAACATGGCTTAGAGCCACAAATTTGTCACTGATGTTCCTAAAAGTTGCAATTATGTTTGTGACTTAGAAAAGGCCAGACCTGTGTGTGACTCAAAAGGATACACACGAGTGTTTCTGAGTAGGTGTGATTGAGAGTTGCCATTTGCATAAAAACAATATTTGGTTTTTTTAAGTGGAAGTTCTGTTTTACATATTAAATATAATACTTCTGTGGGCTGTTAAAATGATGGCTAACTTAGTGGTCAAAAGGACTGTGAAGACAGGGTTATCAGAATTGGGGGATTGCTACCCCCAGTTACAACCTACTTCACTTCAAATAACCTATTATTGATGCCAATTTTTATTCCTGAGGCATGAAGAGTGTCGTGAAATATGATAGAGCAATTCATTAAGAACTGGAAGCAAAGGTCCCAAAAGCCATTTCTAGGCCAATACCACATGGCATTTATTGAACTAACATTTACAGGTTCTGACACAGAGGAAGATGAACACGAATTCTCAGCCGAGGAGGGTGGTGTCCTGGACACAAATGTCTCTAGCCAAAGACACCACAGAGTATATAAATGTAAGGTTAGCTCTTGATTTGAAATTACTTAATTGAAACACATTAACGTACAATCCCAGGGGAGGGTAAGCAGAAAATAATTGTAAAAAAGAGGATGTGTATTGTAAATTCTTTCAACCTGCTAAACTAAGAGGCACATGCTCAAAATCAGAGCAGTAAAAAAGTTACTATGGTCTATGAAAGTCTGATCACAGACCCTGGAAGTGTCTAATTCTGCATTCAACCTGGTAACAAATCAACTACATGCTGTGCGAACTGAAAAATAACCATCTCCACTACGTATCTATCAAAATGATTAAAATAAAAAATAGTGATACCCCCATATGCTGGTGATGAGGAGAAACTGGATTACTCAGATATTGCTGGTGGGAATGTTTAAAGGTACAGCCACTTTGGAAAAGCAGTTTGGCAGTTTCTTTCAAAACTAAATGTGTACTTGTCATATGACCCAGCATTCGGAGCTTTGGACATTTATCCCAGGGACACAAAAACAGATTCACACAAAAAAGCTGTACACTACTGTTAATAGCAATTTTATTCAAAATAGCTAAAAACTGGAAACTCAGATGTCCTTCAATGGGCAAATGGTTAAATATACTGTGGTACCATAAAATACTATTTGCCAATAAGGAATGAACCATGGATACATGCCACAGTTGGGATGGATCTAAAGGGATTACTCTGAGTGAGAAAAGCTAATTCTAAAAAGTTACATACTGTATAGTTCTGTTAAAAAAACTCGCTGAAGTGACAAAATTTTAGAAAGGGAAAACAATTGGGGAAGGGGTGCCCTGCAGTAGGAAAGTGCAGCTATAAAAGGGCAACAGAGGAGCCCTAGCCAGGTAGCTCAGTTGGTTAGAACATCATCCAGATGATACGTATGATTTATATATAGGAACGCTTGCAGGTTAGATCCCATCAGGGCACATACAAGAATTAACCAATGAATGCATAAATAGCGCTGACTGGTGTGGCTCAGTGGGTTGGGGGTTGTCCCACAAAAGAAAAGGTCCCCAGTTCACTTCCAATGACGGCACACGCCTCGGTGGCAGGCTAGGTCTCCTATTGGAGGCTTAAGATAGGCAACCAATCAATGTTTCTCTCTCACATCCATGTTTCTCTTCTTCTGTTTCTCCCCCCCCCCTTTCCCTTGCTCTAAAATAAATAAATAATCTTTTTTTAAAAAGCAAGCATAAATAAGTGGAACAATAAGTTGATATTCTTTTCCTCTCTCCTTAAAAATCAATAAATTAAAAAAGGGGAGGGGGCAGTGGAGGGATTCTTGTGATGGAACTGTACTTGATTGTGATGGTGGGTACAAGAACCTACACACAGATAAAAACTATAAAGAACTTGCCCAGCCGGTATGGATGGGTTGGTTGGAGCATCCTCCCCTGCACCAAGAGGTCACAGGTTCAGTTCCCTCCTCATGCAACTGATCAGTGGTTCTCACATTGATGTTTTTCTCTCTTACTCTCTCTCCCCCGCCCCCCTTCCTGTCTCTCCAAAATCAACAACTGTGTCCTTGGGAGGACTGATTAAAACATGCATGTAAAACTGGTGAAACCTAAGTAAGATCAATGGATGTGTCAATGTCGATTTCCTGGTTGTAATGTACTATACTTTTGCAAAAAGTTATCATTGAGGGAGACTTAGTAAAAAGTACACAGAATCACTATTGTTCCTTACAACTGCATGGAAATCTACAATTATCTCAAAATTTTTAAAAATAAATTTAAAAATCCCTTTTCCAAAAAAGAAAAATTGTGATGGAACAAGCAGGTAACATTCTACATTGTTTTCACAAATAAAGCAAAATATGTACAACTATCTGGGAGGTAAAACCATTTGAGCATAATAAAATCAGTCATTTACCGAATACTTCACTGTGCTAAAACCTGATGAGCCTCATCTCCTAATCCGAACAGTCCTATAAGGGAGACACCGCAGGTTACTCCTAGTGCACAGAGGAGGGGAGGGTCTGAGGCAAAGAGGTGAAGTGACCTCCCCAAGCTACCTAAAGACTGGAACCAAATCCAAATGGGCAAGTCTTTCCAGCAATTAAGTTGTATCATTCTACTTTTCTGTCCAGCTGTTCTGACCCTAAAAATTAAAAACTGCCATTATGCACAGAGAACGGGTGTTAACTGGCACGGTGATAATCACATAATTTTAGAATAATAGCGATTTTAGAGATTACATAGCCCACCTCCCTTATTTTACAGACAAGGAAACGGGGGATATGGGACCTGTACAGGTGAGTCGGTGTTCTCAGGCCCGCACAGCATAGTTTAAACTGAAGGTCGGCCCAGTAGTAAAGATACGGAAAGAGATCGCTAAATGATGGCAGAGACCTAGTGGGGTCTAGTTCCTCTAGGCGGTATCTACAGGACCGATAAACAACCGAATGAATGATACCGCCAGGAATCTGACGAAAATAAGTCCAGAAGATCGCAGGCTATCAGGAGTTGCCGTGATAAAGCGCCTCGGTCCAGAGCGAGGACTAAGGCCGGACGGGCGCGCCCCTTCAAGAGGCACTCGGCTTAGTGGGGGCCGGGGGCTCAGCAATACGCCTCCTGCTGACCCCGGACCGGGCCGACAGGCAGGAAGGGAGGCCGCTGGGCCAGCCCAAACGAGTTTTCACCGTAATCATGCCCTGATTTTCTCCCACAGCCCTGCGTCCCCTCGACGATGAAGGTCGAAGGCGCGCAACTCGGCGGGTCAGGTTTTCTGTAAGCCAAGCGAGTGGAGAGGGAAAAGGGCAGAACTTAGGCGCTACTACTCTAGTCCCGCCCGCTCGGGCCTAGCTCCTCTACTCACAGCGTCGGAGGGAGGGAGGAAGCGAGCGTCCCAGGCGTGTACGACAGCGCCAGCCTGCCCTTCGCCCTCCGCCGCGCGCTCCCATTGGTCACCGTCGGCCACCCCACGTGGGGCGAAGACGCGCACGCGGGAGGCGGGGTAGAAGTGCGGGCCCCTGTAGTGTTTTGTCCGTCGGGAGGGAGGGGAGGCCGGGATGCGGTTTGGATTGGGGGAGTTTCCCCGGGGGTTTCTCGGCGCCCGCGGGGGAGGCCCCGCCGCTGGGGGCCGAAGAAGGTGAGGCGCCAAGGGCCTGCCCCCGCCACCCGTTCAAAGGTGTCGGTGTGGACCTATGCCCTTGTTCCATCCTGTCTTGGCGTTGGAGGTCGGAATTGTGGAAGCACGGGGTCCAACCCTCGGACCCGGAGCAATTTTTTTGTGTTTGTGGGGAAGAAAGAGCAAGAGACGAGGTGGGTGTTAACGAAGTCCCAAAGATTCAGAAGGGGCCGTAGTTTGGAGCGTTGAAGGATTTGAAGCACACTATAAGCAACAAACGCTCTTTTTTGCTGGCATCGAGCTCAAACAAGTAAACAGTCTCCAGGCCACAGAGAACCAGTGAAAAAGCAGTTCAGTTGCTAATTAAAAGCCTGCAGAATTAGTGTCTGTGATTGTTTGGAGGTCACACTGGAAACGTTCCTGTGGGTAAGAGTTGAAGGGAAAGTTTGGGTTCCTTTCTAGAACTAGGAGTGACTGGCTTTAACCCGAGGAAGAGGAGAGGGGGCAATCACAGAAGGGTTTTATTTTAACACATTGAATTTCATTCTAAGAGTGGAGTTTTTAAAGGGGTTTTGTTTTTTGTTTTTTTTGTATGATTAAATGTCAGATGCTCAGAAATTTACTCTGAGGTGCAGTGTATGGGAGTGGGGTAATCTGTTTTGGGGAAGTTTCTTAAGTGAAAAGAAAGTAGGGTTGGGGATGTTTTGTTTATACCTTTATTTGAGAGTTAAAAAGATTGCAAACAGAGATTTCACCAATGATAATGTATTATAGAATTGATATAGTGCCATATCAAAACCAGGAAATTGACGCTGGCACAATCCATAGATCTTTGGGTCTCAGATTAGTTTTACATGTACTCATTTCGTGTATGCTTTCTTGTTAACCTAGTCATAGAACGCTATATTTATCACAATCTGCAGAAACAGAAATACCTATCAGTCTAAAAGATAATTCCTTGTGCGTTACACCTACTAAAGAGTAGAAATACAGTCACATCTTAACCTTCCAATAATTGGAATAAGTCTTTCCCAGCTCAATATTGTCATTTTAAGAATGTTCTGTAAGGGGAAAGTTGTCATTCTGAGAATGTCTTCTTTTACATAGCATAATGTCCTGGAGATTCATCTAAGGTGTTATATATGGATATTGGGGTTTTAGATACATGTTGGGGTTGTTTAACATCACAGTGAAGGATAGCTAGTACCAGTTGTCAGAAGTGCTATAAACATTTATGTACAGGGTTTGTATGGACATAACTTTTCTTTCTCTCTGGAATAAATGCAGTCACTAACATCTGTAGTAAACGGTTTAGTTTTTTAAGGAAACGTTTCATATTCTTAATCCAGTGACCTATTTCTTACCAGTTGAGTGGTCCATTTCCCTCTCACAGTATTGGTGTTACATTTTGTCTTTATAGTATTGAGTTATCTATAATGATATCATTGTAGATTGTAGTTTTAATTTTCATTTCCTAATGATAATGGTATTGGATATCTCACGTTTGCTATCCGTATAGCTGTCTGACAAATTGTGATTTGTCCATTTTGGGTTTGTTTGAGAGTTTAACAGATATTCTAGATAGAGTATTGTCAGATGGTTCACAAGTATATAAACTCCAGTTTATTGATTTTTCTTCTTATTAAAGGATCTTTGTAGAATAAAAGTTTTTAATTTGATGAAGCACAAACAATTTTTTTTTGTTTTTGGTGTAAACTCTTTCTATTTAGCCCCTAACATCCCAAAGGATTTCTTTCCAAAAATTTATTTAATGATACAAAATTTGTTGTTACATTTTTAGTTAGAATAATGGTATTATATATGTGTGTTTTTGGAAGAGGCAGAAATAACATTAAAATATTTTTACAGATGATATTTGGGGATTTGCACAACATAATGTAATATAGAGGGGGAGAAATAGGTGGGTGTGGAAGAAGAGGGCCATGTTTTTATAAAACTACTTTCTTGATCACACGGTACGGGTACCTAGTCTGGGATTGTACTACCCTCATTTTTTGAAATGGTTTATAATCAGGGTTTGTTGTGGCTAAAATTGTGGTTCCAGGACTGTTTTTCAACAGGAAAAAGAATTTTTGCACACTAAGTGTTAAAGACTTAAGGTGCTGACCCAAGAACAGTCATTTGAATTTAAAAAACAGGTGGTAAAGAAGAGTGTGATGCTTAACAAATGTAGCTAGGCCAGGCAGGAGTGCTGTGCAGAAGCAGACTGTTGTGGTGTGATATAGTATGATTCAGCCATGATGTAATTTTAAAGGTTTCTTCATGAGTATGAGAAATAGCACAAAACCCAATATTTTTTTGTGGTTTTTAAAAGATTTTATTTTTATTTATTTTTAGAAAGAGGAGGCAGAGAGAGAGGAGGAACATCTATGTGTGAGAGATATGATCAGTTGCTCACTGGAGACGTGCTCTGGACTGAGAATGATTTGGTCACAGGTTGGTGCTCAATCCACTGATCCACAAGGAAAATATTTGTTTTTTAATGATTATGCCAGTAGTCATAACTAATTGTCCACCGATGATACATCAAAATGAGCTTTAAGAAAAAGTCACCTTTAGCATGTTTACAGTAGATCTCATCAAACTTCGCATGCAAAATTTTATCATCTATGGACAATTAATTAAACTACTAACTTATAATCATTAAAAACAAATATTTGCCCTAGCTGGTGTGGATCAGTGGATTGAGCACCAGCCTGTGAACCAAAAGGTCGCCAGTCAGATTCTCAGTCAGAGCACGTGCCTGGGTTCAGCGGGCCAGGTCCCCAGCTGGGGAAGGGTGAGAAGCAACTGATCACTCTATCTCTCACACATAGATGTTCCTCTCCCTCTTTCTCTCTCTCTCCTCCTCTTTCTAAAAATAAATAAATAAAATCTTTTAAAAAACCACAAATAAGTATTGGGTTTTGTGCTATTTGGCTTCATACTCATGAAGAAACCTTTAAAAAGTTACATGCATGGCTAGTCAGTACTATAATCGTCTACACCCAGCATGCAGGGTGGTTAGTTGATCGAGCTGCTCTAAATCTGCACAGCACTCTGCCTGGCCTAGCTACATGTGTTAGGCATCACACTCTTCTTTACCACCTGTTCTTTTAAAATTCAAATGCAATATTCTTGAGGGTCAGCTAACACATTAAGTCTTTAACACCTTAGTGTGCAAGAATTCTTTTTTTCCTGTTGAGAAGAAAACAGTCCTGGAACCACAATTTTAGCCACAACAAACCCTGATTATAAACCATTTCAAAAATTAGAAAGGGTTCAGTACAGTCTAACTTTTTCAACGAGAGGGGGTAAAACTTTCCCTTTAACACTGACCTTGTGGTCAAGAAATCAGTTTTATAGAAACATGGCCACTCTTGTTTCTTCCACACCCCACCTATTTCTCCCCCTCCTATATTACATTATGTTGATGCAAATCCTAAATATCATCTGTAAATATTTTAATGTTATTTCTAAAAGGCCTCTTCAAAACACACATATATAATACCATTATTCTAACTAAAAAATGTAACAACAAACATTTTGTATCATTAAATATTAACCATAAAATTTTTGGAAGAAGACACAGGGGAAAAAATTCTTTGGGATGTTGGGCTAGGTGAAGAGTTTACACCAAAAACAATGATCCATAAAAGAAAAAAGTTGATAAATTGATCTTCATCAAATTAAAAACTTTTATTCTACAAAAGATCCTGTTAAGAGAATAAGAAGAAAAATCAATAAACTGGAGTTTATATACTTGTGAACCACCTATCTGACAAAGTACTCTATCTAGAATATCTGTTAAGAACTCTCAAAACAAGCCACTTAGAAAAATGGGCAAAAGATGTGAATAAACATATTGTCAAAGAGGACAGCTATACGGATGGCAAATACGCACGTGAAAAGATGTCCAATACCATTAATCATTAGGGAAATGAAAATTAAAACTACAATCTACAATGAGATATCATTGTAGATTGGCTATCATTGCAGAATGGCTAAAATTAAAAACAAAAAGTGGTAACACCAAATACTGGTGAGAATGAAGAGGAAATGGACCACTCACATATTAACTGGTAGGAATATAAAATAGTACAGTCACTGTGGATTAAGAATATGGCGTTTCTTAAAAAACTAAACACGTGCTTACTACAGGTCTTAGTGACTGCATTTATTCCAGAGAAAAGAAAAGTTATGTCCATACAAAGCCCTGTACATAAATGTTTATAGCAGCTTTATTCGTAGCCCAAAACTGAAACTGGTACAGCTATCCTTCAGCTGGTGGATGGTTAAACAAGCTGTGATACATCCATACCATGTAATGCTACTCAACAATTAAGAGGAACCCCAATATCCATATAAGTAACACCTTAGATGAATCTCAAGGACATTATGCTGTGTAAAAGAAAGACATTCTCAGAAGATGACATACTGTGTGATTCCACTTACAGAACATTCTTAAAATGACAAAATTATTGAGCTGGGGAATAGACTAGTGATTGCCAGAGGTTAGGAAGTGGTTCGGAAGGGTGTAGAGATGAGATGTGACTGTAACACCTATAACACAGTAGGTAACACAAGGAATATCTTTGAACTGATGGAACATTTCTGTTTCTGAATTGTGATAGATATACGCGTTAACGCATGACTAAATTGAATAGAAACATACACACATGGAAATGAGTACATGTAAAACTGATGAAATCTGAACAAGGTCTATGGATTGTGCCAGCGTCAATTTCCTGGTTTTGATATGGCACTATATAGTTCTATAATACGTTATCATGGGGTAAACTGGGTGAAAGGTACATAAGATCTCTACTTTGTTGCAATCTTCTATAACTCTACAATTATTTCAAAATAAAAAGTATAAACAAAACATCCACTAACCCTACTTTCTTTCCCTTAAGAAAAGCTTCCCCAAAAAATTGTCTACATAGCTCACGATGAATTACAAATCCTATGACGTTCTAATCCCCCTCCAATACACTAACACACAGCAATCAGAGTAAATTTCTGAAACATCGGCATTTAATCACTTCCTCTTCTTCAAAAAAAAAAAACAAAAAAACAAAAACCTTTTAAAAGCCTCCCAACGCTCTTAGAATGAAATTCAATGTGTGGTTAAAATAAAAACCCTTCTGTGATTGGAGCCCCTCTCCTGGTGTCATTCCACACCATCTCTGACGCTAAGCTCCAGTCACACTCTAGTTCTAGAAAGAGCCAAACTTTCCAGCTTTCAAGCTTCTCATAAACCACCATCTCCACAGAAAGCAGAGAGAGACTGGTTTCCAGTGTGACCTCCAAACTTTAAATCACAGGACACTGAATTCTGCAGGCTTTAATTAGCAACTGAGCTGCTTTTCACTGAGGTAACTCTATGCAGTGCTGGCCTGGAACTGATTTACGACTTGTTTGAGATCTTCCAAGTAACACCAGCGATGCCAGCTAAAAAAGAGCGTATTTGATTGCTTATAGTGTGCTAAGTCCTTCAACGCTCAAAACTATCACCTGTGGGAAAGGCAAGGCTCCCATTCACAACTGAATCTTTAGGGGAGCTTCAGTTAACACGCCCAGAGTGAGACAGGATGTGAAGAAGTTTTTTTTCAGAGACAGACTGTTGTAGACCTCTACTCAGCATTGCTCTTACTCTTTTCTTCCCGCCCACAAACACAACGAAAAAATCCTGCAGGTAGCTCCGGGGATCCGAGGTTGGACCCCGTGCTCCACAGGATTCCGACCTCCAACGCCAGGGACAGGGAAGTAGAACAGGGGCATAGGTCCAGCACCAGGCACCTTTGAGGGAAGATGCAGCACAGGTGGCGGGGGCGGGCCAGCGGCTACTCACCTAGTGCTGGCTTTGCGGCCACCCTGGCACAGCGGCCGGGGCCTCCCCAGCGCGGGCCCGCACGCCGCGGAGAAGCCCCCGGGGAAACTCCCACGGGCCAGTCCGTAGGCACTGCCCAGGTAACGCAGCGAGGGGACCATCGCCTGCGACCCCTCCCCTGCCCTAGCCCCAGAGCGGCCACTAGAGCAAGACACTACAGGGGCCCGGCGCTTCTAGCCCCGCCTCCTACGCAGGGGCCAATGAGGCGCGTACCTTCGCCCCACGTGGGAGTGGCCGACGGTGACCAATGGGAGCGCGCGGCGGAGGGCGAAGGGCAGGCTGGCGCTGTCGTACACGCCTGGGACGCTCGCTTCCTCCCTCCCTCCGACGCTGTGAGTAGAGGAGCTAGGCCCGAGCGGGCGGGACTAGAGTAGTAGCGCCTAAGTTCTGCCCTTTTCCCTCTCCACTCGCTTGGCTTACAGAAAACCTGACCCGCCGAGTTGCGCGCCTTCGACCTTCATCGTCGAGGGGACGCGGGGCTGTGGGAGAAAATCAGGGCATGATTACGGTGAAAACTCGTTTGGGCTGGCCCAGCGGCCTCCCTTCCTGCCTGTCGGCCCGGTCCGGGGTCAGCAGGAGGCGTATTGCTGAGCCCCCGGCCCCCACTAAGCCGAGTGCCTCTTGAAGGGGCGCGCCCGTCCGGCCTTAGTCCTCGCTCTGGACCGAGGCGCTGTATCACGGCAACTCCTGATAGCCTGCGATCTTCTGGACTTATTTTCGTCAGATTCCTGGCGGTATCATTCATTCGGTTGTTTATCGGTCCTGTAGATACCGCCTAGAGGAACTAGACCCCACTAGGTCTCTGCCATCATTTAGCGATCTCTTTCCGTATCTTTACTACTGGGCCGACCTTCAGTTTAAACTATGCTGTGCGGGCCTGAGAACACCGACTCACCTGTACAGGTCCCATATCCCCCCGTTTCCTTGTCTGTAAAATAAGGGAGGTGGGCTATGTAATCTCTAAAATCGCTATTATTCTAAAATTATGTGATTATCACCGTGCCAGTTAACACCCGTTCTCTGTGCATAATGGCAGTTTTTAATTTTTAGGGTCAGAACAGCTGGACAGAAAAGTAGAATGATACAACTTAATTGCTGGAAAGACTTGCCCATTTGGATTTGGTTCCAGTCTTTAGGTAGCTTGGGGAGGTCACTTCACCTCTTTGCCTCAGACCCTCCCCTCCTCTGTGCACTAGGAGTAACCTGCGGTGTCTCCCTTATAGGACTGTTCGGATTAGGAGATGAGGCTCATCAGGTTTTAGCACAGTGAAGTATTCGGTAAATGACTGATTTTATTATGCTCAAATGGTTTTACCTCCCAGATAGTTGTACATATTTTGCTTTATTTGTGAAAACAATGTAGAATGTTACCTGCTTGTTCCATCACAATTTTTCTTTTTTGGAAAAGGGATTTTTAAATTTATTTTTAAAAATTTTGAGATAATTGTAGATTTCCATGCAGTTGTAAGGAACAATAGTGATTCTGTGTACTTTTTACTAAGTCTCCCTCAATGATAACTTTTTGCAAAAGTATAGTACATTACAACCAGGAAATCGACATTGACACATCCATTGATCTTACTTAGGTTTCACCAGTTTTACATGCATGTTTTAATCAGTCCTCCCAAGGACACAGTTGTTGATTTTGGAGAGACAGGAAGGGGGGCGGGGGAGAGAGAATAAGAGAGAAAAACATCAATGTGAGATAGAACCACTGATCAGTTGCATGAGGAGGGAACTGAACCTGTGACCTCTTGGTGCAGGGGAGGATGCTCCAACCAACCCATCCATACCGGCTGGGCAAGTTCTTTATAGTTTTTATCTGTGTGTAGGTTCTTGTACCCACCATCACAATCGAGTACAGTTCCATCACAAGAATCCCTCCACTGCCCCCTCCCCTTTTTTAAATTTATTGATTTTTAAGGAGAGAGGAAAAGAATATCAACTTATTGTTCCACTTATTTATGCTTGCTTTTTAAAAAAAGATTATTTATTTATTTTAGAGCAAGGGAAGGGAGGGGGGGAGAAACAGAAGAAGAGAAACATGGATGTGAGAGAGAAACATTGATTGGTTGCCTATCTTAAGCCTCCAATAGGAGACCTAGCCTGCCACCGAGGCGTGTGCCGTCATTGGAAGTGAACTGGGGACCTTTTCTTTTGTGGGACAACCCCCAACCCACTGAGCCACACCAGTCAGCGCTATTTATGCATTCATTGGTTAATTCTTGTATGTGCCCTGATGGGATCTAACCTGCAAGCGTTCCTATATATAAATCATACGTATCATCTGGATGATGTTCTAACCAACTGAGCTACCTGGCTAGGGCTCCTCTGTTGCCCTTTTATAGCTGCACTTTCCTACTGCAGGGCACCCCTTCCCCAATTGTTTTCCCTTTCTAAAATTTTGTCACTTCAGCGATTTTTTTTAACAGAACTATACAGTATGTAACTTTTTAGAATTAGCTGTTCTCACTCAGAGTAATCCCTTTAGATCCATCCCAACTGTGGCATGTATCCATGGTTCATTCCTTATTGGCAAATAGTATTTTATGGTACCACAGTATATTTAACCATTTGCCCATTGAAGGACATCTGAGTTTCCAGTTTTTAGCTATTTTGAATAAAATTGCTATTAACAGTAGTGTACAACTTTTTTGTGTGAATCTGTTTTTGTGTCCCTGGGATAAATGTCCAAAGCTCCGAATGCTGGGTCATATGACAAGTACACATTTAGTTTTGAAAGAAACTGCCAAACTGCTTTTCCAAAGTGGCTGTACCTTTAAACATTCCCACCAGCAATATCTGAGTAATCCAGTTTCTCCTCATCACCAGCATATGGGGGTATCACTATTTTTTATTTTAATCATTTTGATAGATACGTAGTGGAGATGGTTATTTTTCAGTTCGCACAGCATGTAGTTGATTTGTTACCAGGTTGAATGCAGAATTAGACACTTCCAGGGTCTGTGATCAGACTTTCATAGACCATAGTAACTTTTTTACTGCTCTGATTTTGAGCATGTGCCTCTTAGTTCAGCAGGTTGAAAGAATTTACAATACACATCCTCTTTTTACAATTATTTTCTGCTTACCCTCCCCTGGGATTGTACGTTAATGTGTTTCAATTAAGTAATTTCAAATCAAGAGCTAACCTTACATTTATATACTCTGTGGTGTCTTTGGCTAGAGACATTTGTGTCCAGGACACCACCCTCCTCGGCTGAGAATTCGTGTTCATCTTCCTCTGTGTCAGAACCTGTAAATGTTAGTTCAATAAATGCCATGTGGTATTGGCCTAGAAATGGCTTTTGGGACCTTTGCTTCCAGTTCTTAATGAATTGCTCTATCATATTTCACGACACTCTTCATGCCTCAGGAATAAAAATTGGCATCAATAATAGGTTATTTGAAGTGAAGTAGGTTGTAACTGGGGGTAGCAATCCCCCAATTCTGATAACCCTGTCTTCACAGTCCTTTTGACCACTAAGTTAGCCATCATTTTGAACAGCCCACAGAAGTATTATATTTAATATGTAAACAGAACTTCCACTTAAAAAAACCAAATATTGTTTTTATGCAAATGGCAACTCTCAATCACACCTACTCAGAAACACTCGTGTGTATCCTTTTGAGTCACACACAGGTCTGGCCTTTTCTAAGTCACAAACATAATTGCAACTTTTAGGAACATCAGTGACAAATTTGTGGCTCTAAGCCATGTTCTGATAGTAGGATTTTTTTTTAATGATTTTAATTCTTGAATTATTTATCACAGTAGTAATTTAGTAGTGGGTGGTTTTTTAATCCTCACCTAAGGATATGCTTATTGATTTGAGAGAGAGAAACATCGATCAGTTGCCTCCCATACCCATCCCTGCAGCCTTTTGGTGTACAGGACCACCCTCCAACAAACAGCTCCAGACAGGCAGTAGGTTATTTTTAACTTGCTTTTAACTGGTTTCTGTTAATTCATTAGAGTTAAATTCACCTACTTACCACTAGAGGTCTCCTCTTTCCCT
The DNA here is from genome assembly GCF_021234165.1 of Pteronotus mesoamericanus. Taxonomy (NCBI): domain Eukaryota; kingdom Metazoa; phylum Chordata; class Mammalia; order Chiroptera; family Mormoopidae; genus Pteronotus; species Pteronotus mesoamericanus. The sequence continues at coordinate 35,784,084 of NW_026555078.1, forward strand.
ATAGAAAGCATTCCCAGAGGTAGCTGATTGAAATCATCTGAAATTGCTAAAATCAAATAGCAAAGTTACAGTTAAGAATGTAAAAACCTACCAATCAATTTTTTACCTTTACTGCGAAATAAAAATTTGATTTTCATATTTAAATTATTTAAATAAGATACCTAATATTTTTAGAGGTCATAGCTGAAGTAGTAAATTTGACCTTTTCTTTAGGCTGAATTAGAAGGTAGGCCAAAATAAATCAAATGAAAGTACTTCAGATTTCACAGGTCACACAAATTTATCTGCTTAATAACAGTTTCTTTGGTTTTACATTTCTCCATGGAACTATATCAACCATTAAAGCCTATTAGTTAGCAAATATTTATTAAACTCTTGCATTAGGGGTATGACACTGTGCTAGGTGCTAAGCGAGATGGAGATGAATAAGGTGATCCTGATCTTCTTTTTGCTCTACACACTTTTCTTTTTTCTGCCTCACTGGACACTTAATCATCTTTTAAGAGCCATCCAAAAGAAAATGCTAATGTGAAGCCTTCCCCTCACTCTTTTAGGCTCTGACAGAACTTGTTCATACCTCTACCAAGAGATCATGTTGCATGTTATTTGTTTACATCTTCTGCCTTCTTCATTAGGCTATACATTTCTATGAGGACAGGAACCATGTCTTTGTCTCTTGTTTATTTTTTCTACCTTCCCATTGTATCTCTTGCACTAGGTATAGCAGACATCAATAAATGTTTATTGAATGAATGGACAGATGGATAAAAATCGTATTTGAATAAACCCTTGAGGTTGGGTAAGATTTCCACAGAGAGGATTGGGTGGGCAGGGAGTAATGATAAGTAAGTCACAGCCTGAGTTGAAGCTGGAAAGCCCAGACTTGTAAATGAGATTGACAGCCAATGGTGTTTATAGAGGAGGGCACAGGTGAAGGGAGCTTTAACAAAAAGCTGGAAAGAGCTGAGAGCGTGAAGTGATAGCAAGGTGGGGGTGCGTGTGGAGGTGGGGAGGTGAGAGGTTAACAGTAATGAAGGCCCAGTGATCGTGGAAAAGGGAGCGGGAGGGTAGGCGATGCCAGGTTCTGTCCTCAGACCTCCTCTCTCACTGTTCCACAACCTCAGCATCCTCAGTCACTTCCTCAGCTCTGAGATGGTTCCCACTCAGGCCTCTTTCTAGTCCTCTTTTTTTCGATGAGTTGAATAACCATCCAATGACTAAGGAAGGAGTCCTGAACTGGTAACAGACAGAACTACATTCAAGTTTCAGCACTGCCACCAATTAGCCATGAAACATTGGGCAAGTTCTTTTAAACACATGCATTTATTAAAGCCACACCTTGTTCTAGAAAGGATTTAGGGTGTCAGCAGGTTACTTAATATCAGGGCTTCAGTTTCCTTATCTCTGAATAATAGGTTTAGTCTAGGTGGTCTGAATTCTTTTCAGCAGTACCATTATGTGACTTAGATTCTAATCATTTGTTGGTCATCTCCTCTTAGAAGTTCAACACTTCATATTTAGAATATAAAAAGTGGGAAATAAAAAGAACCTGAACCCACAACCCTGTCCCTTCTGACATTGATTTCATAATGGCATCATCATCTTACCAGTGACTCAGGACCACAAGTTAGTGTCATCTTCAACTTCTCTGGCTCTTGCCCCTACATCTCATTTACTGAGTCATGTGGAATCCATTCGATAATGTCATTTTCATTCTTTCCCCACTTGGCCCTTTCCCATGCCCACATGTAGTTGAAGACCTTGTTAGCTGTCTTTCTATCCTGTTCTGTTGTTCGCAATCCTGACGTTGCTGTCTGAGTAATATTCCTGAAGCATATCTCTAGCAATGCCAGTGTTCGGTGCTAAAACCTCAGTGACTCCCAACCACATGCAGAAGACCGTCCAAATTCCCTGGCTGGTTATGCCAGACGCTTTTTGATGTGACTGTTTAAATTGTCTGTCTCCTCATTATCCCCATGTGCTAACCCAACTGAAATACAGCACGCCTTAAATGTCTCTGCCTCAGCTAACCTGACAGACCTTTGCCTGGTATCTGTATTTAAATCCTAGCCTGTTCTTATTTTAACTCTTTTAAAATATTGATGAGGTTCTATCCTGTATTTTAACTACTTGGTAAATTGTTCTAGCTCTCTCCATCCTGCCTTAACTTGTTAGCTCCTCAAAGGCAGAAACCAAACTCCATTTATCATTGTTTTTCCCCCACCTGGCACAGTCCTAGAGAAACTTGAATTGGCATAAATCAGATTGAGACCCAATGTAAAAATCAGTTTCTCAACTCATGGTTATAGATTTTTACAGCTGGAAATCATCTGAGCACCTCATCTCCTTTCACAAGTGAGAAAACCAAGGGTCAGAGAGGTGAAGTTGCTGCCCCAGGCTTTCCCTGCTGCCCTTCCACAGTTCTTTGTACTGTTCCTGGTGACACTATTTGCAGCCTCGTCACAGATCTGTTTCCATGTGTCCTCTTCCTCCCTGGAGGTCTTGACCTCCACACACTGCTCCCTAGGCAATTTAGTTTGCCATTTTCATACTGGAAATGGAGATCGGGAGTGGAGGTGATTTGTCAATATGTAGGTGCACTGCCTGAATGGACACCAGGGGGCAACCGCGCAGACAGACGCCAATGAGGATAGAACAATGAAACAGTGTGAAGGTTGGAAGGAACCATAGAGTTCCTCATTTCTTTTGCAGCAATAGAAACTGGGAAACTGAGACAGGAGTGACTTGCTCAGTGACTATTGAGAGGCAAGTGAATCATCAGCTTTCTTGGCGCAAGAGCATTGACTTTGAAGTTGTGAAGTGACTGTACATATGTGACTCCGATTGCTAGCTAATTACTGAATATTAATGCTGTTTTGTGTATCTAGAGTAAACGATGCTGTTTGGAAAAATTTCCTGGCAGTTATGTGGCTTAAAGAAACTCCCACGGTCATGTGACACCAGATACTTCTGGGGCTGGTTGAATGCAGTGTTTAATAAGTAAGTTACTCTCATTAAAGTGAAGAAACATGGGGATTGTTAGAGTTAGATGAGTTCCCATTAGCTATGTGATTATTTCTTGTGTTTCAAGTTGGTTTTTTGTACAGTGTATACAGTATGGTCCTCCTTTTGTTTAATAACAAAACACATACAAACATTGAATAAGGATGAAAAATAGAATACAAAATGTTAACATGCCTGGGTTGCAGGATTTCAGTGATTTTTTATCTTACTTGGACTATCCCTGCCTTTCAAGTTTTCTAAAATGAATATTTATTACTTTTATGATTAGAAAAGCTCAGTAAATGTAATTTTAGAATATTTTATTCTATGGCTTCTTAAAGGATCTAGTTAGCCTTTTGAATAGTATCAAGTGAACTCCAGTTTTTAAAAAGGTAATGAGTGGCATGCTTAGAAACATCATTTAGAAACTGGTGAGGCTGACCTCCTTGTTGCATTAACACCACTAACTAGAGAAAAAGTCATATATAGAAATTAATAAACATCACTTAAGATTAATTTGAACATAAGTTCAAAATTATTCCCTCTTCTACCATTAATAAAAACAATAACCAAGTGCATCATTCAATACATAGTTACTGAGTACCTCCTGGTGTCAAGCACTGTGCTGCATATAAATCAATGAAGACTCATGCCTGCCTGATAACTCACATAAAAATAACAAGCCTTGGCAGAGTTCACTTGGAAACAAAAATAAAAGCAGGAAAGGGAGCAGGTAGAGCCATTGTATGGGGGTTTTATTGTTTGTTTGTTTGTTTGCATGGGTCTCACTAATATACTTGTCTCTCTCCTTAGTCATTTGAAATGGAAAGTTATTGCTATTCTATGTTTCTGTTGGTGAATGTAGTTAAGAAGGTAATGATTATAGTAAAACCTAACTGCGTTTGTTCTCTTTCCAACAGAGTAGACTATGAACGCATCAGGGAGGCTGGCCCTGAAAGGGCGGCCTCCGAGTGGCTGCTTCGCTGTGGGGCCATGGTGCGCTACCATGGCCAGGAGAGGTGGCAGAAGGACTACAACAACCTCCCAACGGGCCCTCTGGACAAATACAAGATCCAGGCCATTGATGCCACTGACTCTTGTATCATGAATATTGGATTTGATTACATGGGTAACTACCCTATCATTTGCTTATGAGAAATGCAGGTGATTTTACAGTGACCTTTTGTTTCTTAATATTATAGATGTGTCCTTTTTGCCTTTTCAATATAATCCAGTTTGTTTCTTCCTATGTATAGTATTTATTTTTGAACTAAATAGAGGTTACAAACACCTTCCTCTCCTTTCTCCCCTTACTAAGCTTGTCTCTACATAACTTTATTCTGTAGTTTATTGACTTAAAATTCAAACTTTTGTCATTGAAAAAGCCTCAATATGTAGATATGTTTATGTGAACTAAAATTATATTCACATAGCTTCTGGCTGGGCAGACATTTCTTCCCTCAGTGCATGGTTGTCTGACAGCAGTATGGTCCTATCAGCAGTATAGTGAATACCCTCTATAGTTAATAAGGTGACCAATCATTCCAGTTTTCCTGGGACTAAGAGGTTTCCCAGGACATAGGACTTTCAATTCTAAAATCAGAACAGTCCTGGGAAACCTGGGATAGTAGGTTATTTTAATGGCAAAGCAGAATCTTAAACTGCACTTTTTCCCCCTAGAGGGCCTAAAGCATGTTGAAAAAATAAGGCTTTGCAAGTGCCATTACATCGAGGATGGCTGTTTGGAGAGAATTGGTCAATTTGAAAATTTACAAAAAAGTTTGTTGGAAATGGAAATAATTTCATGTGGGAATGTCACAGACAAAGGCATCATTGCTTTGCGTCACTTAAGGTAGGTGATCAGTGCCAAAATGGAAACTTGATAGTGATGCTAAGGTGAAAAATCAGAATTTAAAACAGTTGAGGGGTAGTATCTTGTTTTAGTTCTGAAATGAGAAAATGACTTAACTTTCATCTGTAATACTTTAAAACAGTTGAAATCATCAACCTTAATGCATTATGGTTTTATTGCATATTTAGGGAGCATCTTTTTTTAAAAAATTAAGTCTGTGTAAAGCACCTAGCATCGTGCCTACTGCAGTAAGCTCTCAATAAGCATTAGCTATTATCCTTCCTCTCCATCTTTTAAAGCAATTTTCCCCAAGTTCTGCCAATAATCTATCACAGGAAGTATGAGAAATTTTAAACATTAGAACCATAAGTACTAGATTGTTTGTTTCTTACATTGGTTGAGGCTTCAAGGCTTCCTTTTGAATTCCTTTAACAACTTTTCTAATTTGTTTCCCTTTCTAGGTTAAGGTTCATATTTTATATCTCACATGTGAAGGTGTTTTATGCCGTAAAATACATATAGTATTTGGAAAGATTCAGCTAGAATTATTGGTTTAATTCAGAACTAAGATACACATTCAGTGTGTAACTTTTTTCTAAAAGTGAATAAATTGAGTTTAGTTTTAATGCTGTAAGAGTAAAAGCCAAATTGAAGTAACTTCTTTTTTTTTCTCTTTTACAGAAACCTCAAGTATTTGTTTTTATGTGATCTTCCTGGAATAAGAAATAAAGAAAACCTTGTCCAAGCCTTTAAGACAACACTACCTTCTCTGGAACTAAAATTAGACTTGAAGTGAAAATAATAATAATAAAAAATAAGTGCCTTATTCAATATAAAGTATCATTTAAAATTGTTGATCCCAAATATAGCGAATATTATGTAATCATCAGTAGACCTATCAGGATATCATCTCATATTTTAAAAGCAGAAAGTCCATCATGTAGAAAATAAATATTCAGACAAGACTCCCTAAAGTTACTAATTTGGAAGTGGTGCAAACCAGGTAGCATTTTAATCTTAATATACCCCTCATTTTATATAGATACCTGTACAGATAACTCTGATTTAGATACTGACTTGAGTTTTTTCAAGTTATTTACATGTACAACACAGATATTCCTTATTGTATTTTGACAGTAATTTATGTTAAATTTTGGCTTAAAGATATTGAAGCATGTTACTATAAATGTACAACTATGAAAAATTGAAAGTGATTCATTGATGAAGTCAATTATGCAAAGTAACCAGTGGTTACTGAGGCATTCGTATTGCTTCCCAGGGTTTGCATGCCTTTCTCATGATCCTGCATTCCTGTTTTTTATAATATCATCCTTTCTCTGAATGACTAGTTTCTGGCTAATTTGCCTATTTGGTAAGTTTAGTCTGGTGTTTTATTAAAAGTAGACATAAATAGTTGGCTGAAGTCAAATAGTTTTGCTGATTGCAGTAAAACAGAGGAAATAAACATGAAGACCAGTACAACTGTACTTGCTTTTTGCTTAAATTTAATTTTTAAATTAAATTTTAAAAATGCTTTAAACAGAAAATTTTAACATGTCAATTAGAAACTGATTTTTATTCCCCCCTATTTGTTTGATACTATTCCCTATGAGCTCAAGGGACATCATGAAGGAATATAAACAAAAAATTCAATGCCTAGAAAGCAGTGATAAAGAATATCATTAAATAAAACATGTCTTTATCTTTACCCGAAATGGCTCTGATTCTATTATTGTTATATGCCGATTTCTTTGTGGATTTCTGTATGTTTGGTTTAAATATTAAGCTGTTGAATATGACTTCGGAAATAAACATTTTCTATGATACAGCATTCTGGTAAATAAATGAATCTTAATTGCGCTTAGAAACCAGCTTATGTAAATACACATACCATAAATTATACACTATATACTATTATAATATTTACTAATATAATTACCACTGTCATTTTTTAAGAATCAGAAAATAATAAATTTTTTAAAAAGACAAGGATATAGAACAGTCTCATGTGAAACAATAGATATTCTATGTGAAAAAAGGTTGCAGATATGGTTAAGTTAAACATAAGCATACATTTACTAGAACTCATTAGAGAAAACAAGCACATCTGTCTCAGGTTTGTTTGATTGCTGTGTAATGAGGCAACTGATTAACCACAGTTTAGTCTGGAGCTACTTTCTATTCTGAATGGTATTCTGTAAAACAAATAAATTAGGCAGTTACAGTCACCTGCCTTGTCAAGTGCATTGTTTTGGGTTAAGGAAAAGAAGAAACACAAAATGTAAACTATGCACAGAAGTTGGATATCCTTCCTTGTCATTTGATGCAAGACTTCAAAGCAAGAATTAGATAATACTAGGATTAGTGATTAACTTACTATCAGACCTATGCAAGAAGCTACATACATCAGGAAGACTTTGGATATCATTAAACTGGCTGGGGTAGCCAAACTGATTAACAGTTGCCAGAATTTGGTGCATTACTTAGCTGTTAGTGAATAAGGTCAAATACTCTCATGAAGAAAATTAGTACAGCAGTAAACTGAGGGTGCATAAGAAATGTTTTGAAGATATAGTAAAATATAACTTCAAAAACCATGGCTGAGAACTACTAGGAAATAGTAGCAGCACATCAACCAAAAATGGCTTTGAGTTATAAGAAAAGACACGGATTTTATATTGCCCTTGTGTCCTAGTGACGAGGAAGAAGCTGTTTGAATAGGAGCAACAGGCCAAATCAGAGCTAATTATGTCATTTTAAGTATCACTGTGCATTTTAAGTATCACTGTGCAAAATTAGGAATCCTCAATATCATTTTGGACTACAGTTTTATTACTAGTTGTTAGAATAGTATGTATATACACACACATAAAATAAATGTGCATGTGTGTGTATACACACACACACACAGTGTAAAAAGATATTTCAGGGAAAACAGTTTACAACCTAAGGTCTCTAATGACCAAGTAAAAGCTCACAAGCAATTTCTTACAAAATCCAGGTCACTATAGTCCTGCCTATGGGTCTGACTTCAAGTCTTAGACTAAGCTGGAGAGAATGAAGTACTAATTACTTTTAGGCTGTCAGGCTCAGTTCCTGCCAAACCCATAGGTTTTGGTCTACCCCTTGCACCTTGGTCAGCTGTCAATCTTCATGCCGTTGTTTGCAAAGGAATTGAGTGAACAAATGTAGATGGAATATAGTAATCCATCTTGCTGCAAAAACGACTAAGATGCATCCTTTACTAAACGGAAAGACAAAAGTATATGTGAGAAATGTCTATAAACATATCATTGGATATATAAACATGTGAGTTTTTTATGATAGTACATGATTTTAAGTATTTTGAATAACTTAAATATTTCAAAAAGTTTTAAAATTTAAGAACTAAGAGCATGCAGGAAATGGAATTTTAAATATTTTGATTTCAAGAACTTACACCCTTCTTAAATATGATGGTGAAACAATCTAAAAAGACTGGAGATAGGACTCAAGGCAATAGAGATCTGAGGAAACGGGCATTGTGTAATCCATTTTTCACTTGTTGCATATGGTACAATGGAAGCATAAACCTTTTTTACATCTTTAGTTTTGCCAGAGGAACAGGAAGTAGATACTATTTCTATATCTGTCCATAAGTCCAGCTACTTAGATACAACAAAAACACAAGTGGGAATCCAAATAAGTTTTCCCCTTCTGTTGCAGGCAGCATCACCAAGCATGGAGGACTGCTTCTGAAATTTCTCTTCATATCTTGCCAAGTTGTCTCTCCCAGTTAGTTACTTATGTTTTCTCAACATTGGAATGGTTTTCAATCAAATGTATGGGTTTTTTTTTCTTTTGAGTTATTGATCAGTTCTTTTTTTATCCAAGCTTCTTAAATGTTTGGAAAGTGGTAGTTAAGTTTCTTCGGATTATAGCAGTACTTCTTATTATCCAAAGCTGGAAGGATGCTGCTGTTAGTCAGCTGAGGTAGATACTGCAACTGAAAATACAAGGCACAGAATTAGGTTTAATGCCATGTACTTTTTTCATTGTTGGTAACATGTCACAAAAGAGGTAAATAAGTTAAATTTTCAGCACAGAAATACTTTTTCTGCACTGAATCCAGAACCTGAGAGAGGACAAAATGTTTACATTTGGTCTCTGCTTTTCCTTTTAGAGGTTTATTTCCTATTAAGAATAAAAACATGCACATTAAGGAAAATTTAGAGAATATAAAAAGGAAAAGTCTACATGTTAACATTATTGGAAAAAAGCATATATTCACAAGAGCGAGGCATACGTTCACAGGATCATTTGAGCCAATGCCTTGTTTTACAGCAAAGAAAACTGGTATCTGGAGCACTTAGGCAATTTGCTCACTTTCTCCTCAGTTAAAAAAAGACAAAACTGTCTCCTTCATGCTGCCAGAAAATGCTTGAATTTATTGTAAATGTCATGTGAAAACAAGGAGAACACACACATCTACTTTTTTATTGTACTATACGACTGTAGATATCTGAAAAGCAGGGTTTTTTTTTAATTTTAAATTACAGTTGAATCCTTCAGTAATTACAAGCAATACACAAATTAGCAGGATTCCCATATTTTTTTCAAATAAAAATATTTCCATCAAGACCCTTTACTCTTGAACACAAAGAAACGGCAAGATAAGGTGTAACTCTGAAGCGGGAGTCTATTTCCAACCTGCTTTGCTACCTGGATCATATATGACAGAGACTAAAATAAAAGCATTCTTCATTTTGAAACTGACCTATCTTAGGGTCCTGAAGTTCTTGTGGTACCTGTTCCTAATGGTCAGGATACCCTCTTCCCTCCTCTAAACCTCACACACACCACCAGATACTACTGAACATGCTGTACAGTGGAGGCTGCAAAGGGGAAGTCTAAGCTAAGGCAAGATAATTTAAGCTAAGGGGTATCTAGACAGTTTCAGAAGTGACCAGGAGCAGCCAGCTCATCTTAGTTGTCATTCCCAACTACAGTCCATTCTAAATTGTTACAGCTTCTGGCTTATGACAAGACACTTATTGTAAGGCCATTTTGCCACTTTACACCAATCATGAAGCTTCACAGGCTCTCAGGGTGCTGTTTTGGAGGCAATTCTTTGGTTAAATGTGCTGTTCTGCTGCTATCCCGGAAGGCACTCATCACTGCTTTTACCCAAGTCAACTCTGGTGATTAAAGGATCAGGAGGGAAAACAGTTCCTTTGAGGGGAAACCTGGAATGTCAATTAATACTGAAGGTAAACAAGATGACAGAGAGCTACTAGGATGAATCTGGGTTCATTTTCCAAAGCACAAAAAGCATACTCTGCTGGACTGACAGTGGGTACTTGGCCGAGACCTGCGCTCAAGCACACCAAAAATCCCGGCCCTTGTGTGGCAGCTGGGAACTGCAGGGCAAGAACATCTTTCGGATTCAGGGAAAAGGGGCCTTGGGAGGCAGCTGTCTAGGGGGCCCTGGTTGGTAAATCATGGGACCAGTGTCCTGGGGCAGGAATGAGGTCCTGGAGCTGCAAGCCGCGATTGCCACCACAAGTGTAGATTCAGACCCTCTTGACTAGGTGGCAGATAGATCATTTGACATTGCAACCTTGGATGCTTTTGTAAAGCCATGCCCCATTCTTACCCCAGGCAAGTGCTTTCGGTTCTGCCTCAGGGCCTTCCTTGCTGGTTTGTCGTGATCTTTTGCCAAATTCCCTTTTTCTCTGATGCTGTCAAAATATGGGTGCTGCAACAACTGTTCACACGTCAGTCTCTCAGCAGGATTCATGTGCAGACAGCCCTAAAAGAAGGAAAAATTCCACCTTCCTTTAAAAATAATACGAATGTATTAATGTCATTTTTTATATTTGTAAGATTAAACTTATAGTTTGATCAGTTGGGAACAAGATAGAGGGAAAAGGGGAGGAAACACCCAATCATGGTTTTAGTTCCTTCCATGATGATTCCTAAATGAGGAGCCACAGAATAAATAAATAGTTTCTGGAAATAGTAAGAAAAAATCATTTTTCCCACCTTGTTCTCTTCTTGAGGCAGTTGTTACTCTGACCTCAGTGTCTAGCTTGAATTATCCACTTAGCCTCTTTGGTCCCTTGCATATATTTTGTGAAAACTAGGTTGATTTTTTTTTCACTTCAAAAATAATGCCAACACATGGTAAAAATAAAGTGCATACAAGATTCAGCAAAGTCTCTCAACCACTCTAGTTTTTCCATTCCCCCTTCTAAAATCAAAATTTTTTTTAAATTCTTTCAGAAATAGTCTATGCATTACAAGCATACATGTGTCTGCATGGAAGGAGAGGCATAGTATACATCCTTTTGTATAACACCATTTTAACTATTTGTTTTGCCAGGGAGCTTTCCATAGGGCTCATCCTGGATATATTACATCTCGTGACCCCATACCCCAAGGAACTGTCTCACGTTTTAAATTATGTTATAAATACATCAGTAAATGTAGTCAATACTTTTTGAAATGGGTGGGACATTGACAGTAACTTGCAAATATTTTAACAGCTCCTCATCCACATAAGGCCTAGATATTCTTGAAAATGTGTATGTATATAAATTTTAAAATCAAAACCTACTTCAAGTATACCAGGGAGATGGCTCTTTAAAAGGATCCTATGGCTATCATTTTTTGAAGAAAAAGATCTTTTTTAAAATAAACCACTCCTCTGTAATTTCTATTTTGTGTAAATTTAGAAGTCAAATACAATGTTAGGTTTATTTAAAGTGAAAAACACTTACAGATGTTTGTACTGTAGTAGAATGTGACCCATTTTAAAAACTGAAAACATGTATACTTTTCAAAGGAGAAGAATTCTAAAAGGAACACCTTTCAATCAGTGGATTCCCCAATGACAACAGCTGCTGGAAAAGCCATGATTTTACCTTCAAGAGCCCCAGGGCAGGATAAGAGATGTTTGGAAATTTTAATTCAAGTGGTTCCTGTTTAAAAAAGAAAAGAAAGAAAGAAAGAAAGAAAAGGGGGTTTTACTTACAGCATGTATTCCAGTAAGAGGTTACTTCAGATTGCATTTCTTCTGAGTGAGAGCAGCATCTTCCTGGCACCTTCCTTGCCTCCTCCACCCTCTGCCCACCATACCGCTCACCCGCAACAGCCTCCCTCTGCCTGTTTCACCAGCCCTTCTCTCCCCACCTCCAGATTGCTTTTCCAAATCTTCTTCCGAGCCACTCCCTTCACTTTCTGAATAACTGATGCAGGTAGCAAATTATGAGAAAACACTAGTGAAACAAACAAACAAGCAAATTCATTGAGCAATTGTTACTTCCTTTTTTTCCTGCCTCAGTTTATATAACTTGCCTTGCCTCAGAATAATTTTTGGCACTAATATTGGCTTTTTATATAAAGGGGCCCAATTTTGCATTTATTGACATTCACAAAAACAGAGCTTCAAAATAGATTTTTTTTTCATTACCCACGTGAACAGATGCTTCTTGGTTTTCTAAAATGAACACTGTTGTCTTCTCCCACAAGAACCTGCTGTTTCCCTGATCATCCTACTGTTTAAAGAGTCTCCCAAGCAGATAGTCTTCAAACTCCCTTTGGCCCTGTACGACTTATTTTGTTCCAGTCACATGCTAGAGACAATGAGAGATAACAAACACGATAAAGTGGAAGAAATGCCCAATGCCAGACAAACAGATAAGCCAGTGAAAGGGATACACCACAGATGAACAGGCTAATCAGAGAGGGGAGCTGGGAAAATAAGAGCCAGCCAAGCTGAGTAAAATAAACGGCCAGCTGTGTTGAGTGTACAACGATGGCAGTGTGTGAGCTGGGGTCTGGAGTGGCTGGCCCGGCTCAGCAAAAGAAACGCCACCCCTGGCACTGCAAGCACAGTGCTGTTTTAAAGAGGGAACCAGACAAAAACAACCAATTCCCAGGTGTGTACTTATTAATCTTTGATAAGAGTAAGAGACCAGAGCCTCCGTTTTGGAATTCCCTACCAGATACAGGGAGGGGAAAAAAAAAATCCTTAAGCAGATTTGTATTAGCCCTTGAGAGTAGCGCCCTCTCGCCCCCTGCCCTCCACAGCCAGAGCTTAAGTCAGCGTTTTTAACTGGTGGGCCACAAGAATTTTTAAAACATGAAATAGCTACTTAGTCAGGGGCACTGACCTCTTTTTCTTTCGAATGTCAAATAAAAAAAATGACAACAGCCAACACAATGCTAGACACCCAGTGTGAATAAATCAAAATAAACCTATATTCTGTCTGATCAGCAAAAAATACATTTTTCAGTGTGCTGCAGAATTTTAGTTTTAGTTTGTGTGTGCCATGAGATGAAAAAGGTTGAAAATTGCTGGCTTAAATATTTCTCTTGCTATTTCTGTGTGTTGCCTCTGAGCTCGGCTGGGAATTGATAGGACATTGCTGACACTGGGCCCTGCTGTCTCAGCAGCAGGGCGTGGGGTGAGGCTGGTGGGTCGGCCGCGATACAATGGGCCCATCCTGCCGGCTTAGCCAGTTTTCCCAGCCCCAGAAGCAAGCAGGCCTCCCTCCAGCAAGGTTACTGACCAGCAGAGGGACTCAAACACAGATGTTGAACCAGCACATCCCCTTCACTGCTGCTTCCTGTGTTTCTGTCAACAGGAAATCCCCTGCAGAACCACCTCTGGGACACCATGGGAAGCTTTTACATTTATGAAACCTGGACTGTTTCTGAGGCTTCACCAGTACACAAGCAAACAGGAAATCCTAAGGGATATTTAGTGTGGAACTGGGAATGTCCAGGTCACTAGGGAGCCAGCTGGGTCACCTCCCATATGCCAGGTGTCATTCCTACTTCTCTGTCCCAGCATGCTCCCAGCACGACCCACTTTTCCCCTTGCTAGCGGTGGCAGGAATGGGAAGAGGAAGTGTTCTCTGCGAGGCAAGCCAAGGGGCTGAGGGAACAGACAGCGCAAATGGCACTTGACAGAACCCCGACGTGGAAACTGAGCAACTGGAGGGTTAGTTTCGATTTGAAAGTACCTTTCTTAGACAGTAGAAACTCAGACAAACTTTAACTGTGCTCTGAAATGTTTTTGATTATTATACAAGCCCATTAGAAGACATAAAAAATATTGAAAAACCATAAAGAAAAGAAAAAAATTACCCCACCACAAGAGATATACCCTATTAATATTGTTGTATCTATATGCAGCCATTTATCTCACAAATGTAAAAAGCTTTGCATGATTTTTCAAAGGCTGTCATATTATTTTATACTTATATATAAATATATACATTGTGTAGCAAATATTTATTACAATTATGTCAAATTATATATACTGTTTTATAAGCATTTTTTCATTTGGCAATATGTTGTGAATTTTTTTTCAAGTGAATACATAAAAATATTTTTACTGGCTCTGTGGTATTTCTATGGTAAGGATATACCGTAAGTTATTTAATCCTCTACTGAGGGACAAAAAAGGAAATGATTTCTATTAAAGAATGTTACATCTTTATGCCTTTCATTGGAATAAATTCTTCAAAGTGGACTAAGGACATGCATATTTTTAATTTTTCCGTTGTTTTTAGAATGAGTACGTTCCCCACATTGAGCACAGAGCGCAGGCCCCCGAGTGAGGCTGGCCGTGCAAGGTCATTCCCGTTCCCCTCATGGTCTGGGCAGTGAGGGCACAGCAGAGCAGGGGATTTGGACAATGCTGGATTTTCCTGGATGAGTCATTGTCTGAAGTTGATTGGCTCTGAGCTTCAACTGCTGAAATGATGAAGGGCCGGTGAGCGCAGGGCAGGCACTCTGCATTCCTGTCCCTCATGCTCACTAACCACCACTAGCTAGGTTTTGGTAGTTACTCACTTGCCTGAGTCCCAATTTTTTTTTTTTTCCCACCCTTAGAGTGACCTTCCAGGGCAGACTGGGCCATAGGGCTCAAGAAAGTAACTACCAAAATGTAGTTAGCCTCTCCCTGTTTAAATAGGATGATCACCACTTAAATACTCTGTTAACCTCCGCTCTCGCATGCAGGATTCTTTCCAAAATGGGTCACTCACCATATCTTCAGGGTCTGGAATTTTCACCCCACTGAAGTACTGATTGGTGCTAAACACTTGCTGGTGCCTAGGAATGAGATCTCCTTTGGAGAGAAGAAAGAGGAAGTAACATGAGATGGGTTAGCAAGCACTAACCTGTGGTGTCCCTTTTTCTGGTTCTGTGTCTGCCTGTGCCTGCAACCTACGAAGGCTACAGTCTACTCTCCAATCAGAGGGAGAGGCATTGAGGCAGCGTCAACAACCTGCACTGAGGTCTACATTGCACGAAGCGCAGTGAGGCACAGAGGAGGCACGCACAGAAACGGAGGACTACAAGGTTCTTACCCCTCAAGGCTCAGAGTGTGCTTACGTAATCCAAACCAAACAACTCAGAAGCACATACACAGATCAAATAAACCCCTCGTTTTTATTAGCAAAAGTACAACTACACATCAAAATCATGTTAACTGAATGAATCCTGATGGGTTAAGATAAAAGTGTATTATTGGCCTAAGATTAGCACAGTACCTAACATTTAACAAGCATTCAAAAAATATTTTAGGAAGGAGAGAAGGAAGGAAGGAAGGAAGGGGAAAAGGAGGTGAAGGAAGGAGAAATGAGGGAGGGAGGGAGAGAGAAAGGGGGAGGGAGAAAGGGGACCCTTGGAAGATGTAACTAGAAGGAATACATTTCTAACCTGGAACCACTTTGTTTTCTTGTTTCACCAAGTAGCGGTCACCTGAAAATCCTGTTTTATCCACTGTTTAACAGTACTGACAATGTGAAGCGACAAAACAAAAGGAGCATTTCTATATTCTGGGGATTATGTGAGGCTCACTCTGCCCACATTTCAACCAAATCAGCTAGAATTGCCCTCACGCAAAATTCTAGGGATTGTACACTTAAAGAGGAATTTTGTTCAGAGAATGCAAGGAGATACTCAGAAAAGGGCACCCCCGAGGCACACCCAGGACCACTTCCCAGAGCACAGTGAGCAAAAAACCCTCCAAATCAGGCCTCCAGAATTGCTGCTATTGGACTGGGCTAGAGTTCCTACCCCAGGGTATCAAGTTGTCTAATTTTATCAATTTGGTTTGGAAATTTATCTCTCACTCAAATCCAAAAGCTGCTGTCCCACCCCATTTTGCACAAGCAGCTAAAAAATACTCTCTAATACCTTACCCCAGACCTCTGAGCTTCAGCCTGGGAACAGTGCCCGTACCTTAATAACCTTCTTCCATCAGAGTTGGGGGGGCATGGAGAGGGTGTCCTAAAATGACCAGAGGAGACACAGCCAAGGAAGGATCAGTGCCCCTGCAAGGGTTCCCAGGTCTCTTACTTGTCACTCAACAACAGCCATCAGCAACTATTTACTGCCTACCGTGTGCAGACACTGGTGGAGGGCAGACAGAAATAAAAGACACGACATCACCCTCAGGCAATTTACAGTATATTTGGGGAGATAGTAAAAGCCCGGGTGACAGCAGGGGCTGCAAGTTTTTGGAAGAGGACAGTTCTCTTTAAATTGGGATACTACTCAGGGAAGTAGTAGCTAAACTCCCCGACTTTTGAAGAGGACAATCACTGCTTATAGGTCTTTTCATCTGTCCCTCTCCTCTCTCTTCTCCTCCCCTCTGCGCCTCCACCCCAAGAGGGGAAAGAAAAGAAGTGGCTTTGGGGTGAGAAAGCACGACAAGAAGAGGGACATTAGAGGAGTGACTTTCTTCCTGACACACAGGAGGTTGAGAATCTTTCTCTATAGGGTCTGAATAATCCAAGTTAGCCTGGCAGGCTGGGGTCAAGGACAACAAACAAATGAGTTACCACATCATCGTCAATGAAATAATTTCGTCAGCGTCCTCTAAACTGCTAAGCCCTTGTAGAAATATATGTGTGTATTGTTGCTACAATCATGATTCAGAGTTTAACTTGATCCAAACAAATGCCAAAAGAGAGAATTGTGTCCTTTTGGACAATTAATACATAGTCAAAACTGTGGATTCTTTTTATTAAGACAAACGTGGACACCCTCAATGGGATCATTTAAATGAGACATTGAGAGTGTCCCTCCTCCACAACTGTAAAGGGCAGTAGGTGGGACTAGGAGCTTGGCTCTGCTCTGCACTGATGTGAGTAAAACTACCCCGTTTTCCAAAAGGCGGGACAGAGGTACCGCTTACCCAAGGTTTTCCTGATCAGGTAGAGCTGATCCACATCGGATTTTCCTGGCCACAGAGGCACCCCTGACAGCAGCTCAGCAAAGACACAGCCGATTGCCCAAACATCTACTGGGGGGCCATACTGCATGTCCCCCACCAACAGCTCCGGGGAGCGGTACCACCGGGTAGCCACGTAGTCCGTGTAGTAGTCACTCGGTCCAGCTGGCCAGGGATGGGACATGGGAAACAGAGAGAGCAGTGGAAGCGTGAGATCAAAACTGGGAGGGCAGAGACCTAAGACATCCAGCTTGTGCCCCAGCTGTGGCTTTTCTAAATCAGTGGCTCTCAGTACTACTTGTACATTAAAATCACTTAGAATATTGAATTTTTCAAAGTACTGATGCTTGGGCCCCACCCTAGTCCAATTAAACCACAGTCCCTGGGCGAGGTGGATCCATATAGTTTTTACAGTTACAGTTCCCCATATGAGTCTAAACTGCAGCCACAGTTGAAAAACGCCTTTTTCTAAAATAGTACTTTGGTACTATTTTAGTATCCAAAAAATGGTAGAAACCAGGAGGGTAACATATTTTTTTAATAACCACTTTGCTGCAGTATAATTTCCATATAGCATACAATTTTTAAACCACTGTATGTGTCTACATGTTTTCAGTAACTACATAATAATTTGTAGCAAGCTTAGGACCTAAATATACAGGAACTAGCTTTCTATAGCATTTAATATATAAAGGATCTTTCCACCTTTTATACTTAAGAGAAGCTTCAATACTCACTCAAAAGCCGAGCAAATCCAAAGTCACAAAGCTTAATCACTGAATGTTTTGTGATCAGGATATTTTCTGGCTTCACATCTCTATGTATGCACTAGTCACAGAAATAGAACCAAAATAGATTATTAAAGAGAAACTATAATATATGGGATAAATAAAACACATGAATAATTAGCAAATCATTGAGAAGTCATTTGAACCTCTCACTGGTCTTTTGGATAATAAGCTGCAAAGTCCCAAAATTTGCAAAAGAGCAGCATGAAATAAATTTAGTGTCCTACCTGTCATAGCCTGTATCATTCCAAATTCCTGAAGGGGACAAAAGGACCAACAAGGACAGCCAGGTAAATTTACATTTTAGTTAAACAATTTTTGAGTATAAGTATGTCTCATGTAGTACTTGGCGTGTATTTAATCTGGCAACCCTAGGGGAAAGGGAAATGTCAAAAGGCTCTGGACAAGGCCTCCACCATGGCTGCTGGAGCTGCAAGCTGGTGCAGAAGCAGGATTCACCATTCAGTTGTTTAACAGAACAGAACACAGCCTGCCTGGTAAACAGGACAAGCCCTGGGCCTGCTGAGATAAGCTGGGGAAGAGAAGGGCGGGGACCCCGAGCTTGCCCAGCTTGCCGAGGGACCTCCCTTCCAGCTCTGACATTTGTTCTGACAAGATAAACAAGAGTAGGCAGCGCTCACCCTCTGGAGGGAGTCGCTAGATGTCAGCTCCGTCCCACACACATCAAGGGTACTTTGAGCTGCATCCACACCATAGTTTGGACTGAAATCACTTGTGCTTTCCAAACCACAGCAGATATTGCTTACCAGGGAGATGTTAGAAGAATGTTTAAGAATTGTCACATGATTTTCTTATAAAATAACTTCCTTGGCAAAGAACAAATCAACAACCTAATTAACAATTATATAAAAATGGTTGGCTTAAATTACTTTTCAGGGTCCCTAATCATCTCTCCTTCTTCCACTCCGGAGAAGAATGTCGGATCCTACAAGGAGAGACCCACCCTCTTTGGCTTGCAGCTGAACCCCTGGGGGTATTCTTGACTTTCTAGAATCTGGAAAAGGGACAAAGGTTCTTCTTGGGTCTGGCCTAGTACTCACTCCAAAGGCCCTTCAGGGTGAGAGATCAATGTCAGTGTTTCCCCAAAGGGTATTAATTCCTCTGGAAAAAAATTTGGGAAACAATTTCTGAATTATTTTATTTGAATCTATCTGGTTCTCAGCAACTAGTGGCCCTGAGATCTTCACTCTTTTCCCACTGGCTTCACATATTACTATAAATGGGCACACCCATAGATACCACGATGACAGATGGGCAGAAGGACTTGTAAGCAAGAATGTGCTCCTATTCTGTTCTGGGAATTCTTTACAAGTTGCTACGCCCTCCCCTCATCAGCACTTGCAGCCAAACAGCAGTCAGGGGCTCTTCAGGGAACAGAGGTATGCATTTGCCCTTGGTGTCTCTCATTTGCCCCACCAGGGTCTTTATGCAGCCTCTCTTGCTCCCCCATCCTAACACCTACTTTCAGGAGAGTGCTAATTCTCACTCGCTTGTAGTTAATAGTAGTATAAGGTATCCATGTTCTCTGCTTTTTGCATTTTGACAAGGATCGTAGCCTTCATTCAGCAAGGTGGAGACTCAGTAGGGAGAAGTGCTGACTACTATCATTTTTTCTCCGTCCTGGAAGGCAGCGTTGGGAAAAATCATTTAGAAAGAGCTCCAAGATGAGGATTCAGGCCCATCAGCTAAATTGACCCTGGCAGTCAGTACACTGACCTATTGCAGTCAGACAGCCTTGTGGCCAAAATGAAGCTCTAACATTGGGACTTGGCTCCTGTGTGCAGGGAGTGGGCAGTGTTCTATAGGAGGGGGCAACAGGCTTCCCAGCCTGTGTGAAATCACACCATCTGGGGCCACTGCCTCTGTCAGGCCTCACGGTGGCCAGGAGCGTCACAGGCCTCCACTGGGCTGGTTCATGCCAGACCTGGCACTCATAGCTCAGCAAAGCAGACGCTAGCACTGAGGCATCGTGCCTGGAACCCCACCTGCTGCAACTGAACAGACACAAGTGATGTGGGTTCCCCTTCCCAATTTCAGAGTCTTGGAAATGGAGCAGACCCACAGAGACTCCAAGTGAATGAGATGCTACCTGAAATCTGAGTAGCTTCTGATCAGTGTAACTACTTTCTGAAAATCATAAAAAGGCATCCTTTATGTAACCTGAGCAAGAAGGAATAGTTAGGTTGGCATTTTTAGCCTCTACTTACCCCAACTACTTACTTTGTAAGTAGAGGCATTTTTAGCCTCTACTTACAAAGGTTTAAGAAGATTTGGATAAGAAATGATATCCACAAAAGCACAATATAAACTTTGAACAAAGGCTCCACCTCAGCTTAAGGGCAGCCTTCTGATTTCTTCAAGGGAAATCATGAGACTTACATTGTGTTTATGGCAAAAATTTACAGCTTGCAGTGTCTGCCAAGTTATGCTCCTCACGAGATGTTCTGGAACCCTACAGAAAACAAAGAAGCGGCATGAATACAGGCTTAAATAGTGAAAAATCCTAGGTGGCACATACAGTCATCGAACTCATCGCAGCGTCAAAGTGTGAAGGACACGTGATCAGCACACTGCTGAACTCTAGGCACAGCAAACCAACAACAATGCTCTCATCTGCTTTGATGGGAGGTGGGGAGGACCATGAAGACCCATGGGGATTTCAGCACATGTTTATGACCAGCGATCTCAAATATCTGTGACACCACTGGGAACCTTCCTGGTAACTTGAGCTCCATTTCTATAAGAAGATTTTTGTGGGTGGAAAGGTAGTTAACATATAGCATAAAATATGCTGTTTGTTTTGTCTAGTTGCCCCAAACTCATGGCCTTGCAGCAGAACTCTTTTTCTGTGTGTGAGCACTTGGTTTCTTCAGGCTCCCTAGGCAGGATATTTTTTAAGGCAATGAAGATTTTACTGAAGATAGGGAAGAAGTTTACATTGTACACCACGTAACAAAAGTTAACGATAATTAAAAACCCACGTGGGCAGCCCGGTCCCGTCCCCACACTGCTCCTCCCTGCTAGCTCGCTGCACCCCTCTCCTCTTCCTGCCTCTGCCCTTTCACCGCATCTAAACTTGATGCCACTGTTGCCAGTACACCTCTGACTTTGAGCTTATATAACCAGGCACCCACGAGCCCCAGGAGGTCCTTTGTGCGAATTAGAAGAAAAGCACCTCCTAGGGGAGACTTTTTTTAAAAAAGTTAGGCAGGGGTGAAAGGGGCCACAGAAAGTGTACACTTATTTTCAGAGACTCCTACCCACCAGCTGGACCTAGTGTTTTGACGAATCAAATATTAAACAATGTTGTTGTGGTCCCCAGGCAGAACTAAGAAGTAAGGAAGGGAGGAAACTCCTGAGTAGTTGTGTCAAGGTGACCAAAAAAAGTCACTTCCAGTCTCTGAGAGGGGCTGCAAGGTCACTGTTGCCACAGACCAGATGTTTAGGAAATCCTTTCAAGCAGATAAGAGGCTGCTTCAACAGTGGGACAACATGAAAGAGGCCACTTCCAGGAAGACAAGCTGGAACATTTCCACATCAGAACTATGGCCCTTGGATTCAAGTAGCTCCCCTCTAAGTTCTCTTCCTTATTCTCGTGGCAGGTAGGCCCAGATGCTAGAAAAACTCACCTGTCTAGAAAAAGACAACTAAGAAGGGAATATTTTGGGGAAAATGTTTTCCCCTAGCCTCCACATTCTGTCCAGAAAAATGGAATATATCTTGATTATTTAATGAATTAACTATTAATATAAGGTTATCCATCCCAGGCAAATTAAGTTTTTAAGAACATTTCCCAAAAGAAATTATTTAAAAGGAACATTTAAATTACATTATAATAGCATATTATTAATGTTCCTTTAAGGCTGAGCACACTTATTACACAATTCCCATGTATGAAAACTCTATGCAAATGACCTAGTGTTGTCTTGGGCTCACCACTCATTTCACTTCTTTTTTTTTTTTTTTAAGATTTTCTTTTATTTATTTTTAGAGAGGGGGAAGGGAAGGAAAAAGAGAGGGAGAGAAACATCAATGTGTGGCTGCTTCTTGCATGCCCCCTACCCAGGACCTGGCTTGCAACCCAGGCATGTGCCCTGACTGGGAATTGAACCAGAAACTCTTTGGTTTGCAGGCCAGCACTCAATCTACTGAGCCACATCAGCCAGGGCATCCCTTCATTTCTTTATTGCTCCATTTCTTCTCTGAAATGCCAGGGCCTCGGATTCTACCTCTACGATTCTTTTTAGCTGCTTATGCTAGGAGTCAGGTTTTTCACTGCTGAAGATGGGAGTTATAAATATGGAAAGGGAGAAAGGTAGAATCTATTCTGTGGTGTTGGACTGGAATTGGATATGCACATATGTAGGAGGGTGCTGTGTTGTAAGGGGTTCTATCTTATATAAAATGTTCCAGAAAGCTCCTCTGCTTCACTACTTCAGACACAGTGGTTAAGTGATAATATTTGGCCAGATTTAGGCCACATTTTAAAAATAGAGCCTTCAGGATTTTCTGAGGGATTTGTGAGAAAAAGAGAGAAAACAAGGACTGACATGAGGGTTAGTTTAAGTACCTGGTTCATGTTGGACCTTATACTGAGAAGAATGCTGGGGCAGGGAGAGGGCGGGGGTGGGGTTTGGCTTGGGGGGAGGGGAAGGTGGATAAACTGAGATGCCCTGGGGACTTCTAAGGGACTCTAAGTAGGAAGTTATGAATTCAGAAGGAAGGTCCAGCTTGAAATATAAATGTGGAAATCACAAGACTATTGGTGGTACTTAGAGCCCTAGGACAGGATGGAGCCACTTGAGAAGTGAATACAGAAGAAAAGGAGATCAAAGTCCAGAGGCCCAGAAACTTGGAGGGACCAGCAAAAGACTGGGGTTGAGCATCGCATGAATTAAGACCTCACTCAGGAGAACAGCATCACTGAAGCCAACTGAAAAAAAGTGCCTCAAAGGACTTCTGGATTAGGATGGTGGACTGAACAAACCCGTCTCACTTCACTGCCTTCCCAAACCGGACTAGAAATACACCGAGAGAATAGAACTGTTCAGAGAGAATAGAGAAAGAGGTGATAACGCATTTTGGAATCTGGAAAGCAGTCTGATGAATGATAACTGACAACAGGTCCTAGAAAGCTGAAAGCCAAGCCCAGAGTGGGGAGAGGGGAGGACAAGCCCATTTACCCCAAAGATCCCTCAGAAGGCTCAGGACCCAGCAGTCAAGATCTGTGTGGAAATGGGGGGAAAGGAGTGTGGAAAAATCTGTTTGGGAAAGAAGTCCCTAGACCCTCTCCCCTGTTCTAGTCCAGTAGGGAATACTCTTCCCTTACTAAGTAGAAGGCTGGAGTTTTGTTTTCTGAGGAGGACAAAACAGAGCACATTTGGGTCAGTTGAGATTTTGGATTCTGTTCCAAAAGCAGGATACATACTGAGTATTGCATTCACACTAAGTATCGAATTCTGAGACTCCCCAACCCTCTTACAGCACTAGGTTCTGAGAAAGCCGGCAGCCTGACTTTACTCTTTAGGCAAAATATTGGAAGGCTTTTTCTAGTGGAAGTTCAGGACAAAAAATCCAACAATGGGGTTTCCCCAGCAAAAGGTCTGGCCAGATTACCCAAAAGTGAAGCTCTGAGCTTTCCATAGCTTCCTACTCTAAACCATAGGCATACAACCAGACATTATATTTGCCCAAGGAAGTATCACATAAGAAAGTTAAAGACCAAAGCAAACAGAAAGAAAGCAACTCAAAAGAAAAAAACAAAAACTAGGGAGAATGAAGAGAACATTAAAAAAAATCATTAATATCCTCAGAGAGGGTGGAACAGGAAAGCTGTTGCATCCGTGAAACAAGCACAGGACACTATAAGAAAACAAGAGGGCCAAAAACTCAGACATCCAAATAATAGAAGGCCCAGGAAAAGAGAAAATAGAGAAAACAAAGGACAGGAAATCAATAACAAAATAATTCAAAAAAAATTTTTTCTCAGACAGAAAGGGCCCACCAAGTGCCAGAATAATGGGTGAAAAGCAAGGCCCATGACTTTCATAATTCAGAGTGCTGCGAGTAAAGAGGGTGCTAGAAGCTTCTGGAAATAAAAAAGAAACAGAAATTCACAAAGAAGCAGAAAAGAGAATGACAACAGACATCTTAACAGCACTGAGCTAGAAGGTACTTAAAAATGCCTCCAAAATTCTGAAGAAATATTATTTTTCACCAAAAACAAACAAAATATTAAGTAAGCATGAAGAGAACATACTTTTTAAACATGCAAAGGCAAAGTCTCAGTCTCTCGCTCTCCTTTAACCTCTCACACACCCTTTCTCGGGAAGCCCCCCAGAGGATGCCCTCCCCCAAAAAAGGAGTAAACTACCAAAGAAGGCTCCGTGGAACGGAGAGCACTGGAGACCTGACCCAGAGGGGGGCAACAGCAACTTGGAGGGGGAGGTGAAGGGAAATCACGGACAACAGCTGCACTCCAGGCGCAGACAGCAACCCGTCCGGCTCAGAAGAGCGTGACTCAAGAGCCAGGCATGTTGAGGGTTGTCATCATCATGCCCTCTGCCTTATACCATCTTAAATAAATATGAAAATATTTGACAAACAAACTTAAAAGCTTTGGAAGAGCCTGGGTGTCTGGCCAGACCCTTCAGGCTAAAGCAGACATTCTTAAAGCTCTAGCTTATGCTGGCAAGGCTAAGGAATTCACTGCACTTTATAGTGTGTGTTTCCCAACTGGTGGTTGATGGTCTCGTGGCCAAGCTCCGGGGCAGAGCGGGAAGGGCTGGAACAGTGATGGAGGGAAGGGGCCCCAATTCTCTCGCATTCTTGACTGCCTTTAAGAGTCCCTGTTTGGATTCTAACTCAAAGACAAGCTGTCCCTTTAGGGGAATTATGCATAAGCTCAACCTTAACCTGGGAGGGAAGTGGCATTTGAGCTTTATTCCTGGGCCTGGTTCTCCTCCACCATGAGGTTAGGCCATTGAACTTCAAACAAACCTTATCCCCATTTCCTCTCCCAGTAAACAGTGCTCCAGAGGAGCTGGACAGGATCCAGCCTGGGCCTCGTGGACTCCCAGCCAGCTGGGCAGGTCTCGCGGGATTTGCACTCCTGAAGCTGTCAGCTCCCCAGACCTAGAAGTGCAAGTCTAGGCAGGAAGTGAGAACACTGAGCAAGGACACTCGCTTTATTTTCTGCCCCAAACCTAGGTGGGAGGGGCTCAGCAAGGCACGTCTTCATTCCCTGAGTAGCTGGGTGGTCTTTCCTGGGGTCTTCAGGTCAGTGGCCTCACTGAGAGCTCCGACCGTTCCTCCGAAGCCCACTGGGTTGTCTCTCAGCTCAGCAGAGGGGCTCCTTCTGGGGCGAGTGCAATGGAATCCTTCTTCCACTAGTAGGAAGAGGTGGGGGAGGAATGTGCTCCGGAGTCCTCCACCAGCGTGACCCCATGGCCTTCTTCCTGCCTGCTTTGGGAATCTAGTTTCACCCCCAGGAACATAAGGGGATCCCAACTGCGTGACTCCACGGAGAGATGAGGCTCAGGGGTTGGGATATTATTAGAAATGCCTGTCATCTAGAATTCTGTGTGACTGTGCCATTTTTTTAAAGGATTGGAGAGGGATGTGCTTGGCCAAAATAAGTAAGTAAACCCAGAAAGAGAAAGACAGGAAATCCAGGAGGTAGTGAGTCCAACCATAGAGAAACGCAGTAGGATTCCAAGGATGACAGCAAAAGAAAGTCCCAGGAAGACAGCTGGATAACAGGCTCCGGGCACAGCAAGCCAGCGAGAGGGAGAATGGGCTTCTAAAGGCAGGAAGGTACCCCAGAAAAGGAATGAATGGATTATCTGATGTGATTATCCTGTGGAAAAGTATATTGAGATGCTATTAGAGTGAGAACAGTTAGTAATAGGGTTAAAGAATATAATTTTTAAATATCTTATTTATTTATTCAGAGAGAGGAGAAGGTAGGAAGAAAGAGAGGAAGTGAAAAAGGGATGCTTCTAGAGAAACGTCGATTGGCTGCCTCTCGCACATACCACAGCTGAGGACCAGGTCCGCAACCCAGGCACGTGCCCTGACTGGGAATCAAACAAGTGACCTTTTATTTCACAGAACAATATCCATCCAACTGAGCCATGCCGGCCAGGTCAGATTAAAGAATATTAAGTAAATTTAAAAAGCAAGGCAAATATTAATTTGTGGAAAAAGTACAAAAGGAAACCCTAGTATGGTAAAATATTCAGCTCTAAGTAATATTTACATAGTTATAACAGTTGGAACAGTGAATATGGAATTAAAAAAACTTTAATGTAATGATTTTGGGGGCATAGAAAGGGTAAACAGAGGGAATAATGGTGTAAGAAAGCAAAATTCTTATCTATCATAATAGGAAGTCTATAGATAACATCTAAATTGATAAAATCAAGAAATAGCGGTACATCATTCCTTTTATATTATATTATATTGCTGGATTTGATTTGTTAATAATAATTTTGCTATAGATTTTTACAACTATGTTCATGAGCAATATTTGTCTTTCATTTTCTTTTCTTGAAATGTCCTCATCTGGTTTTGGTACTAGGGTATAGTGCCCTCATAAAACGATTTGGGAAATGTTTCTTCCTCCTGTATTTTCTGAAGGAGTGTGTGTAGGGTTGCCATTATTTCTGCTTTATATGTTTGATGGAATTCATTCTTCAAACATTTTAATAATAAAAACCAATAGCACAACTATAAATCTACCACATGGCTGGTAAGGTAAATTGGTTTAGTTTGGCAAACCATACGACCCAATAATCCCTTTTTGAGAGCTTCTAAGGCAAAAGTGCAAAAGAAGAAACATCTATTGCAGGGAAAGTTTGATAGCAGAAACACTTATCAGACCAAACACTGAAAATAGCCTAAATATCAACAATGGAGGAATAGTTAGATAGTAATGTAACTACATGTACAATCTTATAGTTATTAATAGCAGATCTAAAGATTATATTATGACATAAATAGAAATGTATATGAAAGACTATTAAGTGAACAGCAGAATTGAGCGGGGAAAGGTCATCTCACCACAGCAACTCAAAGAATGTGGTGTTTTGTTTGGAAAAGCAGCCAGCAGGTTGACCGCTTTGACAATGGTCTCAGGCTTGCAGACACAGACTATTTTGTGAGCGCACTAAGGCAGTATCCATTTCAAAGGGGTAGGTGAACATTAAATAAATTTAACAGCATGATATGTAAAACCCGAATGCCAATTTATTCATCCTGTTGAAATCCTGAGTACCAGCTTATGCTCTCTTTGTAGACAATTCCATAAAGAAAGTCAAGTTATAATCAGATGGTGTTTGGTGAGTAAAATATTGGGATAAGGGACAGTAGCTATGTGACTGGTTACTGTCAATAGTCTGTGACAGCTTAGGCATACCTATCTCCAAATAATGAGGGTCTTGTCATTAGATAAAACATGCAATCACTAGTCAACTCAAACAATATCTTTAAGATTGCTCATAGGAACCCTGGACAGGTAGCTCAGTTGGTTAGAGCATTGACCTGATACACCAAGGTTATGGGTTTGATCCCAGGTCAGGACACATGAAAAGAACCACTGAATGCATCAATGATAGAATAACAAATCGATGTTTCTCTCTCTCACTCTCTTTCTTTCTTTCTCGCTCTCTCAATAAATAAAAAATTTTTGTAAAGATAGGTATCACAAAGGTCATATTTGAGCTATATCTGAAGGACAAGCAGGATTTTGCTAGGGAGAGTAGCAAAGGTAGGACAACCCAAGATGTGAGAAAACAGCACATCCTAAATCCTAGAATGCAAATTATTCCCGCAGCATGGGAAACTGGTGGGAATGGGGTGATCCTGCAGAGTGCCTATGGTGATCACGGGGTGTTCTGGCAGTAAGTGCGCAAACCTAAGGAGGACTCAGCCTGGCACCACGCAGGGAAAACACCAGCATTCGCACATTATCCTTTGTGGACAGCATCTAACAGATCAAATATGAAACTAAAGAAGAACCATTCTGGGACATTAGATCATCAGCTCATAGCATTATAGAGCTTGAAGTTCCCCTTCACTTCACCTGGTACTAAACTCTCATTTTCCCAGGTGGGGACACCTGGAGACAACCTGACAAAGGTCACACAGATTATGGTGACCTACTTTTACTAGAATGTACTTACAAATAACCCACGTCCATAGGAAAACATGTTCGTCTTTTCTGGAGCATATAAAATATATTTTAGCCAGTAGAGATGAAAAAAAAATCAGCTTTTAAAACTATGCTCTGGCTTGGGGGCTCAATTGGTCCTATACACAAAAAGGCTGCAGGTTCAGTTCTCAGTCAGGGCACATGTAGATTAGGGGTTCAATCCCAGGTTGGGGCACATACAGGAGGCAACAGATTGATGTTTCTCTCTCTGTCTGCCTCCCTCTCTCTCTCAAATCAATAAACACATCCTCGGATTAGGATTAAAAAACGAACAAACTCTAATCACTCCTTGTCCTATCTTTTTTTCTTCTCAAACTATATGCCAAAAAAGAACTGACTCCTTATTGCTTTCAAACCCCTACTAACCAGTGTTTTCAAGTGACTCAATCTAATATGATTAATCAAACTTCCTGCAACACCTTGTACATAGCCACAGGTAACTTATACTCATAAATTTCATTGAAGTGTCACTTCCAAGCTGTCAAAAGAGCAAATATCAACATACTAAAGGTTTTCTCCCTTGAATGCATAATTTCTCCACATCAATGACTTCCTGAAGGGAGGTGTCTGTTTTCTTGGCTCCCTCTGGTTGTGTAAATTAACATGAAAAACCTATGCCATGGTCAAACTACAAGTCACTTTAATCCCATTTGCCTGGAGGTTCAGGCAGATAATATATAACCACAATTACATGACAGAGCAAGCTCTTGGCCAAGGCTTGACAGCATTGTTAAAAGAGCCTCAGCCTCCAGCCACTGAGTATGAATGTGATCAAGATGGGGCATCATTCCATCACTCTGATTTACAATGCACTACGCATATTGTCCCTAGCCAAGGTTGGGCTCCCAGAAACAGAGCAAAAGGAAAGGATGGAATATTCTTTACTGCTTAAATTCTCTTAAATCTCACTGTTCAACACAAAGGCCACCTCCTCCAAGAAGTCTTCCTTGACTGACCTGTTTTGAATCATATTTCCCAGGGCCTGTTAATTATTCTACCCTCTCCTTCTGGTCACAATGATTGGCCTCAAGGATAGTTGCATCACCTGAGCTGAACCAATCAGAGTCTTCCACGGTACTTTATATGCAGATGCTACCTTCTTCTAGAACTTCCTTTCTTCTAGAATGGCTACACAGGTTGATAAAAGTCTGTGGTCATGCTTTCTATCATATTTTTTCCCTTCCTTACTCTTTGCATCCCACCTCTCTCTCTCTCTCTCTCTCTCTCTCTCTCTCGTGCACGAGCGCGCGCGCACACACACACACACAGACATACACACCCTCCAAAATTCACCTTATAAGGGACACTTGCCTGCCAGGTAGAATGAAGTCAACATAAAGAATAGTTGAGAGAGAGAGAACAGCCACCGCCTATCACACTCTACCTTAAGACATTCGGCGGAGGAGTGGGCAGGAGCCAAACTCCAGCCTGCATTCTGCTTGCCTTGGCAAGGGGCTACCCTCAGCCAGAGGAAGGAATCCCCCATTTTCTTCCAAACAAAGACTCTGCCTGCTTACTAAGCCTTTTTCTAATGCACATAGAAGAGTTGCCTATGCTAGAGAGATGTGATGAGATTGGTGAAGCCTTTAAATTCACCCCCCCAACCTCCCCACCCCAATCCTTCCTAGCTACAGCCACCAACACATTCCTTTTTCACCCATCCTTGCTTCAGCTGGGTTTTTGTCACTTGTAACCAAAGAAGTCCAGGCCAAGACAGCAGAACAGACACCCGGATTGCTTTGGATGAAGCCACCTGTTCGTTTCAGCTGTAAACTTCCTATTAGCCATTGTCTTTGGAATCTTCTTTTCAATCTCCAAGTCCTTACACTTCCCTAATCAGAATAACAAATACCCCTCCTTTTCTTTCTTAGAGACTCAGGGAGCTTCAATACAAAGATAATACACCGAAGAAATCAAGTTCAACCTAATAATGCTGCCATTGCTTTCTTCGCGAACATGGTTCGTTACGGTCCCTTTCCCAGCGTTTTTGGTCTCCCCCTCTGTCAACCCCAGCAGCAGAGTGTGCTGTCCAAACACTGGCTGCTCCTGTCTGATCTGAAAAAGGGTCATTGCTCATTTTCCCGCACAAAGGCTGGTGTATTTTGTGGTGTTTTGCTTGTCAGGGATGGATCACTCACCCTCTTTGGTATTTGTCCAATTCATGGAGAACCGTGTGGTCACAGTACTCAAACACCAGGTGAAGCCTCCGCTTCCTCCGGAAGACTTCAATCAGGTTGACAAGGTTGGGGTGCTTGAGTTGCTGAAAACATAAAAAGCAAGGTGCTAAATGTGACTTGTGAAAGACAGCTTTCTCTAGTTTTGATCCAATAAAAGGAAAGTGGTTTGTCCTTTAAGAACTGCGCTGTCTTGGTTGAAGTAGGCTGTAAACAGTATTACCTTACTTGTCTTTGTGAGCTGTTTGTTAACAACTTGTAAGTGAAAAGCAATTATAACCCAGATGGTGAAGGCAGAGAGAGATATGAGAAGGCTGGAAAAGAAAGGAGAATGAAGAGCAGGGAAAGATTTTTAGTTAATACAAACTCATCCTTTAAGGCTCAGATGAAATGTCCCCTCCTAGGGAGGTCTCCCCTGATCTCCCCAGACTGGTTCAATGCCCCCGTAAGGCTGATAGCTCCGCTGCAGTGTGTGTCCTTCAGCATCTTTTGTATTTACTATGTAATTACAAAGTAAGGATTACTCAGTTGATTGTTCAGCGTCCTCTGCTGTCGACAGGTATAATAGATACAATCAATAGAATGTAAGAACCGTGATATCCGGGCTTGCATTCTCGTTTACTTAAAATGATGTTGTTGAATCCCTAGCATGGCGCCTCACACGTAATAGGCACTCAGTAATTATTTGTGAATAAAAAAAGTACATCACATTTCCTAGGTTGATGAAACATCTTAACACAGGAAAATGAGGAAGATTCTTCAATCTGATACACCTGAAGGTGTGTATCTAGAACACAGACCAGGGCAGAGGAAGGAAGATGGCAAGAAAGGCCCTGTTCAGAGATATTTTGTTATTAGAGTTATGGTGATGGACTGGAGGGGAAGGCGGAGGGGAGGGAGGCATCAGGAATGACCAAAGGCGCCCCGCCCAGGCGCGGGGAAACTCTGAGGGACTGCAGGGACACAATTGCTAAGACTTTAATCAGGGGTGCTTTTGAATGACGTGCAGTTGGCTTATGCAATAGCAGTGGCACATGAGTAATATGGGGCAATGGTAATTAAGGGGATTATTGAATGAGCTGGCTTTTGTTAACACATTTAGGTCATTGAGAAAAGAAAAGAGAAAATGATAGATAGGTTTCAGTTAGCTGCCCATCAACTGTGGGAGTCAGAAGGCCACTGTGGCATTATTTAAAGAGACATTTCCTGTAGACACAGGATAGACTGTGCTAAAATCAGACTCAGAACTTAATTTTTAAGAGTAGTAGAGATACCTCTGGCCGGTGTGGCTCAGTTGTTTGGAGTGTCATCCTGCAAGTCAAAGGGCTGCAGGTTCAATTCCCATTCAGGGCACATGCCTGGTCAGGACGCATACGGAAGGCAACTGATCAATGTTTACCACATTAATGTCTCTCTCCCTCTCTCTCCCTTCCTTCTTCTCTTTCTAAAATCAATGAGCATATCCTTGAGTGAGGATTAAAAAAAAAAAAAAGGAGCAGAGATACAAAAGAGACAGTGTAGAGCTTCAACAGGTCCCTTCTGTCAAAGTCAGGGCTCTGATGAGAAATGCGAGGGACCCAGAGGCCTGGGATAGGGACATTTAGAGGGATGAGGCTGAGAATCTTAACCCTTAAATTTCTCTGAACCCTCTGGGCTGGGAGAAGTAGCCTCTGCCCCTTTGCCAAAGGTGAAATGCTTCCTCTCACACGGAGACCTGAAAATCACTCAATGGGGCAGAGGCCTCCTGACTCGATCCAGCCTCCTCCCAGCCCACAGCCCTGACCTAGCACGAGGCTGTAACTGCCTGAGCATGGCATACAGCTCTTGCTCCAGGAGGAGAGAAGTATCCTCAAAGAATTATAAGACCTGGCTCATACATACCAGCAGGGACTTTGGGGGTGTTGGGCCATGGCAGGGGAGAAATATAAGGCTGGACAGGGTGAAATTCATTGGCATGGCAGCACTGTCCTGTGACTTGGGACTTAATTCCGACAAGGACACCTGTTAAGTCCCTAACAGAGACTGAGCCCCCCTTACCTTGGGACATCATGTGATTCTGTGACCCAGAGCTGCTCCTGTGGATTGGGTCATAAAGACAGACTGTCATTAGGCTGCCAGGGTGCACCAGCAATCCACCAAACTACGAAAACTATACATTTGTGGTCAGGCTCAAGAAGGTCTGGGGGCGACAAGCAAGTTACAAAAAGAGGTGGCCTGTTCTCCCATGTCATCTACTCTGTTGCACTGTCATCCCTCCTCCATACATCCCTGTATGGTTCCATGAGAGTTTCCTATAATGGGGGAGAAAAACCCCAAGTCCAGCTCACAGACGGATCAGCTCATTATGTTGGCACTAGTTGCAGTTGGTCTGCAACCATACCATAGCCCACTTGGCAGAGGCCTTGAAGGACAACGATGAAAGGGAAAGCTCCCACTGAGCAGAGCTCCAAGCAGTGCTCTTGATGGTCCACTTCGTGTGAAGAAGAAAGGACCTGGGATAAGCATGGACCTATGGGTAGTGGCAAAATAGTTTGTCTTGTTGATTTAAGTCTGGAAGGAGCAAGGTTGAAAGAACATTCGGAGAAGAAACATAACACATCCTTGTGGGAGTGGGCACAGAGCTTGAGGACTTAATTCCGACCAATGCCCACCTCCTACGAATGCCCACCAGAGAACAGCTACTGCAGAGGAAGCACTGAGCAACCAGACAGAGGATGTCTTTTCTGGTGGGTGTCAGCCTGCTCTGTCCTTGGCCACCCTGGTGCTCGTGTAATTGATCCATGAACAGGATGGCCATGGTTGCAGGGATAGGGGGAGGCATGGCCCAGCAACACCAGTTCCCTCCCTCCAAGGCTGATCTGGCTACTGCTGTTGCTGAGTACCTAACCTGCCAGTAGCAAAATATGATACTTAGGTACTGACAGGCCGTGTGCTTTAAGGAGACCAGCTGCTACACGGAGGGGGTTGCGATTTGTCCTTACTGGGACTGATACTTACTTGAGATATGGGGTTTGCCTTTCCTGCCAGCCCCACAATCAAGGGCTTTCCTGCCAGCCCCATTCTCAAGGGAGAATGTCTGCTTTAGCAGTATGGGAGTCCACACGACATCAGACCAAGAGGCCCATTTTACAGCAAAGGAGGCGTGACGATTAGCACATGGCTATGGAATCCATCGGTTCTACGATAAACCTCATCATCACCTACAGCCAGCCAGCCTGGTGGAATGATGGAATCTGTACGCAAGCCCTTTGAGGACACATGCATTGAACTAGCAGCCACAATGCGGTGTTGAGTCTTTATTTCAGTAGCTAATCTGTGGGGCTGGGAACCAGGAGCGGAAGTAGGACTGGACTCTCTCAACATCCCTCCCAACGGTCCACTTACAGGAATCATGCTTCCTATCCCCAATATTCTCTCAAATTTCCAGGGCTCCATTTGTACATTATTAGCCATTGGAAAAACCCAAATGTTCGTTAGTAGGTGAGTAGTTAAATAAACTACAGGACGTTATAGTCCATTCAAATGATAAAGTAGTATGCGGCTGTTAAAAAGAAGGCATCCTTGACTGATGTGGGTCAGTGGGCTGGGCATTGTCCCACAAAGCAACAGGTCACCTGGTTTGACTCCCGGTCAGGGAACATGCCTGGTTGTGGGTTCAGTTTCCAGTCAGGGCGTGTGCAAGAGGCAACCAATAGATGTTTCTCTCCCTCCTTCTTTCCCTCCCTTCCCCAGTTTCTAAAAATAAAGAAACAAAATCTTAAAAAAAAAAAAGAAAGAAAAAGAAAAGCAGGCATATCTATATGTGCTGACTTGGAAAGAAGTTCAAGGTATGATGTTAAATGTAAAAAAGGAAATTACAGAATAGTATATTCAATATGGTAGCATTTGTATCTGTTTTTAAGAAGGAAATTTATGTCCTTGTACAACACAGAAGTCTTCTGGAATGATGTACGAGAGACAGCGGGGGGATGGGAAAGGAGAGTGAAGGCCAATGTAGGTTTCCTTTTTCACTTTACATTTCTCTGCACATTCAGTCTTCTTCTTACATAAGCATGTAGTACTTTCTCATACAAATATCTTTTAAGTGATTGCATAGGTCTCTTCACTGTATTGTCTAACCAAGATAGATATTTTAAAGTCAGTTTCAGAGAGTTAATACATCAGCTGTGGGGAAGGAAAAGCTATTTTCATTATTTAAAAGCTATTTAATTATTACCACCATCTCCAGCCTAGAGGGAAATATTCCACACTCATTATGGAGTTGCTGAGGAATCATCCTTTAACACTCTCTTTTGGGAAAGGAAAGGTGCTTAATCCCACATTTCCTCCAAATGCCAAGAACCCTCATGGTAAACACCCTGGCTAATGTTTTGTTCCAGGGAGGACGAGAGAAGGAAAGGGAGGGACATATGGAGTGGAGGAGTAACGAAAAAGCTGGAACCAGGGGTGGAAGGTGGAGGAGGGCCTGGTGCTTATTTATTTTGGGTTTACTGTAGATGGGATAGGATGTTCCCGGGGGTCCTCTGGCCAGAGCCGTGGGCTGTGATCTCTTCTGGATCCCCTCCTGGACCCAGCACTGGCTAAGAATGTGCACAGTGGATGCTCAGTCCACTTTACTGTGATTTATCAAGTGTATGAAAAGCACCGGGAAAGAAGCAATAGTACAAATGTGATCAAAATGAAAATTAACAATGACACAGCCAAAAATGAACGCAGCAATGTACTGATCATTATAAAACACATAGCTTGGTTTTTTACGTATGATTGATACCATCCATTGATTTAGAAACCCACCTTTCGTTAGTCTAACAAAAAAAGGAATGGAGTTCAAAGATTTTCAACCAGGCAATTGCATCCAACAGTATTTTTACAGTGCTTCTAAAGTTAATAAGTAATAAAGAAGGTTAATAATTAGCAAGAAAATATGCCCGTTGAAAGCAAATTTGTGGCCTAAAACATCAATCCTGCCAAATAAAAAGGTAAATGAAAACATTAAAAAAATTTAAAGTGAAAGACATGAGCCTGGTCCATTTAAAAAAAATTCCATTTCATATAAAAAGTACTACCTTCTGCCCTGGCTGGTAGCTCAGTTGGTTAAAGTGTCACCCTAGTATGCCAAGGTTGTGGGTTTGATCCCCAGTCAGGGCACATGCAAGAAGCAACCAGTGAGTGCATAAATAAGTAGAACAACAAATTGATCTCTCTCTCAAATCAATTTTTTAAAAAGTACTACCTTCTAGTGTGGTTTATAATAACTATGCAAAGTGGGACAAAAGCAGGTTTACAGTTGTGAGTATGCAAAACAGTTTATTCTTGTATTATTGGTTATTAATTATTATATTATTTTCCTTACAAACTGTAAACTTAACTTTTGCCCAACCCTGTATGTAACACAGGTTGTCTACCTATCAATTTCATTTGTCAGAAATAAAAATAATTTAAATGGAAAAAAAAAGTTATAGCAAAATTTATTTTTATCAGTGTGTATCATAAAATCCCTTATTCTGCCTCCTCCTGCTTTATGGTATTTTATTTTCTAGATCCTATGGTGTGTGGCAGGATGTGCAGAGGAGAATTTAGGGTGGACGTGGTGTGTGCTTAATCTCACACATGGCAAGCTGGGTGTCTTTAAGAGGGTAATGAACCAGCTTGTTGATTTCTGCTTCTTTTGTTCTTGAAATATTTGTGTGGCAGCTTTATTACTTAGGAGTTCACTACACAGCAGGAATACAATCTTTCTAGATAAATACATTATGAGCTAAGGCAAAAAAAAACTTCTAATAAACAAACAAAACAGTCTGTTACTATTTGCAGTTAGTATGTTATCTTAAAAAAATAAAATTAAACAGGTCTCCACTTGTTGAACAAACAAGGAGGGATGGTGATAAGGAGACTGTTTGGTTTCTGTCACTGTGGGCAAGGGAATGGTCTGCTTGCCTTTCAAGCTGTTGACAACCAGTTTCCACAAACTGCCAGCACCTATCTATGTGCTGGTAACAGCCAGCCAGGGGCCAGAGCTGCCATTCTCTAATGACAATATCTGCATGTCATGAAAGCTGTATAATCTCAAGGCCCCCAGTGAAGCTTGCAGGAAACCACTGTCAGCAGATGTGTTTTGTTTAGCTTGAATGGTGTTTAAAAATTTTTTTTTAAATTACTTGTCGATGTTTTAAAGTCAGATTTCATTGTCACTAAAAGGAACCGGGCTCCTTGAAGGAATGGCTGATTGCATAGCTGGGGCAGGATGCACATAAGACATTTTTTTGTGCACATCGTAAAGAGGTGCTTAAGGAATCATGGGCATCTGCCAAAGGACCTGGAGCCAGGGAGCCCCACGTGAACAAATGTGTACAATCTGGGAATCAAAAAGAATAACGACAGTGATGGTTTCTAACATGTTGAAAAAAATTCACGAATTCAGAATGATGCTAGGAAATATATGTATGAGGTGTGGGGAGGGGGGAAGAGGAGCAAAGGAAAACTCTTTTTTTACCCCAAAATTGTAACTAATGGATACAGTAGAAAGAATTGTTAAAAGTCACCATTTTACCTCTTCTTGTAATTGATTGAGGCAAGCATCATTGGGTAAAATTTACTGGGGAACAAGGTAGCCACATAGTTTCAGATTATAACCCCACAGGTTACTTACTAATTACCGAGGGGAAAATGCTTCTTTATAATTGAGAAATAGAGCAGACCCATCTCAACCATGAGATGAAGACTGCGAGCAGTAATTATGGGACAAACTGACATCATGTAGCTCCTGAGAACTAGTGGGACGGGCACGCCCTCACCCAGGCGGTGAGCCTGCTGAAACCATTTATCCTGTCTCAAGTCACGTGGAAACAGCCATGCAACCTATGTTGAGAGGCACATTCTGCAAAACTATTGGCCTAGATGCCATACCATGAAAGACCAAAATAAGAACTAAACAGGTAGGGAACTCTTTTAGATTAAAAGTATGCTAAAGAGATATGACAACTAAATGCAATGTATGATCATTGATTTGATCCTGGATTTTGAAATATATATTGTATATCAAATTATATATTTATAGTTATGCACTGTATGTTAGATTATAATGCATCAATGATAAATTTCTTGAGTGTAGAAGTCATATTGCAGTTACATAGAAGAATGTCTTTGTTCTAGGAGATTCGTACTGCATACTTAGGAAAATAATTCAGCCAAAAGAAGTGTAAATAAGTGTGTGTGTGTGTGTGTGTGTGTGTGTGTGAGAGAGAGAGAGAGAGTGACAGAAACAGAACAAAAATAAAGACTTCTAACATATGATTAATGAGTCTAGATAAGCATATAGGTATTCGTTGTATTATTCTTTCCACTTCTATATATTTTGAAAATGCTTTCAAAACAAAAACTAATAGGGAAAAACCCAGGAGATTTTACATAAAATTCAGTCTTTCAAGAAAGACTGAAAACCTAGCCCCTGGCTTGCAGTCTGTGGAGCCAGGGAGCAGCCACCCACTTTACGAGAGGCATGAGGTCCCCAGTTTGCCCCAGTCTCCAGCTCTGTCTCGTCTCGCATTCAGCCTGCTTCACTCATTTATGTGATCAGTGTGGTTCGTAATCTCTTAAGCCATAACAGAGAATGCTGAACATAGCTAAAATCATTTACAGAAATGTTACTAATGCATTTCAACCAGCCACCCAAACAATTTGAAGAGACGGGACATAGAAATTAGCATCAAATGACAACAGCGGGACTGAAGTCTTAAAGAAGTCACAGAATTTTCCATTGAGAGTTTTATTGAGTTGAGAAATATTATTCAACTAATATTGGGGAAGCAGAAGCCTTTAAAAATTATGAAAGCTCTAATTAGATTCTAATGCTAGGGAGCATTTACATGGTACTCTGTTAGCGTTTAGTGGAATAGGGTCTTGGTATAAGAGCACATGGAATTAAGCACTTAATAAGTGCCTTGGATAACCAGGGACCTTGACAGTCATACTTCCCATTGCACATTACCATCACCAGGGTAGTAATTTGTCCAGCAGCATTTCTGGGCTGACATCTTAGAGCAGGGAACCTCTTAGGGGAGCCGGCAAACCGCTTCACCTTCAGCCCCTCCCTTTGGAATTAGCACCCGTGTTTATATCCCACCTTTGTGCCTTCCCACCTGCGGGTTTCTCTCTCCTGTGCTACTGCTCTTTTTTTATTGAACTTGTTGGGATGCCATTGCTTAATAAAGTTCTATGTTATAGGTGTACAGTTCTGTAATACATCATCTGTATATTGAATTGTGTGTTCACCACCCTAAGTTATTTATCCCCCTTTACCCTCTCCTATCCCGCCCTTCCCTCTGATAATCACCATACTGTTGTCTGTGTCTATGAGCTCTGTTCTGTTTTTTTCTTAATCCCTTCACATTTTTTACCCAGCCCCCAGCACCTCTCCCCTCTGACAGCTGTCATTTTGTTCGCTGTATCTAAGTCTGTTTCTATTTTGTTTATTAGTTGATTTTGTTCATTAGATTCCACATATAAGTGAAATCATATGGTTCTTGTTTTTCTATGACTGGCTTATTACACTTAGCGTAATACTCTCAGCATCCATCCAGGCTGTCCCAAAAGGTAAAAATGTTCTTCTTTTTTTACAGCCAAGTAGTTTTCCATTGTACAAATGTACCACAGCTTTTTATCCACTCATCTACTGAAGGGCACTTGGGCTGTTTCCAAATCTTGGCGATTGTAAATAATGCTGCAATGAACATAGGATAGCACAGATTCTTTCGAATTAGTGTTTTGGGTTTCTTCAGATAAATTTCCAGAAGTGGAATCACTGGGTCATAAGGTAGTTCCATTTCTAATTTTTTGAGGTAACTCCATACTGCTTCCTGCAGTGGCTGTGCAGTCTACTTGCTGTTCTTTTTGACCCTCTACTTCCCTGCCTTTGGAGCCTTAAGGTGGCTTAACTGCCAATAGGTGTTTGGTCCAAGAGCACTTTGCTTCCCTCAGCAAAAAAGTCAGCAAAGCAATGCCAGACAGAGACATAAATCATGGCGATGAGGTGGGCCAGGTTCCAGGAGGCACTGGAGCTTACTCAAGGTCACCCGACAGCTTTGAGCCAGATCAGGGACTGCAATTCCTAACCATGGCTCTGCTCCCCGTGCGGTCGCACGGGCACAGCCTCACTGGAAGGCCACCAAAAGTGAGGGACGGTAGGAAAAAGGGGGATGCCCCGAGCATTCCGTGGTTATCGTTATTCATGAGCACAAAGTACACACTCAACATTCTTACCTTCCCAGCCCCTGGGAAGCTTTTTTTCATATTTGTCCCCCAAAGAAGTCTTTCTACACGTATTTTCCTAATTACCTCCCTTTGAAGTTTCTCTACCACAAATATACTGTATATCTCTGTACACAGTTTAGGAGTGATGTGCGTGTATGATATGCTCGGAGGCCTGGTGGCCCGTGAATGAGTCGTGTCCACAGTGTTCTGCTCCGAACAGCCCTGCTCAGCTGGAGACTCATGCCTATGGTTTCTTCTATGGAGTCAATCACCCCCAAGTCTGGTCTTCTTTTCCTACTGCCTTCTGTTTTTCCCAGCATGGCTGACCTTTCCAAGAACCCTGCCTTCTCAGGATGTGCCTGAAGTGGAACAGCTTCAGTTATGTCATTGTTGCCTCCAGCGATGTTTTAGAATGAATCTGCTCTAGGCCCCACTTGTTTGTCTTTCTGGAGGGTGTCTGTAGAGCTCTCCTCCAACTCCATGTTTCAAATGAGTCTATTTTTTTTTGCATCAGCCTCCTTCACTGTTCAGCTTTCACATCTGTACATAGTAATTGGGACTATGAAGGTGTGGATGGTCTTAGCCTTGGTTTCTAATGATACATCTTTGCTCTTGGTGACCTTTCTTAATTCTTCCATTGCTGCCTTCCGAGTCTTAGCCTTCTCTTGGTTTCCTGGCTGCAGTCTCCATTTGAATTATGACTGAACCAGACTAAGCAAAATCTTGAACAATTTCAATGTCTTCATTGTGTATTTCTTCTGTAGTCATAATTTCATGTCTCTTGGTGTTCAAATGCAGTCCTGCTTTGGCACTTTCTTCTTTGACTTTCATCAGCAGTCACGTCAAATCATTCCTGCTTTCTGCCAGTACAATGGTGTCATCCGCATATCTTAAGTGATGCTGTTCTCATGAAGAATGGAGAGCTTTATTGTAATGTTTATAGTAAAGTTTTTGATGGACATTTACCATCCCCCCCCATGGTTATTCTTATCTTTGTTGGTGGTAAACTCTAACTTTTTGTCTTCTAAAATAAGCTACATGGTTATGGAATGTGAGTTGGAAAATACTGCTATTCCAGTAAGAATCTGCACCTAGGCACCCATGGAAACCGTGAGTGCCACAGCGCAGGCCTGGATGCAGCAAGGGTAGGGTGAACCTGAGGACCAGTCTTGGGGAGACTTCAGAGTGTGGTGAGCAGTGCTACATCATGGTTCTGACGTGTGGGACGGCAGGGTGTGGACTTGGCCAATCATTAACCATCCCCAATCCATTTGTAAAATGGGATAACAATACTTACCCTCCAAGGTTGTCTAAGTGTAATTTGTGCATTCTAGGTAAGGACACAGGGCACTTTGTTCAAGTCTACTAGGTGACCAAATGACAATATGTGATTCCTTCTCCTTGTCGTTTCTCATTTTTCTCCTCTTCTGGAGGGTGAGCTGCCACAGACAATGTCCTAGTTGCTGCTTTCAGCTCTTGATTGATGTTGGTCTGATCATCTCTAAGGCCCACTCCCATCTCCCACACTGCTGACGGTCTGCCCCGACACCGAAGAGTGACACTGTCCTGTCCTTCATCTCAGCGGCTCTGGGAGCATCTATGCTTTCCACCACTGCTGATTGGAATTCTTTGCTTCCTCTTCCAATGGTTCTACCATCTTCATTCCAAAGAGAAGGTTCAGCAACATAGTGGCTTGGGACCTCAGCAATACAATTACTCTGGGTTGGTTGGTTTGTGTTTGTTTTGAAACCACAGCTCTTTTCTTGTTGGACACTTCCCAAAGGGTCTGGGTTGGGTTCAAGTTCAGTCACATGCTTTATGCAGGAACAGTGTCCACTTCCCATTACAGGGCCTGCAATGACTCCAGCCTATCATGCCATACTTCTTGATTTAAGGTGATTTTCTTTCAGTGACTTTGTTTCCCTCTGAAATCTGGTTTCTGTCAGGACTGCCCTACCTTCCATCCAAACTATCTTTATATGCTTGAATCCCAGTCATGAAAATGGGTTGAATTCTTTCCTGTAGGGTACATGGATCATATGCAAATAGAAGATGTTGTACATGCTGGTGGAAGAAGTTCTACACCCACAGTTTGAAGCTAGCTGTGGGTCCTGCTACAGAAAGATTAAGGATAGTCTCTGTAAAGAACCTAGCAACATTCCAAATGAAATAAGCGGGAGCCTAATCTCCTAGCTGGTCTATGGATTGGTCTTTTATTATGTTATTATAGCTATGCTTTTTGCTCATGGTCCACATTAGTAAACCAGTGTCATGGCCCCAGAAATTCCCGTCCTCCAACATCATCATTTTCTCTTTACTGGGTTAATACCATCAGCATCCAAATATACTTCCGTATTAGAAACAATGGCAACAAAAACTCTCTTGACCTCACATCTTTCCACGTGTCTGCTGCCCTATTTCTCAGCTTCCTTTTATGATAAAATTCCT
Organism: Pteronotus mesoamericanus; assembly: GCF_021234165.1. Classification (NCBI taxonomy): domain Eukaryota; kingdom Metazoa; phylum Chordata; class Mammalia; order Chiroptera; family Mormoopidae; genus Pteronotus; species Pteronotus mesoamericanus. Next base: position 35,826,067 of record NW_026555078.1, read on the forward strand.
CAAAAGAGTTGTCTGTATCACTGTCTTCACTTTACACCTCTCATTCTCTCTTTAACCCTCTTGGATGAAACTTTTCTTTCTACCACTCCTCCCAAACAGCTCCTGGAAGATCACAAATGACCCTCACATTTTCAAAGCCGGCACTTAATCCTAAGTCTATACCAATGAGGACCTTTGACACCATTGACCACGCCCTCATCCCAGGGTGCAGGCTTTGGTACTGCTGTCTCTGTTCCCCACGGTGGCCTAGTCTCATGGCCTTAAATGTCACTACTAAGCTGATGTCTCCCAACTTCATATCTGAAACCTGGACTTTTCCCTCAATGCCAGACTTGTATATTTGATTGTCTACTTTACAGTCTCCTTGGATGCACATTCCAAATTTAACACAACCACAACAGAAGGCTTGATTTCCCTTCCCCCAATTTTGTACTTCAGCCTCTCTCTCTCTTTGTTTTTCCAGTTAGTCAGGAATGTTGGAGTCATCCTGGGTTCCTCATCCAACCACCAGACTCCCATGTGCGCTTCTCTCAGGATAACTCTAGAATCTGACGACCCCCCCCTCTATCACTCTGACCCCATCGTCTCACACCTGGATCACTCCAACAGTCTTCCTCATGACCTTCCCGAGTGTGGAGCTGGAGCAGCCAGCAGCCAGAGGAACCCTTCTGGAACAGAAGACATGCCAAGGCATCCTTCTGCTCAAAATGCTCCGGTGGCGCCCATCTCATTCACAGTAAAATCCACAGTCCCTACCGTGGCCCACGGGGCCCTCATGTCTGACCCCCTTACCTCTCTACCTTCATCTCCTATAACCCTCAACCTTACTTACTCTGCTCCAGACACTCCGGAACATGCGGAGAACACATCACTTGATCCTGCTTTGGGGCCCTGGGGCCGTCCCTCTGCCTGAAACGCTTATGCCCTGGATAGCGACATGAGTCTTCCCTTCACCTTGCCTTCCAGCCTCCCTTCAGCTGGCATTCTTCAGAAAGCCTTTTCCTAACCACCCTAAATAGAAGACAAGCCCCTCCGTTACTCTCCCTGCCTTATCTCGTTTTATTTTTCACCACTCGACATATCATTATTTGTTTATTCTCAGTCTTTCTGTCTCTGTGAGAAAAGAGTCCACGAACAGCACCTGGTACATGGCAAGAGTTCTGTAAAAACTGCCAAATGAACACATGTCAACTATATTTTGCATGGGTGTTTTATCAAAGCACTAACTAAAAATACTGACTTTTTCCCTTTTTTCCCCCACAATGTAAAATGAGTTTGGCAAACTAACAAAAACCTCATTGACACAGACAACGGTATGGTGGTTACCAGAAGGGGCGGAGGAGTGAGGAGAGGTTGAAACAAGTAAAAGGGGTCAATATATGGTGACGGAAGGAGACTAAGCTTTGGGTGGTAAGCACACACCGCGATATACAGATAATGCATTACGGAATTGTACTTTTGAAACTTATATAATCTAATCAACCAGTGTAACCCCAATAAATGTAATTTTAAAAAAAGAAAATGAGGTTGAGAAAGGGTAGGATAGTTGCTTTGAGCTCAGGTATTACCGTATGATTTTATTACTGTCACTAGAATGAACTTAATTTGTCCTTAAATAGAGTATGAGTTGACTGATTTTAATGGAAGAACTATTTATTTTTTATAAAGCCTAATTATCTAACCTGGATAAAATATAATTCAAAATTAAAACATTGAATGTTTCACTGCAGTAGGACCTCTTGGTGAAGAGTGAATTATATTTAGTTTAAGAAGTAGTTTATTAGTACAAATACTAAATTTTTCTCATAAAACTGTGTCGCCCATTTTTTCAAATGGCACAAAATAATGCTATTTGAAGTGTTTAAAATGTTCAGAAAAAAATGTTTTCTAAAAATATTAACAAAACAGATTTCTTGATAATAGTTATCATCCTCAAAAGCATTTACTAACAAGTCCTTGGCTGGTGTGGCTTAGTTGGTTGGAGTGTTGTCCTGTAAACTGAAAGGTTGCAGGTTCAATTCCCAGTCAGAGCACATACCTAGGTTGTGGGTTTGATCCCCAGTCAGGGCGCATGTGGGAGGTAACCAATCAATGTTTCTCTCTCTTTTTCCCTTCCCCTCTCCGAACTATATAAACACATCCTCGGGTGAGAATATTTTAAAAAGCAAGCAAGCATTTACCAATATATAGCGCTACATTTTCATTGTAGATGTGCTGCCTTAAAAATTACACAATCAATTACTGGACAATTCACTCCTACAATCATCCCTGCTTAAGAGGAAACAAATATTTTTAAGAGTCCAATAGCAACTATTGGGAGATAGTTGCTTTAAATTATTAAATAAACAGTTTTAAGAAGAGACAGACAAACAAGGACTTCTCTGAGGATTGACTGATGCAGGCCAAATTCTATTACAAAATCCAAGAAACCATTCAGTTCTTTTGTAGTATTAGTGTTTTGTTGTATCAAATATAGGTCCTATTAAGCAGGACATTACCTGACTTGGGGAATCTTTTTGTTCCCAGACATAGTGCTTAATTTCATGAGATTTAGGCTTCACAAAACAAATGATGTCACCATTCTCTCCCATGGATAGTAAAATAAGAAAAATAAGGACAATGATATAGATACACTCACAGAATTATACACATACATTCACACACACCAGAGAAATGAATCTATACAAATGTTATTTGTAGTTATCAACTTCTCTCTCGGGAAGACTGCTTTATTCTAAAACTGACGTTCCTGGTTTATAAAAAAATATTACAACGTCTTTTCTTTGATGAAGCAATGGTGATAGTTGGTAGCTGGTTTTTTTAAAAGGCTACGAACCCTATCCCAATCTGTAAAAACAAAAAAAAAAATTTTTTTAAACTATTACTGGTCTATGAAAATACAAAACATCCACAAATGACAACTTTCTAAAAACATTTCAGCTAGCTTCCCTTCTTTCTTTCTAGGAGAAAACCCAAATCCTTAGCCTGGCATTCAAAGTCTTCTACATTTGGTCTTGAGGTGTCTTTCCAGCTTTCCTTATCACTCCGGGGGCAGCCAGGCAATCAGCACCTGTCGGTCCTCACCTGCTTTGGCTAAGGTGACTGGGGTACCTTCAGCCTTAGTCCTGCTGGCTCCTGGTTCCTGACCTTTGCAGGGGTCATTTAAACCCTCAGCTCTTTGAGGGATGTTCAAGGAAAACCCTAGGAACTTAAACTCACTGAGTCACTGAGCTGCAACCTTCCCCTGGGTCCAAGGAACTGTTTTTTGCTTCCAGTTTGGTACTCCTCCTTCCCATGGGCCCTGAAGCTCTGCCTTCAATTCCAGTTCAGATGAGACCCTCAAACACATCCCTACCTCTCACCGATTTCCTCTTCTCAGGGGCGACAGCACGTGCCCTGGGGTCAGGCTCCAAACCCCAAAGACCACCTGGGACCAACGTGGAGCTCTGTGCTAACCGTCACATCCCAGGGCCAGGGTGTTCCCAGGAAACACTCGCACTCCCTCCCACTAGACCCTGGCTTCCTGGCCTCCCCTTGTCTATGCGACCTGCTAGCACACGGCAGGCATCTTGGTTAAGACGTTGGAGTTATCACTTGGGCTCCCTCCATACACTGCTTCCCACTCATGCACCTTTTCCTAGGACACACTATCTGCCCTGAATGCCTTCTCTCTCATTCCGTGCCTCCCTGAACATCTCAAAGTCTAGCTCAAATGTGCCTCCTAACAATTTATTTTCACTATTCAACAAACATTTAGAGGGGGTCTTGCCAGGCCTGGGGACACGAGGTACATGACACAGGCCCTGCGCAGTAGGAACCCAGTCTATCCTGAGTGGGCGCCGACGGGGAATCACTTCCCTTGCACAAGGTAAGCACCTGCAAGACAGGCTGCGCAACTTGGTGTAAACATTGTTTCAGGGACTATAAGTATTTACTGAGAAAATAAATGGAAAAACATGACTTTAGTGCACAAACGGTCAGTTCATTTATTCAGCCAGTATTTATTAAGTAGCCATTATATGTTAGGAATATCAGAGAATTCTGAAAAGCTAGGGCTTAAAGAGACAGCCTCTGCAGAAGTCTAGTCCCATCACCTCATACAGATCGGGGAGTCCGCATCTGTGCCCTGACGGCGGGGTGGCGGGGGGAGGGGGCGGTAAGGGAGGGGATTGCGCGCTGCATGCTTTGAAATCCTGTGTGCACAACTCTCTCCTTTAGAGCAAATCAATATTCAGTTATTCAAAAGAACACATCTCACTTTCTAATTTATGGGCAATACCCACCTGTCCTAAGAACTTACTTTTTTAACCTTTTTAAAAACCCAACAAGAACATTTACTGGAGGCCCACTACGTGCCAAGTAAGTGACACAGAGATACAGAGGCGAGGTTCCTGTCCTGGCAGAGTTCAGTTAGTTAAGGGAGCCACACCTGTAAGCGCTACAGCGCTAGAGAGCGGTGAGGGAGCGCAGCAAGGCAGCCGCAGGGGGCCTTCAGAAGCAGAACAAGGGTCTCCACTAGAAGGAAATTTTCTTTTCTTCGGAGGAAAGGAACTTTGAAATGCAATGATCACTTCCTCCTCTAGGCAAGCCAGAGAAAGTGAAAAACTGCCCACCAGCCCAAAAGAAATGGTGGCAATCTCTCCCTGGGTAGAGGGTGGGGAAGGGCAGAGGGGGCCAGGGGGTGGGCTGTGCAAACACTGCTGGTCTCACCCCTTCCTAGGGGAGCACTTCGGGAAGGGGAGGGAGTTGGAAGTGTTTTTATCAGAACAGATAACATCCTGCTGGTAAAGAACATCCTCAATCCAAACAGAGAAAGTGTTCCTATTATCCACCCACTTTACCCAAAGCCTGCTGCTGCTTCCCATTCCAGGCCCTTATCCAGAGGTATCCCACATACTTAATTCCCGGGGAAAGAGGACTTTGAGAGAGGCCTGGAGACGATGGAGAAGCAGGGATAAGAGAAAATGCCGAGTGTTCCACTCGCCTCCCGTGAGGGTGCTCTTTCCTTGTCCTGTAGTCAGTCAGCATGTCAGGACGCAGACCTTAACTATTTGAAACCAAGTTAACCCCACTGCATTCATTACACGTCTACTTTGTGGTTTGGGTTTCATCTTCACAGAAATTCAGAAAAGAAACCTCTTTCCATTAGAAGGGGAAAAAAAGTTTTAGCTTGTAATTAACAACCCTCCCCCCCCCTTAATATCATGGTCTTCTAGGGTTAACTAAGAAACATTTTTTAAGTGATCATTTTGCTCCTTTGAGAAAAATCCTTCTTTTCAAGACAGGACATTATGATGCTCAGAGGTAGATAAATGTGAGGTTTTCAAATGTAATGAAAACCTGTCAGCTTCCTAGCAATTTGAAAAAAAGATGGATGATTAATTCTCTTAATGGACTGAGAACATCAACAGAAGATTGCCTAGGAGTTTAAAAATTATGCATGTTAACAGACCTGAGTTGTGGTATGTTCTTAAACTCTCAAAGTTGATGACTCTCAAAGAACTAGCTCTACAGGTGACATGGAAAAGAAGCTATTGGGAAGAAAAATAAAATATCTCATAGCATGTCTGAAAGTGAATACCATCTTGCCTGTATTTACATCTCTGCTTTCTAGTTCATTACATAATTGGTGATTTGTGCACAGACGTTCCATTTGTGTCAGAGGACAAAAGTCCTTGAAGGGAGGAGACGCAACTATACCTCAAGGCATTTACTTAACATAACATGCCTCCAATTTTTAGCCCCTGAAAATTCACTGAAAAGGATCCATTACCTTGAGCATGCGGACTTCTCGAAGGGCGATTTTCTTTATGACAGGGTCATCTTCTGATTCCAGAAACCTCTTGATGGCCACGATCTGGCCCGTGTCCCTGTTTCTGCATTTGAAAACAACTCCATAGGATCCTTCACCAATTTTCCCAATTTTTTCATACTTCTCCATCACAGAGGAATAAACTTTCTTAAAATGGATCTTCACATAGTTTGAAAATGTCGCTTGTAAAACATCAGCACGAACAGACTGTACTGGAGTCCCATTCAGCAACGGCTTCACCAAGGACCTAGAACAGAACACCACCAACCTGATCAAGAATTAGGAATTAACCCACAGCTTTAAAGCCTCGCCCCTCAGCAATGGCAACGTGACCCAACGACAGCCTAGAGTTAGGTAACCCAATTTTAACCGTCTGTTTTATATACCCTGCAAGTTAAAATGTAACTCATCATCCTAAAACGAACCGAGTTGTAAGATAATCTATCTTTTAAATGTTATATTGTAGTTCACCCGATCTAAGATACATGAGCTGGCTGGAGGTCGAGGAAGGCTAAGGGGCTTCCCGGTTCTAATTTCGGGTCTGATTTCCTTGCAGCAAGAAGACACCGCCCGGCTCCCCGCGGGGGTGGCGGCGAGGCGGAGGCGGAGCGGAGACCCGGCCGACAGAGGTGCCCGCCCCGCGCCCGCGCCCTCGCCACCCGCCCAGGGGTGCAGGCCTGGAGCTTGGCGAACCGCAGGCCCTGGCGAGCCGGCGCCGCGCGGGGCCACCCCTCCCGCCCGGCTGCTAACTCGCGGCCGCGGGAAGACGTAGCCAGCGCCGCCCTGGCCTCCACCAGCGCTCCAGCCGGCGCCGCGCAGCTTCGAGAGGCGCCACGTGCAGGCCGGGCCCGTCCCTTCCCGACCCGGGACTCACGGGCCACGCTGCCGGCCGTGCCTTGCTTCCTCCTCGCCGACTCCTGCCGGGCTCCGCTCTCGGCCTGCCTGGCCCGCTATCCCTATGGGAACTGGCCCCCCACCCCGGCTGTCCTGGGCGGAGCCGCCGTGCCCGGCTCCCCTGCTGGACCCGGCCGCTGTCTTTGCTGCGGGGAAGGGCCCTGTGGGCTGTCCTCGGCCCCTGATGGAGCTGTTCGCACCCGGCGCCTGGGCCCTGCACGTACGTCCCCCGGCCGGGAGAGGATGCCTGCAAGGCTGCAAACTCTGACAGGTCGGGGAAAAACACCGCAGGAGCAGAGTCTGCTGGGAAGACCTCAGCGCCACGAGACCCCCTCCCCACCCCACCTGCCTGCATCACGGACACAGAGGTTCCCCGCATCGTGTAACAACTGTGATTTACTCCCCCGTGTCCTCTGCTAGCCTGTAAACGCCTTGAGGGAAGCTTCGCGAGTGTCTGATCGGTGGCCATAGCATCCAGTGAGTGAATGAATGAATGAAAGAAAACGGGAGAGAAAGGCAAAGACGAAGAGGAAGGTATGACCGGAAACTGATCAAGGTCAGCACTTCACTCCATTAGCTTGGAGAGAGGGTGCTCCCGTGCGACTGACTTCCACTACAGCCCAGGCTTCTGATGCGAAGATGGAGGCTTTCAGTGCTCCTTAGTCCCATCCTTCTCCTGCTCCTACTTGCTCATTTAAGCACAAAGGAGGGAAGGTTAATAAACGGGAAATCATGAAAGTGAACTTGCATGGGTAGATCCGTCTCAATACTTGACATCTATCTATCTATCCCATTTCATCTACCAGCACTCAGGTGGCTGTTCTGGAAGGAATACCCAAGGAGAAAATAACGTATTGTCTATAAAACAAAGACAAAATCCCTGCAGCAGCATGGCACCAACCATAAATCAGATAGGGGCTGTAGCAGCTGAGCTGGCTGGAGAAGTGACTGGTGGCAGCCTTGATTGGAGCAGCAGGGTCCAAGGGTTCACCAAAGGTCATCTGAACCTCCCAGAATTGTGTGCATGAAATGTCAACCACCGGTGTTTTTCTTAGTTTTGCCTTTTCCAGAATGTCATGTCAATGGAGTTTATATTATGGAGCTTCCTTGAGCTAAGACTTTCTCATAAATTTTGAAGTTCATCCATTTTGTTGGCATTATCAGAAGTTTATTCCCTTTTTTACCACTGAGTAATGTTCCATTGTATGGATGTACCATAGCTTGTTTATCCATTCCCAGTTGAAGACATTTCAGTTGTTTCCAGCTCTTGGTGATCAGAAGCCACGCCACAATAAACATTCATGTGCAGGTCTATTGTGTGAACATGTTTTCATTAACTAGAGGAGTACTGCTGGGTCATATAAGAAGTATATACTGAACTAACTGCCAGAATGTTCACAGAGATATTTTACCTTTCTGCCAGCAATGTTCTAATTACTCTGCATCTTTGTCAACACTTAATATGCTAGGGTCTTTGATTTTCAACCATTTTAATATGTAGGTAATGGTCTACTGTGGTTTAACTTGCATTTCCCTAACGACTAATGTTGAACAGTTTTTTATATGCTTATTTGCTATCTAGATGTTTTCTCACTTATAAGTTCTAGGAAGTTTTTGGAAATTCCTTGTTCTGTAGACAATCATATCATCTGCAAATAGGGACAGTTTTAATTCTTCCTAACTGGTATGCTTTTTATTTCTTTTTTGTCTTATTGCACTTGGTAGGCTCTCCAGTGTGAACTCAAATAGGAGTGGTGACAGCAGATATACATACTACCGATTTTAGGAGGAAGGATTCAGTCTCGCACCGCTAGGTATGATGCTAGCGAGATTCCCTTTGTCAATGCTGTGGTTGATAGCCTCTAGATGGCCCTTGATAACCGCTGCTTCTTGCAGCCATGCCCAAAGTTTCCTTCGGGTAGGCTTGACCTAGTGACGTGCTTCTAAGGAATGGAATATGTCAAAAGTAATGTAATACCACTTGGAGGGTAGGTTACAGAGACTGATTTCCACCTTGCTCACTTTGTGCTCTCTCACTTTCTTGCTCCTGAGGGAATACAGATGCCACGCTGTGAGCTGCCCCATGACAAGGAACTGAGGCAGCCAACAGCCAGGAAGAACTTCAGCACTAGTCCAGTATTCTGTGAGGAAATGAATCCTGCCAACAACCATGTGAATGAGCTTGGAAGTAGACCTCCCCACTGCTCACAACACCCTTACAGTGAGCCTTCCAATGACATTGAGCCCCAGCTGACAAATATAAGTTAATCTTTCGTAGAGGCCTTGATCCAGAGATAGCCCAGCTGGGTCATATCTGTGTTCATGACCTCCAGGAACTGTAAGATAATAAATGTTTTTGATATTTATGTTTTTTTGTCATTATGCAGCAAATAGAAGTAATACAGAGGTCCCTATTTGACTGAAAAAGTTTTTTAATTCCAGTTTGCTGAGCTGGTGTTATTTTATTTTATTTTATTTTTTATTTTATTTTATTTTATTTCTGTTATCTTTACCCAAGGACATATTTTTATTGCTTTTAGAGAGAGAGGAAAGGAAAGAGAGAAACATTGATGTGAGAGAGAAGCATCAATTGGTTGCCTTTCCCCTGACAGGGATTGTATGTACCCAGGACTGAGGATCGAACTCCACAACTAGGTATGTTCCCTCACCCCCAGAAATCAAACCCACAACCCCTCGGTTACAGGACAATGCTCCAACCAACTGAACCACATGTGCTAGGGCAAGAGGTGTTTTGTAAATAATGAATTGATGTTGAATTTTGTCAAATGTTTCTACATCGGATTGTATGATTTTTCTTTATCTTACAATTTTTCTTAGTCTGTTGATATAGTGAATTATATTGATTGATTTTAAAATGTTGAACTAGCTTGTATTGGGATAAAAACCAACTTGGTGATGACATTCTATCATTTTCATACATTACTGGAATTGATTAACAGTAATTTTTTGAGGATTTTTGCTAC